>NW_024429194.1:59759720-60959720 GCF_017639785.1 Mesocricetus auratus
ATCACCATGTTGTCATAAGCAACTGAAGGGGGAGGCAGACGCATGCCTCGTGCCATGATGCCACTGGAGCACAGGAGTAGTGGGTAGACTTGGGTACCACTACCCCACCACAGTCTTGTTATAGACTCTGAGGTCTTGGTGCAAATTTGGCTAACAAGTCTTGCAGAATACTTTCACAGTTCATGACTCTGTTTTGATACATTTCTTGATTTTCTTAAGCTGACCTACCGTTTTGGTTTGATTTGGTTTAGTTTTTGTTCTCATTACGTGGCCCAGGTTGCCCTCGAACTCATAATCCTCCTGCCTCAGCTCTTTAGTGCTGAAGTTACAGGCATGTACACTATGATTTGTTAAACAAGCTGACTCTTACATGCAGTCCTAAAATGTCACAAAGGTTGGTAATCTTACTGTTAAAGTGGCTAAGTGACTGCCTTGAAGCAATTATCCATTTTTATCAATGCTAATACTTCCATTAATGCTTTTAAAATAACTCATCCAATGTTCATGAGATTATGTTTATTATCATCTGACTGAGCAGAGGTTAAATTACAGGGATCAAAGCAGACACAAAAAGAAAAAAAAACAAGCCCTTGTTTCTTGAGGTTGCTGTTTCCCTTAGTTCAGAGTTCAGTTCTTTATAGTTCCCTTTAGAAGCTGGACATTCCTAGAAGGTGACTAGGTGGGTGATCTACATCAGAGCCTGGTACAACTTTCAACCTCTTGGTGTCATTACAGAGACTGGTAAAATATGGTTAAGACTCACCTCTCCCCTACTCTCAGTCACGCTTATGTAGTCCCTGGTTGGTCTGGAATTCAGTCTGAAGACCAGGCTGGCTTCATATATATTTGCTGTGTGGATAATAGTTTTTTAATACTGGCTATCAACATTAGGAGTCAGATAATTCTTTATTGTGGAGGTGGCCCTGAGCTTTGTAGATGCCCCACTGCACCCATTACCTGTACCCAGCAGATGCCAGTAGCAGTTTCTTTCTTCAAGTTTACGATTCAAAGTGGTCCTGAACATCGCCATGTATCACCAAGCAGGAAAATAACCCACAATTAAAAGTCACTTAGCCATCTCACCATCGACTTTAAACCCACACAGAGGGAGATCATATGTTCTGTCACCAAAGGCTTCCAAGATTGTTTCTTACATGTGATGTGATTATCTAACATCTGTATGCTTTTACAAAGTGAGCTATTTATCCAATCTGCAGGATATGTAGAAAAAGTGTAGAAACAAGTATACAGAAGACAAGCTTTCTAGTAAGCATCTCATTGACTGTTACTAAGCAAGTACTTTGAACCTATTAGACTGAGACTTCTTACGTAACTACTATTTCCTTGGCACCATTCCTATCCACCGAGGCTACAGACACGTTCTATACTTTTAAGGAACTTTCCCAGCTGGACCTGGTGACACATGTCTGTAATCTTAACACAAAAGAGGACAAGTCAGGGGGATAAAGGCTAGACTAGCCTAGGTAGTGACACGCCCTCTCTGAAAAAACCAAACCAAACCAAACCAAAAAACAAATACAAGTCTGTTGTGGGACAGCCCATTCCTCCTCCAATCCCATAAACATACTGGTTGCTTTTTGAGGAGTTTTCAGTAAATTCCAGCTCCAAACATCCTTCTAATATATGCAAGTCACTCATTAAACCCTTCATGAATAATTGCATCAGTGAAAGGAGAACCGGGGAACACCATGCATCTATTGTGATGGTTGTAGTTCTCCAGACACCTCTTTCTGTCTGTGACAGAATTGCTCCCTCAGCTTCTTGTTCACAACTTTCTGAATCCAAATGACATTGCATCTGTTGAAGATGCCACCAGCATCCCCACCATCACTGTGTTCTCAGATAGTACTCTGCATCTCTTCTTCTACTGACTGATGCTCTTTATCTTCTGGAGCAAGATCTAGCAAAATAGTTCCCTGATTCACACAATGAAAAGTCAAATATGGGTTGGTTCCTTGTTGTCCACCTAAAAGTCTTTGTCCGTATGCCTTGATGCCTGTTTCTTTCAATTCTTCATGATCCATATCAGCCAACACATCTAGTGTAATCTGTTTTGTTTCAAAGATATCCCCAAGGTGTTCAAGACCAAGACTTTTAAAGAATCGGCTGATACTCATGTCAAAACCCGCAACTTCTCATTCTTTCCTTTCTGCACCAGCAGCACCATCCCTTGTATTGGAGGCCCCTCCTACAGCCATCTCCACCAAAGGGTCAGTCTGGCTATCTATGCTGCTGGCAGCAGAGAGCAGGAGGGGGTGGACACTGGTGATATCAGAGAGGCACTAACTGCAATTGTCTAAGGTTTAAAACAGGCATGGTATCTACAAGCAAAGTTCAAATATCATCAGCCGTTGCCAGATCTAAAGGTGTCTGACTTTCTTGGTTCTTCATGGTTGGATCTGTGCTATGTGCTAGGAGTAGGGCACACAACTGTGTCCTTCCTTTCTGGGCTGCTTCATGAAGCCAAGTAAAGGCCCACTTATCCTTTTCATTTACACATGTGTTGTATTTTATTTGTAGACCAGCCATGTCAACATGCCCGTAAGATGCTGCACTGTGAAGTGGAATTAAGCCTCCTTTGTCCTGGGCTTTAATATCAGCTCCATGCTCTAAAAGGTATTCAGCTGCTTCCAGGTTATTGTAGCATGCTACCAGGTGCAGAGGAGTTGAGATTTTGGCCTGGGTGTCTCTGCAGTTGATATTCTCTGGAGTACAAAGCTTCTGCACTCTGGTCTGGCCAGGCAGCCCTTCTTGACAGCATCCAACAGAGCAGCATCCCCCCTCAGGAAGTCCTGGATATCTGTGTCTCTTTCTTTGACCAGATCTAGGGGTATTTCAATCTCTGTTCTTCTTAGTTGAATCTGTTCCATGTTTTAGAAGGAGCTTGCAGATTTCATATTTTCCCTTGGCTGCTTCTTCATGGAAGAATTTCCGCAAGTCCACCACATTAACAGAAGCCCCATGCCTCACCAAGTGCTCAGCTACCTTGTAGTGTCCATAGGAACAGGCATTATGAAGGAGAATCAAACCACCTTTGTCTTTGACAAGGACACCAACTTCCTGGTATAGAAGGTACTCCAGGAGAGACACTCAGTTATAGCCTGCAGCAAAGTGTAGGGGGTTAGAATGCAGGCCCTCCAGATCTCTGCAATTCACATTTTGTGGGCTGCAAAGTTACTTCACAGTTTCCAAGTCCTCAGCTTTTGATGCCTCCAGGAGTGGATAGTCCACATCAGAAGTGCGAGTAGGACCATTCTCACTCAGAATCTACTGTAGGGCTCCTCCCCATCTGTGCTGCTGTAAAGCCTTGCAGGGAGATGATGGAAGGCTCAGAGCTGTAACTCAGCAGCAGCTCTATGCAAAGCAATCTGCCCAAGACTGTCCAGTGCATTCATCTTTGCTCCATGCTTATGCAGAACCTCTATGGTGTCATCATGAGCTCTTTCAACTGCAACATGAAAAGGGGTCATGAAATCCTTGGTTTTTTTCATTGACATTGTCTCCTTTCCTAAGTGGCAGTTCTGCCACTTGCTTTTATTTGGGATGCAAAGAGGCCAGAGCACAGCGTGGCTCTGCCTCTGCTTGAAGTTATTGATTTCCAAAGCAAGTGTTTTTTGTTTGTTTTGTTTTTGTTTTTTTAATTCCGGCCAGGTCTGCTTATCTACACAAACCACAAAGAATTCTCTATCAACTGGAGAACCAGACAAGGCAGCAGTAAATTCTGCAGTGCAAAATATATTATAACCAAAATACAGAAGGATTGGAGCTCCGAGAATCGCTTCCTAGGGAAATCGGAGAAAGTTTTTCAGGGGAAAATGGTAGAATTTACCAGACACAGAAAGTCCTAAGACGTTCTAAGCAGCAAAATGGCCTCTGCACATGATTAGAGGCAAGGTCTTTAAGGCATTTAGCATGTTTGCAGATCAGAGTAGGGAAGTTAGGAATGGATGGAAAGACACAGGGGAGTAGATCAGGCCTAGGTGTTATAGGGGCTTGTATGCAATAGGCACAGATCTGAGTCCAAGGGCACCCACTTCAGAGTCCCAGAGACACCTGTTGATACCCAGGTTCTAGTGTCCTAAACTGATAAATTGGGGCTGGGACAGATGGTAATAAATAGAGAAAGGGACAGATTATTAAGATGAGAAAACATTCCCAAGATTGAGAGTATACTAGTAAAAGTCTTTTTAAAGAAGAAAAAGCCTTGATATGGGAGCCTCATGGCCCTTTATAGGATATTTACATAGTAGCATCTCCACCAGTGAGCTTATCTTGATCATGCTCTATTTGTTATCTGAGCCTACGTGGGGAAGGACTTCCAGACTTTCTCTGCCAACTGGATTCCTTTATACGATAATCTTAATAAAGTTTTCTTCATTGTTTGGAAGACAACCAAACAGAATTATTTTCTGAAATGCTGAGTATAGTGACATAGGGAACGCAGTTTGATATGGAAGCTCATTTGAGCGCCACCAAACCAGATGCAGTGAAGAGCAGAGAAAAGCCAACCAGTGAAAACTGTGGGAATCTAAAATGGGACTGGAAAAGAATACCAACTGTCTACATAAAGAGTGAAATAACGAGCATAAGACAGAGGCACATTTTCCATGAATGGACTTCATTGTAGTTTTTTAGTTTCTGGTGACATTTACTGATGAACCACTATAGGACTGTACCTCTGCTATCCCAGGCATCAATCCTAGTATTCTTCACCAGCATGGCCATGTGAGATGAGGGGTTGACCAGTCCTCAGTAGAGACAGACAGACTCTAATATTCAATCATCAGATTATCCTGCCAGGGCTTTACGATGCTTTCCCAAAAAATCTAGATACTTAACATAACTGTGCACATGCTCCCATGAATTCCTATAGCACCATAGTCAGATGTGTGGGAGCACAGAAAACAGTGATAGGTCCATAAACTATGGGATTGTCTCCTTTATTCACACAGAGAATACTTGCTTACTAGTTTTAAAAGTTGGGAAGACTAAAATATAAAATTAAAACCAACACTATGTTACTCTACAAACTAAGTTCTATTAACTTCTTGTAGTTAATTTTAATTTTTTTACATGTAATAATTTTTGTGCACATATTTTCATTTAAAATGTACACATTCCTGCTTTTAAAATGTGGAAAATGCTGAATAGCAGAAATAAAAGTTAATTAAGAATTGTACTACTCAGGGGCTGGAGAGATGGCTCAGTGGTTAAGAGAACTGACTGCTCTTTCAGAGACTGGGATTCAATTCCCAGCACCCACATGACAGCTGACAGCTGTCTGTAACTCCAGTTCCAGGGGACCCAACACCCTCAAACAGACATACATGCAGGAAAAACAATAATGCACATGAATTTTTAAAAAAAGGAATGTACTACTCAAAACATTGTTTTTAAATGATACTAGTTTTAAAATTGTATTTACTTGTAAACATTCAGAACATTGACAAAACAACTGGAACTCTTTTTGCCATTCTAAGTTAAATTAAGTTAGCAGAGAAATTACTTCATATAAATCACACGAGAGAGAATAGCAGCTGGAAAAAAAAAACTACTCTCCTATATGACTAATTTGCACGTAAGCCAGCAAGAACCTGTTTCAAAGTTCAATGTCAGTTCAAAATAACTATAGTCTACCAAGGTCAATGGCTATTGAAAATACCAAGGCAAGACTATCTGGAGGTGTAGTTGGCAGTGTGTTAATATTATGAGCTTGTTAACTTGTCCTTCTAACTCACCAGACAGCTCCACCCAGTAGTACATAGCTCTATGCTGGAGAGTTTGAATGTGGAAACTTGCTTTCAAGGACGTTTTCTGCCTTGCATCTCTTGACATAGAGATGGAGGAATGGAGAGGAAACAGGTCAAAGTCACAGGAACACTTGTGTAATAAGTTCAGAATCCAGGACAATTCCAGTTGTGGAAAATGACCAGAGTGCTACATGAAAATACAGAGGGATTGTTTGTCTCAAGTTTTCTTTTGCAGCTGGGTATTGGTGGTGCACACCTTTAATCCCAGCACTCAGGAGGCAGAGGTAGGCAGATCTCTGTGAGTTCAAGGTCAGCCTGGTCTACAGAGCAAATTCCAGGACTGCCTCCAAAACAATACAGAGAAACCCTGTCTCGAAATAAAACAACAACAACAAAAAAGTTTTCTTTTGCTTTGATGGACCTTTCCGCCCTCCTTTTTGGTCTGTTTTGGATAGAGAGAGGCATAAGAGATAAATCTCGCTGCGCATTTCTTCCACCCTGCTATCAGGAAGTGAAGCTTACTGTGCATACACTTTTAGTTGTTCTCTGTGCTCTTTTCCAGGCTGTAACCTGTAAAAAGGGTCTTGGGAATGAACCACGTTCTATATGATCCAGTGGGAAGGACAAGACCTGACTTCCATTGAGTCCTTTTGCATATCACCAAGCTCAGAGAGCAAGAAAAGCCCCTGTCAATCTTCCTTTCAACCCCTAGCTGCCTGTGAGAGGCTCTCAGGAAGGGCTACATGAATGGTTTTCTCTAATGACACCTCTGTCAGCATCCAAAACAGCACAGACTGAAGATAGTAAGCACTTCATTATTAAAAGTTAAAACATTAATTTGATAATATAATAATTATTATAGCATTAACTATTACATATTATAATGCTTATTCTTACTATCAAGAAAAATAAAGTAAAACTAACTTTTTCACTGCTTATGTTTTAAATTAGAGAATCTGTTTAGTGTAATGGATGAAGATGCTGGCTGGCTTGATTAGCTGGTCATGGAGTAATAACATATTATATATTAATATAATATTAACATCAGTAAGATAATGATGATGCTATTCACATTAGTCACGTGAAACATAACAGAGCCCATCTTCTTTAGAGGATGTGACTCACGTGGTTAATTGATGCTCTCTAATTGTACGAGGACATTTTTTGTTCAGGGAATTTCCATTCTCAGGGCTGATTTCTTTGCTAATTCTGCTTGCAGTGAGGGCAGTGAGGGTGTAGCTGACACAGTCTGAGCTAATTCTGTTTGTAGTGTGGGGATTGCCTCCAGAACCTGGTCTCCTTGGGTGTTAAAAGGACCTGCTGAGAACAAAGATTCACTCACTGACTTTGTCACAATGCTGATCCGGGGGTCTGACCAGCATGGTGATGTCCAAAGACATGCAAACAATTGTCCTTTAGGTCCTATTCTGGATGACCCAAACCCAAACCTAAACAAATAAACCAAAGAACATTAAAACCAGCCCAAACCCATCCAAACAGAAGTGCAAACCTTGGAGAACGTTACTGTGTAAAATTACCAAGATTTAAAAATTATCAGTGATAGGTTTATTGTAGCTTATATGTGTTGTGTATATAAATAAATATTCTTTTTACAAAGAACCAAACACTAGAGACTGGAGAAGTAGCTTGATAAAATGATTGATGTACATGTATGAGGACCAAGTTCAGATTTCCAGCACCCATGTATATAAAACAAAAAATCAGGGACATCAGTCTGCATTTGTAAAGGCAAGGCTAGAGAGGCAGGCCCAGGTAGTGTGGCCACCCAGACTAGCCAAAACAGTGATCTCCAGGTTCATGGAGAGACCCTGTCCCTTGAAAAGAATGACAGGAAGCAGGAGGGTGAACACTGATACCTTCGTCTAGCCCCCTCACACACAAGGACAAGTGCAACCCATGTAATACATGCATACGTAAATAAGCATAAAGATTATAAAGCTGTAGTACTTGGCACCTTTATGGTGAAAGGTTGTATGTAACTTTACCCTTAGACATTAGAAAAACTGTTTCCCTCTATCTGGATAGAATGTAACTAAGCAAGAGTGTCCAAGGTGCAGACAATGCAAGGGGCCAATGCAACGGGTATGGATGGATTAATGCAACTTTTCCCAGATTTGACATTCTTCAGAGATTCAGACAATGATCCAAGAGGCAACATGTGTTATCCTAATTTTTATGAAAATCAAAACTTCCAAGAACATACAAACTCAGAAGACAAATAAAAATAATTTTATGTCTTTACCTGTTAAAAATTACTGTTGTCATTTGAGACTAGCCTGCCTTCAAAAGTATAGAGTATCCATTGTGCCTTCCATCTTCCAGAAGCTGGACAATGATCTCCCAGCCTGTAGAGTTTTCATCCTGTCACCTTCATTCCTCCAGGGACATTCCTGGTGCCTCAATGGACACACTTGCTGCCTCAGATTTCCAGTGTTGTCCAGCATGCAGTGAGTTCTGAGGCTCTGGGCATGGGTCTGAACTCTTCTCTGGCACGTTTTGAAGTGTAATTTGAAGGATCACTCAGCATATCACGTACAAGGAAGACACCTGAGAAGAATAGCGACACTGTGTAACAGTGTATATAAACACATAAAGCAACTGTAAGTGTGCTTATGACTTCACATCTCTCTGTGCACATAGTTTCTAATATAGAAGAGAACATGGCTATAATGCTAGCATATCTAGTAGATCTGGGACTGTAGTTAAATATTGTTGGTGGAAGACACATTTTAATCTTTTATTGCTGTTCCAGAATACAATTACAAGTTCTTGGATTATAGGAGGCTGATGTCTAAGGACTCATAACTCACAGAGTGGATGAGTCACACCACCTTACGTGCCTGCTGACTGCATACAAGGAACTAATCAAATCCCGGAGGAATTAACTGAAAGTGTATGCAATCTCACACGTTTCTGGTTTACAACCTACTTTATCTTATCAGATTAAATAACGAATTCCTAAAAACCCCAGGTCAACTCTGAAAGCCCATACTTGAATTGTATATTAAGCCTGAGCTGGGGAGATAGCTCAGTCTGTAACATGTTTGTCATGTGAGCATGAGGAACCAAGTTTGATCCCTGTAACAAATACAGTAAGCTGGGTGTAGTTGGCATCTGCTTGTAATACCAGTATAGGAGTATGAGGACAATTGGGTCCATGGGGCTTGTTGACCTCATCAGTGAGCTCAAAGTCCTACTGGGAGACCTAGTATCAGAAAATAAGGTAGACATCCATTGTTCTGTCAAGACACAATGGCACAGTGTTGTCCTCTGACTTTCATGTACACCTGCACACATGAATAGGAACACACACATGTGAATCCTATGCTAAATCTATACTACCAAATACTATATATACTACCTTAACTAGTGGTGTGTTCATGTGTGCATATGGATATAGATATGCACAGAAATCAGCTTACAAACATCAACAGAAAGGCTAAGCATGTTCCAAGTCTGCAAAGCTCAGACAAGAGTTCTATAGTTACTGGCAGAAGCTTGCCCTTTGCAGGCTACCTAAAGGGAACACGTTAGGTATAGCTGGAGCTAAAGCTCCATGTTCACAAGCAGCAGTCAGGAAGGCAGATTGAGAGGAGAAGGGAAGGACTTACAGATGCAGGCATGGCTCACCAGAGGAGGTCATAGATGAAGGCCAGCAGGCCGGAGCACAGTAAACATGGCACCAGCAGGTTTTGGCCAGTCCCCTTCCTTCTCCTGCGCTGAACCATTTGATTGCACTTCTAAAGCTACCCACAAAGGTCCCTACCTTTATTTGGTCACTTTGCTATGCCTGACTCATTCCTGAGACTGATCACCAAGGTACAACTATCAAGACGTCAAAATTCAGCAATCAACATTCGTTATTTGAACTAAACTAATTAAAATACCCAATCAGAACTTAAAACATCCTGGTTCATTCTAACACAGACCTCCCTCTTTTTCCTCTTAAAAATAGCATGTGCAAAGCTATATTGCTGCTGTTTTTGTCCGATTCAGATACAGACGCCTCGTCTCTTTGCCTTGCTCAATAAAGGATCTCTTTGTGTTTGGTTTGTGCTTGAAAATTGGTGTTTGGGTGAGGTCTGTGCCTAACGTGGATCCAGAGGGGAGCACCCTGCAGTATGCCGGTCCTTTCAATACTCTTCCAACAGGCTTCTTCTGTCAAGTTGCACCTGACCGTAGTAACCATTTGCTTGAAGTCGACTGATCTGGTACTTTAATCCTATATTGAAACTCATTGTATTGAGTACTTAGTATTATCTTTTATTGAAACCCTTGGGAACTTACCTTAGCTAACAAAACAGCATAAATATTCATTAATTGATTATCAGGTAAATAAACCATGGCATATTAATATGATAGAGTACTACTCAGCAATAAAAAGAGAAAACTTGTGTTATATGCAACAATGTGGATAAATACAGAATATATGATACTAAGTGAAAAAAGCCAGACTGACTCAAAATACATTAAGAATTCTAATTGCCAGGTGGTGGTGGCTCATGCCTTTAATCCTAGCACTTAGGAGGCAGAGGTAGGCAGATCTCAGTGAGTCCAAGGCCAGTCTGGTCTGCAGCATGCGTTCCAGGACAGCCAGGACTGTTAGAGAAACCCTGTTTCAAAAAACAAAACAAAACCAAAAAAACAACCGAACAAACAAACAAAAAAAGAATTTTAATTACATTGTGTTCTACAGAAAGCAAAAAAAAAAAAAAAAGTGACAACAAACAAGGAAAAGAGTGGTTGTCAGTGTTAGCAGGGGGAAGCTATTGACCACAAGGTGAGTAACAGACATTCTGCAGTGTCAAGACGAATCTGTATTTTCATTATGGTGTAGTTACACTTTGTATGTATTTGTCAAAACAAGTGGAACTGTACACACACATAAATGATGAATTTTAATTATCTAAATGATACTTCAACCAAAATGATTTACAACAAAAATGGAGAAGCTGAAATGAAGATATTCTAGAAGGTGAGAGCCAGGAGACAATTCTGAGAAATAATCAGTACTACTTGTAGAACTAAATAGATTTCAGAAATAAACAAGATAAATAGCATGTGTGCTTCTGTGAAAATCTAAGCTGTGACACTGTCTAAACAGAGACATCCTCAACTTTGCCATGTGACCGGGTGTTCCTAGCTGAGGAAGATGACAGAAATCAAGTCTCAAGCAAGCAGACACTTGCAACATGGCAAACATTTCTAACTCTATACCAGCCTCCCCTAAAAGACTGAAAACTATTCATAGAAATAGACATCACATTAGAGTGGAACATGAAATTTAGGAGATGACAGCAGGAAGTAGCCTTCTTTCCAGATCTGTTTCCTGTTCTCACACCTAGCCACATGATAATGACTACTATCTGCTGAACACTTACTATATGCTATCTACCGTCTTCAATCAGGGGCATGTATTAATATACCTCTCCTATTTCTGCGTGTCTTGCAAGAAGAGGCGTTTCCTGTCATTGCTGCTGGCTCTCCTCAAGGACATAAACATTTGTCCCATGACCCAATAGTCCTTCTCCTAGGCCTTAACCCAAGAGAAACAAAGAAATTCTTATACAAAAACCTGAGCATAAGTGACATTTGTTTCTGTCTAGGCTAATAAAGATAACAGCTTCCTGTAGAGCAACAGTCAAGTTTGCTCAGTGTCCTCCTAACAAGCCAGGTTCGCTACTCTCAGGGACTTTCCTATAGCACATTGCAGTGCTTGAATTGACCTTACTTGCCTTCTTTGTACCACACTGTGGAATGAGCAGAATCACCATGAATGCTGACATTCTGGCCACTCAGCTGCTGCAGTTCCCGTCCTTTCCTCTGACTCAGGTGTCTTTTGTCCTAATTCATGACTAACTTGATAACTTGTAAATAGGATAAAACATCAGACTGTAAAGGCTCCAGACATAGGACACTACACTACAGAGGCATGGTTAATAATTATAACAAGTCCATGGGGTGTGGGGCTTGGGAACCAGGAGCCTGAGATTCAGGGAACTTACGAAATGCGTAAAAGACACACACTATGTAAGTGCCAACAGAGCGTGGTAGCTGAGACTTAGTCTTTCCTGGGGACTGTCTCGGTTTGGCTCTGACTCTCGAAAACAGCTTCTGTAACTGAGGGCAGAAGTTAGGAGTGCCTGGGACTATTGTAGTTGGCTTGTTTTCCTCACCAGCACACTGTGGTCAGAGGTGGGGACTAGTGGGAGATGATTGGAACCCAGGGGCTTCACCCTCCTAAATGAATCGATGCAGTTGCTCTTTGGGTAGATGACGTACCTTGGGAGTCCAGCCCTATAATCTTGAACATAAAAGTTAACAGGGAAGTATGATGTCATGGTTTAAGCTAAGAATTCTGTTTAAGTGACTGTTCAAATGATCACAGTTTCATGGGGAAAAGTGAAAAAACAAAGCAAAACAAAACCTCGGATTGCCTCTCCTTAATTGGTTTTCTTGTGCTGCAACACACCACCAGAGACTGGGTAATTTACCATGAGTAAGTTTGCTTTGCTTATGGTTCTGGAGACCGGGAAGCCCAAGAGTGTGAAACCCCTATCTATCAGAGATTTATCCTCTACTGAGAGTTAGAAGTGGGCATATGGGGTAAGAATGTGATCTGAGATTTCAGGTAGCAGAGGCAGGGGAACTGAAATGTCAAGGCCATCATAAACTATATAATTAGTTCAAGGCCAGCCCCTGAGGCACACAATGAGACCTACTCTTAAGAGTAAATATGTAATTGTTATTGTTATAATTGTTATTATTATGAAGTGTGCCTATTACATTGATGTCAGAAACGGAAGTTCAAGAATAATATATAATTTATCTTGAGTGGGTGAGAAGAGTCAATGCTGTAGCTGGTATTCCAGAAAAACTAAAAATATGTGTGTATATTTGTATGTGTACATATATTGATATGTACATGTGTTTATATATTTGAGATTAAACACATGGTATATTGACTAAAGACTTCATTAAATGAAGCAATTAAAAATTAACACACTTCAAGTTGGGCCTTGGTGGCACACACTTTTAATCCCAGCACTCGGGAGGCAGAGGCAGAGGCAGGCGGATCTCTGTGATTTCGAGGCCAGCCTGGTCTACAGAGCAAGTTCCAGGACAGCTTCCAAAATAATATAGAGAAACCCTGTTTCAAAAAACCAAAACCAAAACAAAAAACAAACAAACTTCAAGATGAAGCTAAAATGACATAAAATGCTAGAGGCACCTAATCAGGAGAAGTTAAAATGGAAACTTAGAAAAACAAATTATTAAATAAGAAGGCAGAATATTAAATAAAAATACAGCATATTTGATGGGAATATAGAAGACTGAATAAGAGTACAGAATACCAGGTAAAAACACAGGCATTAAATAAGAGCACAGAATAGTAAATGTTCACTATCAAATAAGAACACGTGCATACACTAGAGATGCGGGTGTAACCCCAGGTCTCCTGCGTGCCTGGCTGCTCCTCCCACTTCGCTGTCAGTGTCTAAGTCCTAATCTTAGTAAGAAAATCGACCCTTTTCTTTCGAACCCTGCCCAGAGTAGAAAGCAGGCCTCAGATCTTGATTTGAAGGGGCCAGCAATACTTGAGAGCATATTCTTTTAAAGTCAAATGAGACGCGCTGGTGAGGAGGTTCAGCTGTGGAGGTGGCGGCCTC
Organism: Mesocricetus auratus; assembly: GCF_017639785.1. Taxonomy (NCBI): domain Eukaryota; kingdom Metazoa; phylum Chordata; class Mammalia; order Rodentia; family Cricetidae; genus Mesocricetus; species Mesocricetus auratus. The sequence goes on from NW_024429194.1 coordinate 59,773,183, forward strand.
CTGACCGGAGCCTGAGCCCCAACCCGTGTGAAGGGGGAAGGAGAGAACTGATTGCATGTCATTATCTGATCTTCACACAGAACTGAGACATGAGCACACTCATGGGCATCATATTCACACAGAACAGCAATAGATGCATTCAAAGAAAAAAATTTACAAAGAGTATAAAAGCTAAAATAATTTTATATGAACAGACCCTAGACAGGATATGAAAGAAACAATGGCGTATGGTCAGCCCAGAGCTCAGATGCAGGGATGGGGAGAGAGAAAATAAACATATATTTAAAGCAAAGAGGCCTGTAAAATAGGGAGGAGGCACAAGAGAGAGCGCTGGGTGGTTGACTAGGAGCAACGTGCATAATTTAAGCGTAAGAAAGTACCATCATCTCGTACAATGGACGTGTGTTAAAAATAGTACAAAAGTAAATTACCTTCTTAATGATTTTATATCTATTGAACACTGGAATGCTAGTATTTTTGATAAATTAAATTAAATGATTTATAAATTGAAAACAAGAAATGTCAAAGCCAGGTGAAGTAGCCTATACTATCCCCAGCATCTGGAAGGTAGAGACTGGAGGACCGACCAGGAGTTCAAGGACAGCCTTGGCTGCATGGTGTGCTAGAAGCCGGTTTGAACTAATGAAACTCTGGAAAAAACAAAAACAAACCAAAAAAGAATGCCAAAGGAAGTATGTTGCACAGAAGGAATATAATACTGAGTGGAAGTATGCCCTTATCATTAAAGAATGAGGAACGCTAGACATTGTAACTCCACAGGGATACGTGAATGTACTCAGTTCTTGCCCAAGCTGACAGGAGGCCTGTTCTTAGGATGCCTAAGTTAGTTTGGGGAGCTGTAGCACCACCAGGTTTTTAAGAATGAGCCAGCACATAGTTTTTATTTTAAATATGTTTACAGGGTGGATTGTTAAAATCTGTTTCCATGTGTAATTTTAATTATCTGTCACTGGTGTGTGTCTTATAACCATTTGGGAAACCGAATCCATAGAGAAGTCGTAGATCAGTAATATAAGGGAATCCCAGAGGCTACACAATCTGTTCTCTGTGTCATAGACTGGAAACAGGAGATAATCCTAGAAAATGAAAATATATTCCATGTCAATGTCTTCAGAAATGGCTCTGTAGAACTGTTTGCCCTAGGATAATTACAATGGCCTAGCTTTGTGGGAATTTAACACTTTGTCCTTCAGTTACAGAATTTTTTTTATTTCTTTTAAAAAACTGTCAGAAACTAAGAAGGAGAAAGGAAAAACAGAGTAGCAGCTGAAGCAGTTAACAGAGAGGAAACATTTTGCGGCTTTAGGCACATGACAAGAGCATTCAATCAACCAAAATTTTCTATTTTATTTTTCGAGACAGGGTTCCTCTGTGTAGCTTTGTAGACCAGGCTGACCTCGAACTCATAGAAATTCGCCTGCCTCTGCCTCCTGAGTGCTGGGATTAAAGGCGTGCACCACCACCACCCAACTCCAAAAATATTTCAATCCATCCACTTATCCTAGTGTGTAACCTCCACAAGACTTCCATGTAGCACGGAGTGTACCTGTTCACCACTTAACACTCTTACCAGAGACCAAAGCATGCTGGGAAGGCAGAGAGAAAAGATGTCCACCACCTTACTAACTGGTTGGAATTTGTTAAAAATTTGCCACAGATACCAAAATATGCAAAATAACATCCTCTCACTGCCTGAACACTTTTTTTTTTATTAAGGTAGGCCTCCCCTTTTCTCCTGCCGTTAGCTGCTTGTCACGAAAACTTACTCAGACCAAAAGCAGAGTGCCACATGTTCAGCCCTTACGTAAAACCCAATGTAGGGTGTGTAAGAACTTTTCATAACCGCTAGGGACTTTTCTGTTATCTGTGACTAACATTTAATCCAGAATTTGGAAAGGTACATTTTAATTTATAGATTTGTTTCCAGTGGAGTTGCAAACATTCTTGTCTGCTGCAAAAAGCCACTACCTGATCACACTGGTTATGGTTTGATTTTCTTGTAGCACATTCACCAGTGTGATATGTAAGCTAATAACTGTATTCCAACATTCGATCTTAAAATGGTATTTATAATTAACTACCATAATTTATAATGCCCATAAATAGCCATGTGTCCAAAAACTCTTATGCCGTTTCACCATTTTTCTGTTTCTCTCGTGACTTCATAAGGTTGACTAAAATCTTTGACATATGAGGGGAGGAAGATTTCTAGACAGGGTTTCTGGGTGTAGCTCTGGCTGTCCTGGAACTTACTCTGTGAACCAGGCTGTCCTTGAACTCACAGATCTGCCTTGCCACCGTTTCCCAAATGCTGGTATTGTAAGGCATTCACCACTTTGCCCAGCAGTTACTTACAATTTGTAAACTTCAAACCAAGGAGCACCTACAAATCTGTTTTATCTTCGAATTTTCCAGACTTAAAGAGTTTGCACTGGTGGTGAACTCAGACCTTCATCAGCCTTCACAGGGTGTTTTCTGCATAGCAGCCTCACCACAGGGCAGGCGACCTCTGCGAGAGAGAATACATGCAAACTCTCCTTTAAACGGAAGTAAATGTAGCATTGTCAGCCACAACCAGCAATTGTGTTTCTCCATTTCTAAATACTTCCTGATTGTGCCACTGGAGCCTCTGGTTTCTCCCCAAGACTCTCCTCTACCCTGTTTGTGTGGTTTCTGGACTGCAGTAAGGGTCACTGAGAGTCCACTGGGCTGAGGTTGCAGAAAGTAGGAGAATAGAAACAATCTTCAAGTGAAAAAAAAATCAAATAGTATCACAACCATGTTACAGCCTCACAAAGTGAAATTCTAATGACACTCCTGATTGAAAACACAGGCCAGGCTGTGATTAGCTGCAGGACTAAACGTGAGCTTCCCAGCTGCTGTAAAACCTGGCAGATACAACTCACATCCTATGTCCAATGTCAGAGACAGAGCGAGGCGACGGGGAGTGGGGTGTGAAATTATGCTGCAGTCAACACCTGGAAAATTTAACAATGGCCTGGTCATATCTGAAAATTTGACACCTAACTTCATGGTGATTACCTTCTTAGTTCTCAGACATTTATCTTCCCCTTTTCTCACACTATAAACCTTACTTGTCCTTTTTCACTCTCTTAATACTAAGATGAGAAGATTAATTCTTCTGCTTTGTGTATGAATAAAGGGATAATGTGCGCGTTGGGGCTGCTGTAATAAAATAGGCAATGATCAATGGAAGGTCGTTGCCATGTGTGATGTACAATTAGTTATTTTTCATTAGATGACAGCAATTTGGAACTGAATTCCTGTTCACCTACTTGATAATAAGCAAATGTCAGCACTTAACAGTCTTTCTTTGGGCAATATTTTACCTCATAAAAGTTCTAAAATTACTGTGAGGATGTACACCCCCTGTGCCTTTTATGGGGCAGAGTTCCTTCCCTCTTCCTTTCTGTGAAAGGATCCTGCATCTAGAAAATTGAATATATTATTTTTTCCTTATTCCTTGTGTCACTAATATGATCCAGGATACCAACAAATGAACCTTGGTCAGGTATTTACACTTGAAAGCTGACACATCTTGTCATTGCCTGAGCAGATTTTGCTGCAGGGTAGGGGTGGGGGCTGATTTAGTGGGAAGGATTGGACAGAGCGGTACCTAAGCAGCACATGTGGAGATGCAATTAGCCACACAAGCAGACAGGAGCTGTGAAGGCAAGCTGGGTCGCTTCAGCATTCTGCCTTGGGAAGCAGGGGCAGCTTGCTATGACCTCAGCCTGGCTTTTCTCCTCCCACTTTTAAGTGATGGTAGACGTCTGAACAAGCTCAAAACACCCAAACAACTATGATATGCTACTCAAGAGCCACACCTTGTCACACATTGCTCAGTAGCATAAACACTACTCTGTACAGTGCCGCGTATTCAAAGCTCTTTTCAAACACCGCATTCTCAAGTTCCTTCAACATGTCTCTTGCTACTGCTTTTCTCATGGGGTACATTAGTCATGAGACGTCGATTTTATCTTGTGTAGGCAATGTATACATGTAGTTACACTGTCTGAATCTTTGTCTTTATGGACAAACTTAATTATCAATCTAGGCATTTCAAAGAATGTTTACTCATGCTCATGATTGAGTTGGTCAGTAGTACATTTACATTTTTGCTGAACTGCTTTAAAATATTTCAAAAATTAACCAAAGCACAAGCAAAATAAAATTGCTAAGCAAACCCTGAGCCTGTCAGTTAGGCTTGTCAGGGCCTTGTAAAGTCAGGCATTGGCAACAACAGTGGAAGTTCTATGAGTCTACAAAGAGTTGTAGAGAAGCACACACGTCATTTTGGATCCATTTCTTTCTGGCTCTGCTTGCCTGTCAATGTAGGATGGGCAGAAGACTCACTCGTACATCGTGGCTAATGAGTGTCTTTACAAGCAACTGCCTTATTGAATGTTTGTTTCATTATGGAACATGAGACATTAGCTTTTATTTGCAAGAAATATTTAAAAGAATCAAATTATGATTCCTTAATCTTGATTTAAAATGGCTGTAATATGTGGCAGTGATTAGTTTTGGAGTGGAATAGGTTGAAAACTGCATTATGGGACAGTCCCTACCACTGTTCATTATTTCCTGAAAAGATCCAAAATGTAATGGACACAATTGAGCATAGACAGTTCCAAGATGTTTAAAGGTATTTGAAAAGAAGGATAAGTGTGTTTTCCTTTTTGTCTTTATCACGTGTGTGATGCGTTGGGGTGGGGAACAAGCACATGCACACTTGAGTCTTCATCACGTGTGTGATGCATTGGAGTGGGGGACAAGCACATGCACACTTGAGTGAGTGCAGACACATGAGTGTTGTGGTGGGCAGAGGGCCACCTCAGGTCTAGGTCCTTGCCTTCCACCTTGAGACGTGTCTTTGGTCTCTCTCTTTACCAGGTTAGCTGGCCCCGAGCCTCCAGGAAGTCTCCTGTCACTTCCATCTTGCTATAGGAGCATTGGCATCACAGACTTGTGTCTTGCCCAGCTTTATGTGGACTCTGAGGGTTCAAACTCAGGTCCTTACACGTGTGTGTCGAGGCTTTTACCCATGTGAGCCCTCTCCTTAGCCCATAAACTAGTTTTTGATCCCAAGGCTTCTCAGTCTGGATACTTGCATACCCAGAGACTAATGAAAGTTTTTTTAAATTTTTTATTTAAATTAGAAACAAGCTTACTTCATATGTCAATCTCAGCTCTCTCTCCCTCTCCTCCTTCCCCGCCCCCTGCCAAGTCCCCTCCTACCTCCCACCCCATCCACCCTCCACTCCCCAGAGAGGCCCTCCATGGGGGATCTCCAAAGTTTGTCATATCATCCATCCGGGCAGGACCTAGGCCCTCCCCCATGTGTCAAGGATGACAGAGCATCCCTCCATGTGGAATGGGCTCCCAAAGTATGCCCATTTGTATGACAGGAATAAATACTAATCTACTACCAGAGGCCCTATAGATTGCCATGGTCTCATTCAGGGGGTCTGGATCAGTCCCATGCTGGCCTCTCAGCCATCAATCTGGGACCCATGAGCTCCCCCTTGTCAGCTGTCTCTGTGGGTTTCACCAGCCCAGTCTTGACCCCTTTGCTCATCACTCCTCCCTCTCAGTTCAGTGTTTAGCTATGGGTGTTTGCTTCTGCTTCCATCAGCCACTGGATGAAGGCTCTAGGATGAAATATAATGTAGTCATCAATCTTATTATCAGGGGAGGGCATTTAAGGTAGCCTCTCCCTTAGATTGCCAGTTGGTGTCATCCTTGTAGATCTCTGGAAATTTCACTAGTGCCAGATCTCTCCTCAAACCTATAATGGTTCCCTCTATTATGGTATCTCTCTTCCTGATCTTCTCTATAAAGTTTTAGCACTAAATAGACTAACTTCTCTTAAACCTACGAAGGAAAAAATAACATAATAGTTGGTTTTTTGTTTGTTTTTTAGTTGAGTGTGTCCTTAAAGCTACAAACTGATAAGACTCAGAGCATAGGGAGACTTTAACAGACCAAAGATTTAGCTCTGTGTCTTGTCACTGACTCTTGTGGGTTTGTAGTTTTTAAGAACACATTTATTGTCTGGTATTTTAGCATGCCTCTGTACATTTTATATCTTATAATTGAAGTCCTACCTCCAATAAGTGCTTTCCCTTGCCCCATAATAAGTGACAATAGAAGACTAAAATGAATGACAGTAAGATGGTACTTGATGAAAAACTGACCCAGTTATTCTATGCTCACTGAATCAACTAGAAAAGATTTCTCATTTACTCTGCAAACATATACCATATTTAGAGACAGGAAAAAATATTTTCCACTCCCAAGTGAAGTCCCAAAACTCAGTAGAAATTTTCTTTTATTCTTCTCTCATACACTATGAGACATATATTATGGGACATATATATTATGTCCCAACTGCAATATCCCCTCCCTCCCCACCTCCTGACTCCCCCAGATCCACCTCCCCTTTCTGTCTCCCCTCAAAAAAGAGCAGATCTCCCAGGGACATCAACCAAACACAGTCTAACATGCTGCAGTAATACCAGGCACACACCATCACATCAAGACTGGATGAAGCAGCCCAGTAGGAGGAAAAGGTCCCACAAGTAGTCAAAAGAGTTAGAGAAAGCCCCTGCTCCTACTGTTAGGAACCCCACAAGAACACTAAGTTACTCAGCCATAGCATATATGCAGAGGACCTAGGCCAGACCCCTACAGGCTGCCTGATGTCTGCAAACCCTCTTGAGTTATTGTCAGTTGATTCTGTGTTCTCATGGTCCCTGATCTATCTGATTCCTCCGATCCTTCCTTCTCTTTGCTGGTCTCCTGGAGCCCTGCCTAATGTTTGCTCCCATCAATTGCAGGATGAAGTCTCTCTGGTCTCTTTGATGACATCTGCTAGCCTTCAGTCCCAGAACATTCTCCAGGCAGGACAAACATGTTTGTCTTTCTGGGTCTAGGTTACCTCACTCAGGATGATTTTTTTCTAGTTCCATGCATTTGTCTGCAAATTTCATGATGTTATTGTTTTTAATAGCTGAGTAATACTCCATTGTGGGAGTGTACCACATTTTCTCTTTACGCATTTTTCTGTCGAGGGTTATTTCCAAGTACTGGCTATTATGAATAAAGCTGCTATGAACATCGTTGAGCAAGTGTCCTTGTGGTGTGATGGAGCATCTTTTGAGTATATGCCCAAGAGTGGTATAGCTGAGTCTTGAGGTAGATCGATTCTCAATTTTCTGAGGAACCACCATATTGATTTCCAAAGTGTCTGTACAAGTTTGTACTCCCACTAGCAGTGAGGGAGTGTTTCATTGCACTATATCCTTGCCTGCATGAGCTGCCACTCTGGTTTATGATCTCAGCCATCCTGACAGGTGTAAAATGGAATCTTAAGGTAGTTTTGATTTGCTTTTTCCTGACAGGATGATGAACATTTCTTTACATGTTTCTCAGCCATTTGAAATTCCTCTGTTGAGAATTCTGCTTAGATCTCTAACACCATTTTTAATTGGGTCATTGGGGTTTTGGTGTCTAGTTTCATGAGTTCTTTACATACTTTGGAGATCAGCCCTCTGTCAGATGTGGTGTTGGTGAAAATCTTTTTCCATTCTGTAGGCTGCTGTTTCTTCTATTGACAGTGTCCTTTGCCTTACAGAAGTTTCTCAGTTTCATAAGGTCCCACTTATTAATTTTTATCTTAGTGCCTGTGCTACTGGTGTTCTTTTCAGGGAGTTGTCTCCTGTGCTAATGAGTTGAAGGGTTTTCTCACTTTCTCATCTGTCAGGTTCAGTGTAACTAGATTTATGTTGAGATCTTCGATTCACTTGGACTTGAGTTTTGTGCAGGGTGATAGATATAGATCAATTTGCATTCTTCTACATGAAAACATCCAGTTAGACCAGTACCATTTGTTGAGATGCTTCCCCTGTCCCCATTGTACAATTTTGGCTTCTTTGTTAAAATTCAGGTGTCCATGAGTGTGTGGATTTACATTTGGGTCTTTGACTCAATTCCACTGATCCATCTGTCTGTTTTTATGCCAAAACCATTCGGTTTTTATTGGTATAGCTTTGTGGTAGCATTTGAAATCAAGGATGTGTAACATTGTTTTAGATATCCTGGGTTTTTCTGTTTGTTTGTTTTTCCATATTGAGTGGAATATTGCTCTTTCAAGGTCTGTAAAGCATTGTGTTGTAATTTTGATGAAGATCTGTAGATTGCTTTTGGTAGGATGGCCACTTTTACCATGTTAATCCTACCTGTCCATCAGCGTGGGAGATCTTTTCATCTTGTCCAGTTTTCTTCTTCAAAGTCTTGTAGCTTTTACCATGCAGGTTTTTCACTTGATTTGATTAGGATGATTTATATTATTTGTGGCTGTAGTGAAGGGTGTTCTTTCCCTGAGTTCTTCTTCAGCTTGTTTATTATCTACATGTAGGATGTCTACTGATTTTTTTCAGCTAATCTTTTATCCTGCCAATTCACTAAAGATTTTTACAGTTGTAGGAGTTCCCTGCTAGAATTTTTTGAGTCATTTATATATATACTATCACATCATCTACAAATAGTGATATTTTTGCTTCCATTCCAATTTGTATTCCTTTGATCTTGTTTTGTTGTCTTATCGTTCTAGCTAGAACTTCAAGTGCTATATTGAATAGATATGTAGAAAGATATATGATAATATATCACCATAGTGGACAACTTTGTCTTGTTCCTGATTTTAGTGGAGTTGCCTTAAGTTTCTCTCCATTTAATTGGCTTCCTGTAAATTGCCTTTATCTCTATTCTCTCCAAGACTATTATCATGAGGGAGTGTTGTATTTTGTCAAGGGCTTTTTTAGCATCTAATGAGATGATTGTGTGTGTGTGTTTCTTTTTCTTTCAGTAGATTACATTGACAGATTTTCATATGTTGAACCATCCCTGCATCTTTGGGATAAAGCCTACTTGATCATGGTGGGTGATCTGCCTGATGTGTTCTTGGATTTTGTTTGTAAGTATTTTATTGAGTATTTTTGCATCAATGTTCATAAGGGATGTTGGTCTGCAATCTCCTTTGCTGATCCTTTATGTGGTTTGGGTAATCAGGATGACTCTGGCTTCATAAAAAGAATTTGTCAGTGTTCCTTTCTATTTTGTGGAATAATTTGGTGAGTATTGGCATTATATTTTCTTTGAAAGTCTGTTAGAATTCTGCACTAAAATTTTCTGTCCCTGGGCTTTTTCTTTCTTTCTTTCTTTCTTTCTTTCTTTCTTTCTTTCTTTCTTTCTTCCTTCCTTCCTTCCTTCCTTCCTTCCTCCCTCCCTCCCTCCCTCCCTCCCCCCCTCTCTCTCTCTCGTTTGGGAGCATTTAATGACTGCTTTTATTTCCTTGGAGGTGATTGGTCTATATAAATTGTTTATTTGATTTTTATTTAACATTGGCAAGTGCTATCTATTGAGAAATTTGTCCATTTCTTTCAGATTTTCCAATTTACAAGTTTTTGAAGTGTTCTTTGGATTTCCTAGTTGTCTGTTGTTATGTCCCTATTTTCTTTTTTGATTTTGTTAATTTGGAATGTGCTGTGACGTGCTGTGAAAAAAGTATATTCTTTTGTGTTTGGGTGAAATGTTCTGGAGATATCTATTAGCTCCATTATTCTCTGTTTAGTTTTTGTCTGGGTGAACTGTCTGTCAATGAGAGTGAAGTATTTAAGTCTCCTACTATAAATGTGTGAGGGTTGATGAGCTGCAGCACATCTGTCCAGGCCTTTCTGGCTTTTAGAATCTCCACTGAGAAGTCAGTGTCATTCTAATAGGTCTGCCTTGTGTGTTACTTGGCCCTTTTCTCTTGCAGCTTTTAATGTTCTTTGTTCTGTGTATTTAGTGTTTTGATTATTAGGAGGTAAAGGGACTTTCTCTTCTGGTCCAATATATTTGGTATTCTGCAAGATTCGTGTACCTTTATAGGTATATCCTTCTTTAGGTCAGGAAAATTTTCTTCTATGATTTTGCTAAATATATTTCTTGGGCTTTTGAGCTGTGATTCTTCTCATTCCTCCATTCCTATTATTCTTAGGTTTTGTCTTTTTCATAGTGTCCCATATTTCCTCAATGTTTGTGTCAGGAATATTCTAGATTTAACATTTTCTTTGGCCAGTGAATCTGTTTCTTCCATTGTATCTTCTATGCCTGAGATTCTCTTTTCCATCTCTTGGATTCTGTGATGCTTGCATCTGTAGCTCTTGTTTGCTTACATAGATTTTTCTATTACCAGAATTCCCTCAGTTTGTGTTTATTTTGTTGCTTCTATTTCCATTTTCAGGTCTTGAACAGTTTCCTTTACCTGTGTTTGTTTGTGTGTTTTTTCCTGGCTTTCTTGGCATTGCTTAAGAGATTTATTAATTTCTTCCAATTCTTTTGTTTGTCTTTTTCTCAGTTTCTTTGAATGATTTTTTATTTCCTCTTTAAGAACCTCTATCATCTTCATGAAGTTGATTTCCAGATCATTTTATTGTGCTTCAGCTGTGTTGAAATATTGAGATCTTGCCCTAGTAGGACAGCTGTGCTCTGCTGGTGTCATATTGCCCTGGCTGCTGTTGATTGTGTTTTTACTCTGGCATTCAGGCATCTGGTTTTGGGATGATTATAGGTCTAGGTGCTGATTTCTAAGTTTGTCTTTGTTGGATGCTGTTTTGTTCCTTGGTTTCTGTTTCCTCTTTAGTCTTCTGGTCTTTGCGGCCTGGATTTCTGGTGCCTGACATGACCTCTAATCCAGTAGGAAGTCTCTGCCCAAGTTGGGGGCTGGACTTCTGGTAGCTAGCTTGGTCTTTGTTGTTACAGAGAGTCTCTGTTTTTCTGGCTGCACCTGAGCATCAAAGTACTCTGGAGTAGGGGGCAGAGAACTGGCAGAAGGGTGAGCAGTGAGAGGGGACAGGGGGCAGTGGATTCTGTTTTACTATAATTTACAAAAAATATTTTGCATATTTTACAATTTAACTCAGGACAAATAATTCATGTTGACACATTAATTAACATATGTCAAATCATGTTTTAAACATTAATATTAAATTCAGAGCATTGATCATCCATATCGAATTGCTAAAAGGTATAATATTTCAAAAACATAGTAATATTTGACATCATAATACATTAGCTTGGTTTTCTTGCATAATATATCTTACTTAGTATTTAACTTCACTATAAAATAGTAAGCTACTCAGTAAACTCAGACCTGTAATAGGGTTTTTGTTTGTTTGTTTTTGTCTTGACAGCTTGGTGTAAATCCCCAACATTGTATAATCCCACAATTAGACATAATTCTAGAAACATGTCAATGGCAAATTTTAAAATTATCTGTTCCAAGTTTATTTGGGAGGACAGAATATTCACTATTCAGCGTTAGCACACTGCAGACGAACACAGCACAGTCTTGACCTTGGATCTGCGGAGCATCATTTAGTGCAGATCTGGCCTCCTGTCAGCAGCTCTCAATGGACTTGCCCTGCTGAGGTGTCTGGACTTGAACCACAGTGAGCCTCCCTAGGCTGAGCCTGGCCTTCCACTGTTGCTACTGAGCTTTGTCCCCTTCTCTAGCAACAGCTTTGTGTTGGGCTGCTGGGATTGGGGTTCTGCTTACTTTTTTTGACCTTAAGCCAGTGGAATCCTATAATTTTGGGGCCATATCTATGAGGAAGTAAGGAGCTAATTATTATATTTATTCTTGGATACACGCGGATAATAATAAGGTTTGTGGAGGCCATAGTGATTCATTAGGTATTTTTACTAAATAATAATTTGTCAGGATTAAATGAGACCTAGGATGTTTTTGTTTTCAATGTTAAAAACAATGAAAAATGATATACAATATGAACTTTAATGAGTATATTACTCAAACAGCATTTAAAATCTAATTTCATGTCAAGTTGAAACTTGCAAAATCTTCACTATATGTATACTTGCCCTATAATAACAAACTAAATATGACTTTGTGATGTATATTATATAATATTTGGTAGCATTAAATTCAAAAGAAGTAAGTCTTCAAAAATCCTTCAGGCAAAATGATTTTGTGGGCAGGTGGTAGTAAAAAATATGTTTTTAGATTCTTCTTATAAAATAGCCTTTAACTGAAATGCATCTTGCTACTCTAACAATCTTCTGTGTCCATTGCAAATGCTTGCTCTTCTCAGATCTCTCCTAATTTTCCTACTTCCTGTATTTTCCCTTTTTAAACCCCATTGGATATTTGTGTTCTGTAAAATCCTATAGGGGCTGGGATGTTTCACTTGGTAAAGTTCTTGCTGTGAAAACATAAGGACCCCCATTCTGGTTTCCAACATCCACCGAGGTAGCTGGAGGAGGCCCGGGCCTGCAATCCCAGTGCATGGAGAGAAAGACAGGATGGTAACCAGTTGCTGCTGACAAGTGAAGCCAATCAGTGAGTTCTGGGTTCTGTGAGAGACTCTGATTCCAAAAGGAAGGCAGAGGTGGGGATGGAGAGGTGGCTCAGCAGCTAAGAGCATGGGCTGCTCTTCCAGAGGACCTGGATTTGATTCGTAGCACCCATATGATGGCTCCCAAATGCTGTAATTCCAATCCTAGGGGATCCAATACCCTCCTCCAGCCTCCATGGCACCAGGAACATGCTTACAGTAAAAATTTAAAAATTAATAGTAATAAAAACCAAGATGGGCAGTGATAGAGGAAAAAACACATTGTATGTAAAGCATTTATTAATTTCTTTTAGATATAAGATCTCATGTAGCCCTGGCCTGGAATATCCTAAACATCAGAAGACAGCCTTAAATGCATGGTCCTCCTGCTTCTCCTGCCTCTACCTCCTGAGTATAAGCAGGAGCAGTCACACCCAGTTTCACGGCTATGTTCATGCTAGCAAGCACTCTGCCAACCAAACTGAGACTCTGTCCTGCTTCTATCTAAATTTCAACAGTTAAAATGTTTTCTGGTTTGGGGGCAATAAAGTTCTGACTTGGATTAAAAGGAAACAATAAGGTCTTGTATTTCTACTTGACACAAATTGTGAGAAGTGGCAGCTGAAGACACAGTTCAGGGTTCAGGGTCATTGTCATCCTCTTGTTCTTTCTAATTAGATGGCAAAAAATTTTTAAAAATTAAACAAACAAACAAACAAAAGGTCACCTCAGCTTTCAATAGAAAAAGTGGGAAGCTGGGATGGGGTGCCAAGCAAAGCTCATGGGATGCTCAGGTAGAAGACTTCTTATATGTTCCATGCCATATCGGAGCTGATAGTTTGGGGGGTTTCATTACTGGTGTTTTGTTTCTTTGTTTTTACCTCTATTTGAAGATGTGAACTGGAAACTAGGAAAATGTTGTGTGGGCTGTAGGTTATTTACATTACTTAGTCCCTGTCCCCGTGGATGTCGCTTCACTTCTTACTCCCAGGAGTCACCCCCCCCCAATTATTTATTGAAGAAATCCACATTTGTGTAAGAACTGAATTGATCTCCAAAGTCTTTAAGAATAACAGAACATACATTCAGGGGAACTGATTTACAATAACAGATTTTAAGGAGTTTGTCTTCCAGAGTTATGTTTCTGAGAAAAATTTTAAATTATGATAAGGAGATAGACATGGAGGAGACTGTTTTTCTATTTGGTCATATGATTTTTTACCTTATGTGTGTTTGTGTGTGTGTGTGTGTGTGTGTGTGTGTGTGTGTGTGTGTGTATGCATGCATGCATGTACACATGAGCAGGTGTGCCATGACCTATGTGTGGAGGTCAGATGACAAATTTTGGGACTTGGTTCTCTTCTTCTACCATGTGAATTTGGGGAATTAAAAGCAGATTATGGTGGCAAGCATCCTTTCTTGATGAACGTCCAAGCCCACAATTTTCTATTTTTAAATTTTTTAAAATTTATTCTTCTCTCATCTATTAAATCCTGACCACAGTTTCTCCTCCTTCCTCTCCTCCCAGTCCCACCCATCCCCCAAATGCATCCCCTCCTCTGTTTCTCTTCATAAAAGAGCAGAACTCCCAGTAATATCAGCAAGTCGTGCTATATCAACTTGCAGTAAGACTAGGAACCGCCCCTCATATTAAGGCTGGACAAAGCAACGCAGTGGGAGGAAAACCATCCCAAAAGCAAGCAAAAGAGTCAGACCGATGCAGGTTCCCAGGTTCTGTGAGCCCCTATGAGCCAGGGTTAGTTGATTCTGTGAGTTTGCTTGTGGTGTCCTTGACTCCTCTGGATCCTACAATCCTTCCTCCCTCTCTTCCTCAGGATTCCTAGTGCTCCACTGTTTGGCTGAAAGTCTCTGCATCTGTTTCCATCAGTTGCTAGGTGAAGGCTCTCTGATGACCATTGGGTGAGGCACTAATCTATGAGTATAGCAGAATATCGTTAGGAAACATTCCATTGACTTTTTCCCCCAGTCTTGTTTGGTTCTACCCTAGGTCTCTGGGTCATGCAGCCTCTGGGTCCTGGCCTTCTAGGCAGTGTCGGGTATGGGCTCCCTCTCATGGAATGGGTCTCAAGCTGGACCAGTCATCACAATTTTCTATTTCCAATTGTTAAGAAATGAAGAACTATTATAGAAACACACGTATAATTTTCAACAACTTCTTTCAATTCAATTTCAAACAATTTCAACTTCTTCAAACTTTTCAAGCTATATACTTATACACAAATGTTAATTTTATGTAAAGTACAGAGCTGGGAAAGCAACACCAGCATTCTTTGTAAAAAGTCTTATTAGAAAACCATTTCCTGAGTATTGTTTGCTATTGTCCTTGTTAGCTTCTCTCTGCACCTGCTTCAGCAGGAATATGGGTAGGGGTCCAACAATTGTGAAGCAGAATTTGCAGCAGCGATGAGAGGCCCTCAGAGGGACACCCAGAAATGGCTGAAGTATCAGTATCCAACACCAATCTGGATTTAAGTGGAGATGGTGTGTGCACTGCTGGCTTCTTGGGAGTGGGAAGGCTTCTGGGGACCCTGATGGCCCTGGCTTAGTTCATGACTATTTCCTGATGATTCTGGGTGTGTACAATCACACAGATGCCAAAGAACTCTTCGGATTTAGCAGAGTTAATGTAAAATTGGATGAGGGGGTGGGGGGACCTACTATATTACTTCTTTTTATCTGAAAATGCTTCAGTGTAAATATTTCATTAATATCAAAAAGATATGTGGCCACACAAAGGTTTTCAGAATGAGAATTGAGAATGGTTTGGGTATCTCAGCTGGAAACATCCTTGCCCAGCATGCATGAAACCTGGGTTCAGTTAAAACTAACCACAGTGATAGTCCCCTGCAATCTCAGCACTCACAAGGTAGGAGGGAGTATAGCAGAATTTAGAAGTCATCCTTGACCACATAATGATTTTGCAGCCAGCCTATAAAACCATATCAACAACAAATAAATAACAGTGGTGCTATCTTAGATTGGGTTAAATAATAGCAAATGACAGAAGAAATGCATTTTTAGTTCTTAGGATTATATTAGATTTTGAAAGTGTGAAGGATTAATTTGCTCTTGTTAGAAGTGTCTTCAGGCAGAAGGATGAAAGACATGTTGGTAAATATACAATGATATTCTCAGTTAGTAATAGAAACTTGACACTTCTATGCGAAAACTAAATACACTGAACATCCCAACAGGCAGCTTTTTTTTTCTTAGATGACCAAATGAACAGTCACTGATCAAGTCACCAACATAATCTGAATTTCAATCTGTGCCTATCCCCATTTCAGGTAGCGACATATGCTTACAATCTTACAAAGGACATTTTGCTAATTAATCAACATCTTTTGAGTGGTGACCACATATGAAATATTATTAGTAGGTACTGGATCCCCAAAGATGAAAAAAATCTAGCTTGTAATTTCAGAAAAGTTTGGAGCTGTACACCTAATAAGGGAAACTGGCCATGTGGTTAATTCTAGACAGGGAGCAGCATGTTCTTCTTTCTTACCCTGGTGCAGAATGGCAATTTGTCCTAAAATTAACCTTATATGTTTTAGCACTAGGTTTTCTTAAGACTGTTTGCTTGTAAAAATACTAGTGTGTTTAGATGTTTGAGTGGAATTATGAGTATTTTTTGTAAAGGCACAGTGATGATCTTCTGCAAGCTTTGTTGTTAAATTGTTAACAGAATATGCTAGCAGTTTGGCTTTAAACTTTCTTTTTGAGAATTGAAACACCGAGTGTATCTTGAGTCAGCTGGTCCTAAGTCACTTGGTCCTTGCCACTTCCCATGCTCTCTAGGTTGGTTTCCTCTCCAACATGCAACTTATTTTTTCATTCTGAAGATCAGAAGTCCTTAGAAACTGTTTATTTTTCTGTGGACAGATCCTGTGATGGTCTGTGAATTCCTTGTCTCCCAAACAAATCCTTAGATGTAAGAAATGAACATTCCTCAACTGTCATATTCCCTTACACCCAAAATTACTTGGCATGCAATATGCCTCCCTGGCTTCCATCAACACCAAACATAAAGTTCTGGAAAGAATGAATGTGCTACCCACCAGTAGTGATCCTGAGGTAGTGCCTTTTGTTACCCATTAATTGTTTGAATCATGTATTGTTAATAGACTTTCTATAGCCCAGTTAACATAAACTTTACAGATGCTTGGCTGGTGTCTGTACTGCCATCATCAGCAGGAGCAGTGAGGAGTCAGACACATGTTTACATGATCCTGGAATTGCCTTGGACCTTACTGTTTAAATGCATGCTTGTTCTGTTGGAAATTTTTATGAATTCAGAAAAATAGTTATGCTACCGCTGAACTTCAGACCTACACACCCCAACTCCTATTTTACACGCTCCAGACTTCTGCTCTTCTTGTTCTCTGTCTCATGTTGAGGATGGTCAGCAGATGCTCATGGTCCAAGCAGGTGATGTCCGACCCCCTACCTCCACTCGCTGTTGGTTTCTTCCCCTCATGTTCCTGGGGTGGTAATTAAAGGCTTTACTCTTCATAGAGGGAATTAAAGTTGTTTCCTTAGTTTTCTCAGGGCTGAAAGCAAAACTACTAAAGAGGCAATAAACCAGGAAGTTAATAAATACCAGCAACAGAAACAGTTAGCCTGTATATAAGGTTTCAATCAAAATTTTATTCTTCGTTCGGATATTCTTCCTTTACAATTAGGCAAGTACGCTGCCACATTTACGAAGAGATGTTTGTTGACAGTTGGCAAAGATGTGCCCCTTCTCGACTCTTCTCTGCTAGAGAGTCACTCCCCAGCCTGTCCTGTGTCCTTGCGCCTTTGGTTGACTCAAGATTTACGGAGGATACAAATGTGAGTGTTCGTTCACATGTCTATCAGTGCCATGGAGGTCAGTTGACAGATGGGGTTGTTGCTCTTCATGGGTTATCACCTTCTTTTTGAGACAAGTTCTTTTACTAGCTTGAGACTTGCCAAGTAGACTATGATGACCGGCCAACAACCCCCAAGGACCGATTTCCTGTTTCTCTGAGTTGCCTGCACCAGGCTTGCAAGCATGTATCATCGTGCTCAGCTTTATTTATTTAATTTTTTAATGTGAACTCCGAGGATAAAACTCATGCCTCTGTGCTTACAAAGCAAACACTTAACTGGATGAATTATCTGCCCACTATATCAGAGTGACCTTTATGCAGAGATTGGTAAGCCATGCCACACATGATTTTTCTCACTCTACTTATTTTATTCTTGTGATTGTGATTAATTCATGTTTATTTGTTTCACGTCAATAATAAACTATCCAAGGCCAACTTCAGTGGTCTTAGCTCTTGCAACATACAAAAAAACATCACCAAACCAACCAAACAAGGAAACAAACAATCCTACTTTTTAATATTTTATTGAGAGTAAGAATTTAAATAAGCCTTGTTGGTTAAAGGTAAGAGTTAAATGTAGAGAACTATATGCTCTATGGTCACATTGCAGTTTATACTTTGCTGGCATTGGTTTTTCAGTTCATCTTTTAAGTACCTGGAGAATTATGAGAGAGAAGTTAACACTTTAACTTTTAGTTTAGTGTTTGTCTGAGTGACCTATTGGTAAGTGTGTGGTATTCAAGTCTCCCACTATCAATGTGTGAAAGTTGATGTGGGAATTATCTTTAGTAATGTTTCTTTTATAAATATTGGTGCCCTTGTGTTTGGGACATAGACATTGAGAATTGAAATGTCATCTTGGTTGATTTTTGCTTTGATGAGTATAACGTGGCCTCATATCTTCTGATTAGTTTTGGTTTGAAGTCTATTTTGTTAGATATTAGAATAGCTTGCTTTCCAGGCCCATTTGCAATATCTTTTTCTAATCATTTTCTCTGAGGTAATGTCTATCTTTGAAGATGAGGTATGTTTCCTATATGAAGCAGAAGGATGGATTTTGTTTTCACAGCCTTTCTGCTAGCCTGTGTCTTTTTATTGGTGAATTGAGACCATTGACACTGAGAGATATAAATGGCCAATGATGACTAATTCCTGTCTTTTTGTTGTGTGTATGTGCCTGTGTTTGTGTGTGTGTGTGTGTGTGTGTGTGTGTGTGTTTCCCATCTTTGGGTTATGTTGGTGTGAGATTATTGCCTACATTCTCATGTGTAGCTAACCTTCTTGGGGGTTGGAATTTTTCTTATAGTACCTTCTGTAGATGGATTTGTGGCTAGATATTGTTTAAATTTGATTTCATCATGAAATACCTTATTTTCTCCATCTATGGTGATTGAAAGTTTTATTGGGTATAGTAGTCTGACCTGGCATCCATGGTCTTGTAGAGTCTGCAGCAATCTGTCCAGGCCCTTCTGGCTTTTAGAATCTCCACTAAGAAATCAGTGTAATTCTAATAGGTCTGCCTTTATATGTTACTTGGCCTTTTTTTCTCTTACAGCTTTTAATAATCTTTGTTCTGTGTGTTTAGTATTTTGATTATTATGAGGTAAGGGGACTTGCTTTTCTGGTTCAATCTATTTGGTATTCTGAAAGCTTCATGTACCTTTGTAGGTATGTCTTTGTTTAGGCTAGGAAAATTTTCTTCTATGATTTTGCTAAATATATTTTTGGGGCTTTTGAGTTATTATTCTTCTCATTCTTCTATTCCTGTTATTCTTATGTTTGGTTTTTTCATAGTGTCCCAGATCTCCTGGGTGTTTTGTGTAAGGACTATTTTAGATTTAATATTTTCTTTGACCAGCTTGTCTATTTCTTCTATTTGTCTTCAATGTCTGAGATTCTCTTTTCAATTTCTTGTATTCTGTTGGTGATGCTTGCATCTGTAGTTCATACCTAGATTTCCCATTTCCAGAATTCCCTCAGTTTGTGCTCATTTTGTTGCTTCTATTTCTGTTTTCAGGTCTTCAACAGCTTTATTCATTTGCTTCAACTGTTGTTTGTTTTTCTTGACTTTCTTGACATTTTTAAGGAATTTTTTGATTTCCTCACATTTTTGGTTGTCTTTTACTCTATTTCTTTCAGGGATTTATTCATTTCCTCTTTAAGGACCTCTATCATCTCCAAAAATTGTTTTTAAGGTCACTTTTGTTTTTTATTGTCCTGTTTTGGTTTTTTATGCTTCAGCTGTGTTTGAATATACAGGGCTTTCTGTAGTAGGATAACGGGGCTCTGGTGGTGACATATTGCTCTGGGTGATGTTGATTATGTTCTTACACTAACATTTAGGCATCTGGCTTTGGAGTAACTGTAGGTTTAGGTACCTATTTCTGGATCTTTCTTTCTTGTATGGGTATTTTCTTTCTTATTTTCTGTTTCCTTTCCTATCTTCTGACTGGTTGAGTAATGCATCTTGGCCTAAGTTGGGGGTTGGACTTCTGAAGGCCTGAATGGCCTCTGGTCTAGCAAGTGTTTGATGCCCAAGTTAGAGGCTGTAGTTAGGGCTGTGTGCATGGCCTCTGATCAGGCCAAGTGTTCTCTAGGGTTCAGGATGATTGCCTGGCTTTTGGTGGAGTAAGGGCCTTCTGCCTGATTTTCAGGGATTTGACATGGTTTCTGGGGTTCAGGATGTTGTTCTGGCCTCTAGTGGAATAGAAGTCTTCTGCCTACGGTGTGGGCTGCTTTTTAGAGGGCTGGCCTGGCCTCTGATGAGATAGAAGGCTTCCACCAGAGGTGTGGCCTAGGATATCTCGATTTAGTTTATAATGTTTGTTAGCTCTAATATTTCTCTGCCTAGTTTTTGTCTGGATAGCCTAACCTTTGGTGAAAGTGAGGTATTGAAGTCTCCCGCTATCAATGTGTGAGCATCAATATGTGAATTAAGCTGTACTAGTGTTCATTTATGAACTCAGGTGCCTTTGTGTTTAGTGCATCGATGTTAAGAATTTAAATGTCATCCTAGTGGATTTTTCCTTTGGTAACTATGCAGCATCCTTTCCCATTTATTTTGATGAATTTTGGTTTGAAGTCTATTTTATTAGATATTAGAAGCTACACCAGCTTGCTTCTTAGGATCATTTGATTGGAATATCTTTTTCTAACCCTTTTTCCTGAGGTAATGCCTATCCTTGATGCTGAGATGTGTTACTTGAATGCAGCAGAAGAATGGATCTTGTTTTTACATCCACTTTGTAAGTCTGTGTCTTTGTATTGGTAAATTGAAACCACTGATACTGAAAGACATCAGTGACCAATGATTGTTGGTTCCTCTTACTTTTTTTTTGTGCTGGTGATGCTGGTGTTGTTGTTGTTGGTGGTGTGTGTGTGTGTGTGTGTGTGTGTGTGTGTGTTTCCCTTCTTTTAATTTTGCTTATCCTAGATTATTCATTTCCTGTGTTTTGTGGGTGTAGTTAACCTCCTTGGGTGGGGGTTTTCTTTCTATCACCTTCTATAGGACTGAATTTTTAGAAAGATATTGTACAAATTATTCATTTCCTCCAAGTGATTATTTTTTATTGGGTTCCTGTGGGAGATTAATTAGTTTCCTCTATTTTTTTCCTGGATTTTGTTAAGAGATTTATTTATTTCCTCTTTGAGAACCTTTATCATCTTCATATAGTTGGTTTTAATGTCTTTTCTTGTGCTTCACCTATGTTGGAATATTCAGGGCCTGCTGTGGTATCATAGCTGCTCCCTAGTTGGAACACATTGCTTCACCTGTTATTGATTGTATTTTTACGGCGTGTTGAGCATTTGGGTTTAGGGTGATTATAGGTCTAGGTGCTGATTTCTGGATTTGCCTTTGTTGGGTGAGTGCTTTGTTCCTTGGTTTCTGTTTCTTCTCTGGATTTTCAGAGAGTGTGATGACTTCATGGGCTGGATTGGGGGACAGAAGGTTGGAGGAGAAGGTCTTTGTGATCTCTTGGGGATGGAGTCAGAGAAGAAAGTGGGACTGCTGTAAGTTCCTTCTACAGAGTTGGGGATGAGACTGTGGGATTCGATCTCAGGAGCAGCAGCAGAATTGTGGGTCTGCCTCCAGCATACTTGTTGCCCTGGGAGGAGCAGCTCCAGAGTTAGCAGGAATCGCTTGCTGGGTTTGGGGTCTAGAACAAAGCAATAAGTGGAGAGAGGAAGGTTTTAAGGGGAAGACCTGTGATATCCACAGGACATGGCAGCAGGGGACAGGGAAGGCTGCTGAAGTCTAGGGAGGGAGGTTAGGAAGGGATGTGTGGGGACACCAGACCTTGAGCAGAAACCCACTTCCCCTTCTGCCTGGGAGCAGGCAGCTGTGAGATAATGTTTACTGAAAACAATTCAGTGCCACAAAGCTCTTGATAGGGCTTCGTTAAGGGCTTGCTCACTGAAACACCATGACTTTGATCCCCCCTATGGCTAGATGCCTCTTCCTGCTCCCTGCTGTGTCTCCCCATTCTGGGGCCAGAGATTAAACCACCAGCCAGGAGGGTGAGAAGTCTGGGAGAGCTGTGAGAGCTCAGTTGGAGAATTGTATGTAGATGGATGGCAGAAGTCCTTAAAAAGGGAAGTGTTTTTTCTTGGGGGTCTCCTCCTAAGCTGACTTGGGAAGCATAAAGTTTTCTTAAAGCAACCGACCGGTCTCTGTGTCATCTATCCCAACCACCTTGCGACATTCTCAGATGCAGGCTGCACAGCAGGTGTGACAGGGATGGTGTGTGGGATCCACAGGAGATGTGGAGGGGTCAAGGAAGACTGCGGCTGGTGGTCTGTTGCAACACTAGGTATAAGTCTAGGGGGTTGGGTTTGAGGGCAAGGGTGAGCAGTGAGGATCTTCAGTTAGCTTACCTGTTTCCCTTTTCTGCTCAGCTGGTGTTCCCAGTGAATACCTGCTGGGCTTGGAGGCTGGGATAATGGGATAGGTTGGGGGAAGGCAGGTTGGGGGAGAAGATCTTTGTGCTCTGTTGGGGATGGGGCCAAAGAGGGAAGGGAGACTGCAGCAGGTTGTCTCCTTCAGAGTTGGAGTCTTCTTCCCTCTTCTGGCCTCCAGGGGCACCAGTGGTACACAGGCATACATTCAGCAAAACACCTATTCACATACAAAAATGAAATAACATATGTGTATGTACATGATAACTAAAAATTAACAAATGAACCCACTAAGGTAATCATTCACAGCCAGCCAGAGATGCCACTACTCTGTCAGTTAACAGCCGCTTGACTTCATTTCATGGCATCCAAGGATGTAACACCCAATCACGTGTAATATAGAAAGTATATTCTGAGTGTGAGTGTCAGATTTGCAAACCCTTCAAATTTTCTCTATTCAATAACTAGGAAACTCTAAGGGTAACACCCATCCTGCATTCTGTGGAATTGTTCCAATGTCACCAGGAAAATCTCCCATCCTGTGAACTTCACTTTCCTAGCTTAATAAATTAATAAATGCCTAATATTTACTAGAATGGTAAAACAAGTTGTTTCATGATGATAACTTGCTGTGTTGACACAAACCATCAAAAATGTGGAATATCCACTCATAAAAGAGTCTTTTCATTTTATGACACATAACACTTAAAAGTTCTTTGGATATTATTTTAATATGTTAACTTCTACTGTATTACTTGGTGTGTGTGTGTGTGTGTGTGTGTGTGTGTGTGTGTGTGTGTGTGCGCGTGTGTGGTCTCCTCAGTCTCCCATGTAGCTGAGTGTACAATCATGCACACCATGCCTGTTTTTTTGTTAGTTGTTTTTTAAAAAGGAAAAATGAGATGAATACTTTTGTTGGATAGTTATATTTACTCTAATGCAGGAATATGTTTAGTAAGCTACAAACAAAGGTACATTAAGAGGCATAGCTACTATTGGGAATGGAATTTTTTATTCAAGTTTTAAATATTCTTGATGTATTACTGGGATCAAATCCTGTCTTTGGGGGGAATTTTCATCTATGACCCCCTTATATAACACAGATAGGCTTTGGAATTTTGACATTTGATTCCTATCACTTGAGAAGATATACCCTAACACTCTGCAATCCTGTCCTTATTCTACCTTTAAAAAAGGGGGGGGCACCACCTCTTTAATTTCATAACCACTGTATTTCAGTGGAGTGGTTTCCTTGACTTGGGAATTAACAGAGTCATGCTGCTTGATGAGTATTTTCTCTCTGAGTTAATGTGGGCATACATATAAAAAGAAGTTTAAGTCGGGCAGTGGTGGCGGACGCCTTAAATACCAGCACTCAGGAGGCAGAGGCAGAAGGATCTCTGTGAGTTGGAGACCAGCCTGGTTTACAAGAGCTAGTTCCAGGACAACCTCCAAAACAATACAGAGAAACCCTGTCTCGAAAAACCTAAAAAGAAAAAAGAAAGAAAGAAAGAAAAAGAAACCCTGTCTCGAAAAACCAAAAAAAAAAAAAAAGCTTATCAGAGTGATATTCTTTATCAGAGTGATATTCAGACCAGTAATCTACCTCTAAGATGGTTCCCACTCCTGTGTCTATTGTAGGGGTCACTTATATCTGTGACTGGAGTTTTATGTAGTCTTACAGTTCAACTGTCTTTGTACAGATATGCTTGAGATAGAATTGGAAGCCATTACTACTTTGGTCTATATGAAAACACTGGCTACTTAGACCACATGGCAAGTTTCTGGAACGTTGATGTCATGATGCTTCTATTTGCTAGTGCAGTCTGTGAGGCAGTTTGAGACATATGGCCTCAGGGAGTCGGGCAGTCTCTTAAACCTGAGAACAAGAGAATACAGAGGAGTTGTCACACGTGTGATCTGCAAAGAAATAAGGTGATAGACCTAATAAAGAGAAACCAATTTACTGCGGTTCGTTTGAGAAAGAGATTATTTCCCAAATCTATCACCAGTTCCGTATAAGTGCATAATTGGTAAAGAATACATTTAATTTGCCATCGTTACAGTCTTGTCCGAGTTGGTCAACTGCTCGTAAAAGGAGGCTGTTTTTGAAGCTGTGCAACAGGGACGCCTGAGACATGAATAGGAGGAGCCTTTCCGAACTCACTTCACCTGACACTCATCCGTGGCCTGGACCATCTGCCCTGAGAGGAGCTGACACATAGTTACTCATCCCTCTTCTCCAGCTCACATTTACTTTAAAGGCAATAGTGTGGATATAAAAGAGAAAAACAATTAGACATGTCTAAAGTAATTAGTGCTGAGAAGAAACAACTAAACTCCTGTAATGACACCTTACATCCTCATAAACCAAAAATTACAGTGTAGGTATTTGCTATTTTAAATTAGTCAAAACATTAATGTTTTCTACTATGACTCCTTAGGATTGCATTATTTTTTTAACTCCAAAGGACAAATGTATGTTAATGCTGAGGAGAATATAGTTATACAAAAAGCTCGTCTGGAGACCACAAGAAATGAGATGCTGTGCCTTCCACACAACTCAGTAATTAGGCATTGCATCCATCAGAGGGAAGGGTGTAGACGAACAGGGCAAAGAGCTGCGGGAGGATCAGGTAAACCTCAGAAAATAATCCCTGAGTAGATTGGCTTCCTGAGTCAAATGCAAGCTAAGGACTTTTCTCTTTGGAGTTGATAACCTGAAGAATGCTCTTCCAATCAACCATGCCAACAGACCTCCATACAAGACGCTGTCCAGGCAGCAAATCCTCCAATATCTGTTCCTACTTTAAAGGCAAGCATCGGATTAAACAATTGGAAAGCAGTCAGTGTAAGAGCAGAAACCCTAAGAGAACTGCCTCACTCTAGGCGATGGTATTGTCTCAGAGTAAGAATATTTGGACCAGATAGGTGAGTGAGAACTCCACAGATAAATAAAGGTCCTAAGCCACCTGTATGAATGCCTTAAATTTCCCCAGAGGCATAATATTGAAATCAGTTCAAGTACAAAATCAAAAATGCTAGACCATTGCCCATTTTCCTCTTAAGTAAAAGAACACTGACCCTAGAGTAGGATGATATTTTAAAGTTGCTACCAATTTATTTTTGCAGCATTGAGCTGTATTTTAAGGTTTAATTAGTGTTTTGTAGAGAAAATGTAGAAGTGAACATAACTGATATACAAAAAAAGGCCTCAGGAAGTTTAAATTATCTTCTTGTTTTAGTTCTAAAAATGATATGTGTTCACTATAGGGAGGCAAAGACAAGTGGATCTCTGAGTTTGAGGCTAGCTTGGTTTACAGAGCAAATTCTAGGACAGCCGGGGCTAAGTGGAGACACAAAAAAGTAGTCTGTACTTACTACATAGAAAAAATACTATGAGTAAAAAGATAAATATCACTGTATGATTGAATCATGATCAGTCTCCAATTTCACTGAATTTGCTATCAGAATTCAACTAATTCCTTCATTTATACATAAAGTAGCTGTGTATAAACAAAGTTTCCCCAAGACACAAATGCTGCTTTTTAGTCAAGAGGTTGCTCTGTTTCCTGATTCCTACTCTGAAGCTTGGCCATACCATGTTCACTGGCCTTGTTGCAAGCCCACTTTTTTTGTTTGATCTTCAGCTTCCTAAATTCTCCCAAAGTCAGTTCAAATCCAGGTACCCTTCATACCTGCTTCACCACAAAACCTTCCCTACCACCAGAGGGACACATAAACACACAGTCGTGCACACATACATTGTGTGCATGCGTATGTGAGTGCATGTGTGTCTGTGTGTGCATTTGTGTGTATGAGTGTATGCACATGTGTATGTGTGTGTGCTCAACAGCTCTGAGACTAACTTGATGTGTAATGTCCACAATAAAAGAACTTCTTGAATAGTTATTAGGAATGAGGAAACATAAAAATGAATGTAAATTTCTCAGTAAAGCATTTTCTAAATATGAAAAGTTATTCTCAAAGCTACATTTCAATTATACCATAAAATGTCCATCTTCTAAACTTAATATTCTGTATCGAATACAGTTTTAGCAACTATTTAAAAAGAACTGCCTTAATATTGAATAATCTATACTCACCATATCCCCTTTAAAAATTATTTTTAATTCCCTCCTCAGTGCCAAGAAATTGTGGAATTTAGACTATTTTAAAGATATTTTAAATCAAGCTTCGGCTCCTACATCTTCTAATAGTTGATATAGAACACAGAAGAAGCAAGCAGTACACAATAAAAATGGAATCTCCTCAAACATCTCAGTTTCTCTCTATCTAAAATTACAGACTCATGCTGAGCAGTGGTGATGCTGTATGCCTTTAGTCCCAGCACTGGGAGGCAGGGGCTGATCTCTGAGTTTGAGGTCTACAGAGTGAGTTCCAGGACAGGGCCAGGAAGAGCTACACAGAGAAACCCTGTCTCAAAAATAAATAAATACCAGCAAACCCAAAACTCAGCTTTTTGACATGGATCTCATCCCTCTTACAGACATGGAAGCTAAGAAAGGGGTGAACTGTCACCTCCCACATGTGGGCAACAGGTCCCATGTGGGAGCTCTCCAACAGCCCCTAGCATTAAGAGCTCTCTGACCCACAAGGAGGTCTGTATTGTCTTATCCCAGCAGCTGGGTTTTTTTTTCCTTTCAGTATGTTTTTGTTGTTGTTGCTTTTGTTTGTTTGTTTTCTGTTCCTAAACTGTCTGAGCTGTTCCTTTTAAGATCCCTTGTTGCCTGATTTTCTGGTATTTTTAGTCGTTGCTCTCGACTGGCTTACTTACAAGGCTTGTGTACCTGACCTGCTTCATTCCACACTTGTTAGGTGATGAGAAGCAGGATGAGAAAAGCCAAGGTCCCTGGCCTTGTGTCAGCTGCTCTTCAATCTTTTACCTGACTGACCTTGAAGGAGTTGTTCAACTTCTTTCTGCAGCTGGGACAAGCACAGCATTACTTCACAGGGTGCTGCGAGGAGGAGAGGAGATGGTAATACCTGATAAGACCTGTCTCCTACCTACCACTTGTGTGGAGCTCCCAGGTAAGGTGCCTTTGTTGTGCATGCCTCCTAGTGCAGATAACACTAATGAAGTGTTTCTGA
This sequence comes from Mesocricetus auratus, assembly GCF_017639785.1. NCBI lineage: Eukaryota > Metazoa > Chordata > Mammalia > Rodentia > Cricetidae > Mesocricetus > Mesocricetus auratus. Next base: position 59,800,511 of record NW_024429194.1, read on the forward strand.
GGGGCATTCTTGGGAGAGGCTTTCTTTCGAAATGTTGGGATAATTTCACCAGTGATTTCAAATAGTGCGGACTAAAGGGTTTTGTCCAGATCACGTGTAAAGGTCCTTTTGTTTTCTCCGTAAAGATCTTTAACCACACTAATGTCTGTGTAAGCACAACTCAAGGATCTAAGATTAGGGAATTGCCCAAGCATTTCACAGTGGAGGAACAACATTATCTTTAATACAGTGCACTTCTTGTCTACATGTAATGATAACTAGTCATTTTATGAGACTTGGTTAAAAAAATTAGCAGTATAAAAGCAATATTTTCTGAAATAAAATAAGACAAACAAAATGAAGAGCAGGGCAGAGTACACTCCAAGGAAGACCTCGAGGACACAAGGCAGTCAGTCAGTCACTCCTGCATTGGACCTGGGAACTGTGCCCTAAATGGAACATTTTTGCCTTTAGCCCAGAATGCAAACTTTTTGACTAGAAATTCATGGCCAGCTTAGTAGGAATTCGCTTCAAGGTGTTTCTTAGAAGCAGGTATGCCATCTGGAGTGTCTGAGGTGGGTAGATGAAGGCTCCCAAGAGATCTGAGATGTATGCACTCTCTTCTGTGAGGGCTGCAAGCGACTGAGAAACCAAACAACCATGATGACCAAGTAGCAGAGAATTGAGTATTTTTTTTTATAGAGCCTTACAAAGAGCTGTCTCTAGGATTGTGTTCAGTAAGCATCCATCTTTGGCTTTAGCTGAAAGCAAACAATGGAATGGACTTTATATTGTAACAAAGTTTGATTAGAGAGAAAAAGGAAGGACTATGGAAAAAGTTGAGAGACCAAAATATTTATTCAGTGACTAGCTGCATATGGAGGCAATTAAACAATTAACATGGTTCTCTGATTTAGTTTCCAATATGATAGGCAATATTTGATTTCTAATCTTTTCTTTCTACACATTTGGCCTACATTAATCCCAAACCACACAAATAGGGGAATATGGCAGACTTTCCTTTTAAGACATATTTATGGAAACATAAAGTAAAATTCACATAATGTAAAATTCACAGTTTATATATTTTAAAATACACAGTTTTGCCACTCTGGATAAATTCACAATGTTGTACATCACCACTGTCAAGACTTCTATCATCTCAAAAAGATGCCCAGTGCCATGAAGTTGTCATTACCTGTTCTTTCAGCCCTCCTGAAGACAACTCTGCACTTTGCTTTTATGGATTTGATATATTTGTGTGTGTGTGTGTGTGTGTGTGTGTAAAACTCTGCATTCATTTTTTAAAATCTAGAAATGTATGAGAAGGAAAGAGAAGAGAGAACAGAAGAGGAGAAGAGAGGGGATGTCAGAATGCATCCATGGAAATCTTGTCAAGGTCAAATTTATTTGGGATACTCAACCAAAATGAAGACTGGTGAGCACATGCATCTATTAATGGTCTGTGACATGAAGTAAGAGCCTGAACTTGAAATTATCAAGAGTCCTATCAGTTTTATGATTACAGAAATGCCAATACTGAGAAAGGCACTTGGACAGAAACTCAGCTTTATGGCCAAAGCTTTGTATCCAATGGGAGCCATGTCCTCAGATCTGAGGCCTTCCTGTAATAGCTGGTGATAACCCTTTGTGTTTTCTCCTTTCCATTGTCTTCAGGGCAGTGGAGTGGTGACTATTCCCTGTGCTGCCTTTGCTCTGGGCAGCATCAGATACAGCCGAGGCAACTGAGGGCCCTGGAGGTAAGTAAAATCACAGTTGGAAATAAAAGAATAAGAACCCCTTTTATTTCCCAACTGTAAATATTTGTTAACAACTTCCAATCAGAGTACATTTTATTCTGGCTGGAATAATTAAAAGTGTGCCTTGGGAACTGACAAACTTTTGAATAAATAGCTCAATAGTGACACATGCCTATCATTCCATCACTAGAGAGAATGAGGCAGGAGGATTGTGAGTTCAAAGTTGGTATGAGTAACTTAGATTCCATCTCATAAATAGAATGTTGAAAATGAATTGAGAAATAGTCTTTCGGGTACCTTTTTTTGTTTTTGAAAACTAGTTTAAAACATGCATGAATCTTTCAGTTATGATTAAGTTGACAAGAAAGTTATATATTCTGCTCTGAGAGAAAAAAATTCATTTTGGATGAAATTTTACTTTTCAACCAGTAAATGCTTCTTTGGAAGGAGGAAGAGCCAGTGATGTCTTGTGACTGAAGCTTTGAAATCTGGAATGTCAAGGCCAGGAAACTCTGTCACTTTGTGTATTACAAGTGTTTTGTGAGTTTTTATTCCATTTTCTTTTTTAACTCTTTTCATGCTGTGAACTCCGACAACACACTCTAACTGTTCATTCTTGCTGACTTGGCCAGAATTTTAAGATCCTGGCCAATTCTCAAATACCATACTGCTTTTGCTGTCTATGAATCTTGCTAATTTTCTTTCCTATTTGCTTCATTGCAGGTTCCCTTCTGGCCAGCTCACCACTCCCTTAGTTTGTTTTTTTGTTTGTTTGTTTTGTTTTGTTTTTTGGGTTTTTTTTTTTTTGGCTTCTGGGGACAATGGGGAACAGAAGTTCCATGTTACACTTTGAAGCACTCCTCAACTGAGCTGTTTCTAGGAGTCTGCAGTAAATAGTCTTCTCAACTGACTGAAAGTTAAGCTGCTTGGAGGTTGGGGGCAGCTCAACACCCACCCTTAAGGCACACAGCAATTAATGTAAAGGACACAGAGTTCCCTGTCATGGACACACAGTGACATATGTGCAAGGAATTGGGTAGCTTGAAAATCAACAAAATTCAAAAAACAGGAAATGGTCACAATTTGCTAGATGTCCCTTTCCTAAGTGCCTCATGTACACATACTTTAGGTTTACTTCAAAAGACATTTGGATATACCGCCCCATTTTTACAATTTCAACAAACATAACCGAACCTCTGAGTGAGGAGAAAGAACTTAAGTGTGAAAGGAAAGAGAGGGAATTTGCAAAGGACAAAAAGCTGTTATGAGCAGTAAACTGTGAACCCCCTATCTCTGCGCTGCAGACCTGGTCCCAACGAATCCAAAAGCACCCCGCCCGCAAAGACCTTTGGGGCCTCTGATAGAGAGCCCAGATACAAGGCCTGCGCTCATGAGCGGCTCTCTTCATTATCAGGTGCCCTTCTGCCAGTGCTCCAAGTGTGCAAGCTGGTTGGAGTTTCAATGTTGAGGATCACTCTTGCAGTGTTGACGAGATTGACAAAGGTAAGGTAAGTGACAGGCTGGCACAAGCTGCAGGCATGCTCTGGGGATGTAACTGAAGTGCATTTTGCTTGTAGTTATAGTCACCCATTCCTTCAGGAGGCTACCAAGCGGCTTTATCCATATTGGGTTAGACCCAGAGTCGCAACTGGGACAACCGGTATTCCTGGTAACCTCCTGTCAGCTTCTGGGGCCTGTGGAGCAGCAAAGGAGGCAGGAGTGGCGGGTTGAGAGCACAGAGGGAAAGCACAGTGAAGGGTGCTGTCTCCTGGTGGCGCCTGCAGGACAGACAGCAGACCCTGCGTTCACTGGCTGGGCTGTGGAGGGCTGCACTCTAATCTTTGAGTCCCCTTCCTGCGCTTTGATTCCCCTGCTTTGAGAGAAATCCCTGTCTATGGTCCGGGAAAGGAAAACATTGTGCGCCGCAGGCAGGCCGGACGTGGAGGCCAGGAAGGCTGCCACTGTGACACGACTTGTATTTACTTAGCTACCTGCCTTCCGAAATGTAACCGGGGGTGGGAGGCTCCTTTTTATCCCGCTCCAACTCCCCGCTGAGCTTTGCCTAGAGACTGTCGGGCAAACGGGTGGCCAGAGCAAAGCGCTTCCCTCTGGCACCTGCCAATCGGCTCTTTGTGCAAAACGTCTGCATGGTGTCTCCTCGGGGTCCACGCACGGCCCCCTACCCACGTCCCTCCCGATCCCTTCTCGGGTTTCTGCTGCGGTGGCACAGCCAATGCGCCCTCCTGGGAGGGCGGCGAGCACCAGGCGGCCAGACTGCAGCTCGCCAGACCCGGGTGTCCTGCAGGGAGGGGCGTCCCCAGCGCTCGCGAGCTCCGCCCCCGGATGCCTTTAAGTGGCAGCCCGGCCCACTGCGCGGCGGCGGCGGCGGCGGCGGCGGCGGCGGCGGCGAGAGCAGGCTCTGGGTCTCCGCGGCCCGTGATCCTCCAACCCGCTTCCATAAGGCTTTGCCTTTCCAACTTCAGCTACAGTGTTAGCTAAGTTTGGAAAGAAGACAGAAAGAGACCCCGGTGGAAGCTTTGCTGTTATTCTTTGCTTTCGTTGTCCTTTGGGGTATTGTGGCGCAAGGCTGTTTGTTGTGCTTTTAGCGGTGCTATCTCTGGTTCCTTGCACTCCTGTGAACAAGACCCTGGGAAAGAGCAACTACAGCAACCAACATCACAACAAGCAAGGGGTGAACGCCTGGTGTCATGACCAAGGCAAGAGATCAGAGCCGCCAGGAAGGATGCTGCGGTGAGTTGTGTAATCACGTTTCAAGTGGTGGGATCACAGGTGGGACCGGAGCGCAGTTCCAGGAGGGTCGACGTCTGTTTTGATGGAGTCTCAAGAAGAAAGTAAATTCAAAGTTTGAGTAAAAGAGCTTCCGTATAGGCAAGGGTAGAGTAAGCTGGGCAGTGTGGAATTCCTTGCAGTAAGAAACAAAAACAAACCTCACCAAAGTTAAAGAATGTTGAAACAGGAGTTTCTTCACTATGCATGAAGTTGGGCGGTTATTGACCAAGAGGCCACGCTGGACTTAAGTCGATGGTATGAAGTAAACTGAATGCATCAATCTGTAGGTGACCTGATAAAAATCACACATAATTATGACCCAGAGCAAATTCTAACTTGAGCGCACTGGTGTGATCAAACATGTTTTTAATTTACTCTCTCTGCCTTTGTAGGATCCTTAGCAAACTACCTGACCTCGGCAAAATTCCTTCTCTACCTTGGGCACTCTCTCTCCACTTGGGTAAGTGAGCATAGTTGCACACGGTCTTATTTACCTTCATTGGAGACAGCTGTGTTAATCGAAATTTTTGTCAGTCAAGGAAATAAATTGTTCTTAGACACATGTTTCAACAAAAATGTTTTTTTCCGAAGATATTTCCCATGAGTGTTAGTAGATGTTACTTAATGGTGAAATTCTAATACTTTACAGAGACTGACAGCTGTCCAAAACAAGATTGACAAAGCTAGGGAAACTTGAATAACTACTAGGGTTGGTAAATTCTAATGTCCCCTCCTATACTGGAAAGGTATCTCATAGCCTTCTTTTTTCACACTTAAGAAACTTATTTGGGTGGTGGAGAGATGGCTCAATAGTTAAGAGCACTGACTGCTCTTCCAGAAGACCTGGGTTCAATTCCCAGCAACAACATTGCAGCTCACAATGGCCTAGAGCTCCAATTTCAGGGGATCTGGCACCTTCATAAAAATACATGTAGGTAAAATACCAACGCACATTAAGTAAAGATAAAGAAGTCTTTAAAAAGAGGAAGAGAAACTCATCTGTTTTCTTCTCTTGTTAAAGTCTGACTCCAGCATGCAGCATCATGAAAATAGAATAGAATGGTATACTGACAAATCCCAGCATAAGGATACTAGCCCAAATCAAATACCTAAATGATAAAAATGCTGATCTTCAAAGTTGCTATTTGTGGCTGCTTGATTTGTGGATAGTACAAGCTGTGTTAAAAACCACCACCCAGTGAAAATTAGTGATGGATTTACAATTCTCCCATTGGCTTCCTATGTGACTTCGGGAGAATCCCTGTGTTCCTGCTGGTCTGGATTCCTTTATCAATTCCCAAAAATTCTCAAAAGAGAGCTGGATGTGTTCAGTGGATGGCTATTAGAAACTTTAAGATTAAACAGTTGTTCTTACTGCTTAAAAGCTATATAACTCTAGACATATTCTGAGCACTATAAATAAGGAAAAGGGATTTCAAGAATATTTTGAAGTGCTAATTTCTTGGAAGGCAGCTATGCTCACCACTGCACCACCTTATCTATAAGACATGACTGGAAACCATCATGTGAGGAAATCTATGCCCTATGTCCTTGGGGAATTGTTAAGTTGGGTTGTTGGCTCTCAGAATTTGCAGTCACAGATAACTTCTTAGAGACACTAACTCCTGTGTTTCTGAATGCTTACACAGTGATGACTCTGCAAATATATGTATAAACAAAGTGGAACTGGCCCGAGTTTGTTTTAGCTGATGGCTATAAGAAAAAAAGAAAACAGTGAAGAACCCTCTGTAAATCTAAACCAATAGTTCGCTCTTCCAATTTAACTCAATAATATTAAGCATTAAAAGGACCAGAGATGAAGAGTGTCTGGAGTCCTCTGAGAGATCCAGGGTGCCTCTTTTCTAAACACTGATTAACTTCAAGGCTCATGTGACCTTTTGGGTGTCAGACTGGCCAGAAACAATAGAGGAGCTAGGGGATTTTTTTTTTTTGGTATTAAAAGACTGTTGTCAAGAATATTTAAAGCAAGTAAAGCAACTTCCTAGAGAAAGGTAGAAGATGCTTCTTCTAATCTTATAATAAACTGAGGAAATGAACAAATCCTTGGGAGAAAGAAAGATGAAAAGTAACAAGTGACAACAGCAACTGAGGCCATAGAAGTGTTAGTGTTTAGTCCTTCATGCTAAGGGAATTCAAAAGGGGAATGCTCTAAGTAAATAATTTTGTTTTTGTGCTTTGTCTCTTTTGATCATGGATGGATGGATGGATGGATGGATGGATAGATGAATGGATTTACTTGCCAGCATAGCTGAATTATAATTCCTTAGGCATTGGATATAGGGCATTTGGGCAGAAGGTTCTCTGAGGTTAGGTTTGTGTGGATTTGCATGTTTTTGTGTTTTTATTTCTGACTTCCTTTTTTACTAATGGGTCAATACATTTCATGCTACCACTGGAGTACAAAATAGGTAGGAAGTAGATGCTTTTGTTTAGGAGTTTGTAATACAACTTAGTAAGCACGTTAGAGAAGAAGCCACAAAAATAACACCATAAAGCAGTGAAAGAGGGGCTAGCTGCTTCTGCTTTATGCTGTTTAAGCCCAGGTGGTCTGCATTTTGCAGGGGCTTACTTCTCTGCTCATAGAGGCCTCTGCCATGATATAGAGTGCCACCTGCCAGCCCCTCCTACGTTCCTTTTCTTCATAGCATTTGCTGCAGCTTGTCCTATGCTAGGTTTGCCTTCAGCTCTGTACACTGGAATGCTGACAACACGAAAAATATCCGGTGTATTTTGTGCACTACTGAAGCTGCGATGCCCCCAGTAGCGTTGGGCACGCATCAGAAACAATTCTGTAGGCATTTATTAAGTAGATTAACGACTGTGGTTACTTATTCTCAGATCTAGCGTGGGTCGATAGGCATGTAAACAAATATCAAAGTATAGTGAGAGCATGTGTCTGGGAGGCAGAATAATGTGGAGACATAAAGGAACTGGGTGAGCACTCAGCCAATATTTACTTAGGTGTCTCCCAGTTCTTGGGATTGTTATGAGTACACAATTTACCACTTCTTAAAACTGAAACTCTTTAGAAATTAGAATTGCCAGAGCAATTTCAGCTCCATTCCCCAAGCTCCATTCCCCAATCTTGTGTTAGTTTTGATTATGATAGGAAACTCTATCATTCTTTGCACCAAGATTTCTCTATCTCTGCAGCGTTAATGTTTGGGGTCAGGAAATACTTTCTGGTGAACTGATGGATGCCAACAGTATTTCCCCACCCCAAGCTCCCTTTAGACATGGAGGTTGTGTTGCCTCAAAGCGTCTACAGACTTTAGCAATCAATCCCTGAAGAAAAGAATGCTGGTTTGTCGTGTTAGCATGAATCAGTTTAAATTTTGAATGTTTAAGGTTGTTACCTTTGTCTTATTAAAATTTAACAGTGTTTGACTTAGTCAGTATAATAATTTTCTTCCAACATATGAAATTTCTCATGAAGATTTTGTCAGACTTTGGGAAGATCTCAGAGTTGAAGTTCATTCACACAGGGTCAAATATGTAAGGAATGTCTAGGAATTTAGTGATGATTATGACAAAATGTTGTCTTCCTTCAATGTTAACCCAAAATGCCCAGGTTGGACTTATACTCTCATAAAATGTCTATTCTAGATATCTCATATATTAATCTCTGGCTACTTTAAAAGTCCCTGTTAAACTTATACCACATTTTATGCCAACTAATTGCAAAATTCCTCATATGTTCTGGAACTAATTAAAAATATAGCGTGTTCTCTCTCTCTCTTCCTCTCTTTCCCTCCCTCCCTCCCTCCCTCCCCCCTCTTCCCCCTCTCTTTCTCTCTCTCTCTCAGTTTATTTTTTTTAAGACAGGGTCTACTATGTAGCTCGACTAGGCAGGCCTCAAACTCACAGAGCCACCTGCCTCAGCCTTCTGGATGCTGGGATGAAAGGTGTGCACCACCATACCCAGCTTCTATTCTCTTTTCAAAACTTAATCTGTATGAAAACATTAATATAACTGCTTACTTACATAACAATTTCAGCATCTTTGGTCTTACAGGTCAGAGTTCCCCCTATTGATTCTTTTTCCTTCTGATTGTTCTGCTATTTATGTTGAAATAAATTTACTTGTGGAATAGCACATTGTGAGAAAAAAAAAAAGCAATGTAAAGCCATCAGAGGCCACAGATACCATTCCTCCCAGTTTCTAAATTGAAAAGATGACTTGTGTCAGCATTTAAGTTAAACTGATGTTTAGAAACTATGGTAGTAAAGCTTGAATTTTCCATTGTGCTGGAATGAAGTTTTGACAGTAGTACCAGCATTCAGTCCATAGCTACTGACTTGAAAAAAAATCATCTGATGTGACCAGAGATCATCTGCTTGACAAGAAAGCAACTTCTAGAGTACAATGGGCTAACAACTAAAAACATTTCAACTAAAACATCTTTCTCTTGTTTAAGGGGGATCGGATGTGGCACTTTGCAGTGTCTGTATTTCTGGTGGAACTCTATGGAAACAGCCTCCTCTTGACAGCTGTCTATGGGCTGGTGGTGGCAGGCTCTGTTCTGGTCCTGGGAGCCATCATTGGTGACTGGGTGGACAAGAATGCCAGACTTAAAGGTGAGTTCTGGAACATAACTAAGCCTGTGTTTCCTCTGTAACGGAGAAAGGAAATCAGTATAACTGACTCAGAGAAAGGGACTCACACAGCTTAGGATAGGGGTTGGTGGTCACACCTGGATTCAGGGTCCTGAAGCTGCTGTAGTAGTTGGGATGCCAGACACTGACCTAATAGATTTTTCTTTCTTTTGGCAGTTTGTCAGTTTCAAATGTTAACAATTAACCCTGAGGCCAATTTTCTGGGAATCATGTTAAACATTAAAAGTTTGCTTAGCTCTGGCTTCCTCTCTAGCCATGAATTGCACTAGAGGTTCTCTAGTGTGATGTTCCTGGGTACACCTTGAACATCTGTCCTTTGGTATGCTGTTACATATAAAGGTATTTGTAATGGAATTTGAAAACTAGATATTAATCCAAGGGAGAATAACTATATCTAGACCACAAAGAGTTGAATTATACTTTTTTAGGGAAAAAGGAGAAATTACAACATATTTTACATATATTGTACACATATGATAAAATGACCTTTATTATAGGGTGTCAAGATATAGTCTCTTTTATATGAAGAGATTGGTAATAACTAAGCAATTTAGTTCTAGAATATAAGATGTATGTGGGTAATTATTTGAAGCTCAGTTAATAATGCAAAGAGGGAGCCATGCCTGCCTGAAGAAGACATTGGGAAAACTTGAAGGCATAGCTAGTTTTGTTCAGTTCAGAGTGACTGCTCCTAAATAGTCAACAGGATTATACAGTTCTAGGATTTGGTAATACTAGTAAAATGATTCATATGATTTTTCTGTTTTGATAATGAGTAGATCAGAACATATATAGAAAAAAATTCCTGTATGCCAGAGAAAACCAAATTATTTTTATAGTTGTACGTAAGAGTATTAGCCATAGGATCCTCTAACCATAGCATCCTTGAGCATTGCAATCACGTGGTAGAAAAGTAGGAAAGTGCTAAGTTTGATGGAGAAGACTGGAGTCTCCTGTGTCTGCAGTATAAGTGACTCACAAGTCACCCTTCATGAAAAATCTTCCCCGATACAGAGTGAACTCTCCGTTTCTTCCTCAGTGCTTTTTGAGACCATGTTACCTTGGTTATTGTTTTCAGATAGCTATGGTAATCTGCTCACACATCCTTCCTTCTGGTATGTTGGCAGTTGGTATTTAATCACTTGCTATGAATGCATGCATGCGTAGATGCATGGGTGAATGACTTCTATGTTGGATTTTATTGCAGACTACCTTCTGAAGAGGAGTGTGTTTTGTCTTAAGTCTTTGATATGCCCTTCCAAGCCAGGATAATCTTTACTGTCCTGAATGACAAGATTTGTAATTATAACTTATGCATTTCACAATGCTTCCATAGATATTTTATTTGAGGATCATTATGATTTCATAAAAGGAGGAAGGTGGACGTTATCCTCCACACTTAACCAGGCATAGGCATTAGAAGCATTAAATATCCGATCCTAGATGATCTGCCTAGTGAGTGATGGAGAAACAACTACTGGGTTCTTAACTGGCCTTGCTCATCTGTATGAAGGAGTGTCTCTCTAATAGAACATGCACTTTCTGTGATGGAAGGCGTAGCTCGAGATTTCATGGCAGTGACAAATAGAATGCAAATCAGAAGAAATTTACTATTTATTGTTTGTTGGCAAATGTTTGTGTATTTTCCATTTGTTCAGATTATTTTATTAGCTCGGGCCTGCCATTAAGAGAGAGGTTATGGAGTCTACAACTTTGTCCTCACCTCTTTGCAAACCTCCTATGTGTTTTTGTTTTAGCTTAAGCAGCTAAGGGTTGAAAAACAAATCTTATCCATAGAGTAGTTCTGTGTAGGGTACTGAACCTTTTAGTGAGTAAATGAGATGAAAATGCAGTTATCGTGAAAGACTTCTAGTAGAGGAAAGTTGTGAGCACATTATTTTGTTTGCAGATTTCACAGGTCTGCGGACAGGAGCTAGCCAAGGCAGAACTGACTGTTGGCCGTTCTTCTCCGTCTTGTAGTAATGATACATAGGTATCCATGTAGTTCAACACTGTGTGGATGAAGGCATGCTGCCACAGCGAACATTTTCCTTTTTTCTCCATACAGTGGCGCAGACTTCACTGGTGGTGCAGAACGTCTCCGTCATCCTCTGTGGGATCATCCTGATGATGGTTTTCTTACACAAAAACGAGCTTCTAACCATGTATCACGGATGGGTCCTTGTAAGTTCTCCACGGGGCTCTGTTTGTTTGCGGGGTCCTGAGGATGGAGCCCAGGACCTCATAAATACTAAGCATACACTCCACCACTGAGCTGAGCTTCAGCTCCCTAGGATTCTGGATGACAGAGAACTGAACATCTAATAGCAGTGAAGGTGTGAACCCTTTATAGTCCAGGAGTGTACCTTTTGGTTTTTTTCTAGTGTAACCTTTTCATATTGATTTCCATGTCCACAGGTCGTTTTGATTCTCTTTTGATCACGTCTTAATGAATTTTCACTGTCATATAAGTGGTTATTATAACTTTTGCATTAACTATAGACAGTGCAGATCTGAAAAGCATCACGCCCTTACTTTTTGACTCCCGGTACTTAACTGTTCCATGTGTAGAAAGTAAAGTTACTTCTTCTTTTTTTTTTTTTTTTTTTTTTTTTTTTGGTTTTTCGAGACAGGGTTTCTCTGTATTGTTTTGGAGGCTGTCCTGGAACTCACTCTGTAGACCAGGCTGTCCTCGAACTCACAGAGATCCGCCTGCCTCTGCCTCCCGAGTGCTGGGATTAAAGGCATGCGCCACCAACGCCTGGCCGTAAAGTTACTTCTTATGAATGAGACTAAAATTTAAAAATATTAAACTTACATAGTAACTGAAGTTTTTTTTTTCCCCAACTCCTTAGACTCTCTGCTACATCCTGATCATCACCATTGCAAACATTGCAAATCTGGCCAGTACTGCTACTGCAATCACCATCCAAAGGGACTGGATTGTTGTTGTGGCAGGAGAGAACAGAAGCAGATTAGCAGGTGGTTTGGATTACCTTTTCAGCTAAATGACCCTGAATCCATGGCCGTAAGTGGGAGGGGAGCCTTTTCATCACTGGTCATCTGGGAAGGCTTTAAGAACACTCCATGGAAATCACCGGGCTTTCTCTTGTTGCCTCTACAGTCGTCAGACAGCGCAGTGATTTATCTAATTGTTCCCAAGTTAATTTTAGGATATTTACTATGCTGTCGTTCTCTGTAAATCTAGCAAATAGAACATCTCATTTGAACTTTTCCCTTTCTCTTTTTCAATTATGCTGTTTCTAAGTTTAAGTTACGATGGTGACAATCTGACATAATATTTTACCCTCATAAATGTGGACATTATTACAAGTACTTCAAGGGTTGTACTATTGGTACTATGTTTCTTACAACACGATTATAGCAGAGATTCTTGAAGTTGGTTTCCACTTCAAAAAAATACTTGAACAGCAATTATCTCACATCCTACAAAATGTAAGGCTTTTGAAATATATTTTCAAATGGAAGATGGGATGTGCTCTCTAACAAACAATCTTAGTTTATTGGAAGCACAGACAAGTGACTAAAGAATGACCAAAGCGTGCTCTCTGGTCAACATGCCCTACTACATGGGTACTCCTAAGGCTCCAGATGGCCTGCCTTGCTGTATTCTCCTTTTTCACCACAGCGCCCACAGGTTTGAACTGGATTGATAATTACACAAGGTGAGGGAGGAAAGCTACCCGGAGCTACAGGTCAGCTGAACTGACTCTGAGGGTCATTAAGATAATGAGTATCACAAACACGTTGCCCAACAATCCCGACAGACAAGAAAACCATTCTTGATGACTGAAGTGACTTACTCCAGGACACAGAAGGAAAGACTATGTGCTGGGGTTAGCAATCGGCTCTGTTTGACTAGACCTTGTGGTTAAAAAAGAAAAAGAAGGTAGGAAGGAAACAGTCATTGAAAGAGAACAAAGACTGTGAGAGACTGGAACAGGCTTGGCCAACCTGCCCGTGTGTAGCCTCGTGTAGTTATTTATGCAGGTGGCCCCATGTATCTGTAGGTGACTGACAATGTCGCACTCTAATTTTAAAAAGTTGGGCACCCCTGATGTAGGAGAAAAAGAATTTGCCTGAATCATCACTTCCTGGTTGCAGGGTTACCACCCAGAGAAATACTGCCGGGATTGGCGTTTGGGCGTGAGAGTAGTACAGTGAATGTGCTCTGTAGCGAGTCCTCCATCCTTCTTCCATTGTTTAGTTATAAAAAATTAATAACTCCACATCTCTTTCTGTTATGCCGAAAGAGAGGGTAAGACTTTGTCCTCCTTTTTGTTAACTTTTTTCTTTTAAACGATACTGAAGCATGTAAAATGTGTCTATATTTTAAAATTCAAAGGATCTGAAAGAGTGTATTTTGAAAATAGGTCACAAATATATTTTTCTGACATATCTGAAGGAAAAGGCTGGCTTCTAAATTATTTTCTTTCACTTATCTCAATGTATTTACTGTACTCATTTTGACCCTATAGAGTTCATTAAATTAAGAAGGTTATTTTAGGGAGCTGGAGAGATGTCTTGGTCCTTAAGAGTGCCTACTCCTTTTCTGGTGGCCCTGAGTTCCCTTCCCAGCACCACATCAGGAACTCCAGCTGCAGGGAGTCTGATGCCTCTAGGCTCTGTCGGCACCTGTCCTTACATGCATATACCTGCATATTGCACGTTATTAAAAAGCAGTAGACAATTAAAAAGTAATAGGAAGAAAAAAATATTAAGGCCAGGCTGTGATGACTCACGCCTTTAATCCCAGCACTCAGGATGCAGAGACAGGTGGATTTCTATGAATCCTAGGCCAGTTCCAGGACAGTCAGAGCTGTTACACAGAGAAACCCTGTCACAAACAAACAAGGAAGCAGCAACAACAACAAAAAGCTTGGTTAACAGGGAAATACTCAGAGTCCTAGTGCATACACACGAACAACCTAACTGTGGATCTGTGGGAAAATGTTTCAGAACAACTAAAAATATGATTGGCCTTCTCTTTATTGTGAATTATTGCATGCTAGAAGACTCTAGGACAGAAAGCCTGTTTCCTAGCCTTGTGGGCTTTCTCCCTTAAGAAAGGAAATGGAATGTCCACTGACCTCTTCTGTCAGTCAAGTCTTGGTGTTGCCCCCTACCCTGCCCCTACTCCCAAAGTGCAGGTTTACAAATCAGTGAAGGAAACGCACAAGTTTTCTTTCCTGATATTTAACCCCAGTGAATGTTAACTAAAAACCTATGTTTCAAAGCAGGATGCAGAGACTTATTTAGTTCAGAGGGTCAGCAGATGTCTGACCGTGGATTTAGGGTGTCATTTCTGCTATAAGCAGAATTTTAAAAGTCAGGGAAAAAAGGACACGACTAAAGAAAAATGGAAGAGAAAAGAAGTAGTGTTTGTGTGTGTGTGTGTGTGTGTGTGTGTGTGTGTGTGTGTGTGTGTGTGTGTGTACAGAAAGAGTAAGATTATGAGCTGGCAGCTGCTTGCTGGCTGTTTCTATTTCCTTATTCCAGCATTTATGATTTCTGACAATTTTAGAATTGGAAGCTGTATCATTGAGGACGGTTAGGTAGAGGGCTCCAGTAAAGGCACAGTTTTTCACATGCGCTAAGGTAGATATTTTTCAGGTTTAGCCTTTTATTAAGACAGTCCACGTAGCCTGTGTAACCTCCTTGCCCAGGCTTTGTTCACCCATCTCTCTTTCCCCTTGATGGAACAGTCTGTAATGACAGCTTTGGGGGCTCCTTGCTAGTTATTCTGAAGGAAAACCTGATGGTTTGCTTTGATAAAGGATGGCACATAAATTTCATGCCTAAGCTCTGTTGGTTAAAAGTTGATTGTATGTTTTAGGTAGATGAGCCTGCTGCCTCCTATTTGCTTGGCAAATCCTTTATGAAACTTATTCTTCTATGTGGCATCGTGTGCCTGTTATAGTCAAAGAAATTGTTTCATGCCTTGTTCTGTGCCATAGTTATAGCCCAAAGAGCCAAAGCAGAATGAGATCAACACTCAAATATTTGAGTGTTCATATTAGAATAAATGCAAATTCACAAAGAGCATATGTTTGGACATTCAGAAGACTGATTGTCTTCTAGGTTACTATCAGTAAAATAATTAGGTCTTCAAAAGTACTGCTTATTTCATTCTGCTCCAGAAAGATAAGAGCTGTTTGCTGACACCACCTTTCTCTTGACATAAGCCATTATTGTCTTCCTAAGAATTATATAAAATATAGAACTGGGGTCTTGGAAGCTCTGTGAACCCCGAGTTCTTGATCGTTTGGGTAAAGACAAACATTTAATTCAAACGTTTACTGTCATAATGATGTTTTAAGATGCAGCTGTTGTTCCTTGAATTACTGGCTGTTTTGGATTCAAGTTGCTGAATTACTTGAGTCAGTTCCTTGCATCTCTGTTGGCATGGGCACTGGAATCTTGCTAGTGGGCAGACAGAAGTTAAGGAGCTGTGCGAGATCGATGAGTGCTGCCTTTGCCTTTCAAGTGAAAGGTGAAGAATATCAAAGTTCTCCCATTATCGTATATTCATTATACAGTCATAGGACTAATCAGAAAGCCGTTGAAGACTTGAAGGAATGAAGGAAAGAAGAAAGGCAATTTTCCATGAATGTACTCATTAGTCACATATTGATTTTTCCTTGCTAACCCAGATGATTGCTAAGGCTCTGCCTCATTAATTTTCACTCTGCTCTGTGCTATAGGGCATGACAAAGTAGATCATTTTCTTGCCTGCCCTTCCTCATCTTGACACTGTTGTACATTTCCAGGGTCAAACCTTAGAAAATCCTGTTACCACCACTAAATCTTCCACTTATAATCTCAGTCTGTGTGTGTATGTTACCCTTCCCCTCTCCATCTCCCCTGCTCTCTCCTTCACTTCCAAACAACTCTGCATGACGGCTTCCACATACAACCCTCAAAACCTGCTGCTGCCTTTTTACCACTTAGGGCCCTTCCCATTCTCCCTCTCCTCCCCCGATTTCAAGGCCAGTCGTGATGCCATGCTTACCTCCCAGGGAATAGCCTTGGCTCACTTGGTTCCCTGTCCTTTTGTTGGGCCAACTCAGTAACCCCATTTAAACCTTACTTTTCGCAGTAGAGCCAGACTGGAGAAAACACGTGACTTAGCTCCCATGAGCATGGAGTTGATCTTTTCATGCTGTCAGGTGATCATGCCTTTCCCTGCTGTCTGCCTTTCCCATCCTCCCTGAAGGATTGCTTTGTGTTTTCTCCCTACATCCTGCAGGAACTTCTCCACCTTCCTCACACTTGCTGAGGTTTGTGTTTTGGTTTGGTTTGTCTTTGGCTCCTAGAACTTTGCTAGGAGGCAGCATTCACATTGTGCCCTGGAGGGACACCTGTTGAAAAGATAAGGAAAGAGTGTTTCCTGGAGTTGGTACCACATTGTTGTGGGCTCCTCCTGCTCAGCTGTCTTTGAGGTTCCCACTGGTTCTCAGTGGACCCATCCAGTGCCCCTCTTAGTGTCATGTTTCTTGAGTGCCACCATCCAGTGCTCCTTTTAGTCTTATGCTTCTTGAGTGCCTCCCCTGTACCTGGCAAGGGTGATTTTTCTCCACTTTGAGGCACTGTCCCCTTTTGATTTCTAGGACATAATATTCTTGTTTTTATCATTTTGATGATTTCTACTCGTGTGGCACATGTTAATCACCTGTCTGCTCTCCACACACACCCCCTTTAGATTCGATCTTATCGCACTGTTTGAAAAATTGGTAAACTTTCAAAATTGACTAATATCTCTTTCTGAATCTTCAACCTCATTTATTTAGCTGTTGGTCTCAGCAGAGCCTCCAGAGTGTTAGTCAGTCTATCAAAATCAACATTTCCAAAATCAAATTCTAGTTCTTTCATGCTAAACCTGATTATTCTGATGTTATCTGTCTCTAGTAACTGAAGAAAAACAAAGAGAACACTTTGTTGAGCCCTCTGTGACTCCTCTTTCTTTGACTCTGTCAATCATAATCTATTACCGTCATCTATTACCAATGTATTATGAGTTAAAGCGGTGGTTCTCAACCTGGGGGCATTGTATTTGCTTCACCACATTTGACATGTCAGATGTTAATGTGCAGTATTTGTATGCTTGTTTATGTATATATTTCTATACACACATGTCACATATAATGTCTATTATACATTGTTTATTGATTTATTGACTTTTCCTAGAGAAATGTTAACTTCATGAAAACAGGGGAAGACCTTTTTCTTACAGCAAATGTTTTGGTCACGGACTGCCTTCAGAAATTAATCTTTTGGGAATCTATACTCTTGGCATTTAGCTTTATGTGACATAAATGGTCAGGGTTTCTTTGATATGCTTGAGCTCTCACTCACCTGGCTCTTGCACCTGTTTCTGTAGATATGAATGCTACCATCAGAAGGATCGACCAGCTAACCAACATCCTGGCCCCCATGGCTGTTGGCCAGATTATGACATTCGGTTCCCCAGTCATTGGCTGTGGTTTCATTTCGGGATGGAATTTGGTGTCCATGTGTGTGGAGTACTTCTTGCTCTGGAAGGTCTACCAGAAAACCCCTGCTCTGGCTGTGAAAGCTGCTCTCAAAGTAGAGGAGGCAGAGCTGAAGCAACTGAACTTACCTAAAGGTAACTGACCACAACCGCCAGGTCTTCATCCTAAATTCAGACCCTGACCTTTGGTGAAGATCGGATGCTAGTTTAGATTTCAGGCTGTGTCCAGGGAAGGCCTGGATGAGTTGGATATGTGGGAATATAAAAGGACTTGGGGTTAGGTCCCTGACCCCTTTTCTTGTTGTGGGGCAGTGGACACAGAGGAACAACTGATTGAGGGTGGCTGGGAAACTGAGTCAGAAGGGGAACATGGGTGTTCCTTAACATTCCTGAGGGGAATAACATAGTCATTTGGAGAACAGATAGGGGTGAAGAGAGAGGCAGGATTTTCCCAGGAGAAACAGAGGCTGGTTTTCTGACAGATGAAATCTTACTGGGATCTAAAAAGAAGATACTGTTTTCCACACATAATTTTTATACTTTATCTGATAAGTTTTTCTGCTATTTGCCTCAGAGAGTGTGTAATCTCTAAAAGAAAGATAGACTTAAAAGTAGATCAACTGTATTTTTAAAGCAAAGCTGGTACTTGGGAATTATTTCACGGTTGTAATTCTTAAATTAGCAGTAAAAGGAAAATGTATTCATAAGTTAGTAGTCAAGGAGACCCACACAGGAGGGGAATGAGAAAATCAAAAATAATCGGTTTTTACTTCCCGTGTTCTTCCCCCAAAATAACCATGTATCTTATTAACAGATACTGAGCCAAAATCTCTGGAGGGTACTCATCTAATGGGTGAGAAAGACTCCAACATCCGTGAACTTGAACATGAGCAAGAGTCTACGTGTGCCTCCCAGATTGCTGAGCCCTTCCGCACCTTCCGAGACGGGTGGGTCTCCTACTATAACCAGCCAGTGTTTCTGGCTGGCATGGCCCTGGCTTTCCTCTATATGACAGTCCTGGGCTTTGACTGCATCACCACAGGGTACGCCTACACTCAGGGACTAAGTGGTTCCATCCTCAGTGTTTTGATGGGAGCATCGGCAGTAACTGGAATAATGGGAACTGTGGCTTTCACATGGCTACGTCGGAAATGCGGCCTTGTTCGGACTGGTCTGTTCTCAGGACTGGTTCAGCTTTCCTGTTTGATCTTGTGTGTCATCTCCGTGTTCATGCCTGGAAGCCCCTTGGACCTCTCTGTTTCTCCATTTGAAGATATCCGTTCTAGATTTATGCAGGTAGAGCCAGTGTCCCTATCTACCCAAACACCGGAGGCCGTCTTTACACCTGAAATGCCTATGTCCAACGTGTCTAATATCGTTAATACTGTCCAGGAGATGAGTACGAAATCCACGCCCATAATCTCTGTCAGTCTGCTCTTCGCAGGTGTCATTGCTGCTAGAATCGGTAAGAGCTCTCTTTCTGTTATTAAAAAATTAAGTCATTTTGGAACCCTAGTGCAGAGAACTCAACAATAAATTACCCGAAACACTTCATGGATATTAATTTAAGCAAAACACAGTTTATGTATAGGATCTACTCATTAAACATGAGATTTTACTTAATATTTTAAACTATATGTACATATGTGCATGTGTGTGTATATAAAGTGTTTAGAATATTTTTTCTAAAGTGTGTCTGTGTGTGTGTGTGTGTGTGTGTGTGTGTGTGTTACTGGGGATCAAACCCAGGACCTTCTTGTGCTAGGGAAGTGCCTTAAATTATTCCTCTTTTGAAGATATTGTGGTTGTAAGAAACGCCCTTCAAAAGTCCTCTCTAGCTGATATGCATTTACTACAGTTTGTTACACAAATGAGTTTTATACTTCTGCCCAGAAACAATGTAAAGGCATCTTATAGAGCAGACTAAGTAATCATTAATGGAGCACTGGTGAATGGCCTCAGAATCCATTCATTCTTGAAATGAAACCATATTTATCTTGTGATACAGGGCAATTCATTAATTTATCAGAGACATTAATACTCAGGCAAGACAGCTTTATTGGGAGCCCTGTGCTACTCAAGTAGCAATATCACAGTGGTTAAAGTTTCTGTGCTCTTTATCCACAGCCATGTATCAGATCACTTTAAGCTTTAGAAATGCTAGAATTTATAGGTTCTGTATCCCTGATGCCACTTTACTTTTGTAATCTGTATAATCACATAAAAACAGGACTGAGAAGCTTGTAGCTTAGCTTTATTGTGTATGAAGACTGTAAAAGTAACTTCTTAAAGACATTAATAATCCAATGTATACTAATAAATTATCTAAGGCAAAGTGTGATTAGTATTTTCTATATGTGAGTAGTTCAAAGGTTGTGGAGCTCCAATGTGTTTTGCATATATTAGCACACCTGAATAATGTATGCGATATAATGTAAGTTAAGTTATACATTAAAATTTAACCTTTTAAAATATCCTTTACCATATAGGTCTTTGGTCCTTTGATTTAACTGTGACACAGTTGCTGCAAGAAAATGTAATTGAATCTGAAAGAGGCATTATCAACGGCGTGCAGAACTCCATGAACTACCTTCTTGACCTTCTGCACTTCATCATGGTCATCCTGGCCCCCAATCCTGAAGCTTTCGGCTTGCTCGTGTTGATTTCAGTCTCCTTCGTGGCAATGGGCCATCTTATGTATTTCCGATTTGCCCAGAAGACTCTGGGCAGCCAGCTTTTTGTTTGTGGTCCCGATGAAAAAGAAGTTACAGATGAAAATCAACCTAACACATCTGTTGTGTAAAATTGTTTCTCTGCGGCCCCCGTTACTAGATTGTGGAGAGCATACACATGCTTATTTTGTACTGCAGAATTCCAATAAATGCCTGCATGTTTCTCTGAGTTTACCACAGCTGTGCCTTGAGAGCTAAGAGCTCTAACTAAGCTAAGTCAGCAGAAGATGGACTGGTTATTTCCCCTTACATTTAGACATGGGAAAAAAGGAACAGGGAAAGGAAATGTTGGTGTACATGTGGAGGGAGTATAAAGGTAAAGCCAAGTTTCCTTACTCTTATGAGTATGATATGAAACTTTGCAAAGAGTGGCTATCAGGTGAATTAAGTTATTCCTTAGCAGATACTTATTCTATCTCCTAGAATTCAGATAAATCAATTCTCCCCAAGACCCACTCTTGTAAAAGTCTGGCCTACCTCCTTCTTTTAGATCAGTAGTATTCTCTGTTATGTTATAGAATCAGTTTTTTTCTCCATGTATGAAGATTATATTCTGATAACCAGTATTATCCTTATTAAGCCTACTGAACTTCGGGGATCTATCCTATGTGGAGAATGAAATATGTAACCAGAATTGTCTGAAAAGGTTTATGGCTTGAGCTTTGTATCAACTATCACATAGGACATAATAGTACAGTAACGTGTGTGTGGCTCTTCATAAAAATGACTCTGAAAAGCTGCAGGCACGCAGAAGCAAAGCTGTCAATTTCTATTGCAGTGTGGAAGGACTTGAGGCGTCTTATTAGTGTAGCTATATAGAAGCTGGAAGTCAAGCATGCACCTAAACGGGAAGGCCCTCATGTAACCAGAGTCAGTGTCACCAGTGATCACTATCTTAGCGTATGAGATAGCGGCCCTCAAACCGGGCAAGTTGCATGTAGAAAAGCAGCCCACACTTGGAAAGGACTCTTTTGATGAGTTCCTATAGAACACTTTACTTTTATTGACTTGGGTCTCGGTGTTCATTATCTCTGCATTATTCTAGAGCAAAGATAGTCACAAAAGTTTCCCTTTCGATATCTCTGAAAAGAATAAAAGGAAAAACTGTTTGTATATATATTTTTAAAACTGTTTTGGGAGTTATTTTGTAACATGCCAGTACCGACATGGGACATTGACTTAACTTTTGATGCACTTTCATGGAGACTGCAATACGTTGCTATGAGCACTTTCTTTGTCCTTGACTTTAATCTTTTCCTTCACCTTTCTACAGTATGACATAATGATTTACTATGTTGTAAAATCTTCATAAAATATTTCTATATAAAATGTTTTTAAAAGCTTCATTTCTCTTTACTGAGTTGTGTTCTCCAATTTTTTCTTTAATTATTTCAAACACTAACATAAGGTATCTGGTATCATTGTAGCCTTTTGAATAAAGTGTGTTGTAGTCAGCTCCTCCTCCCCTCTCCCTCCTTTACCCCTGACCTCGTCCTTACCATCTCCAGTGACTTCTGTTTCTGTGTCTTTTTCACTCCCTCCTGGTCTTCCTTACCACCTGGCCATGCCTTGCCTTCCTAGTTTTTAAGCTTTATTCACATCTAAACATGTGCACATTGCAGCTAGGATCAGCATAGGACACGGAACTTGTTTTTTGTCTTTCTGAGCTCAAGTCACTTAAAATTAAATTTTCCAAATCCATCAACTTTCCTGGAACTGTCAGATTTTCATGTCTCTTTATAGTAGAATAAGATTTTGTTGAGCATATACACCCCATTTTCACTATCCATTCATCTGTTCATGGACATGTAGACTATTTCCATTTCCTTGCTGTTGTGACGAGAGCAGAAACCAATGTGGACATGCAGTCATCTACGGTAGGATTCAGAGTCCTTGGGGATATGCCCCGGAGTGCTACAGCTGTCTCACATGGCAGTTCTATGCTGAAATTTTAGTAAGTCACCATCATGATTCACATAATGGCTGTATTAGTTTGCACTCCCTTTCCCCACATCCTTGCCAGCATTTTCTATCACATTTCTTGTGATGGCCATTCTGATGGGTGAGATGGTATCTCAATATAGATATACTCTTCACTTCCCTGATTACTGGGGATGTTGAACACATTTTGAAATTCTTGTTAGCAGTTTATGTTTCTTCTTTGGGGGGCATTATTCATTAGCCAATTCCTCAGTCAGTGGTTTAAGAGGTTTTTGTGTTTAATTTTTACAGCTCTTTGTAAACTCTGAGTGCCAGCTCCTTGGCAGAAGTTTGATTGGTTGTTCTGTGAGCTGTCTGCCCCACTGATAACTTCTTTTGCTATATAAAAACTTTTCACTTCATGGAGCCCTGTGTGCTGATTCCTCAAGCTAATTATTTAAGCTGTTTTTATTACATCTGTGTTGGGTAATGTGATTTTTTTTTCTCGTTTATGATATTCCGGATTGTAGATGGAAGGTTCTGTTCTGTCACAGCCGCTTCAGCCCCAAATAAACACACAGACGCTATATTAATTATAAACTGTTGGCTTGGGCTTCCTTATTGGCTAGCTCTGTCTTAATTATTAACCCATTTCTGTTAGTCTAAATATTTCCACGTGGTCTTGACGTACTGGAGAATGTCCAGACCTGTTTCTCCTTTGGCGTCTCCCTCTGCCTACCTTTCCCAGAATTCTCTTGGTCTCCGAGCCCCACCTATCTTTCTGCTTCTATTGGCCAAACAGTGTTTTATTCATCAACCAATAAGAGAAACATATATGTGTGTGTGAGTGTGTGTGTGTGTGTGTGTGTGTGTGTGTGTGTGTGTACACCCCCCATCACTGGATGAAAGAGCAGTAAACATGGATCCCAGTGCACAATCTTTGACTTTGGATCAATCATACCAAGTTCTCAAGTTCTATTTTTCCCTTCTGTAGCTTGGAGGTAATACTATGTAATGCTGTAAAAACAGCCCCACCTGTTTCAGTACTTCCTTGACTGAATACATGAGGCCATGTGGATCAGTTGAGGATGGTGGCATTACAAGAGATTGGACCCAGATACTCTGCGACTAGAGTCATAATCAGAAAACATACTCAGCAATCCTTTATTGCAGATGTGATCTAGGCCCGGGGCTGTGATCAGGCATGGTGAATGCAAGTTTAGCTGATGCAGTGGATAAAAATCCCTTTTCTCCTGAAGCTGAGAGCCTCTGGCATCACCCTGTAACTGCAGGTCTGGAGTTTGCCCAGCCAGCAGGTGCCAACTCTGCCAGGCTTGGCTGCAGTCTTGCACAGGCCCTCTGCTCCTCCCACAGAGGTCAAGCTGGGGTTCGATATCTGCTCTGAGTGTTTGCAGCCATGACTGAAGGTCTGTGACCTTGTGCAAGGAACAGAACCATCTGGGCAGGAAAAGATCCCAGCTCTTGATGCGGGCACTCTGCCAAATGCTGGACCCACAAGGAGAGTCCCATTGGAAGAGGAAAGAGCTGGAAGTCCTGAGCTAACAGACATTTTACAGCCACTGTGCTTATCTTTGCAGGCTACTGGATTGATCAGGAAGAGGAGGAAAATGAGAGGGAATCATGGCTGCAGCCTTGAAGAACTTTAACTGTTTACTGCCTGAGGGTTTAGAATTAGGTCAGGGATGGAAGACTGGGAGGAGAAAGGGACCCTGCCCCTAGGTGTTTCTAAAAAGAGAAGCTCCAAACTCTAACGTGCCAATGGGACAGTACAACACAGTGAATCAGAAGTAGGAAAATATTCTTCTACTGTGAATGTAACTGCATTTTCCTCATTTTGTACCCACTTGAAAGCACATTCGTTGTTTGTTTCGTGTTCTTTTTCAGTCTCTGTAGGATTTGTAAGCTGCTTCCTCCAACACAAACAGTCATGTATTAAGCACAATGTAGAAGGCTTCACATTTTTGTCCTTTATTAATTTAAACAACTTGCATAAAGCAGTGCTGTTTGCTGTGACGATTGCAGGCATATGTGTAGCAGGGTCCTGCCCACCATACACTCCCTGTCCTGCCTCCCTTCCCTCCCTCCTTTCTGATCATTGCTCACTCACTTGTCTTCCCCTTTTCTGTCCCTCTAGATTCCAAAAAGGAGGGGAGAAATAGAACTGTCTTTCTAATTCGTCTCGATTCAGTTAATTTGCAAAGAAGTATTCCAACCTCCATTCTCCCATTTTTCTCTACCTCTCCCCCTGGCTCCCGGTAACAAACTTAACAAGCTTGATATTCAATATCCTTTATCCTTTGTGCAGGTAGAAAGTTGCTTTCCAGTACATTATAAGGAAAAGACAGGGCACAAGGAATTCTGAAGGCACCCACACCCAAGGCCTGTCAGCAGGGAATGAGGTGTGGTCAGGGCTCACAGGCAAGTGTATGCGACCCATTTGCCATGTGACTTGTACCTGTGTTGGCAGAACCTGGAATTCTTAAATATTGGCAATTAATCTGAAAATACACACATACCACACACACCTAAACAAACAACAAAATGCATAGGCCACCATGGCCTGACTTTTTTTAAAAATTATCTTTCTCTAATGATATGGTTTGTGAATAAGAGGATGTATTTTTATAAAGCTAGGGATTGTGAGAAGAAATTTATACAAGAATTACAAAGTTGGGAGAACCAGGGAAAACCTGAAAAATTCAAACTATTAAATAATCTATATATTTATTACCTATCAAATTGATATAAAAATTCTAGCATCTCATTCATTTATTTCATGTTCTGCTAGTACTGTTGGGTTAAACAATGATGTTTAAAAATGACTTTTTTCATTTTTTAAACTTTATATTAGAAATAAGCCTGCTTCACATGTCAATCCCATCTCCCTCTCCCTCCCCTTCTCCCCCCACTCCCTCATCAGCCCCCCCCAATCTCCCTCCCAATCCCCACTCTGATCCGCAGGGAGGGTGAGGCCCTCCATGGAGGAATCTCCAGAGTCTGTCATTTCATCCAGGGCAGGGCCTAGGCCCTCTCCCAAGAGTTCAGGCTGAGAAAGCATCCCTCATTGTGGTATAGACACCCAAAGTCCATTTGTATGCAAGGGATAAATACTATCCATGGTTCCATAGATTGCCTAGGCCTCCTCACTGACAGCCACATTCAGGAGATCTGGATCAGTCCAATGCTGTCTTCCCAGCCATCAGTCTGGGGTCCAAGAGCTCAACCTTGTTCAGGTTTGTCTGGGTTTCACCA
Source organism: Mesocricetus auratus (assembly GCF_017639785.1). Classification (NCBI taxonomy): domain Eukaryota; kingdom Metazoa; phylum Chordata; class Mammalia; order Rodentia; family Cricetidae; genus Mesocricetus; species Mesocricetus auratus. The sequence goes on from NW_024429194.1 coordinate 59,826,115, forward strand.
GCCCAATCTTGACCCCTTTGCTCATCATTCCTCCCTCTCTGTCACTGGGTTCCAGGAGTTCAGTTCAGTGTTTATCTGTGGATGTCTGCCTCTGCTTCCATTAGTCACTGGATGAAGGTTCTTTTTCCCAGACTCTCTGGCAGTGGGATTGTATGCTGGCACTTACCTGATTCATTTCTAAAACCCATATATGAGTGAGTACAGACCATGATTCCCTTTTTGTGACTGGGTTACCTCACTCAGGATGGTTTCTTCCATTTGCCTGAAAATTTCAAGATTCCATTTTTTTTCTGCTGAATAGTACTCCATTGTGTGAATGTACCTCATTTTCTCTATCCACTCTTCAGTTGAGGGGCATCTAGGTTGCTTCCAGATTCTGACTTTAAAATGACTTTTAAAGTTTGCCTAAATTGTAAAGATAATACTCTCCACTTTGAAAAGGATGCAAACAGTACAGAATTGGAGTGAAAATGTTCACTTCCCATCCCATTCTCTGAGTCCTTGGAAATAAACATTTTGTTCATTCTTATCATTTCTTTTCAGTGAAGTTAAAGAGTTAAGATGGACATTGGTAGCACATTCCCTTAATCCCAGCACTCAGGAGGCAGAGGCAGGTGGATCTCTGTGAGTTCGAGGCTAGCATGGTCTACAGAGTGAGTTCCAGGACAGTCAAGGCTTCACAGAGAAACCCTGTCTTGAAAAACAAAACAAAACAACAACAACAAAGCAAAAACAAAATGAGACAGACAGACAGACAGACAGACAGACTTTCTGTTGTATCACCATAGTTTGTTTGCCAAGATTTAATCTCTACTGAATGATTTGTGGATATTTTCAAAGTTCTAAGGAAGACAGAAAGTCGTGTTCACATCAACTGTTGGGTACATTAATTAAATATTTAAAAGATCTTGAACACGGGTAAGTAAGTATACAAATTGTCTAATATATTTTACCATGAGTAAGAAATAAATTTGGGGAGGGGGGCTACAGAGGTGGCTCAGCAGTGAAGGACACTGGATGTTCTCAGAGGGGACCCTGCTTCACTTCCCGGCACTCACATTGGTGATGCCATTGTCAGTAACTCCAGTTCCACAGATCCAACTCAGTCTCAGCCTCTGAGAGCACCTGCAAACTTGTGATACATACAGACACATACATACACATGTGATGCACACACACACACACACACACACATACACACGAGTAACAACAAATAAACATTTTAAAAGGAAATAAATTTAGTCTAAGATTACAGCTAAGACCAAAAAATAAACTAAAAATCCCAAACAAAATAAAACAACAGCACCACCACCACCGACAAAACCCTGAGTTTTACCTTTTTCCTCAAATTAATTCTTCCTTCAAACTCTCAACAACTGCAGCTCAGTGTTACAGCTTCTTCCATGATGGTTTCTTTCTTCCTTTGATCAACGCCTCAGAGTCATCTTTGCTATCAGAATTTTTTGTTGTACAAGATGGTAGGTAATGAGTAGAATGGAATGTTAGAATCTTGTGGCAGCACGTGAACATTTACCTAAGAGGTCTAACTGGTCATATTCCTCACACTTTAAAAACTAAATGACCCTTTCCTTACATGGAGACTTCTTCACACTTTCCAGGGTCTACAAGGGAACAAGTATTTCTAAGGAATGGACAAATGGAATATCAAAGCATAAGTGAGCTCTTTTGTTCCCGGACTTGTGCAAGTTAGGACAGATTTTCTATCTGAACATTTTCCTTACTGTGCTTCACTAGAAGGAGAATGCACTGAAGGTTCTTAGAATAACTACATTCAAAATTATCTGAGATGGTCACTGTCCTCATTTCATGCTTACATGAGCACGCATGAAGTTTTCTAGAACTAATTTTCAAAATCCTATCATAAATGACCTAGGGTACATTATGGCTTAGGTCATACTTACCAGGATATTAGACTTTTTCATATTATAGAAAGAACAGTTGTGCCTTGATACATTTAACTTTTTATTTAGCATTGTGTATTTGTCAAATGGGTGCAAATTTTCTCATTTAATTCGAAGTTCTTGAGGTAAAAGACATTCACAATATTAGTGCAGAAGGAGTTAATATTCAAACATCTCATCTGTATTGCACAGATGAGAAAGACTGACTTGCAGAATAAAGACTCTGTGAGGGCATCGCTGGTACAAAGCAGAACAGAATCCCAAACCACTTCGCTCTGTGCCACTCAAAGCCCCACATGGGCTTTGTCCAAAGGGAAATGCCAGAAAACCCCTTGTGTTCTTGAGGCCCATTTACGTCAGGTGGGCCTTACATGTGAAGGGGGCAGAATTCTGTCAACTAGCTGAAGGTGAGGATTTCTAACTGTGCTTCCAGGAGGCTGGTTTTTCCTTTATCTGTGGCGGTCTTGCCTGTTACAAACATCTGGGTTTGTGCTTGTGCAGATCTCCAAGTATGCTGAGGCATTTCTAGCATCTCTGTGAGTGGCAGGGATAGCTGTATGCAAATGTAAGGCTTTCCAATAGCTAGCTTTGTATTCTTGGGCCTGAGCTTCTGTCCCATTTGCACAATGGGATGCTGACATCCGTCTCACTGGGGATTAGCACTTTTAGTCCAGTAGCTCCTTTAAATGTTTCTTAAATTTGTAAGGTAGAATTGAGGATGTTCTTTGTTCCAATGCAATCTATGGTTCTCTGCTTGTTCTCATATAGTGTTCCATATTTGAAAACAGATAAAGGAATGTCCATTTATAAACCTAGTACAGGCATACACCACAGTCTATGGTGTGGCTTGGATTATAGCTCAGTTATGGGAGAAGGCAGAAATGTTGTATTATCCAAACTGATCCTATCTACCCAGGCAGAACACATGTGCAATGTCACTGATAAGGCAACATTTGCAAATAGATGATAAAGAAATGAAGATTTGTTCCGGAGAGCTCACCCCCCAGTGAGGCCGAGGTCCTCTAGAGAATGGCCTGTTTTGAGAGTGGAGTGAAGGTGTGACGACTTTTGTGCCCCAACGCTAATCTAGTGACATGTGTTGCCCACTTACACAAAATCCCTGCCCTCTCTCAAAGGATTCCAGTTAAGGAAAATGCAACCTCCTAAATAGCAGAAGGAATTTACATGGGCTGCTTAAGTGAATCATCCTAGTCTCCCTCTCATAAATATGAGATAATCAAAGGTGGTCAGAAATCTGAGCAAAGGGACAGAGAGCAGTAGCAGATGCAAAAAGGAAGTAACTGGTCAAAGAAGACTGATAATTCATGGAGGAAAATACATTTCTCTTTTCTTTTTTCTTTTTAGAGTTGTGGTTAGTATATTTAGAGATCAAAGAAGAAATGCTATCTATAAATTAATCAAAAGCCTTTATGCAAAAACTCCAGAATTTTATTAAGATGAATAAATAAGCTGAAGACTTTATAAAATAAGGACAGAATGTGCCAGAATATTGATAAACTAAGTACAAATATTGATAAGTTGAATCATTGCATAGTTGATAAAACCTAAGAACTGCAAATTAAAGATACAGTAGGCTTCCTTTAGCTTTGCTTTGAGACAGCCTTGCTGTGCAGCCCAGACTAGGGTAGTACTCACTACACACTCACTACATGGTCCAGGCTGTCCTCCCCACTCACTAGCCTCCTGCTCTGTGTCCAGACAGATGGACAGTATCGCAGGATATGCGCTCCCAGGTATGAGTCTCAACTTACTGAGAGAAAACTGAGATGCTGTATGAATTTATGAAGCAATAAAGGACGTTTAAGCTTCTTATTTGAGACTATGAAAGGTAATAACATATCGTGAGAAGAAGTAGGGAAGGGCTATAGATGAATTACTTAGCGGGGTAGTGAGCAAATGAGAGTCTGCCGTAAGTCTCTCAGTCGAGCAGTAGAAGTAGAGACGCCAGTAGTGTTGAGAATTAGATATAATTAGTTACCAGCCACCCTAGCAGATCCTGATATTTACCTCTTTGTTCCCTGTTGTACATATTAACAAGTTCATTCTTAAATACAATTGTTAATGAGATCGGTAGTTCAGTGACTAAGACAACTTCCATTGTCTGTTTAGAACCACACAACTTTTGAAATATATAAACAGGCTTCTTCAAGGGCTGTTATTGTGATGTCTTAAATACATGTAAATGATTACTTTTGCTCTGTTTTGTGAAAGTGAAAAATGTGTTTGCTTAGGGGGGGTGGGGTAATGAAGTCCCACCCCTCGCTAGGGATCTATTGGCATTTGGTAACTTTCTGGAGAATCGTCTTTAATGATTCCTAGTAGGTTGACCAGACATGAGGGCAGGCCTCACTACCTGGGCAACACTAATTGGACTTAATAGGTTTAATAAAGAGAGAGAGAACACGAAGTTGCGTGGGTGGGGAGGTGAGTGGAGAGGTGAGTGGGAGCGCATCTTTGAAGACTTAGGGGAAGTGAATGAGATCAAAACACATTGAAATTCCCAAAAAATTAATGAAAGTAATTTTTAAAAAGAAATGAAATAACAGACATACTGACTGGCTTAAAGAGGAAGGAAGCGCTTATGGTCGTAGAATTACATGAAAGTTACTTGAGATGTAATGCAAGTGGGTGTTAATTTGTTCCTCTCTTCCTTACCTGATACACTGTTTCACCATGTGCAGATACACAGACTCATTTGTAGCTTACTTTTCCCATTCTTCTCAGTTCCAGTCATCTTGGAATTTTTTCTCCTCTTCCCAAAAGTATTTTTATCCATATTCTCCAATATTTACATTTATCAAAACTTGAGCTGTTGATTTTAATATTTTAAAATGGTTTTATGTGATATAAGTTCCAAATAGAAAGTACATAAATAATTTTATGCAGTATGCTCAGTTCAGAATGGTGAGCTATGTTCAGTAAAGCTTGATTTTGTAGAGATTATTACATAATCAGACATGAACGGACTGTAAAGATTATTAAATAAGCAATCAGAAATGAACTGACCTGCCAGGGATGACACCGGTAGGATGGGACTCACAGCTCTCATGTGATGATTACAGGCCAGGCCGATGCTTGCCATGCTGGAGGAGTGTGTGAAAATCACACCCATCCGAACACGGAGACACACGAACTAAAGATGAGATGACTCCAGAAGAATTTAAAATGGAAACAACACTGGATTGCTGTAAGGCGCTGCCTGCTTTAAGAAAAGAACAGAGGAGGAGAGGAGAGGAGAGCAGAGGGGAGAAGGGGAGAGCAGAGGAGATAAGAGAAGGGGAGAGCAGAGGGGAGAAGGGGAGAACAGAGAAGGGGAGATCAGAGAGAAGAGGAGAGCAGAGGAGAGGAGAGGGGAGGGAAAAGGAGAGGGGAGGGGAGAGGAGAGCAGATAGGGGAGGGGAGGAGAGGGGAGAAGAGGAGAGGAGAGGGGAGGGGAAGGGATAGGAGAGGGGAGAAGGGAGCAGGAAGAGGGGAGAGGAGAGAAGGGGAGAGCAGGGGAAAGGAGAGCAGAGAGAGGACCAGCACCACAAAGCTAGAGTGCCCCCAAATGCTTACAATCACATTCATAATTCTTACAGGGAATTTAGACCTTTCAGCTGTTAAAAATAATTTTAGTTAGATGTTTCTTTTCACTTGTCACTTTCACTGACATCTATTGCTCTTCTCATGAATTTTGCATTTCATGTTAATACCTAATAGTTTCTAATTCCAGTCCATTTCTACTCACAATTCTCATATGTAACTACAGTTCAAAAGCACTGAAGACAATCTGTGCTCTGGCAAGAGGCAAACAAACATCATATGCTGAAGTTAATGGACTGATAAAGGGATCTTGTGAAATGTTCTGAGCTGAGCCCGGTGCACAGCACTGTTTTTCAACATTGAAATACAGAGTTCACTGGAAAATTTGAAGCAGAGATAACACGCTCTCTTCTCTAGCAGTAGATGGCTATTGAGCAAATTTTTCTTTTGGGTTTTTTTTTGGTTGGGGTTGTTTGTTTGTTTGTTTGGTTGGTTGGTTTTTGTTTTTTTCAAGACAGGGTTTCTCTGTGTAGCCCTGGCTGTTCTGGAATGTGCTCTGTAGAGCAGGCTGGCCTTGTGCTGGGATTGAGGTGTGTACCACCACTGCCCAGAGGACAAATTATTCTTATTCTAGTTTTGCATCTGTAGAAAAAGGCAAGTTCTAGAAAGTATATATGCTCCTAGTTTAAAAGCAAGCAAACAAACAAACAAACACAGTCATGGTCAAATTCTGACTCGCACATCTCTGCCTGCCAGAAGGCCTGAGACCCTACATTTTGCTTGAAGATGAATTTGTGAAAAGTCAATTCTCCATTATTTCCCCACAATTTAATCTTTTTTGTTTGTTTTGGTTTTGGTTTTTTAGAGACAGAGTTTTTTTCTGTGAAACAGTCCTGCTGTCCTGGAACCCACTCTGTAGACCAGGCTAGCCTCAAACTCACAGAGATCTGCCTGTCTCTGCCTCCTGAGTGCTGGGATTAAAGGTATGTACTACCCCCCACCTCCCCTAGCTCTTAATCTTATAAAATCAAGACCTAACACCCCATACATCTGTTCTGTTTCATTGCTTGGTGTTATTTATTTGCTCATTTAAAAATTCAAATTATACATGAGAATAGAAATTAGAGTAAAACTCCTTCAAAATCTCTTCATATAGAGGTAAATGCAGTTGACTTTGTAGTGAATGCCCTTCTAGGTATAGGCATGTTTCTTTATGCAGTATAAATATTTTATATGTCTGTGGCCATACTCTATCTGCTACTCAGTATCTTCACTACATTTCACTGAACCAATGTCATTCCATATCAACATGCCGTAAGTTTCATGGTCACATACTTTGTGGTTTTATTTAGTTAGTTCTTTACTAAGAATAGAGTGGCTGTTTTCAGCTTACATTGCTGTTTTAAATAGCTCTGTGATCACATTTCTATGTGCTTTGGGCACTTGGGCAGTGATCTCTACAAATAAGTCTTTGGAAGAGTACCTATGATACACTTGAAATTCTGGAAAGTCAAGTGGCTCTCCAGAGAAATTGTACCTTGTGTCTTTCTACATCTTTTCTTTAAAAAAGGGGGGGTCATTTAAAAAGTATTTTTTAATCATTATTTTTCACTTTGTACAGCCTGAAGTACTCTATCTACATCTTTGTTAACATCTGGTTTTATCTATCAGTTATATCTCTGCCACTGAGATAAATGAAAATTGATTTTCCTTCAAATGTGAACTTCTTTAATCAATGGTAAATTTAGACATCTTTTGTATCTCTTATCCTCTTACCCCACCCCTGGAACTTCCTATGTCCAACATGCTGGCTTTGAACTGACAGACATCTGCTTGCCTCTGCCTCCCAAGAGCTAAGACTAAAGGTGCACTAATATACATGGCTGCTTTTCTCATTTTAATAAGATGTTTCTACATTTTTCCATAGGCCATCTGGTTGATTTGTAAAAATATCTCTGTGTGATGGAGCCATGTTGACATCTGCCTGTTGTATGCACTGTGATTATGACTTCACCCCTTGCTTATTTGACTTTAATCATGGTTTTAAAATGCTTAGGAGTGTTGTGTATCAGTCTTCCTCTCTGGGTGTTTGTTTTGAGACAGGATCTTGCTGTTGTGTGGTCTGTGAAGAGGCTTTGCCACACTGAGATTTTTTAAAGCCCAAGAGGTTCAGTGGGTGTAAGACCGAGGTGAAAGATTGTTGGGTGATGACCAGAATACACTGTAACATGGTTGAAATTGTTAAAGAATAAAAGAATTTAAAGTCCATATTTCTCCCTGGTGCTTTTGTAGTTTTATTCATGTTATTTAAACTATCTAGAATTAAGCTATACTGTATAAAATGATGCATGGCTTTGGTTAATTGTGTTTGAATTCTTGGTAACTCAAAACACGGTAGAATGATCAAAAGATAAGATCTTGAAGTCAGACATCCTGGGTCCAAATTCTGGATCCACTGCTTAACAACTGGGCAAACCTGATTTCCCATATACAAAACAAGGGAAATAGGAACTGTTTCCTGTTGGTATTTTTCAAAACTGACATGCTAATATACATAAGGGGGTTAAAATCCAGTAACAATATCAATGACCTTACTAGAAATTTGCAAAATGGCAAATTAAGGAAACATATAGAAAAATAAATAAATTAGAAGAATAAGGAATATCGGGAAAAACAAACAAGAACTTGTCTGCACAAGTTATAAGTTAGAATTCATCCTAAACTATAAACTTCTAGACCCTGCCTTTTGTACTTAGCAGGGTCTAGAAGTTTATAGTTTAGTACTGGCCTTATAGAGTAGTTCTGTGGTGGTTTGAATGATATGGCCCCCATAAGCCTTTTGAATCCTTGGTTTGGGGAGGACTAGGAGGTGTGGCCTTGCAGGAGAGAGTATGTCAGTGTGGGTGGGCTTTGAGGCTTCAAAAGACTCCAAGCCATTTTGAGTTTCTGAGATCACCCTCCTGCTGTGGATCATGATGTGAGCTCTCAGCTTCAATCCAGATTCATCCTGCTGCCCTGCCTCTCCTCCATCATCCTGATGCCCTGCCTCTCCTCCATCATCCTGATGCCTTGCCTCTCCTCCATCATCCTGCTGTCCTGTCTGTCCTCCATCATCCTGATGCCCTGCCTCTCCTCCATCATCCTGATGCCCTGACTCTCCTCCATCATCCTGATGCCCTGACTCTCCTCCATCATTCTGATGCCCTGCCTCTCCTCCATCATCATGGTCTTTAACTCTCTCAGACTGTAAACTCAAGTAAACATTTTCTTTTAGAAGTTGCCTTGGTCATGGTGTTTTGTCACAGCAATAGAAAGTAACTAATACAAGATCCTACTAGGGAAAAAAAGACTTTTTCATGAATTTTAATGTTCCTTTCCTTTAAGTAGCACGAAAACAGTATTTTTCGACTCTGATCTTTTTATTATTTAATAAAGTTCTAGGTATGTATTCATTAAGAAAAAACTTTTAAGTTTTTATAATAAGGTCAGTGGAATAAAGCACATTCACATTGTGGTGCAATCATCACTGTCACCCATTCTCCAAAACAGTCTCACTTTTCCAGAGTGCTACTCACGTCTGTCTCCATTAAGTACTAACAGCTCAGTTTCCCAGCACTTCGATCCTGGTAATAATCACTGCAATTTCTGTCTCACTGAGTTTGACATTATTGGTACTTGAAGAAGTGGAACTGTACAGTATTGTCTTGCTTATCACCCGCTTCTTTGATTCAGCATGTCTTCCCAGTTTCATCCATGTTTGAGCCTATCAGATGTTCTTTCCCTTTAAGGCTGAGTAATACCACTTTGTGTATTCACACACTGTTTTGTTGACCAAGCTCCCAATCAATGAACACGTGGGCTGCTTCCACCTGCTATAAAAATGTGGGTGTAAGGTTAAGATGGAACTGCTCGCTGCCCTGTGCCCTCCTGTGCACACCCAGTAGTGGGATTGCCGAGTCACACAACTGTCCCCAGTTGTTTTCTTCTGTAACCTCACCATTTTTACAATCCCCAAGGCAATGCAAACAGGTGCCAACACTTCACACTTTCTGTTTAGGTTTTTTAATTTTTGTTTTTGTTTTTATTTTCGTTGTACATGTATTGGTGAGGAGAGAAATGTCACGGTGCACATGTGGAAGTCAGAGGACAGCTTTGTGGAGTACATTCTGTCTGTCACCTTACACAGGCTTCAGTAACTGAATCCAAGTCTTCAGGCTTGCACAGAAATGCCTGCCTCCACCATAGTGCTATGCTCCTCACTTTCTGTCTTTTGACAATAGTTACTCCAGTGAGTGTGAAAAGGATACTGAATATTCTGAGTTAAATCTTAAAGAATAAGCAGGAATAGCTCAGAAGTGAAAGTTTAGCAGTGTACTTTTAGCTTCCAGGAGTCATAGTTATGGTTGGAACACTGAGTTTTAAAAATGTTTTTCCATCAATCCACATGAGATATAAGGAGTGAAAAAATAATCCTCTGGTCTTTCTTGCTAGAAGTGGAGTGAGGCAGGCAGCCAACGTAAGAAATACTCATGCAGCTTTTAACTAACTAGTTCCAAGAAACTTTTGGACACTGCTCATAATACTCATATTTAGTTTGTTATGAACCTACGGACTTAAGAACCCAAAGTCCAATGTGATTTCTGTTTGTAGACATGGAGTACAGACAGATGTGTGTGTGGGCGTTCTGAACTAAATCGGACCTCATCAAGTTTGTGAAACAATTCCAGTGCTCTTCAGTTGCCATTTGGTCTCATTTCCAACCTAGCCCACTTCATCTTCAGGATTGTGGCTTGGAGTTTCATTTCCTGCCCAGGTGCTCTCGCTCTTGTTTCCAGCCACTGAACTGAGTCATTGCCCTCAAATGCCAAGCCATGAGAGGCTGGCTTTAGTCAGTCTGTACTTAGTCATAAAATGAACATCAATAAACTCCCCTTAATCACACAGCATGTTCCTCAGCAATTTCCATGCAGAGTTCTTCTTTAGATCTTCAAATTTTAAAGTCAATCATGAGCTCTACTTATGACTTCTTTTAACCTGGCCAGCAGCATGGAGCCGTATGCAAGCCTCACCTTAGCCTCCTAAAACACTGTGTCTGTTGGGTACAAGGAACTACTCTGTCTTCAGAGCAAAGCAATCACCTTAGCTGTTGAGAAAAATAACTAGGGCACTATAAAAAAAAACAGAATGAGGAGAGTTCTAAACCATAAGAAGAATTTGGCCAGGCATGATGTAGTGGCACACACCTATAATTTCAGCATCCAAGAGGCAGAGGCAGGTGGATTTCTGTGAGTTCTAGGCCAGTCATAGTAAGACTTTGCCTTAAAAAAAAAGCAAGCAAAACAAAGAAACACAGACACACCCATTAATTTATTACAGACAAAGAGGAAAAAAAGTATTCTGAAGTTAGATTGTGACTTTGGAGTGGGGAGTGTTTGTAGCCTTATTTGATTGTCACAGAAAGGTTTGGGAGAAGGAAACATTGCTGTCAACACCTTTAATAAGCTGTTCACTTGGTAGGGATGGAGTCGGGGCTTGAGCATAGGTAACTGTTCACTTGGTAGGGATGGATTTGGTTCTTGAGCCTAGGTATGTGTTCACTTGGCAGGGGTGAAGTTGGTGCTTGAGCCTAGGTATCTGCTCACTTGGCAGGGGTGAAGTTGGTGCTTGAGCCTAGGTATCTGCTCACTTGGCAGGGGTGAAGTTGGTGCTTGAGCCTAGGTATCTGCTCACTTGTCAGGGGTGAAGTTGGTGCTTGAGCCTAGGTACTGCCCAAGTAGTAGGAATGGACTTTGTACTTGAGCCTAGTTATCTGCCACACCAGGGCTCTGCTTCTGAAACCCTGAGCAAATCGAAATATCTGGAACTGGCTTGTCAGCTCCCTGACTGAAAATAGTCACTATCCTGAGTCTCTTTATCATGTCACTGACAGAGAAGTTTCTTTCATCTGTTTATGGCTTCTTTTTAGTCAGTTGGAGCCACAAGATAGCTACTTAAGTATAATGGATATTCTCTGAAAAGAAAATTGATCTGATTAAGCAGTTTGAATACATTGTAAACAGTCCAGAGCTAGCTGGGTGAGATACCTAAGCAAATAAAGACATTTATCCCCAAGTCCAAAGACCTAGTGTTCAGTCAGTCCCCAGAACCACAGGGCAAAAGGAAAGAACCACTTTTGAAAATTGTGCTCTGACTTCCACATATGTACCATGGCAAAAACATGCCTTGACACACAAAATGAACAAATGTTCATAAGCTTCCAGGGCTAAAGAGGATACTCTGTAAGCAGTCAGTGTCCAGATATTGTATCGTCTTTGAAACTGCAACAATATTATTTATTATTGACTATATATCCACCCAGAGGAGCAGAATGAAAAATACTATGTTGTTGAAGAACACAGTCCCCCACTGTTCTATAGGTGAGCTCTGCCCACCATTCAGGGACTTAAGAAGCAAAGTAAGTTTCTGGCAGGAAATAGAGCAATAAAAACAACTACATACTCAAATTTTATCTTTCCTTTCTCTTTTACAGTTTCTGCCATGCTGTTTCTATCCCTTACCTTCAAATTCCCACCCATAGGATACTTCTAAGAACGTTTCAAAGATAAAGCTATACAATGTAGTGATTAATGTGAACTTAACAAAGTTGTGGTTTAACATGGACAGATCATTTTAACCTCCTTGTGTTTTAGCTGAGTGGCTCATAACACAATTCCTTGGTATGTCAAGTCGAATTTCAAATACGTTTTAAGTTCTAATTAACTGTCTTTGTTTAGTTCTCAGATAATAAACCATTGGGAGGATGTATAAAGGTGAGTATAGTAGAAACCTAATATCCTAGGAACTTCCAGCCAAGCAGACAAGACAGGCATGCCAAGAACTCCAAAGGCAGTTATAGCAGGAAAGGCAGTCAGGCAGACATTTCCTGAACACACACTGTGAGCATTACCCTTCTAGGGCTTCAGTTAAGTAGAAGAAAAGAGGAACAAATAAAATGCCAATCACAGGTCCTGGTGGCTTTCCTGAAAAAGATTTCATGGAAAGTGTAGGATTAAATATGTTTTTAGTATTAAATAATGAACAATTTGTGAGAATTTGCTTCTGTCAATTCCCTGGGAAAGGGATGGAAACAAGCAAAGAAAAAGATCGCACAGCGGCTGGGCGTTGGTGGCGCACGCCTTTAATCCCAGCGCTTGGGAGGCAGAGGCAGGCGGATCTCTGTGAGTTTGAGGCCAGCCTGGTCTACAGAGTGAGTTCCAGGACAGCCTCCAAAGCCACAGAGAAACCCGGTCTCGAAAAACCGAAAAAAAAAAAAAAAAAGATCGCACAACACTGGCAGGAACTGGGCAAAACAAGAAGACAGGGCACTTGGTAGAGAGGTGTGTTAGTCAGTGTTTCTATTGCTGTGAAGAGATACCTCGACAATAGAAACTCTTATAAGGAAAAGATTTAATTGGGCTGGCTTACAGTTTCAGACATTTAGACCATTATCGTCATGACAGGAAACATGATTGAATACAGGCAGACATGATGTTGGGGAACGAGCTGGGAGTTCTACATCTGGATCCACAGGCAGCAGAAACAACTATGTGTCACACTGAGCTAGCTTGAGCATAGGGGACCTCAAAACCTAGCCCCACAGTGTGACACATTTCCTCCATAAGGCCATAATCATTCCAACAAAGCCACACCTCCTAATAGTGCCACTCCCTGTAGGGCCATATTCTTTCAAATTACCACAAGAGGTAAACAGGGGAACCTATTATAGTCTGGTTTTCTAGTAGATTCATTCAATGGACCAAATTCCATATGAATTGAATAGTACCACAACAATTCATACGTTGATCTGAACCAACCATTTGGATGTGACCAAATTTAGGAATGGTGTTGTCATATATGTGTGCAGTTAATATGAGGTCATCCTGGGCCAGAGTGGGCTTCTAATGCAATATTACTGGTAACTTTATGAAAGCTTGGATAGTTCGACACAAATATAAGAGGCTGGTAAATAAAAATGAAGAGCATGAAATAGCCCCTACCAAAGAATGCTCCATGCCACCACCCAGTCATGACCTTCTAGGAGAAAGTTTAGGCATGCATTTGATTAAGTGTTGACTCTTCAGTCTTGGGCTTCCACCATCCAGAACCAAGAAACAATACATTTTCATTCTGAAAGGTAAGATAGGATGTGGACAGTAATGTCTGGAAGCAGCAAGTCCCCAGTGCCAGTCCCAGGTGATTCACATAAAAATCCTCCATCCTCAGTAGGGACAGAGTGGCTTAGTTCATGCTTTGAAGGGATACATCCACACAAGCTGTTTAAAACTGTCTCATGGTCCAAATCCACTTCATTTCTCAGAGAAAACAACTCTTTGGCTAGAGTACATTTGGGGAGACCATCAGGGGTATGAATCTTTGCCACCACCCTGGACGGCTGACTGACTTACTCCATCAATATAATGATGCTTCCTAGCTACAAGGATTGCCCAGTCATGCAATGGAACCATCAAGAGTTTTTATAAAAATAAAGCTAGGTGAAGTTGCCTATTAATATGAGAAGACTTTGGTTTGGCAAGTGATCATTCTGTACAATGTAAACAGTTCTTAATGGCTGAGTTACTATATGGGCAATTTCCATGGCAGAGGCCTTTCCTTTGGGCATCTCCTAAGTACATTCATGGTTATGCATGTGCAGCCACTAGGTTTAAAATACTATTTTATAAAGTATAATAATGAATTCATTCCTGTACAATTCAAACTTAGTCCCTTCTTTTCTCAAACTAAAACAAAACCCAGAACTTCTAGTGGTCATAGTCTTCAGAATTCCCATGTATATGGACAACTACTATAAATATTCCATAAAACAAACTTGAAAAGCTAAGTTGTCTGAACCCAAAAGCACATGGTACCTCACTGATGCTGATACCTGATGACACTCATGGATATATTTGTCACTTCTCCTACATTCAACCCAACTTGATATCTAATTCTTCTTAGTAGCATTGATAAGCAGGGCTCTAAGGTACATTTGGTTGTCCACTTAGGCAGCTGTTGAAGTAAATCAGAGGAAGAATGACATGACCAATAGTGCCTACTGTATTGAGAGAAACTGATGAAGCATAAACCACAGAAGCCTCATTGATAGCAACCCAGGCCCAACTGCAAACCCTCAGGGTTTGAGATCACAGGGAAGAGATGATGATGGGGGCTAAGACCTGGTCCTTCCAAGGAAAGAAGCCAATTTCTGACATCGAAAGTGAGCTATCAATTGATGCAACCTTCCCCAGGAAGACTGATTCTTACACTCCTAGCATTCTTTAGTTATCTAGGATTGAGGCCTCCTGAATTTTCTTCCATTCAGGTTAGCACGTCTATTTGTGTTGTCCATGTTCAGGTCGTGTTTAGGCATCCATGTTGGTGAGTCTTCATGAGTGTAGCTTCTGATATTTCTATTAGACAGAGTCTCATACTAAACTCCCTGTTCCTCCAGCTCTTCCAGTTGTTCTGTCCCTTCTTCTATAACGCTCTCTGAGCTTTAGCTTCAGGAGTGTGTTGTGGATGCACCAGTTGGGACTGAGCTCCATGACCGTGCAATTTGATTGGTTGTGTTTTTTATGGTCTCCATCAATTGCCAAGAGAAGTTTCCTACTTGTCCAATGTCAAATGGTTAGCCCTGCAAGAATATGTATACATGTAGCATTATACAGAGTAAGCAGGTTGTATTTATGTATGCAGGAATATATACACACACATGATATGTATATAACAAAATTTAAGAAAAAGGGTGATCAATTTGTAAGATAGGAAGGTAGGGTTTGGTGGAGGGCAGAGAATGGGGAAATGATAAAAATTATATTATAATCTCAAAAAACTTGAAAAAGAAAGTGAGCCATTATAGACTGAATTCTCAACTCCCTTCTCTCTCTCTCTCTCTCTCTCTCTCTCTCTCTCTCTCTCTCTCTCTCTCTGTCTCTGTCTCTCCTCTCTCTTTCTTTCTTCCTTTCTGAGACACAGTCTTTCTACAGAGCTCTGGCTGCTCTGGAATTCAATATACAACAAATACGCCATCATACCTAGCCTTGAATTCTAAGAGCAAAGAGAATTTTTTTTAATTTTTTGATGTTTCTCAGATACTTGTTGCTGTGGTAATGAATCTTCAGACAATGGCTTAAGCAATGTAAATGGAAGGTCTTAAAGTCTAGATGTCAGGAGGTTATGGTAGATTCCAGCTGTGCTACAGTCAGGCTGTTGACAGGGCTGTACTTCTTTCAGAAATTCTACAGTTCTCTACTTTCTTGAGGCTGCCTGCATTCCTTGGCTTGTGGTCTCTACCTCCACCTTCAGAAGTGGGCAGCAGAGTTTTTCCAGATGTCTGCCCATCTGCTTCTTTGACCACATCTCCATTTCTGACTTTCCTGCCTCCTTTCCCTTGTAAAGAGTCTTGATTACATTGGTCCCACCACCAAGCATAGTCGAGCAGCTCCTCTCTAAGATGACAGTGGGTGTATATCTGACCAGATTTCCAGTTGCAGTATGAGATGGTCAGATGCCAGAACTCAATAGTTGTATTAACTCCATGGCATAAAGTTTTTATGCAAAAAAGTGTAAAGAAAAAGCCTCATCCTAAAAGTACCAGAGGAAGGGGACTCAGAGCAGAGAGCCATCAGGCAGAAGAAGCAGAGAAATGATTGGAAGCTGGTTGAGATCATGTCATATGCCCATTGGGAGAGCTGTTCTCTAGCCAGGTCTTCACAATTGCCTTTGCCAAAGTTTGGAGCTTTACACACTGGTCGTTTTGGTTTTCTTCCTTCCTTCCTTCCTTCCTTCTTCCCTTCCTTCCTTCCTTCCTTCCTTCTCCTCTCTCTCTCTCTCTCTCTCCCCCCTCTCTCTCTTTCATTTAGGATTTAGGAACAGTGGATGAATATTGGCATATTTGTTACAGTATACTTCATATATCAATAGAGAATACTTTTCTATTAGTATCAACTATGCTGTAGTCACATATGATTTCTTTTGGGTCATGACTTCCTCTTGGTTACTGCCACACTGAAGGCTATCTCTTTCCAAGAAAAGCTTAGGTACAGATGCAACCTAACATAATGAGTGTAACAACAATCTGGTAGACCAGGTTGCTTTTTAGCTTCATTGGAAACTTGTGCAGATCTGGCAGGGAGTTGGCACAAACACTAGACAATTATTTTGCCATGACTGATGGTCTGTCTAAGCCAAAGCTACATCAGATTAGTTATTCTGAATCAGAATCTTGACTGGGTTGAATTTTAATTTCTGATGGCAAAAGAAGAAAGGAAGGAAGAAGGGGAGAGAGAGAGAGAGGAAGGAAGGAAGGAAGGAAGGAAGGAAAAGAAAAAGAAAAAAGAAAAAACTGTTTTCTAAATTATCCTATCAAGTACTGGGCTATTTTGTGTACATCCACAAAAACATAGCAGGATACCTCCTACTTTGTGGACACCAGGCTAGCCCTAACTGAAGGGAAAGTATTCATATGTAGCTGTTAAACACATCTTAGGTTGTGCCACCTCAAGTGAGTCAATCAACTTGTTAAATCAGACAATAATACCCATCATATAAGGCTCTGATGACCAAGTGAGACAGCAGATGGGAAAATATTCTGTGGTTCTTTGTATGTGATTTAAATCCATTTCTTCTTTTTCTGTGCAGTTTTCTTTATAATAACACATTAGTGTGTTATAATCAGTTTTTTATCCTTCATCCTTTAAACAAGTATAATTCTTATCTAAAGACCACAATGCACCAGACCCCCAAAAATACCAATTTATATTGATTTTTCATACAATATATTGATAATATTTTTCTTTTCCCCTCACTTCTCCCAAATCCTACCTATCTCCCTACCCACCAATTTCATGCCTTTTCTTCCTCTCTTTAAACAGCAAAAATACATGCAAAAGAAAAACACAACAAGTAACTCTGATACTCATACACACACAGAGTACCCACAAAATCAGAAACCATTATTATACAAACAAAATACCAGCAAGATTTTTAAAAATGCTCAAACAAAGCAATATGAGAAAAAAACTATACAAAAATACCATATGTTGGGAGATGTCATTCTGTAAATATGCGTCTGATTGGTTTGAATAAAGCACTGTTGGCCGATAGGGAAGCAAGATAGGTGGGACTAGGAGTTGAGGAGGATTCTGGGAAAGAGAGAGACACAGGCAGACACAATGTAGGCCTCCAGAGGAGTAAGAGGTATGGACCCTTTTCTATGGTAAAAGAAATACTTAGATTAACAATTATGGGTTAAATAATGAAGTCAGAGCTAGCCAGTAAGAAACCAAGAAAACAGCCAACAGCTTCATAATTAATAGTTTCCTATGTGTTCATTTGGGTTGGTGTGGCTCTGAGACCTGGGCAGGATCCTGCAACAACCATATGAATTTTTCCTTTGCAATAGCAGGGCAGTCAATTGGAAATAGTTACTGGATTAGGGATAGGCACTTGTGTCCACATCCCCTGTTAGTACTGGGACCCCAACTGACTCAAGCTTGCACATGTGCTATGCATGCTGCCACAATCTCTATGATTTCTGAGGACATTGTATCCTCTGTGTCTCCATCATCTGTGGCTCTAACAAACTTTCTACCTTCCACAGCTCCCTCAGCTAGACGTTACCCGTTCTTGACACTGGAGGCTTCACTTGGTGGTGGAAGATCTGTCTAGTTGCGTCATTGTCTCCCCCATTATTTGGTGACTCTGGTAAGATTTCTTTCACATATGTATATAATTTAGGAAGCTTACAGGACTGTTTTCCCTCAAATGGCCTTTAGTGTTAGTTGTATATCCCCGAATTCCCTCCCATACCCCTCTCATTCTCTGTCCCCACTTAATCCTCTTCTCCAGTCTTCCCCCTGTCTCTCCATTTCCCTTTCCTTAGGAGATCTTCTCCTCCTACCTCCCTAGCACCTTTCTAGGTCCCTAATCTCTGTGGGCATATGAATTGTATCAGGACTATGGAAGGCTTAAAAACTAATCCACATATAAGAGAAAACATAGACTATCTTTTGAGGTCTGGGTAATTTTTTCTAGCCAATTTTTTAATTAAATTTTTCATTTATTTTTACATACCTCCTCTCCTCCCATCTCCTCCCCCACCTCCCTTGTCCCACCAACCCTCCCTCCAGTCCCATCTATTCCTCCTCCATCTCCATTCGGAAAGGGGCAGACCTCCCATGAGAGTCAACAAAGCATGGCACATTGAGTTGACCCAGGACCAAGTTCCTTCTGCTATATCAAGGTTGGCTGAGATAACGAAGCATAGGTTCCTAAAAGCCAGTTCAAGTGTCAGGGACCAGTCCTGAGTCCATTGCTGGGAGCCCCACAAACAGATCAAGCTATACAACTGTCACATACATGCAGAGGGTCTAGGCCTGTCCCATGCAGGCTCCCTAGTTGTTGGTCCAGAGCTCAGGTCAGCTGTCTCTGTGGGTTCCTTTGTGATGGCCTTGATTCCCTGGGCTCAAACAATCCTTCTCTGTATTCAACGGAACTCCCAGAGCTCAGTCCAGTGCTAGGCTATGGATATCTGCATCTGCTTCCATCAGATACTGGGTGAATGCTCTCTGATGAACATTAGGATGGTCACCAATCCTCAAGCCAATTTTTCAAAATTAGTGTAAACTTGAAAAACAGGATGAAAACCCATTCTACATTTATAATCCTATAGTGTATGCAACACAAAATAGAAAAACTCAAAACCACCTGCTTGAGTGTCAATCAGTAGATAGAAAGCACTTACTTCTTTCCTGATGTGTGAAGGGTTCAAGGTCATCCATCTCATTCCTCTTACTAAAAGAAGATGGAAACATTTGATGAGGACCTGTGGGAGGAGACTTAGTGTTGCCTATGGACCAAAAATGGCCCATAAGCAAAGATGCTGCTTTTCTGTCTCCTGAAAACAATTGGAACAGTTTACATTTCACCTCATTACAAAACAGAATAATTAACTTGTATAAAACTCCCCCAACTTATTGTGAAATTGGTGAACTGCAGGCTGCCTGGGTAATGATGACCTTTTATTGAGTCTGATAAGCCTTAGATCATTGCTTCTTAGCTCTGTTTTGTTTCAGTTGTCAATTTCCCATAATTAATTCATACTATCACTTGGTTCTGAATCACTATTTGTTACTCAGTTTGTCATTTGCCTGATTTAATTGAATCATCAGCGCTCGCTCACTTTACCCTGCTGTTCCTCGGGATGACTATACTTGGTCACTAAGCCAGGCAGACCTCAGAAGGGTGGCTGAACTACTGCTGGGAGACATAGCCTTCCTTTGCAAGCCTCAGGCTTGTCTTAGGAATGATTCCATAGCACTTCCTTTGCAAGCCTCAGACTTGTTTTAGGAATGATTTCATAGCACTTCTGTCTTCAGCACTTGAAGAATCTGAGTGGTTGAGAGAAAAAGGCATGAAGTTTGGAGACAAGGAAAATGATCTTGAATCCCAGGTTTCCATTTGCTCCTGGGTTAATGCATCGTATTGCTTTTTCTGTTTGATAGAGACTCTTGATGTATGCAAATGATAATCTTGACACATGGAAATCCATCAGTGTAAGAATATTGCTGAAGTATTTCTGAAGAGTTACAACACATAACAGAGGGAAAAAGTAGAATAAACAAGTCCAGACTGAAGTGGGGAGGAGGCCATGACCTTGTGAATGACTTGACCCAGCTTCAGCTTCCAAACCAGCATTATCAGCTTCAAGTAAATGCTTCAGGAAGACTAAAAGCAGTATGCTTTGGGGATAACCATGAACTAGCCCAAATCTCCAAAGTTTAGTCTTCAAGTAACTTAGGCTTGCTTAGCCATCAGAAAACGCAACATAGGTGGGAGATTAACAGGTTATGATCAGGAAATATAAGAGCCTTTCTTGAAAATCAATGTTTGCTAGGTGAACCAAAGAATATTGGAGTGAGAACTGCTCCTCTTTATGTCTATATCGGACACTTATTTCTAGGATTCAAGACTCACCCCTTTAAAACATATTGGCCAAGCCATTACATTTACTTCATCTCTATGTAGGGAACTCAGAGCTCAGCTGCCCATTCACACCTCTTGCCTCTTCCCTTGGCTTTATTCTCTATAAGATAGATTCTGTGCTCATCCCCAGTGTGTGTGTGTGTGTGTGTGTGTGTGTGTGTGTGTGTGTGTGTGTGTGAAGGGATTCTACCTTTTAATTATATCTTCCCATTCTTAAAGAAAGAAATATAATATTCCTTAAAAGATGCACCACAGAATTGGCACATGTAATAGAATTAAGTAAAAATTAGAAAAGAAAACATTGATTATATTATAGTTTGTGTAAGAAGTCAGATTATAAGCAAGAAAGGTAATATAAGAGATAATCATCTGTATCCTACAGATTCCTTTCAGAAACACACAAGTTTTAAAAATGTAAAGTATACATTTATTTTAACATCTACTAAAACAAGAGTAAATCAGACATATATAAACAAACAACACTAAACAGTGACATTAGGAGTGAATCTACAAACAAATGAGCTTAGTAAAATTCTGGGAGATTGAAAATGAAAGTTACTGTTTTTATAGATAGTATAAAGTTATAAGATGGGAGCTGATTTGCCCTGTAGCAAATCTTTGGACTTCTCTGGCCTCCGAGTCAACAGCAAGGCAATGGGAATCAGAGGATCAGAAGATTTATTCGAGATCTGTAATGAATGACTGGTATTGTGGGTACCTCTGTCCTTCTTCCTCAAACGTCTAACACAAACCATTATCTGGCATCTCTTTTAAAGCAGAATAATACCCGTGGAAAGCAAAGATTTGTGTATCACCTAGGACGAAACATAGAAGGTTTTGCTGTTTTTACAGAGCAATACGTAGATGTTAAAAACTAGGCTGTGAAAAGGTAAAGTGTTAGCTGGTGGTAATGATAGAACATGTAGAGGAGAAAGGATAGAATGCTGATACCAACAATGTAGTCGTTGATTCCTTTACTCAACAAGTATTGATCATGGCCCTACTGAGAGCTTTGGGGGACAAGGGAAAGAAAAATCAGATCTAGTTTTTCAGCCTTATGTAGCTCACATTGTCAAAGCAAATAAAGTTGAAAGAGTTACCCCAGGAGCTGGTGGAATAAGAAATGAAGCTTTAAATGTACATTTAAAGATAACTAGTAAAACTAACAACAATACACATTGAGAAGGATAGAGGTGAATGGTCTAAATCTTAGTCACTCACCTAAGGGGTTAATCAGATAATCTCAAAAGTAGGTAAGTCAAAACAGAGACAGTCATAATATATAGAATTAGGAAGGTAGCCATCAAAAGTAAAAAGAAAAACACTCGAAATAGTTTGCTTTTAGACCAAGAAGAGAAGGGCGGTTGTCATGTTTGCTTTGTGTAAGTTGGCTCTGCTTTGGTACCTAGTATGTGTACTGTATTGATTAGAATACAGACAAATAGTTTAATTAGGTGACTTCTAACAACAGTTCCAATCAAAGATAAAGACTCACAATGTATCAGTGTCAGAGGATTAGATGTAAAACCATTAGAAATGGATTTCCTTTCTTTTATACCTCTCTTAGTAATCACTGAAAATCAGATACAATGTCAGTACCTTCTGGCTGTACTTAATGGTGAGATCAAAATAATACTGCGTTAGTGAAGGCTGATGCTTAGGAGATGAAGGAAGACATTTGTTATGCATGTTTGAGCAGATGGGTATTTTTCCCAACACTGTTACCGGCGCCCAGTCAGAGTGTGGGCAAGTGGAGCTCATGTGATTTTGCAGAATGACTATTTTGTACACAGTACTTTGTGTATGGTAAATCACTTATCCTGCTCAACAACCTAATGCAATTGCCATTAATTTCCACACCAGACACAGGAAGAACCTGTTAGATAAGCGGCAAGGCTTCCTAAAGGTAGCCAGGTGTTAAGCAGACGGCCGCATTTCAACCTACATGTTTTTTATGTCAAAAGTGGTGCTTTTCTCCCTTACGGTCTGGTTTGCCCAGTACATGCTTTCATAGAAAAAGACTACAGATTTGTGCAATTCCACCAGAAGTTTCCTATTGATATTTACTGTGGTACCATGTTGCTAAAGTCCCATACTTCTCTAGGTCCCTAAAGCACTGGCTAGTTTTGCAAGAATTTCAGTATCAAATTCATGATAAAAGTGCCTGCATATTCATTTTTCAATAAGCAATGAAAGAAACTTCATAAAGTTTCATTAATTTCATCTAGAATCAATAATATTATTTGTATTGCCTCATGTTATGCTTAAATTACTCCTCAAAATTTATCCCAAACACTGCTTCCATCCATCATATGACCACTTTTACATACATGTATTTACTTATGTTCTATTATCTGCTGGAATTAGATGATAGACTTCCCTTGCCCAGTAGCCAACAACAGAAAGACACTCAAGTCATGCACACAAATTTTGGAAAAGTAACCTAATTTTGTTTTGTGAGCAATATTTCACAAGTTTGACATGTGGTTCATCTTGATTGTCATCGTGACTTGATCTGGAATCAACTAAGAGACAAGCTGCTGGGACACCTTTGAGAGAGTTTTTAATGTATATATTTCATACAATATATTCTGGTTATGTTTTCCCCTCCTCCAGCTTCCCCCAGATGCTCCTACCTCTCTACACACCCAACTTCCTGTCCTCTTTCTTTCCTTTCTCTTTAAATAAAACAGGTAAACAACAACAACAAAACAAGAATAACCTAACAAACCAGAATAAATTTTAAAAAGAAAAAAGAAACACATACAGAGACAAGAAAAAAAAACCTATAGAAACAAAACCAGAAACTATAATATACAAATAAAAGATCAGTAAGACAAAAAATGCCCAAACAAAGCAATATGAGAAAAATTCTACAAAAATATTATTGTGATCATTTTGTGTTGGTCATTTACTGCTGGGCATGGGGCCTGCCCTGAAACATAGTTTGTATACCCAGTGAGACTCTGTTGGAGAAAAATAACTTTTCTTTTGCAAGTGGTTGCCAATTGGAGATAGCTTCCTGGTTAGGGATGGGAATTGTGTCTTCTTCCAATCTCAGCACTAGGACTCCATCTGGCTCAAATTTTCACAGGTCCCATACAAGCTACCATAGTCTCTATGACTTCATATGTACATCAGTCCTGTTGTGTATGGAGGACACTATTTCCTTGGTGTCATCCATCCCTTCAGGCTCTTACAATCTTTCCACCTCCTCTTCCACATAGCTCCCTGAGGCCTGAGGGAAGGGTTTGATGGCCATCCCATTTAGGACTGGGTGTTCTCTCACTGCCTGTCTCTCATTTTTTTCACATTGTTCAGTTGTGCGTCTTTGTGTGACTTTTCATATAGTGCAATAGGAAGCTTCTCTGATGATGGTCAAGACAGATATTGATCTCTGAGTATAGCAGAATGTCTTTAGGACTCATCTTGCTATGTTTCTTTTAGCAGAACAAGAAAGAGTATTTGATTTTTCCCTACACCAATGGCCTACACATTCTCAGGTTCATGGCTACCCAAATGGTGTCAGACGTGAGTTCCATTTCATAGAGTGGGCCTTATATCCAGTCAGAGTGTAGTTGTTTACTCCCATGACATTTGTGCCACATTTACACCAGTATATTTTGCAAGCACCCACTGTTGTAGGTCATAGTATTCATAGTTGAGTTGATGATTTCCTCTGGTAGTATACAAAATACCTTTTCGTGCTATGAACATTATATGAACACTATTCAATAGAAGTGAAGCCTCAAGTTAGGCACCAGTTTAAATAACTTTTTTTTGTTCAATGAGATATGTAAGTGTTGTCTTCTGCAATAGAGCCTAATCATCTGTCTGTGGAGAGAAACCACTAGCCTTAGCAATGACCTCAGAGGTTTAGGGGTTTCCATAGGGTCCCTTTGGCCAATGACTCAAACAGATGTAGTTCAATCATGGCACTGGAGATTCCACTTGGTTTTAAAAGCTGTGTTGTTGGAGCATTGTCTCTCCTATTATTTGGAAATTCCATTTAGATTTCTTTCATGTATGTGTATATTATAAAATGCTTCTATAGTAGTACTATGACACTCCTTAGTATTTTTTGAAACTTCTCATATTCCCTGTCTTCCCTCCTCATCCATCCACTTTCCCCTTTAACCTTCCTACTCCAGCTTCCCCTAAATCTGCAAACTATATATTCTATTTTCCCTTCCTTTGAGATTCTTTGCCCAAGTTCTTTACACTACAACTAACCTCTGTGTTTGTACAGATTGCAGCACAATTATTGAATCCTAAAAACTAACGTCTATATGTAAGAGAAAACACACCATATTTGTCTTTTGACGTCTAGGTTACCTCACTCAGGATAACTTTTTTCTAAATCTATCCATTTACCTGCAAATTTTATGGTTTTTAATCAACTGAATAACATTTTGTTGTATGAATGTACCACATTTTCATTATCCATTCATCTACTGATGGCTATCTAGGCTGTTTTTAATTTCTGGCTATTTTTAATAGAGCAGCAATAAACATGGATGAACAAGTGTGTCTGTATTAGGATATACAGTCTTTTGGGTATGTGCCCAAATGATGGGGAATGTCCTGTATATATGTTTATTTATTGGTTGATGAATAAAACACTGTTTTTTTTTCCTTCTTGCCTCCACTAGTGCTAGCAAGTTTATCTCCCATACTGTTGCAACCACTACTACTGTTGCCTTCTTTCACTGACATCATACCCAGTTTCTTCAGGCTTTCAACGTGTGATGAAGTCCATTGAGTCTCAAAGAATCCTTTGGGCCTTCAGTGCCAGATTGGGAATGCCGAAGCATTCTGCCTCTAGAAAGAGGAACCACTGGATTCTCAGTCTGTTTTGTATATGACAGCCCATTGTTGGACTACCAAGACCATATTATGCAAGCTAATTCTATAAACCTAATATTTGGTATATATTCATCCTATTGGTTTTGTTCTAGAGAACCATGACTAATACAGAACTATAATCCATGGATTTTAAGAAGTAATAGAATTATTATAAGTAATAGAATTGTGATTGAACATTAGGTTGAAGACATATATACTTTTTGATGTTTCCTGATATACATAATTTGATAGATTCTCTTATGCTGTTATTAAAATGCAAATTTATTGCTGAAAGGTTTCATGGCATTAACTTTTTCTATAGCTGTCATGATGCAGATTACCCTTTAACAATGGCAGTGTGAAGAAAAGTCTTAAGAATGCTATCATGCATGTTCTTTGTCTTGATAGGTTCTATGTTGTTCTTAACAGAATGGTAAAAGTTGTTGATGCCAAGTGGATCATTTTGCCCTAGAAGAGATGAGGAAGAAAAGTTGCTGTGGAATAATCCTTTTGTACTCTGTGAAAATGTGTTGTTCCTATTGTTAATAAAGAGCTGATTGGGGGCTGGGGAGATGGCTCAGAGGTTAAGAGCACTGACTGCTCTTCCAGAGATCCTGAGTTCAATTCCCAGCAACCACATGGTGGCTCACAACCATCTATAATGAGATCTGGTGCCCTCTTCTGATGTATAGACATACATGGAGGCAGGATGTTGTATTCATAATAAATAAATAAATCTTTAAAAAAATAAAGAGCTGATTGGCCAATGGATAGACAAGATTTTCAGGGAGAGAATTCTATGGCGAAGAAGGGATTTGAAGGAGATGCCATGAGACACAGAATGAACAGGAAGGGAAGTATGTACATGAGATAAGTGAACCTTGTGGCAGCACATAGATTAATAGAAAGGGTTAATTTAAGTTAAAAGAGCTAGCTAAAAAGAAAAAAAGAGCCTAAGTTATTGACCAAACATTTACAATTAATACTTAGTCTTTGTGTGGTTATTTGGGAAACAACTGGCAGGCAGGACAGAAAAGTCCTCATACACAAAATAAATAAAAAGGAAAATATAAAAAATGTTTAACAAAATAACTTGACTTTCTAAGAATTAAATTGCAATTATGTACTTTTGTTTTAAAAGTTAACTATAAAATTACAGAATGGTTAACATATGACTTAGCAAAACCTCATGCAAAACTTTGTCCATCTCATTTTCTTCAGCTTCATTATCTTCTTTACAATCACTCCTGATTTTTAAATCCAGAGTTTCATTTCTGAGTGCCTAAATTACCACCAACTCTGTCTCAAAGTTTCCTCAGGTTCAGTAAGCCCAAGTTTCAATCCTTAAATGATCCTCTCCAAGCTTGTTTCTCCTCCGATACCCTTCAGTTAGGGGCTGTTCCTGCCATCTATCATGTGAACAAATTTGGGGATTATTGTTGAAAGCCTCTTTTCACCTGCTTCCCACAATTTCCAGTTCCCTCTACATCCCTTTAACTTTTAGAATGCCAGAATCTATTAGTCTTCCATCCAGTCCCTATTTTGTTAGCTCATGGAACCATCATTTCTTATCTGGAATGTTGCTGAGGCTTAGCTAGCTCTAATATTTCTACCCTGGCCCTCTCTGACCCACTTAATAAACTGACTGGAGTCCTCTAAAACACAAATTTCATTAAATTGCACACCCTTCCACCTCCAGAATCTTTCCATTCCTCTCACATGTGTAACAAAGCTGTTACTTCTTTCTAGCTTTGTTCTTAGGAGTCTGTCCTTCTTTCTATATAGTCTAACCTATTGGCTTTTCTTCTACTCTTTGAATACTGACTCTTCCCATAACTAAGCCTGCTGGTATTATTCCGTGGGGATGATCCTGAACTCATGATGAAGCTGAGCATGATCTTGATCCCCTGATTCTCCTGCCTCTATCTCTCAAGTGCTGGAATTACAGGCATGTGCCATAACACTTGCTTTTCCTTGTTTAAAGGGTAATTATAAGGTGAACACAGTTGGCACAGAGTAAATGGCAAGAAAATTGCAGGAAAAGAGAACTTAAAGAGAGGCCATATCATATATGACCTGAAGAATAATGCAAAAACTTGGTTTTCAGTCAGTAGGTGAGGAAAATACTGCACAATTTAAGCAATAGGTGTGCTTTAAATGTTAAGGAATTACAATGGTTGTCAGGGGTGGGCTTTATGTGGAAGTAGGAGGGTGGAGGCAGGAATATTATTAGAATTATACACTGATGTGGGCACAATATGATGGTGGCTTGATCAAAGTAATAGCAATAGAAGAGAAGAGATTCTGGACATTTGAAGGAATGCCCATTGACAGATTGGAGAAAAGATTCAAGAGAAGGAAAAATTACAAAGGATTAAATCTAGGCTTATAGAGTGAGTAATTACAAAATGGGATAAGAGCAAGTACATGAAAAAGTGTATTTGTGAGGATAATCGCTTAGGGTTAAGTCTGGATATGCTGATCATATACAAGCAGAGTCAGAGTAAGGTAAAAAGAAGTTAGGATAGGCATTCCTGATTTGCCTTTGACCAAGTAGGCCCCTGAAACAAAAACAGATCCAGGCAAATGGATGAGGCAGTCATCTTACATCTGGATTATAGATCTAAATGTAGGAGTCTTTGGTACATAAGGGTCATCTAAAACCAAAAGATGAAAAGAATTGAGGTCCCCTAGAGAGTAAGTGAATCATGGAAAAGAGTTAGCTGAAGGAAACTCATGAATTTAAGGAAGAAGTTGAGGAAAATTCAGTAGAAGAGGATACAAAAGGAGACTCTAGTAAAGTAGGAGGGAAAACTAAGACAGCGTGATGTCCTGGAAGACAGTAAGGGAAATGCTTCAAATGCTGAGAAGTGATCAAGTATATCAAATATGGATAATAGGTGAAATGACATAAAGATTGAATTGACAATGACTTTCTCAATACATAGATAAATGACCTAAAGATTGAATTCACATTGGCTTTCTCAATGTAAGGTCAGAATGGAAAGTTATTTTTTAACTATGAAACTATGGGGAAAAGCCTGAATTAGAGTATAGTCTAGGCAAAGCATAACTAGTGACAAAGCACAGAGGATGGAGAAATAGGGAAGCAGCTTGAGGAGGAAGTGGGTTTAAGAAGGTTTTTGAGGGAAAACTATGTAATACGTTGTTGGCAAGCTGTTGGGAAATAACAACTCCTGGGTTGAATGCTGGAGGGAGAAACTGAATAGTGTTATAAGCAGGACCTTTGAGTAGAGCTTTAATGGCTTGTGCTATAGGCATAAATAGCTCTGATGATGACAGAAATGGTATATGGGTTAGAAATAGTGAGACAGGTGGCCTTGGAAGCCCCTTTTTGTTTCTGCTTGTTTGTTTCTGATTGCTCCCATTTTCTACTGAAGGGGATAATTAGGCCATTAGCCCAAAGTGGCAGGTATGGAGTAGGTACAAAGGTATTAGAAAAGTTCAGAGGGAGAAGTAAAGAAAGGCATATGAGATGACTCCAGTGTGTAAGGGAGTACACAGTAAAGTCTGATGGAATTCAGGGCTGAGAGAGGAGGGGGCCATGGTACGGGAAGTGTGGAGGGGTTAGAAAGAAGAAAGAGAAAAACTAAATGTAGATGACAAGGAGACCACTTTTTGGCACTATAACTGAGGACATGGACTGCCACCATCTGAGGAGATTGGAGGAAAACAGTAGAATCGTCATGAAAAAAGGTAGCTTTTGGTTGGGGTACAAAGACAAGAATTTTCATGAAAGTTTAAAGATATTGGGTGTCTTAATGATGATTAGCACTTGCACGGCAATAGTCATAGTGTTGGAGGAGTTGGAGTCGGTGGTGGGAACTCAAGACAGAGGTTCACAGAGCTAAGGACTCATGCTTGTGGACTTTGCAGTGAGGTCGAGGCTTTTTAATGCTGACTGATACCAACAGGGGTATATGATAATGGAAGCCAGGACTTTAGGTAGAGATCTTTTTCTACAACCGGTGGAGATGCAGAGGTGCAGAGGATGAAGATGGAGGGA
This sequence comes from Mesocricetus auratus, assembly GCF_017639785.1. Lineage (NCBI taxonomy): Eukaryota > Metazoa > Chordata > Mammalia > Rodentia > Cricetidae > Mesocricetus > Mesocricetus auratus. The sequence goes on from NW_024429194.1 coordinate 59,855,473, forward strand.
CTTACACTGAGGATGGTAGTTCCAGGGCTGACTCCTCCCCCTGGTGTAGAGTGATGCCTTTGAAGGTTTGACTATTTACTCAGTGTCTGTGTCCCCACTCTTACTGAACCTAGGAATTATAGACTGTAGCCCAGGTTACATTTGACCACCCAAATCTTCGATAAAAGAGCTGAGTTAATAAGGAATGCATAGTTTTACGGAAGTCATTTAATGTGACCATTGAGGAAAGACAGACAGAGATATCCAGTGACTCCCCAAAGTCCAACTTTGACTTTGGGAGGCCCTAAAGTGAAATTAAACTTTAAATAGAGGGCCAACCATATGTTTATCTAAGCAATCCCAGTCAAGGTGTGGTCCTGCCCACCATTGGACCATCATTGTTTGAACTTCAGTCTGGTCCTGTAAGATGTTTGGACAAGTTGATAGAACTATTCAAAATCTCTCTCTGAGACAAACTCCCCTCTGCATGGTGCCTTTTCCATCTCTCTGCATGAGATTCCTGGAGAATTTCCCCCTTCTCTGAGGTCCATTGTTTTTAATAATCTGAGAGATTGAAAGATACAAGAATCTTTTTGGAAATCTTTTCTGCCGGGCTGATTACGCCATTAGTTTATTCATGTCATAAGGGCAATGTGAGGTATTGTTGCTTAGTTTGTATCTCCAGAGCTTTGAACAATGTCTGGTGCATAAGAAGATCCCAAGGAATATATGTTGAATGAAGAAATAAGGGAAGAATAAAGAGCATTTATTGATAGCAAGGTCCAGACAAGCAGCAGTGTGATGCAGCTGTCATAAAAAGAAACAGAGATGAGGAGAGATGGGGTTAGGAACCCTTCCTACACTCCCCTCCCTATTGGGTGAGAAGAACAAACTGCTGTTAGCTTCTGATTACCACACTCACGAGTTGATCAACTTTTAGGGTTTTTTTTTAACCACAGAGATAACGGTTTGTCTCAGATTCCCTCACATTCTGAAAGATTTACTGCTGTAAGGCATTGGTAGACATAAAGCCAGAGAAATGTCCTAGAAATGTGATAGTCACCCTGCTTGAGACTTCATGAGGTACGGGGGAGACACTTCAGAAGCCGGGTTATCTTATCGCTTCTTCAGGGTCAGCACACTCCATCTTAACAGTGACTCAGCTCTTTCCCATGTCCATGTGTTCTGCCTGTTCAGCTTCCTCGATGTTTTTTGCTTAGTTACACAAGATCGCCTGAGCATCTGAGGCGAGCCTTCCTCATCTCTCCCATGTCCATGTCTACTCGTGACTTTGAACAGATGCTTCTCAGTGGTTTTCTGTCCTTCCACATTGTTTCTCTTCTGCTGTGCTAGAAGAGGTCACACTCTTATTTGGTAGCAGCTATCTTCCCCTTTCTAAGCCCCCCTCCCATGACCCTATGAGGAAGCAGGCAGACAAGAGTACATCCTCTCTCCTGGCCTTCATGACATCATTCTTGTCTTCCTGATGTTCCACTGCAATCTCCATTTTTTTCTTCTCCATTTTCTATTTTATTTGTGACAAGGTCTCACTATGTACTTTGGATGACCTAAAACTCACTTTGTAAATCAGTCTGAATATGAACTCACAGAGATCCACCTGCATCCACCTCCTGAGTGCTGGGATTAAAAGTATGCACTACCACACCCCAGCTTAATCTGTTTTCTTACATCTTCCTTTTTCTTTTCTTTCCTCCTTTTTGAAGGAGATCTCTCCCATTCTTCAGGCTCATCAGACACTCTCCCAATATTGTTCCCAGTTTTGTTCTGCCCCTCTTTTAATAAGATCTTCTCTCATATACTATATCCCAAGCACAGTCTTCCCTTCACCCTTCCCAGCTCTCCCCATTTCCTCATCACCCCTCTCACCCAGATCCAATCTTCCTGTTTCTCTTCTGAAAAGACTAGCTCTCCAAGGACAACAACCAAACATGACAAGACAAAATACAGTAAGAAAAGGTGTTAGTACCCAAATTTGATGGGGAAAAATCAGTTCTAACATTTTGGTCAAATTAAAGCAAGCTTTCATTAGAATTTTAAATACTGACCAAGATGGAATTTGGTCAGGACCACCACCTTGAAATATTCCACTTGTGGCCCCAAGACATATGCTGGTGGGCCTTATATAGACATAACCTGACTAAGTTAGGGTTTCTATTACTATGAAGAGACACCATGACCACAGCAAATTTTATAAAGAAAACATTTAGCTGGGCTTGCTCCTTTATAGTTTCAGAGGTTCAGTTCGTTATCATGGTGGGGAGCATGCAGGCACACATGGTGCTGTCTACATCTTGATATTCAGGCCACAGGAAGTTGACTGGGACACTTGGAAATATCCTAAGCATAGGAAATCTCAAAGCCCACCCCCACAGTGACATACTTCCTCCAACAAGGCCATAACCACTCTAACAAGGCCACACCCCCTTATTAGTACCACTTGTTATGAGACAATGGGGCCAGTTACATTCAAACTACCACATTCCACTCCCTGCCCCCCATAATCTTGTAACAATATCATAATGCAAAATGTATTTAATACAATTTCAAAAGTCCCCATAGTCTATCACAGCCTCAACAATGTTTACAAATCCAAATTTCAAAGTTTCTTCTGAGATTTAAGCAATCTATTAACTGTAATCACCTGTAAAAATCAAAATAAAAAAGTAGATGACATACTTCTAATATATAATGGCACAGATACATGTTACTATGCCAATATGTAGGGAAAGGAGTACAGCAATGAAATACTGGACCAAAGCAATACTGAAAACTAGCTGGGCAAACTACAAGCTACATCTCCATATCTGATGTCAAAACTATCTTCAGGTCGCCAACTCCATTCAGCTTGTTGACTGCAATACATTTCTGTCTCTTGGGCTGGCTCCACTCCCTATTGGCAGCTTTCCTCTGCTGGTATTCCATGATTCTGGTGTCTCTGACACCTTAGGGTCTCCAAGGCAATCCAAGGCTTCAACTTCACAGCTTCAGGAAATGGCTTCTCTGCTAGTGTCTCCATTCAGGGACACCCCTGACACATAACTGACCTCAGCAGCTTTCTTTAGGCACATAGGCAAATTCCATAGGCCCTTTCTTCTATCCTTAACTCTAAAACCAGAACCACATGACTGAAGCTGCCAAGTTCTGCTGTTTACTGGGGCTAGAAGATGGCTTCCTTGTTCAATTACATTTTCATTAGTTTTCTGTCTTTTACTACCTAACCTTGGCTATACTGAAGCTTTCTATGTAGACCAGGTTGACTTCAAACTCAGAGATCTGCCAGCCTGTGCCATCCCAATGCTAGGATTAAAGGTATGGACCAACACACCTAGCTCTTTTTTTTTACAATATGGAAACTTATCTGGGTGAGATCTTGTTCTGAGGACACCACTCCCTATATTGCATTTCTTAATCCATTTATCTCCTTGAACACAGGATTTAGCTCCATTCCATTCCCTGGTGCTCTTTTTCTCTCAAAATTTACATTTTGCAAAATTTTGCTCATTTTCATTATAAATCTTTATAAGCATGAACACTAGTAACTCCATGATAGATAGAGTCTATACTATGCTGTTTTAAGATTTCTTCTGCCAAGGGAATAAATTCAAAAATTTTCACTTTAACCTCAGTCAGAGTTTTTGCATAAGTGCAAAAGGCAGCCACTTTCTTCACCAAAATATCACAAGAATGATCTCTAGGCAACATACTTAAAATTGTTCCTCTCTGAAACCTCAAGTGAGCACCCCATAGTTTACCAAGTCACTCTCAGCACCACTGTCTTCCATGTTCCTACTCTAATCGCTCATTAAGCAGTAGTTTAAAACATTCAATTGCTTTTTAATCCACAGTCCCAAAGTTCATATTAATACCCCCTCCAAAAAAAATAAAATAGTCAGGCCTATCACATCAATACCCCAAGCCCTTATACCAATGGGTTTTTATTGCTGTGAAGAAACACTTTGACCATGGCAACTTTTTTTCTTTCTTTTTGTTTTTTGTTTTGTTTTTTGAGACAGGGTTTCTCTGTATTGTTTTGGAGCCTGTCCTGGAACCCACTCTGTAAACTAGGCTGGCCTCAAACTCACAGAGTTCTGCCTGCCTCTGCCTCCTGAGTGCTGGGATTAAAGGCGTGTGCCACCAACGCTCGGTGACCATGGCAACTCATATAAAGAAAATATTTAACTAAGGGGACTTGCTTACAGTTTTGGAGGTTCAGAACATTATCATTATGGTGGGGAGCTTGGTGACATGCAGGCAGATGTGGTGCTGACTACATCTTGACTAGAAGGCAAGAGGAAGCTGCCTGACATACTGGATGGTATCCTGAGCATAGGAAACCTCCAAGCCCATCCCCACAGTGACATACTTTCTCCAGCAGGCCATATCCATTTCAACAAAGCCACACCTCCTTATGGTACCACTCACTATGAGATTATGGGAGCCAATTACACTCAAACTACCACAAAACCATAGGTCACTGTATTTTTCCCATGAGGCTCTGTTGTTATTTTCCAAGAACTACAACTCCGAGGATCCCAGAAAGTTACCCTGGTTTGGGGCAGGTAGGGCTTACAGGTTAACTTTGGGTCTAACATTCCCCTCTGAAGTTGTATTTTGGGTCAAATCCTCAACGCTGTGATGGGTACTGGTTTATATTAGGATCTAACAACCATCAGTTTAATGATACCCAGATAGGAACTGTAATTTGGTTATTGTATCAATGATGTAAGAGCCAACGGCAGCTAACAGGAAGCAGAAGGGCCAAAGGCCCTGTGATGGATAATATCACTTTGTCCACATAAAGCAAGCCAAGTTTCCTATCGTATGGCTGAACCATTTTAGTTAATGTAGCTACCTGTTGATAAAGCTACCTGTTGATAAAGTTACCCATTATTAGGTAACTGTTTTTCCCCCTGCGCCAGGGAGTTTTCTTTTAACTTAGCCTTTTTCAGCCTATTATGGGGAAGGGAGGATGTGCTCTCTTTGGTAGCTGCTTCCAGCTTAACTGGGGCATTGGTTGTCAGGGCCCAGGGAGGCAGAAAAGCTGGGCAACGGGCCATTTTCAGAAGCATCTGATTAGGTCATCCTGGAGAAGGGACAGGGAGCAATCATATTGACTGGACTGGTTCACATCAGCTTTCAGCAAGCCCAGAGCTCAGTGACTTATAGTTTGCAGATGCTCTCTGGATAGTGTCTCTCAGCCAAATTGCTATCTGCTGAGCAATAGACTAGGGGAAGAAGTTAAAATTCAGGAACTTAAAGGAAAACCTCATATTTGGAACTTTTTCATTTGACCTGTGACAGATGGATCCAAGCCTTATGACCGTGATTCCCTGAAGCTTACATGAATTTAGTTTAACAAATGTATTGAAATCCAAATTGCAGAAAAAGTAGCTAACAGGTGTCTGTAAAGCAGCTGGAACAGATTCACACCTTGGCCTAATAGCAAAAGCTATGGCTTCAGGATAAAAAGCATGAACTTTTTTTCTATGTCTGGAGAGCCTGATGCATATTTTAGCCTGAATGGTAAGCATCCTTAAGGCTATATCTAGAAGACAACCAAAGGAAACTTAAAAGCTTGAGCTTGTGATTGAATAGTAAGTAGTCAATATTCTAGCAATTTTAAGAACACTGTTTATGTTAAAACTTTGAACTCTTGAAATCCCAATATAACAATATATCCATACAGTTTGTATTTATATCTTAAATAATTTTGAGACCCTTAGAATTTACTTAAGTTTTTACATCCTCAGACCCTTGTATACCTGAGAACATTTTTTAGAACAGTAGAACTTAGATCTTGTATGAACTTTAATCTTTTACCAGAGACATATGTAGTTATTAGAGAACAGTCATTATAGAGCATGTTCTGTTAGCTAAAAGTTACACTTGAAACCTGTTTATCCTTTAATATGAATCTGTGATCAAAGCAAACTTGTCTGTCTTTTCTTAATAAGAGCCTACTAGCTTTAACTAGCTTTAACTAACTCGTGTACTGACGAGTGAACTAACCAGGTAGCTTCAGCCTTGGGGGAAGGATCTCTTAAATTGGAGAAGCCATTACTAGCCTAGTTGTCTAACATCATCAGCGATCTGAGAAGGATCAATTTCACCTGAGTAAGGAGCAGTGCAGACCAAGCAGCTTCTGAATCTATCAAAAATGGCAGAGACCTGCTAGTTACTTAGACAGCTACCCCAGATTTCTCCGTGGCCATTGAGGGCAGAGTTTCCAGGGAAGTATCAGTTTTCCATGGTCAGGCCTAGAAGATCCTACAGACTTTCCTGTGAAGGAGGAACTTGGGATGAATGGCCTACCTTGTCTAGGTAAAGCAGGACAATCAGCTTCCAAGTGTCCTGCTTGTCAATAGTCTGGACAGTGTCTTGACAGCAGATGAGATGAAAGGCTTTTTTTTTTTTTCAGCCAGTGGTCAGTTTTGCCACATTTAAAGTAAGCTGGAGGTTGAGGTTCGTCTGCTCCCAACATCTTCTTTGGAGGGGATGGGGTGCTTCCAGGAGCTAGCATCTCTCTATAATTAAAGCTTTTTATTAAACATTTTAAATGCCATGTTCCTGAATCTCTGAATCATTTGAGGACCACTGTCTTTCAAGTATATTGCAGCTAGCCAAATTTTGCTTGTTTCTAGTTACTTGTTTTAGGCTTAGCTTTGAAGACATATACAAGAAGCTAACCTTGAATATATCAAAGAATGTGGTCCTTTATGAGGTGACTGACTATGAACTTGTATGTTCTACCAGTTTTACTTTTGGGTCACCAACCACCTCCCAAATCATGGCATGGAGATTTCTTATTAATTATGAATGCTCAGCCTTATCTTATGCTTAACTTATCTTATGCTCTTATAACTTAACCTGTTTCTCTTCATCTATGTGTGTGTGTGGTCCCATCCCCCCACCCTCCCACACACCCCCACCCTGCCTCAGGGATTTTACCTTTCTTTATTTCTGTTTCTCCTACTTTCACTGCCTGACATGTCTGGCTTCTGGCCCCATGCATGTCCCACTGTCTCTCTGACCTTCTCTCCTCCTCCATGCATAGATTTTTCCTCCTACTTGTTCTCTCCGGCCACCAGCCCTGCCTATCCTTCTCCTGCCTAGCCACTGGCTCTTTATCTTTTTATTAGACCAATCAGGTAACTTACACAGCATAAACAAATGTAATACATTGTTACATGATTAAACAAATGCAGCATAAACAAATACAACACACCTTTACACAGTTAAAGTAATATTCTGCAGCATAAACAAAGGTAACCCATCTTTGCCTAGTTAAAATAATATTTTGCAATAATATGTCTTAATTATCTTTAACAGTGTTATAAGATTAGGATTATATACTTTTATACTTGTTAATTTTGCCTTAAAAAGTAACAATTTCCGAATGGAAGCTCTTTTAATATTAAGATAAGACTTTTAACTCATAAACACAGTCCATAAAGAGACTGGGATCTTCCCTGATCTAAAGGATTTATACAATTATTCTTTATCAATACAAACTTAGAAATAGTTTTCTTGAACTATTTAAATCTTTATAAGGTTTGGAATAAATTACTTAGTTCTTGAGTAGTTTATATGATTGTGAGTTGTAGCCAGTTAATATTTCCCAGCAATTTTTAAAAATCATTAAGAGTTCATAATTGATTTCTCCTGATCTGTACTTTCTGTGTTTGAATTTTTGATAAACCTATTTTATATACTAGGTAATTAATAGAATCTCCTCTTTGTATTTTTTCAGGAGCAATTTGCAATCCCTAACAAAGTAAAACACTTTAACCTCTTTAAACATTTTTTTCTAGGGTATCTGAGTCTGAAATAGCTAGTAAGATATCATCCATATAATGGTAAATTATAGATTGAGGAAACTGTTCATGAATTATTTCCAGTGTTTGTTGTAGAAAATATTGACACAAGATAATGTTGTTTAACATCCCTTGTAGAAGAAATTTCTACTGGTACCTTTTATCAAGCTGAGAATTACCGTAAGTAGGCACCATGAAGGCAAAATTTTCTCTAGTCTATTCCTGCAAGGGCATAGTGAAAAAGCAGTCTGGAGCCGGGTGTTGGTGGCGCACGCCTTTAATTCCAGCACTCGGGAGGCAGAGGCAGGCGGATCTCTGTGAGTTCGAGGCCAGGCTGGACCGACAGCCTCCAAAACAGGGAAACCCTGTCTCGTAAAACCAAAAAGAAAAAAAAAAAGAAAAAGCAGTCTGTTAAATCAATCACTATAATAGACCATTCTTTAGGTACTAGAGAAGGCAAGGGAATTCCGGGCTGTAAAGAGCCTATTGGCTGAATCATCTTATTTATGACTCTTAAATCTGTTAACATTCTCCTTTTTCCAGATTTCTTTTTAATGATAAATATAGGAGAATTCCAAGGACTGATCAATTCTTTAGTGAGTTGAACATTAGGTGCTCCTGTACCAGCTGTTCTAAGGCTTATAATTTTTCTGATGTCAAAGGCCATTGTTCTACCCAAACAGGTTTGTCAGTTTAACATTTTCAGTGTAGGGCTGTTGGTGAAGACCCATGCAGGCTCTGTGTTTGCCATTACAGTTTCTGTGAGCCCATCTTCACCCTGCTTAGTTGATTCACTGGGCTATATCCTCTTGGTGTCCTCCATTTTCTCTGACTTTGACAATCTTTCCTTCCCACTTCAATGGGATTCCCCAAACTCCGAGTGGAGGGACCTGATGGAGATCTCCAATTTAGGCTCTTTCTCTGCATAATGTCAGGCTGTGAGTCTCTGCATCACTCCCATCTATAGCCTGTCCTATCATCAGCCTGGGTTGTTTGGGGATCTCCCACAGAATGCCCTAGGCCAACAACTCAACCAAATGCAACCCAGTCCCACCACTGGAACCTGGCCTGGCTACAAGAGATGGCCAGTTCAGACTCCTTATCCCCATTTTTAGGAGTTCTCACCCTTATAGATTCCAGGAAGATTCCACTGTGCTAAGTTTCTACACTGTCCCCCTAATGCCCACCAATTCCAGTTGTCTCTTCCTGAATTCTTTCCCACCCCTGACCTGATCACTTTTGCTCCTGTATAATTACAAAATCTATTATATTTCCTCTTCCTTATTCTTTATATATTTTGGATATTAACTCTCGGTGAGATGTGGAATTGGTGAAGATCATTTCCCATTCTGTAGCCTGTCCTATTGATGGTATCTTTCCATTATAGATGGTGTCCCTTGCTGTTCAGTTTCATAAGGTCCCATTTATTAACTATTGATCTTAGTGCCTGTGCTACTAGTGTTCTGCTCAGAGAGTTGTCTCCTGTGCCAATGTGCTCAAGGCTATTCCCCACTTTCTTTTTTTTTTAACTTTTAAATATACTTTATTTGTGGAGGACAGTCACATTTCAAATTTGTATGCATCACAGATTACTAAGTTGAAACCTTTTTTTCAAAATAAAGAGAGGGATACCTTCAGATTATATTAATTTTAGTAAAGAAATGAATACTTTTCAATATTTATTCTTCTCTCATACAATACATTGGGACCACACTTCTCCCTCCCTCCTCTGCTCCTAGTTCCACTCTCCTATCTTCCCTATTCCCCCAGAACCACTCTGTTTCCTTCAAAAAGTATTCCCCACTTTCTTGTCTATTAGGTTTAGTGCACCTGGTTTTATGTTGAAGTCTTTGGTCCACTTGGACTTGAGTTTTGTGCAGGGTGATAACTATGAATCTATTTGTGTTGTTCTATGTGCAGACATCTAGTTTGACCAGCACATTTTCCAGTGTGTATTTCTGGCTTCCTTATTTTAAAAAATCAGGTATCTATAGGTATGTGGATTTATGTCTGGCTCTTCAGTTAGATTCCATTAATCAATATGTTTGTTTTTATACCATTACCATGTGGTTTTCAATACTACAGCTCTGTAATACAACTTGAAATTAGGGTGGTGATACATGTAGAAATTCTCTTGTTGCTCAGGATTGTATTAGTTATTCTGTTTTTTTTCTTATTAAGTATTAAAGTTTGTAAAGAATTATGTTGGAATTTTGATGATGATTACATTGAACTATAGATTGTCTTGGTGGGATGCCCATTTTTACTATATTAATCCCACAGACTCATCAGCATGGGGGGAATCTTTCCATCTTCTGGTATCCTCTTCAGCTTATTTCTTCAAATAAATGAAGTTTTTTTGTCATACAAGTCTTTGATTTGCTTGGTTAGAGTTACCACAAAACATCTTATATTACTTGAGGCTATTGTAAAAGATATTGTTTCCCTGATCTCTTTCTCAGTCTGTTTTGTCTTTTTTATGTAGGAGGGCTATGGATTTTTTGGGGGGTTAATCTTATATCCAGCCACTACGCTGAAAGTGTTTATTAGCTGTAAGCATTCCCTTGTGGAACTTTCAGGGTCACTTATATGTACTATCTCATCTGCAAATAATGGTAATTTGACTTCTTCCTTTCCAATTTGTTGGTGCTCTAGCTAAATCTTCAAGTAATATATGGGATAGAAATGGACACTGTGGACAACTTTGGCTTTTTTCTGAGTTTAGTGGAATTGCTTTGAGTTTCTTTTCATTTAATTTTATGTAGGCTATAGACTTGCTCTAAATTGCCTTTTCTATGTTTAGATATGTCACTTGTTTCCATAATCTCTCCAGGACTTTTATCATGAAGTAATGTTGGATTTTGTCAAAGGTCTTTTCTGCATCTAATGAGATGATCATGTGTTTTCTTTTTCAGTTTGTTTATATGGCAGGTTACATTTAATGATTTTCATATATTGAACCATCCCTGCATCTCTGGGATGATTCCTACTTGATCATGATGGATGATCTTTTTTATGCATTCTTGGATTTTGTTTGCAAGTATTTTATTGAGTATTTTTTGCAGCAATGTTCATAAGGGAAGTTGGTCTGTAATTCTCTTTTTTTCTTTTTTGTTGAGTCTTTATGTGATTTAACTATCAGGGTAACTGTGGCTCATAAAATTAATTGGGCAATGTTCATTTTGTTCTATTTTATGAAACAATTTGAGGGGTATTGGAATTACCTATTCTTTGAAAGTCTGGTAGAATTCTAGGCTAACACCATCTGGTGTGGGCTTTTTTAGTTGGGAGACTTTAAATGACTGCTTCTATTTTAATAGAGTTTATAGGTCTGTTTAAATTGTGTATCTGATCTTGATTTTATGTTTGTAAGTGGTATCTACTGAAAAAATATCCATTTCTTTTAGATTTCCCAATTTTGTGGGTACAGGTTTTTTTAAAGTATTCCCTTATGATTCTCTGGATTTCCTCAGTTTCTGATTCTGAATATTCTCTCTCTGCCTTTTAGTTAGTTTGGATAAGGGTTTGTCTATCTTGTTGATTTTCTCAAAGAACCAACTCTTTGATTCATTGATTTTTTTGTATTGTTCTTTGTTTCTATTTTATTGAGTTCAGCCCTCAGTTTGATTATTTCCTGCCATCTCTCCTCTCCAGTGTGATTACTTCTTTTTGCTCTAGAACTTTCAGGTGTGCTGTGAAGTTGGTAATATGAGATCTCTTAATTTTTTTTAAAGTAGGCAATTTGTGCTATGAAATCTCCTTTTAGAACTGCTTTCATTACTTCCCAGAAGTTTGAGTGTGTTGTGTTTTTATTTTCATTGGATTCTAGTAAGTCTTTAATTTCTTTATTTCTGCTTTGACCCAGTAGTCATTCAGTAGAGAGTTGTTCAGTTTCCAAGAGTTTTTAAGCTTTCTGTTGTTTCTGTTGTTGATATCTAGCTTTAATCCATTATGGTCTGATTGGATACAGGGAGTTTTTTCAATTTTCTTGTATGTGTTGAGACTTGCTTCATGACCAAATATGTGGTCAATTTTGGAGACAGTTTCATGAGATGCTGAGAAGAAGGTGCATTCTTTTGTGTTTAGGTGAAATGTTCTGTAGATATCTATTAGGTCCAAGTGATTCATAGTCTCTGCTAGCTCCAGAATTTCTCTGTTTAGTTTTTTGTCTGGACAACCTGTCTATTGTTAAGAATGGGGTATTGAAGTCTTCCACTATTAGTGTGTGAGGGTCAATATGTGACTTAAGTTTTAGTAGTGTTTCCTTTACAAAGGTGGATGCCCTTGTGTTTGTGTTTAGGGAATAGATATTAAGAATTGACATGTCATCTAGGTGGATGTTTGCTTTGAAGAGTATGTTGTGTCCTTTCCCATTTCTTTGGTTTAATTTTGGCTTGAAGTCTATTTTGTTAGATATTAAAATGGCTATACCAGCTTGCTTCTTAGGTCCATTTGCTTGGAATATCTTTTTCTAACATTATGCCCTGTGAGTAATGCCTCTTCTTATTGTTGAGGTGTGTTCTTGGATGCAGAAATAGAATAGATCTTGTTTTTGAATCCATTCTTTACAAACGTAGGTGCCCTTGTGTTTAGGGCATAGATGTTAAGAACTGAAATATCATCTGGGTATATTTTCCTTTGACAAGTATGTAGTGTCCTTTCCCATCTCTTGATTGACAGTTTTTCTGGGTATAGTAGTCTGGGATGGTTTCTTAGATGGTGCACCACATCTGTCCAGGCCCTTCTGACTCTTAAAGTCTTCATTGATAAGCCAGATATAATTCTGATAGGTCTGCCTTTATATGTTTTTTGTCCTTTTCCCTTGCAGTTATTAATATTCTGTCTTTGTTCTGTGTGATTAGTGTTTTGATTACTATGTAACAAGAGACCTTTCTTTTCTGGCCCAATCTATTTGATGTTTTTATGCTTATTGTACCTTGACAGGTCATCTGGATTTCTTTAAGTGATATATTAACTTCCTCTTAAGGACCCCTTTCATCTTCATATATTTGGTTTTAAGGTATTTTTCTTGTGCTTCACCTATTTTGGAATATCTAGGGCCTGTTGTTGAGAGATAGCTGGGTTCTAGTGGAGACATTGTCCTGGCTGTTATTGATTGTGTACTTTTGCTGGTGTGAAGACATCTGGGTCTAGGTGCTGATTTGTGGGTCTGTCTTTTCGTGTGGGTGTTTTGTTCCTTTGTTTCTGTTTCCTCTCTGTATTTTCACAAAGTGTGATGGCTGTGTGTTGCCTGTTTCCTGGCCTGCTCAGCTTGTTTTGGGGTGAATTCTAACCAGCTCACAGTGAATGCCTGCTGGCGTTAGAAGCTGGGGTGCAGTGAAGGGTAGGGGGAGGGAAACCAGGAAAGGATGGTGCCTGGGAATCCACAGAACACATGACACATGGACGGGGTGGGGACTAAGGGCTGGGGAGGTGAGGCTGCAGCTGTGTCTGCTGCAGTGCTAGGGATGACCCTGAGGGATTAGATTGGGCAAACAGACAGAGCTGGACACATACTTTTTAAATCACTAATATTTCACTTGATTTCCTAAGGAAATCTGACTCCTAGAAGGAAAGAAAAATAAGCAAAACTGAACTTATTTTTGCTGCTATATTGGCATGTGGGTATGGGTTGATTTTGCTATTATTTCTCAAGATGCATAGTTATATCAAAATATTTATTAGATATTCTCTAATGTAATGGCCTAAAGGAAATTCACAATCATCATTTCCCCTTATTTTCCTCTGTGTTTCTGCTGCAGAGGATTTCAACACCACCTACCTAGAGAATCAAAACCTAAATTGTATAGCATGCCTTACTCTTCCCTTGGCCTCACTTCAGGCACTTAATTTATTATCTGATCTCAAAGATGTCTTAAATATGCTGTTTCTCCCCCATTTCCATTGCCATTTCACCAGTTGAGGTTTCTGCCATCACCCACCTGAGCCAATAAAATGACCTCACTGGGAATTCTGCCTCTTTCTAGTCTTTACCTCTCCAATCCCCACTCTACAGGGAAAATTAAAGTGTTAACTCAGTTACTCATCTCATAGAATTATATCTTTCAAATGATACATATTACCGTTAAGGATAAAACTAAACCCTTTTCTTGTGAATTGTAAAACTCTATAGTTTAGCTTCTGCCCTCTTCTCTGGCCTGTGAGCCCTGATGCCACTTCATTTCATTGTAGCCTCAGTCCATGATTAACAACTGACGAGTGCTGAAGCTGCCACATCCTTTCACATGCCCTGGAAAAATCCACTTCCTCTGTATTGATTCAGTTCAGCTACACTCATGAACATTTTCTTGGCCAGCTTCAAGAAAGAGAGAGCTTAATCCTATACCCTTGTCATTGCAGTCATCTCAAGCCTGTGAAATGACGTCCCCTTGTTTCCTTACTAGACTGAGAAATCCCATATGGCGGGTCTATGTTTCACTACCTCAGTGTTCTATGTTCCTAGCAGAGTGCCTTGCCCAAACGTAGGCATTCAGCAGGTAGGAAATTGAGTGAAACTTAGCTGTATTTTCTAATTTCTTTTTTTAATTGTTTTTCTTTATTTGTGTGTGTGTGTGTGTGTGTGTGTGTGTGTGTGTGTGTGTGTCTTTTGCCTGCATGCATGTCTGTGCATCACTTGTGTTCCTGGTACCCTAGGAGACCTGGAACTAGAGTTACAGACAGTTGTGACCAGCACGTGAGGGCTGAGAATTGAGCATGGTTCTTCTAGAAGAACAGCCAGTACTCTTAACTTTTGAAACATCTCTCCAGATCCCTAATTTTTCTTTTTCTTCTTCTTTTTCAAATCAGTGTTTCTTAAACAGAAGAAGGAAGATGGACAGTGATTCAGTTTAATTTCCACACCTCCCATGAGGGTTTGGAAGACTATAGAATAAGAAAGGTAAAGTGATGCAATTTGTAGCAGGACTTTGGTAAGTAAAATGTTTCAGAGGCTCACAATTTAAAGGAGGTGGAGAGATCCATCTGGTGTTATCTTTGCCTTGTTGTTTCATTGAGAATTACACCTGCTACCAAACGCCCAGAACAGAAGAGTTAGCAAATATCAAGAAAGAGTAGCTGCAGGGAACACCGTTCAGAATCCTCAAGTACACCCTGGCTGTGGTTGATTCACCAGAGAGCAGGGACTGTTCCTAATCATGTGAAGACTATGGAATTAGCCATGGCTGCTTTGAGAAAATGCATACTTTCTTTCTTAAATGTTGTATAGTCATGGGAAAGTACTGACTGTAGTGATATATTGTTTATGATCTAATAAAGCTTGCCTGGAGATCAGAATGCAAAGGTAGACACAGCCATAGAGGCAAGGCAATAGTGGCGCACACCTTTAATCCCAGGACTAAGGAGACTGAGACAGATGGATGTCTGTGAGTTCAAGGCCACCCTGGGATACATAAAAGTGAATCAGTCTAAAAGAGAAACAGAGCTCACACCTTTAATCCCAGAACTAGAGAGGTATATAAGACAGGAGCAGGTTTCAGACCTGGGAATTTAGTCTCCAGCCATGCTGAGAACAGGATTGATCCAGCTTTGGGAGAGGTAAGAGCTCTCTGGTGGTTTTGCTGCTTTGCTTTTCTGATCTTCAGCTTAAATGCCAATATGTGTCTCTGGGTGTAAATGGAGTTCTTAATTGGTCTAAGTAATAAAAACCCAGAGTCAGACATAGAGGAAAATGCTGAAAGATCAGAAGAAGGAGCAAGCCACCACCACACCTTATCTCTTTAGTATCTCAGCAGACAAGAAAGAGAGTTCTTTTGTCCCTGCCTTAATGCTGTTTCCACCCAGCTCACTTCCTGTCTGTCTGTCTGTACAGACCTCCAGACCTCTATGGTTAGCTAGTAGCAAGCTCTATTCTCTGACCTTCAGACAGGCTTTATTTGTACATGCAAGATATTACCACATCTGGGTTTATATTATTTCTGCTATAACCGATTCTTTCTGCCTTGTTTTCACATTGGAATGAGCTCCACATAGTTGTCAGGCAACAGCTGTTAATAATTACAGAGAAGGCATTTTAAAGTTGCCCCAGCCAGAACATTCCTTGTGTGTTTGAAATGATAATTTATCAGCTGACAACTTTTTCCTTTGCTTCACTCAGTTGTGATTGTTTTGCCTTTGGTTGCACTTACCTTCTCTGGGAGGCACCACACCTACCTCACTCTGATCACATGTTCCTTTCTTCCTAGCTGAAGGCTCCACCAAGTCCAGTTCAGACTGATCTTTGGTCGTGGCTATTAACTGACTTCACACCAGCTGTATAGCACTTAGGACATCAGTCTGGAGACCAGAAGTTAGGGAATGGTTCACCAAAGCTGTTGTCCACTTCCAGATTTCAATTGGATGCTTTAGAATAAATTGTCTGGCTCCGTGTAATTGACTACACTCAGTTCATTTCTGTGGAGGCTTGCTGTGTTTTATTGTTAGGAAGAATAAAAAGAATGTTTAGTTACCCTTTGTGTTGGAGTTTATGATAAGCACATCTGTATAGACAAACTGATTTGAGTTTCCATAGAGTTCAAAATGCATTGCCACTTAGATTTGCAGACACAAGTGATACTTACTAAGTCACAAAGAAAGTCATGGCAGGACAGAGGTGTGAAGCTGCCAGAGCATCGGTGAGCTAAGGGACTGCACCAGGAAGGGGGATGAGTGTAGAGATGTGGCTGACAACCACATCCCTAGTTTCTGTCTTAACTCTCAACCTTCAGTGTCGGCACACTACCTGAATATTGCATCTATACGGTCATTCCGAGACTGAACAACTCGTCTTCTGTTTGCTTTTTCCCTTTTCCCTGTTTACTTATTTAATTGCTTCAGCTTTTTTGTTACTTCATGGAAGTGAAATTCAGCTGTGTCATGGCATCAGATAGCAAAGGTTAATGTACTCTAGGTTTTGCGGCTTCCTGGACAAGTTAGCCGTTGTCCCTCAGGACTCATCCTTTTTTTTTCTTCTTTAGTTGAAGTATGCGGGTGTCTTGCCTGTGTGTGTGTCTGTCTGTTCATCGCATCTGTGCCTGGTGCCCTGAGAGGTTAGAAGACGAGAGGACAGTGTAGGGTCCCCTGGAACTGGAGTTCCAGACTGATGTGAACTGCATGTGAGTCCTGGGGATTGAACACAGGTCTGTTGGAAGAGCAGCCAATGCTATAGCTGCTGAGCCACCTCTCCATCCCCAAGGAACTTGACTTCTTTACATTATTATAAGTGACTGGGGGTAATTGCCTAAGGCTGCTTCCTCACCACATAGTAATTTTAAAACATAATTTAGAGTCAATGGCATTTCTATGTAAGAATATAGATACTAGGTTTTAATTTAAGGACATTGAAAAGAAAAATTCTTTTTGAGAAAAAATTAGCCTCACTGGGTTTAGATAACATGGCTAAGGGCCTAAAGCTCACATAAAGATACTTAGTCATAGACTTTTATCCCTAATCCTTCTAACATAAATTCTCCACAAACTTGGCCTGTCTGTCTCTCTGAATTTCACTTTCTTACTCTATGCATGCTAATAACTCATGTGCTTGTGGATGCTCTGAGCAGATCATCATGTGAGCATACCCTGAGTTTCAATTGTGTGAGCACACCCTGCTGTGTTCATTACCTGGGCCTCTGGCAGTGTCTTCACTCCTGTCTCAGCACGAAGATAGTTTCTCTTGGCTCCTACAGAGTTTGGTTTATACTCTTTACTGCTAAACAGTCTTTCATTCACCAGCTGTGATAAACGCCCCCTCCCTCCGAATTTGCCATGCTTTCTTAGATGCATGTGGTTTGTTTCATTCCCCTCTAAATCATAAGCATTTGGTAAGTATGCACATTGTCTTACTTCTCACTGTGTCCTAGGGTCTAAAATATACACAGTAAATTTCTTTTGAGGTCAATTGAATGACATGGTGTCGCTGACAAGAATTTACCTGCATGTTATTTTCTGAGTGTGGTGACATTCACACTGTCACTTCACAAGTGGGGATCTGCAGGCTACTTAACCAAGGGTGGACTCTCAACCCTACCCCTGCTCAGGATAACTGAGTTCTCTATTAATGCTGCTTGGGATAACCGAGTTATCATTAATGCTGCCACATCCCTTTCCTAGCGAAGTTGTCTCCACTCCGCCACAGAGCTCCATTATTCTAAGGGGTCAGTGACGTCACACTGTTCTCGGTTCTGCCTTACTTGAGTTCTTTGAGTGAACACTCTCTTCGTTTAAATTTTTTTCCTCCAGCTTCTCTAATTCAGGATGATATATTACAAGACACACGAGGTATTCTTTCTACCCTCTGTGGGCAACACTTCTAATTCTGTTTAGGGTGATTTTCTTCCATGACTGAGCAATTGGAGTCCCCAAAGATCATTCCCATGAACCATCCTTTTTTTTTTTCTTTCCTTCATTGGTGTTTTTTCTAGGAAATTGTATCCACTGTGCATAGCCTATGAAATGTCTTATACACTACTCACTGGGATACTAGATTCTTTAGGAAACACTTAGCTGCAAAGTCAAGCATCTTTTGGTTAGGTTTTATCCCAATTTCGTGTGTGTGTGTGTGTGTGTGTGTGTGTGTGTGTGTGTGTGTGTGTGTTTGCATGCATGATACATTCTTGTGCAGAGGCCAGAGGACAACTTAAGGAAGTCAGAACTCTCCTTCCACCATATGAGTTCTGGGCATGGAACTCAAGCGGTCTGATCTCATTATCTTGTCCTTCAAATGCGTTATTCTGTATCTTGATCTCCCCATCTGCCCTCCCCAATTGCCTATCACATAACTGCTGTGTCCCTTCAAGTCACTTATCAATGTTCCAGTTACGTTTAATGGCATCTTTTCTGGTCCACTGAAAATGAGTTCTTCTTCAGGGGCATCTCTTGAAAATTTCCGAAACCTTTAAAAAGCAATTATTATGAGCTAAATTTGGGCTGTCTTAGGAGCTCGATATATAGATCAGGCTGGCTTTGAACCCAGAGAGTTCCTCCTGCCTCTGCCTCCTGAGTGCTGGGATTAATGGCATGTGTTTCTTTGCCCAGCCTAAAACTGGTTTTAATCCTTGGAATAAGTATTTACTTATTTAGTGCTGGCTTACTGCTTTTTCTCAGAAACTTGTAGGTGATTGCTGTGGCAGCTGTTCTAAAGAATTAGGAAGGCCCAGCTTCTGCAGTGTGCCCCGTGATGCTCAGGCCTTTTCAGTCTGTCTGTGTTTTGTCATGGATGCTCTGCTGACCACAAATCCATTCCTACTGTGAAGAACTAAGGCTAATCCAATCCTTGTAGGAAAAGGTTATCATTTTGGTTGTTTGCAGTCTCCATATCTTGGTTGTCTCCTTCTACAGACCTTTTGTTCTGCTGCTGTCTCTCCTCTAATAAAGTAAGGAATCTGGTCAGTGTTTTTGTAAGGGTAACTGTTTCCAGGGTAGCACTGGAAAACTCAGCTAAAGAATGTCGTGGAAGATAGCCAATCATGGTACTGGACCGACCACATTCCACACAGGTCATTGTTTAGCTGACTGCCATTAACTTTCTTTGTTAGGTCACCCTAAGCATGAGTTTGCATAAATATCTCTTATCATTGTGACTCAGCACATTTCAGAGAGTGTGCATCTTACTGTATTGAAAGTAGTCAGGCTGGTAATAATGACTAGAAGAAAATCAAGGTATGTATATTTAACTAAAAGGTGTCTATCAGAATTCACAGGCCTTGTTTATTATGTGTATGCTAATTTTTCATCCTTAGCACAATAATAGCAAAATTAATATTGAGGAGATAGTAAATGGAATGTAAAAAAATCCAGGCTTTTGAGTTTTTTCAAAGTATCATTTACTAAGTAGCTAAATATTTTTCACATAGGAAATCAGGATAAGAGGAAATAATCAACTTTAACACAGTGTTAGTAGTTTATTACATTAATAACAGTGAGCAGAATTTGACTGTCCTAGGCTTACAGAAACATGGTGGGCTTTTGTAAGTTGAGCACAACATGAAGTATTAAACGACTCCAAATTCCAAGTCTATAATATAAGGCAAAGTTCAGACCACTGAGCATCTCCTTTCTTGGCAGGCTCTGTGTTTCCACTCAGACACAGGCTGATCTTGCTTGCCCAACATCTCCCATTTAAGAACTTGTTTCTTAAAATAGTTGCTTAAATGATTTAAACTGGTAGAAGACTTTTATTTTTGTTTTTCCTGGGAGGAAATGTTAAAAGGCTGTAGTACTATAGAATATTTTAAGTATTTCCCCAGAATCACCACTTAGCATTAATCCAGAAAAAACGATGATAACCAAAACCCTCCAAGACAAGAGATAGCTTACTAATTATCTTGAAGATAAATGTTAAAAACTTAAGTGTACTTCAAGCTCCAACTTGAATTATTAAAATCTTTAATCTTTATAGAAGGCAGAGTTCTCATATCCCGAGCTGACTGGGACACAAGATGTCTCTTCACACTGAACTCTTTGGTCAGTCCCTGAGGTCCGGTTTCTGCACCCCCCTCCCCGGCTCCCTGTCGTCCTGTGGCGAACCTTCTCTACTGCTGCAGCTGGAGTCAGAATTCCAGAGCCACCAGACCACACTTTGTGGAAGGGAAAACCGATGCTGCTGGTTTTCTTTTTGTCTCCCAGTGTCTGTTTTGACAGTTCTGCTTCTTGGGAAAGCGGTGGCTCTCCTCAAGACTGGCTCAGGCTCAGTTGCCACAAATCTCTTCCTTCACTCGAGGGCGTGTGCTGGAGCAACTCCACATAAAAAAAGACATATTCAGTGTTTGCTTTGTTTTCTCTCTGGGTTAAAGACATGGAAATTTACAAGAGAGCAACTACTAAATGAGACCTTAAAATCGGAAAGTGCTGAGTGTGCTCAAAGTCCGCCAGACAGGTCCCAGCAGGAGAGGAGGGGGAGGGAGGGGGAGAGAGAGACTAAGACTAAAATGACAGGGTAAGTGTGGAGGAGACAGGCAGGCGAGGGAACAACAGGTCACACACAGGGTAAAGGTTAACAATTCAACATAAAAATTGAGTGTTTCAACCCCAGAGATTGAGGAAGAGGAGGAGAGAACATTGCTGGACAAAGAACAATTGCACAATACTGTTGTCACCACAGGGTATGCTGAGTCAGACATTCCAAACTGCATTTTCTATATATTACCTTGTATGCCACAATATATATATATATATATGTGTGTATATATATATGCTATTAAACTCATTTTTTCTTATCAACTTTATTTTTAATAATCTTATTGGAATTTTTCATTCGATATATTGTGATCACAGTTTCCCTTTCTCTAACTCCTCCCAGGTCCTCCCCACCTCCCCACTTACCCAATTCCAAGTCCTTTCTTTAGAAAACAAACAAGCAAACAAAAAACCCAGAATTAAAAAAAGAAAGAAAGAAAAAACAAGAAACACACACACACAATAAGAACCCGTAAAAAACACAAAACTGAAAGCCATAACATATAAGCAAAAGACCAATAGAAAAAAAAACAAGGAAAGAATACAAAGCCCTAACAAAGCAGTGAGACACAAAGTTTACAAAAATACCATTGCGCTGTTTTTGTTGGCCATCCCCTGCTGGGCACAGGGCTGCTCCTGAAGTGTGGTTTCTAACCCAGTGAGACTCGGTTGGAGAAAAATCATTTTTCCTTTGCAAGCAGATGTCAGTTACAGATAGCTCCTTAGGGTTGAGAGCTCATGTCCACACCCCACTCTTAGCGCTGGGACCCTGAACCTGTGCCACGCCACAGACTGTGTGAGTTCATGTATTTGTCAGTTCTGAGGTTTCTGGAATTTGCTGATTAAACTCTTTTTTTTTTTTTAAAGTTTCATTGGACAGTGGTGGTTTATGCCTTATTCCTTTAATCCCAGTACTCGGGAGGCAGAGGCAGGTGAATCTCTGTGAGTTTGAGGCCAGCCTGGTCTAGTTTCAGGACAGTCAGGGCTGTTACACAGAGAAACTCTTATCTCGAAAAACCAAAAGAAAATAAAAGAAAAGCTTTGCCTTGGCTTCTTAACTTCTCTTTCCCAAAAACGCATTTTCTCTGAGGAAACCATCATCAGATTGTACTGGAAGCAGGACACCATGCCTTAAAAGGTGTAAAGTAAGAGTGGATCTATTCTCCAAAATACAGAATACCAACACATAACGCGTACAAAGCTAAATAAAGAAACCACAACAAATTGCCATAATACACTTTTGCTAAAAATATATTTTGATAAAAACACATGTGGAATCTATCATTGGGGCCCCTTGTCAGGTTTTGGAAAGAATTCTTGCATGAAAGGGGGTTAAAGCCAAAAGCTTTATTAGCGTCTTGGTAAATCTGCCTGCAGACTTACTGACATGGATCGCACTTGGGCAAGTTGTCGAAACTTTCACATTCCAGAGACCTTCTCATGGAAGCATTTTTGAAGGAGGAGATAGGGGCCATCACAATGCTGCCCAATGTTCCCAATGCACTCAGAACTACTTGAGTAATACCATGCATAGGAAACTACAAGGTTGGAAAGTTCTCCCCATGTATATGCTTCTTACAAGGGGAAAATTTTACCTCAATCAATGTTCAAAATTATCTAAACCTTCAACGAATCTGTTTCTAATTACTATCGAATTTGACCTTTCATTTTTCTTTGAATAAGTTTTTAGTACTTTATATTCCATATTTGTGACAATATGATTATTATCACCATTTTAATGTGATCCAAGTTAGAGCTAATCATTTATGGAAGAAAGCATTACAGTTTTGCAGATCATTTCAGTGTGCATTTTAATTCTCTCATTGCACACGTCTGTCACTTGGTTGTCTCCTGGCAATCATAGTATTCTTTTAGCTTCATATCGCTTTTAATTTTTTAATAGTATGGAGAATTCGTGATTAGTGTAACCCAGGATACAGAAGAAAATTGAAATAGTTGATGAAGGCATGCAAAAATGTAAGGAAGAGGGGGGTGAATGTAGTATACAGGAAATGATAGGAAGAATGGGGCTACAGCGTGACAAGAAAGCAAAGACACAGAACAGGGAACACTGGGAACTGACAAGATTAGAGGACTATGGTCCTACATGGAAAAAACAAAAGCAGGAAGTTGGCACCAGGTTAGGTGGAACTGTACCTTGTATTAAGGTCCAAGGATTTCGTCATTTGCTAAGTGGCCATTGTAGGCTGAGAGGGTCAGATGATCAGCTAGATATAAACAGGAAGGTAGAGTCAGAGAGGTGGGTCTCAGTCCGGACAGCTCATCATACTGTCTGGGGAGAGTTAAAACACATGAAAGCCTGGGTCTCCAAGGACGACTAAGCCTGAATGTGTAGGTGGGTTGAGGCACTGTTGGGTCTGAAAACTCAACAGGTGATTCTTGTTCTAACTTGTGGTTAGAACAGCTGTCGGCTTCTACAGAAACTACTGTAGACCTAGTGGGCAATGTCCTCTGTCCTGTTCATCCTTCACTCATAAATCAGAATATTTGAGAAAAAGATCTGGGTGAAAGCAGTTTTGAAAGTCCCCATAATGTTTCCAATGTGAAACCATTTTAGGAGCTGCTGATCTGGGGGATTGTTTTCTGTGATCTAGTTTGCCTCATTCATCAAGGACAACTACAAAGTGGCAGGTCTTATGTAATAAAATCACACATCTTGTCTGGAACTGTAAGCACAGAAAGGAAACAGACTAACAAAATTATAATAACAGGATCTTGAAAACCTTAGGGAAGTCACCCCACCACAAAAAGAGGCTTGGAAAGGATAGTTGAGTTGTTTCTAGTCACTTGGATAGTTAATAATGGAATATTTTGACAAATCGCTTTCATCTTTTTTTTTAATTTACAATGCTGACTCTTAAATTAAAACTCTTATTATGAAATGGGAAACACTAGAAGTCCCCCAAACATATGGACAAGGTCGGTGTACAGTTGTCACAGAACTCTACCACCAACAGTAAGAGACCACAAAGCACAGAAAAGCTGACCAGAGAGCAATTAAATTGAGCTATGAAGTGCTGATGCTAAGCAGTTATGAGAACTCTTCAACCAAAGAGGCAGTTATTGGGTAAGAGCTATTTAAGAGGTTACAACTGTGGGGGTCTGTAGCTTTGGAATGGCATGTGGGCTTCCTAAGGTCAGACACTCAGTTCTAAAAGGAAATTTTGCAATTATTACTTAGTTCCTCTACCATATGGCTGTCATGCGTTTTCATATTCTCTGAATTAATACCTGAACTAATCCAATATAGAAGAATTCAAAATGAAAGCAGTTCTTGTTTGATGGGTAAAATTAACAACATGTGATAAATTCTGATTCTGACACACACTTCCTTGTGTTTTCCTGTGCTTTCATTTCAGGATACAATCTGTGGGGGGGGATGGTGGCCATATTCTGATGATAGGTTGCTGGCTGCAGTGTTGTTTCCAACTGTTTCCTGGTCTTCCCCTCTTTGCCAGTGGCCATAGTAAACTTGCTGATAGGCCTAAAAGCAACTTGAAGGAGGTAAGGTCATAGACCTGGGAATCAGATGTCTCCATGGTCTGGAATGAGTTGGCCAGATCCTCAACCTAATGGGAGAACACAGAAGTCACCTTCCTTGCTGCTCTTAAGGGGCCATTATTGGAAGCATTTCCATATGCAAAGTCCATAGACAATTCACGGGCTTCTGGGTAGCTACAATTCCTTAGAAACTGCTTATAAAACTTCTGTGCTTTGCCTGCATTTTTCCTGGAGAAAGGCAATCCATCATTTTTATTAAGTGTTCAGAATGAGAAGACCACATGATACTTAAAAGTTACAGCTAAGGAAAGGAAAGGGTGATGGGGGTCAGTTTTAGTTTCACAATTAAAGCTGTCCAGAAATGGAATGAGATACCATGAGAGGTTGCAAACTTCCAGACCATCTGGGCAGAATATCACACAAGGAACTCAAGCAACAAATGCATGGCTGAAATACATTTTTTTTACGTTTCTGTGAGACAAATGGCTATGTATAAGGGGAAAAAACATATGAATATAATGTGAATGCTGATGAGGTTAGGAACCCTAAACCTAAAAGCCATTATAAGGACAAGAATTGTGAATAGTAAGGAGGAACTTCAGCCTTGAAGAACATTTTCTATACAAGTACATTATTGTGGTATTTAATAGGACCAAACTGTTAACATGAAGATGTTGGTAGAGAACTATAGGTGGGAATATAGTGGTTAAAATGCCAGTCTTAGCTAGAATGGATGTGTACTGAAATTATTCTTCTTGGTGGCACACATTTGTGGTCCTAGAATTTACAAGGCTATTTAAGACAAGTCTGGGCTATACACACCTTGTTTAAACAAAGGAAGCTGAATAAGAAAAATATGTTGTGAACTACTAGGCTGGTTGAATTTTCCTCTGGTTTCCTTATTCACTAGTCATGTATGACCACATATGGCTACCCTGTTTTGCGTTCATAAAATGCAATGCCAATGATACCAGCAGTCAAATAAGCAGAAGAAATTGTGCTAATAACTAAAAACTGGGCCAGATATGGCAGCATACCCTTTTAATTCTAAGTGAATCTCTGGGAGTTCAGGGATAGCATGATCTACAGGAGTGCATAGGGAGAAACTGTCTCAAAAAGAAAAATTAAATGTCATATGATCACTGGTATGTGTAGTATTCAGCTAACAATATTTGATTTCCATTAGAAACTCATTTATTTGCTATTTGATGCAGGAAAAATTCCTTTTCTATATTCATGCTTCCCATACATAGAGGATAGTGGACACACAATGAACAAAAGTAATACCTCATTCAAAACCAGCCATAACAGCTAAGGTTCAACAGTATCCTGAAGGGTCTTGTGGAGGAAGAGAAGTTCAACAGTAATTTTATAAATTTAGGCTTCTATTAGCATACTCATTCTTCAGTTGGGAGCCATGGTTTGGAAATCCTCAGTTTAGTAAAATTTCATCATTCAGGTTTGGTAGAGTCCTACCCATGTTTCCAGTCTATGGTGTCTAATTTCTATCTCATGGTTATCATTCAGAATGTTTGAGAGATTCCTTAGACATCGCTAAATTCTAGTTTAGCTACTTTATAAATCTCTGTATTCCTCTCCATGGGGAGATTGATCTTCGTCTTCTCTCCACAAACTGAAGGTATCAGAAGGAATTATTTTTCCCTCACAGACAGCGTTTTCATTTTTCTTATGCTCCCCCTGAAATCAAACTTTTCCTTCCTGGTCTTAAATATGGACATCGTTTGTGTCTGTAGATTTCAGGAAAGTCCTGATTTGTTCCCAAGTTAGAGTGGGGATTCCCAAGCCGGGTTGCATGCGTTGCCAGCTGAGGTACCTGCTCACAGATGACTCTCCCATGCTGGAATGTTTCAGAACAGAGAAGGCTCTGCTAATTGGCTAGGGAAGTCTGCCACTCTTTGTAGTCTATTTAAAGCTTTCTTATTGCAACACACACGCACACACACACACACACACACACACACATACATGCCTTATGCGTAAAAATGCATATGTCCTTAATAACTGGTGAAACCTCTGAAAAGTAATAGGTTGCCTTTAGGTTTAACTTTACATTCTAAATTAGCATGTGCAAATACATCAATAAAGCCTGTCAGTTTGGACAGCAGTATTAATAAAGTTGTCATAATTGGCTTAGACTGGTGTATACATTTGCTTAATAAGTCATGCTCTTTACAACATATACTAATAGCAGACCAAACGTTTGAGGCTTAAAAGAACTGCTTTCAAGCTCCTTGAAGTACTTCATAAACAGCTACTGAAGTGCTAATTATGAGTTGCTCTTATTTCTTCATTATGTCTTTTCCCGAGATAACAGACTTACATAAACAACTCCAGGCCTCCACTGTGGGTTCTTGACACTGGGAAGAAAGCTTTTTTCAAGCTTCCGTCTCCTAGCCATGCTTCTGGCTTTAATTCTTGTTTTCCTCACCTGCCACTTCCTGCTTGCACGCTGTTTTGTATTTCGTGCACAGTATTTGAGAACTAGCCCAGACTGGCTTATAGATGGGAGACTTCCCCTAAGGATGTGTACTGCTATGGGTTTGGGGACCTTTGCCATCTGTTACATAATTCAGAAAGGGTATGGCCTCTCACCACATTTTCAGAAAGCACTTTCAGTTCACCCCACTTCAGTCACTGCAGCCCAAAGCCCTGTGTGAAGGAAGCCACAGCCCAAATCCCCCTGTTTCCTCCTCAGTGCCAGGCACACCGCCCCTGCTTCCTACGCTGTGTGCAACTTCCCTCTCAGAAGTCTGTGCACTGCAAAATAGCTCTATTTAAACATTTTCCTTACCCAAAGATAAAGGATAATATCGAGGCAGTTTCTTATCCTGTATTAAAAAACAGAACAGTGACTTCAGTCAAACTTTGGAGTAAAAGTTGTTTTTCACTGTGGCTGCACTTAAGTTTAACAATAAATCTTGCCTTCTTTGTGGCAATGATAAAGTTTGGGAGGTAAGTCACCCCTACCCCTCTTGTCCCTGACAGTCCAGCTATCTGGTGAGTCTTTAGATCTTCTCCAAAAATGAGACACGTGCTGGAATGACAGACGCTTGGGTGTAATGTCCAGCCATGGTGACAAGCCTCACGAGGCAGCAAGGCCTTTGCGAGAAGGTTCATACATGAGACTATGGCTTCTCTAAGCTTGTGGGGTGCGGGTAAAGAGGGGGACTCAGGAGTGTGCTATGAGGGTGCTTTTGCTGAGCCTCCAGAAAGCCTGGACAGACCCTCTTCTTGGGAGAAGGGAGCGAATCAGAAAGCAAGAGTCTTCCCACACAGAAGCAGAGAGGATTGTTTACACCCAGCACTGTGTCTTCAATATAAGCATAGTACAAATAACTCGGTAGCATGACCAAGAGGGCTACAAGCATCAGATCATCCTACAGAAGCAACAGAATTAGTGAAGACTTCAGAAACTGCAATTTTAGAGGGCTTACTTTTTTTCGTAGGCAAGTCACTCTGAAATATATGTACAGTAGGGAAAGTTAAGGACACTTGCCTTTTAATAAAATGCATTATACCAATAGATAACAAATAATGAATAATGTTTAAAGTACAAAAGGACAGTGAATAATGTACTTGTGTGTGTGTGTGTGTGTGTGTGTGTGTGTGTGTGTGTGTGTGTGTTTGAGATAGAGTTTCTCTGTAACAGTCCTGGGTATCCTGTCATCTGCTTTGCAGACCAGGCTGACCTCGAACTCATAGAGATTCACCTACCTCTGCCTCCCAAGTATAGGGTTTAAAGGTGGGTGCAGCCACTACCCTGCCGACAGTGAATAATTTAAGAGAAGTCCATCTGGTAGGAGATCAGTGAAACATAAATAGTAAGAATTTTTTGCTTTCATAACTGCACTTTGTGGTTTGTGAGTTTTTTGTTTGTTTGGTTGGTTTTTCTTGCTAGATGCCTTGAAACAGCTGCTTCTCGGCAGAAGGATTCTGATTCTTCTGGCCAGTGGCCTCTGGGTTAGAACTGTTGGCCTGGAGCCATCCTTCCAAGGAGGCTGTTTTGTGCTTAGGAGCTTCTGACCTTCATTCTTGACGCCTCTGCTCCTCAATTGCCTTAGTCTTCCTAACTTAAAATAAGTCAACTCTACCATCAACCTTTCCTTTCCCACTGGTAAGTCTTCTTGGCCTATGCTGTTTGTTTTGCCATCTGGCTGCCGCCGGCTTTCATGTTTCTGTGGGTGCTGTGGAGGCAACTGAAGAGAGCGCCAGAACCACATAGAGCATGTGAAAAGCATGCTTCCTCAAACAGTGCAGGATTTATACACACAAGCCACACTCTAGTCAGCAATGTCTTCAGACATTGCCAGTTTTCCCACAGAAGCCCTGAGAGAGAGTCGTCTCCAACTCAGCTCACCCAGCGACATCCCACAGAGGGCGCTGAGACCAGAGACTGCCTAGGAAGTTTTCATTATTGTGTCTCAGCTGTGTGGCAAAAACTCTCATAGCTTTTGAGAATTGTTCCTTGTAGGAATTTGTTGAGGTGTATAGTTTTGGATCTGCTTAGTTTGAGTGTGTGTGTGTGTGTGTGTGTGTGTGTGTGTGTGTGTTATTTGTAACTTTTTCATAATAAAGTTTAAAATAAAATTTAAAAGGACAAGAAAACTGTTCCTTTTGAAACGTGATCTATGTTCAGAAGCAAAGCATTCTAAGCTAACACTAGGGTTACAGGCGTGCACCACAAAACCAGGCTCTGAGAGTTTTATTTTAAGAGCCATGGTAAACATGGCTGCTGATCCTAAGTTGTTGTTTTTTTGTTAACTGGGGCCTGCCAGTGTTTTATTTTACTTTGTATCTGTCTTACGTCATTTACCACCTCACCACACTTCAGACATGTGAGTCACTTTGCTTTTCTTTGAATAAGCCAAGTTTCTCCCCCCCATCTCCAATCCCTGTATAAATGTCTATCTCAACATAAACATCCTTCCCTTGCTAATTGGAAACAAAGCAATTAAGTTTCTCTATCAAAAACCATCTTATAAGCCTTTCAACACCCACCTACATACAAACATGATGTGTTGTATACTTGTGTTTCAGGTGGTAGAATCAGGGTCAGATGTTTCCAAGTTCTTGGCTTTTTTTTTCCCCATATATTTTTTATTTAACATTTTACGCATGTCACTTTCAGCTCCCTCTCCCTCCCCTCCTCCCCCGCCCCCAATCCTCCCAACCCATTACCCCCACTCCACCCCTCCTCCGCTCCCCAGGGAGGGCAAGGGTGTGTACATCATCCCGGGAAGGGCCCAGGTTCTTCCTCATGTGTCCAGGCTGAGAAAGCATCCCTTCATGTAGTATGGGTTCCCAGAGTCCTTCTGTATGCCAGGAATAAATACTGCTCCACTCTCCCAGGTCCCACAGATTGCCAAGGCCTCCTCTCTGTCACCCAGGTTTGGTGGGAGGGATGTCTGGATCAGTCCCATGCTGGCCCCTCAGTCATCAGTCTGGGGTCCATGTGTTCCCCCTTGTTTAGGTCAGCTGCCTTTGTGGGTTTGCCAGCCTGATCTTGATTCCTTTGGTCATCACTCTTCTTTGCAACTGGGTTCCAGGAGTTCAATTCAGTTCACAGCTGTGGGTGTCTCTGCCTCTGCCTCCATCAGCCATTGGATGAGAGTTCTAGGATGGCATATAAGGCAGTCATCATGCTCATGATCATGGGTGGGCATTTAAGGTAGCCTTAATGGCAGTTGGTGTCATTCTTCCTCTTCCTTTTTCTAATTTAAGTTAGAAACAAATTCTGATCCTAAGTTTTATCTAGAAAATTGAGGAATTTATGATAGTTGTCACTTCCCATGTAAGTACTTAGCACTTCCTGGCATTTTGTTACTTCTTAATGTTCACTCTTTGTCTTTAGTGGAATAGTTTTCAACATTTCTTTCAACGATTTATCCTTCACATCTTCTTGTTCTAAGTATTCAGCATTACCTCTTAAGTCTCTGATAGAGGGCATTTCCTTTCTTTTCCTTTACTTCCTGCATGCCCTGTGTCTCCTTCCCCTTTAGTATTTGTTCAGTTACTTGTCTTTTTACTCTTTGTCTTGCCTCCTCCCTCTCAAGAACTATCCAGAGATAAAAGTCCATTTTTTTAAAAGACTCAGAGAATGGATTTGTGTACAGAGTAGAGTCGAGCAGCACACACATGTAGCCCCAGAACTCAGGCAGCTGAGACAACAGGATTAAGAGTTTGAGACCAGCCTGAGGCCACATAGCAAGATCCTGTCACAAACAGACAGGACTACTAGCAAGAACAGAGTCTGCCTTTACCCCAAATTTCTCTTCTTTCTTTCACAGAAAAATTCATGTCATGTTGTTTCATGTTTGCTCATTAACTTTCTAATCATTTCTGCAATTTGACTTCATATCCATCTCAGAAAATGTCCTCATGAAGGGCTAAGAATGCAATTTGATAGGTAAAAAGGAAAGGAAGGAAGGAAGGATGGAAGGAAGGAAGGAAGGAAGGAAGGAAGGAAGGAAGGAAGGAAGACAGAAGAGACAGAAGAAAAGAAAAAAGCAAAAGCAAAGAAAGATTCAAATATTCAAGAGGACTGGAGTTACTGGGGTTTCTAGCAACCTCATCTTTGCAAATCTGGGACCTGCTCGGCACTGCCTTCCCGACCTTTCTACAAAACCATCACTGTTGGTTTTTTGTTGTTGCTTGTTTGTTTCTCCCTTTTCTTCCTGGTTTCTTCCATGTCACTTTGTCAGAATTCTTATTTCTCTGTTTTTTATTGTTCTTTTTCACTTTCAGTCACTCTTTCTACTCCCCCAGGATTTACTTGGCATCCCATGTTCTCATTCAACCTGTCCCCTCTGTGTTCATTATTTCTTGTCTTTGTGTGGTCAGCAGTTACTGATACGCTGTCACCTACTAATACCATATCTACTGGTCTAATGAGTCCATCACCTTAGTGCCAACAGCAGCTCTGGGTTCCATATGCCAAGCACAGTTACAGGCTTTCTAAACTTGGGTGCTTTTAGTTGTCATTGCTGTTAGTTTGTAAAATGTTGCTGTTTAACAGTGGTTCTCAACCTTTTTAATGCTGAGACCCTTTGACACCCTCATGTGATGACCCTTAACCATAAAATTATTTTCATGGCTACTTCATAACTGCAAATTTGCTATTATTATGAACCGTAATATAAATATTTCTGGAGATAGAGATTTGCCAAAGGCCTTGCGACCCATATGTTGAGAACCGCTTATGTATAAACAAATATTCTACCATTTCTTCCCAAGTTCCAGGAATTATGAAGGCCAGCACAGTCAAGGTAAATGGAGTTTTAATGAAAATGGTCAGGGTGGAGGAAGGCTCAGCATGGGGCATAGAAGAAGCTGGAGCAGAAAACCGCCAAAGAGGGAAGCACTGGCCTTGCTCGAAGGTGAACTTCCTGCTGTGGGATGGGTGCAGATGTCTGTGCCATGAGAAACATGGAAATTAGCGAATGCAAAGAAAGGGGAAGTAGCTTCCCCACTACTTAAACTGCTGAGTGCCATTCCCTTAGCCATACTGCAAATGAAACATCACCTTGCATTGTCTGTCAGGGAATTGGTGTTTTCCTTAAGTTTGCTAGTGTTCAGAAGTGTTAATAGAATACAGCATGTTGCTCAGATCTAAGCCGTGGAGGTGACACCGAAGATGTATGCATCCCAAGTGTTCTGCTGACACTCTGGTGTTGTAACTAAACATTCATTTACTTAGCTATTTTACAAAATAAAACCTGTGCCTCTTACTCTGTGTCACATAATAGATGCTTGTCTTAAGAGGCTTCAAACACAGCTAAAGAACAAGGTAATCCCTGTGATAGACATGTCCCATGCCTAGGGCTAACTCTTCAGCAAACAGCTCCCACAGCTAAGGAATGCTAACAGGGTACCTGTCTCAGGTCTCCTTGGGTCTATAATTCAAGACAGTTGGGGACTTGGTTTAAACATCTGCTGTGCATTTCCTTCCTCCTCCTATTGTTTCCAAATCTTGTACTCACCAAAATATCTCCTCTGCCCACCTCATTCCACTGTACTGGTTTCCCTCTACCCCTTTTTAAATTTAAATTAGAAACAAGCTTGTTTTACATATCAACCCCAGTTCCCTCCTCCCCTCCCCCCCACTAACCCCTATCCCATCCCTTTGTGCTCCATGGGGGATCTTCAAAGTCTGTCATATCATTTGGAACAGGGCCTAGACACTCTATGTGGAATGGGCTCCCAAAGTCCATTTGCGTGCTAGGGGTAAATACTGATACACCACCAGAGGCCCCATAGATTAACCAGACCTCCAAACTGACATCCACGTTCAGGGGGTCTGGAACAGTCCTATGCTGGTTTCCCAGCTATCAGTCTGGGTTCTGGTTTTTAAGGTAGCCATGTTACCAGATCCTGGAATTAATCTGAGATTTGGGCTCAGTGATTTGAATGTTATATCTTACATCTCAGGACAGTCTTTGAAGACTTGAAGATGCTAGATAAAAGTAATGCATTTGCTTTTGCAATTGCCTGTATTAATAAAGTATTAGGGGAAAAATATGACAGGGCTGGAGAGATGGCTTGGCAGTTAAGTGCACTTGCTCTTGCTGAGGACCCAAACACCCATGAGGCAGCTCACTACTGTATTGTGACCTGTGAGGGCACCAGGTGGGCACAGGATGCACAGACATACATGTAGGCAAAGCTCCCATACACATAAAATAAAAATTAAAAAGTAGAAGTATTTGAGAAGTTATCTAGGTTTTAAGTTGTTAAAAAGAGTAATCATTGTTTCCTTATTTTAAAAAGTCAAGTATAAAACATGTATCTATAAAATTTGAATGGCTGAATTTACTGATTAGATGTAAACCATTTCTGAACCTTTCTGTGGTAGGAGGCAGGAGTCTAAGGGAGACTCGGTGCTTGTTGGTACGTGTTCCCACGAACTAACATCCTTTTGTGGAGGAAGAGCCAGCGTTTCCTTCCTGTCCCAGAGAACTGATTACAGTGGATGTTTCTATTTTCACTAGATACATAAACACATTTCAGCTGGGGAAAAGCAATTATAGCATGTTTCAGCAAAAATGGGAAGGACTTTGTTCAGAAAAAAAATAATAGTCCAGGTCCTCACAAGGACACCCTTGCTTGCAAGTATTTAAAGTCACCCTGAGAAGGAAAATCAGGCTGACTGTGAAAAGTCTTAGTTTCAAAGTTGCAGGAGGAATCATGAGGACAGAGACAGATGCCAAAGGCTTTCGTTGGGAATGACGTAATTAACTGTTAGATGTCTCACTGCCAAATTTGAGCAATCTGTGTTTCGGACTATAAACTTTCAAAATCAGTGCTTTGTTACACGAAAATTAGACGGTGGAATGCCTCTTCAAGACTCTCTCGCTCTAGCCCACAGGCCTAGATCTGAACAAGGCAATGCGTTTACTGTGTGACTTCTTATTTGAAGAGACTAATATACCTTAAAACCAGGGAACCTCATATTACTTCCCACTGCCGGAACAGGCAAAGGTCAGCTGGAAGACGGATGCAGGGACCCAAAGCCAGAGAGTTGCAGCAGAGTGTACATGTGCTCACAGAGGGATGTACATACACATGGGATGCATCCAACCCATGTATCAGCAGGACATTTCATTGAAGAGATTTGTTAGAAAAGTATAGTTTGATTAGCCATCCATGTAACAGATTTGCATTGACTGTTTGCTATATTAACGACATATCTTCTGACCTCACAGAACTTGCAGTACAGATAGGGAGACTGTCAAAGAAGGAGAAATAACCAAGGTAGCATTTTGAAAATATGAAACAATGTTATTTCAATTGTTCTTAATTGAAAAAAACTCATATTTTCCTGTGGCTTCCCACCATATATACATATATATGGATCACACTGGGCAAATAAGTGTTTAAAGACAGCAAGGACCAAAGATAAATAAGAGCTAAGCAAAAGCTAAAATAACATGACAGCCTAGATGGGCATTTGAGGAACAGAAAGTAAATGTAGCTACACCAAGAAGGAAAGAGACAAAAGACAGAGATGGAGAAGGGGGCAGAAGCTAGATCGGGTTGTGTCCAGCAAGCACCATAATTGTAGGATATTTGATGAGGAACTAAAAGGGACTATTATTATGATATCTAAACAAAAAATTTTAGTTAATGAATATATTTTTCATGATCATAAATTCTGTTAATATTGAAATGGAAAATATACATGTCTAGGAGTTATTTCTTTTATAGTTAGCTATATGGAGGCTCTGTGACAGAGTTTGGTTTTTTAGGTCCACTGCAAAAGTTATGTTTGGGGCTGGAGAGATGGCTCAGTGGTTAAGAGAACTGACTGCTCTTCCAAAGGACCTAGGTTCAATTCCCAGCACCCAGATGTCAGTTCACAGCTGTCTGTAATTCCAGTTACAGGGGATCTGGCATCTTCCCACAGACATACATGTAAGCAAAAATACCAATGCATATTAAAAAAAAGTTAAGTTTGGTGATTTAAATTCAAATCCAAGTAATCACTTTATTTTAAATGGAAAAAAGTGTATGAAAGATTTTCAGTGGGAAAAGTAATATTCCAAGTTTTTAGTTTTTAAGTAAATGAAACTACAAAGCTCATGATGTAACTTTCATGTGTCTTTTACTAGTTCATTATTTCTTTTAAAAGAACCATATACTTAAGTGGTAGTATACAAATGTGTTTAATTATTAGATTTAAAATTATCTTAAATTGACCAAAACTTAGATAAAATTTTAAAGATATATATAAAGACGTAAAATGACTGGGAAGGATAATTATATCTAGGCTAAAAGCAGTAAATGACAACAAAACTTACATCCTAATTACAGTAAAAATAAATCATGTCAGAATGTGTCTTTCTCAAAAATAAATCTAAGGAATTCCACTTTCATGTCTAAAGAAATCTTTTGTGTGGGAGCAGGGTCTTCAGCATAAGCCCTCACAGAATTTATTATTGTCCCTGCTGCCTCATTTTCCATAGTGTTGAGATTACAAGCATGTGTCACCTCAGATGCTAAAATGACATTCATTTTCCCAAAGTCATGAAAAGATTTCACATGACCATCACTATGGAAGCCACGTCATGAGCTGGGCATGGTGGTGCACACCTTTAATCCCAGCACTGGGAAGCAGACTGGAGGATCTCTGAGTTTGATGCTACTCTGGTTTACAAATCGAGTTCCACGACGATTACACAGAGAAATCTTGTCTTAAAAATTAAAGCAAAACAATATGTTTAATGATGTGGTAGACATCACTTTATTCACAGTTTAAGAAAATGAAGAAGCAGTGTCACATAGCTATTTCCTATTAAAACACTTTATAGTATAAAAGGAAAAATGTTAAATCAAACTGTTAAAAGTGTGCCTACCTTGGAGTAAGTGATGGGATCTGCAGACATTGTAACCTGCTTGCTACCATGGAGAATTGTGGAGAAGCTGGGGAAATGAGTCAAATGACTCCCGAGCTGTGAGAAGGATAAAGACATAGCCCACTCAGCTGCTGAACTCTCCGGACAATCTAAGGTTCACATTAGTTCCTCACATGACTGTCACTTGTGCAGGAAGCAAAGTCTGGGTTCTGTTGGCCTTGTTAAAGAGCCCTTTACAAATTCCTGTCCAGATGGAATGAGAACTTGCATGTTCTCAGAAATTAGGATGCCAAAAACAATTGGGTTTGGGAAAAATTAATGATTGTGGTTTTCATAGAGAAAATTGGCTACAGGTTTATTACTGAAAATAGTAGATTCACTGACTATCTGGACAAAAGTTGCTTAAACTCATTTTCCTACACCATGTGGAGGGATAGTCTGTTGGCATAGCTGTGTTAGCCTATGAGCAACAAAATGCTTACTCTCCAATAAGCATGCCTCATCTCCATTTTGCTTAGAACAATAACAATGCAAAAGGTGGCAAATACTGTGCTTAGGAAATATGCTAATTCAAAATTTGGGCAGTGGTGGCGCATGTCTTTAATTCCAGCCCTCGGGAGGCAGAAGCCGGTGGATCTCTGTGAGTTCAAGGCTAGCCTGGTTTACAAGAGCTAGTTCCAGGACTCTCTCCAAAGCCACAGAGAAACCCTGTCTCAAAAAAAAAAAAAGGAGAAAGAAAAGAAAATGTGCTTTGTATTCATTTTTGTTCGAAAATACTTGTTAAGAGTTATAGATTGTTGTGTAGTTTAAGATACAATATGGAACGGTTTCATTTATTATAAATTAAATTTGTTCCTTGATAGTTTCATACAATTATTCAAAGCATTCTGACCACTCTGACCCCTCTGACCCCTCTTAGGACCTAGGCCTCTCCTATCCAGCCCCAGACCTCCCTGTCTTCTACTGAGATTTCCTAGCTCCTGCTGGCCTCTTCAAGTCCCCTTTAGAGGAGACATAAGGTGCAGGGGTGAGAAAGTTGGCTGTTCTACACTGCTAGATATAATGAAAGGGAAGGAACACAGGTAAGGTTATACATTGTGTGGATGGGATGGCAAGCACTTAACATTAGATCTAAGAAATGGGAACTTTTTCTTTTATCTTAAATTTTTTTTCTTGTTTTTCAAAATAGGTTTTCTCTGTGTAACAGTCCTAGCTTTCCTGGAAATAGCTTTGTGCACCAGGCTGGCTTCAAACTCACAGAGATCCACTTGCATCTGCCTCCCGAGTGCTGGGATTAAAGGCGTGAGTCATTTCTGCCAGGGCAGGAACTTATTCTTAATTACAAATAGAAACCTTATTTTGCAAGGACTTAACAGAGGACAAACAGGAACTTATTCTTTAACTACAAACAGAAGCCTTAACCTGCACAGGACAAACAGGAACCTCTTAATTACAAATAGAAACCTAACTTGCAAGACTTAACATAAGACAAACAGAAACTTCTTACCTGTCCTAACTACAAACAGAACCCTTAACCTGTAAGGTATATTGTTCCTGTTTTGGTCTCACAGAAGCTTTACAGCAATAATAAATGTCTAATTTTTAGCTACATAAAGTTTACGTAAAATCACCTATAAACTTACATTGTGGATTTAAGGTCAGCAATTTCAATACGATTATCACTTTCTCCGATGTGTCTCAATAGAGGAGGAAGAGGATATAAAGAACTTGTGAAATATTCTTTGGAAGTATAGACTTTGCAGACACTGTCAATTGTCTAGTTCAACACTAATTTGAAAAAATTTCTAATAATTCTTGGGCTAAATGAACAATCATCTCATCCCACTGGAGTGGATGAGACGCTGGAAAACAACACAGGAAAGGCGACGACCACATGGCACCACTTTAATTACAGCACATCCATATCGATCACTTAACTTCAGAAAAGCTAAGATGGGAAGGGAAATGCTGTAGGATAGGGGGAGCTTTGGAGCTAAATCTGCTGGCCAGGTATTTTCTAGTTTTTGTTAACTGAACTGTATCACTGGGGGGGGGGATGCACATCAAAGAGATTTTTGCTCCAAATATTTCAGTTCAAGGACTTCTGGCCTGATAGCATACGAACTGCTTGCCAGAAATCAGATGAGAGTGGGCAGCTAAGCAGGTCTTTAGAAATGTGTATTTCGGTGGTCAGGATGGTGTGTACCCACAGAGCCCTGCTTGGAAGACTGAGACCACATCACATGTCCTCAGGCATCGGCGTCCAGTCTGGGCAAAAGTAGCAACGCTTTTTCTGAATTCCTTCCTTCCTTCCTTCCTTCCTTCCTTCCTTCCTTCCTTCCTTCCTTCCTTCCTTCCTTCCTTCCCTCCCTCCCTCTCTCTCTCTCTCTCCCTCTCTCTCTCTCTACCCCTCCCCCCATATCAGACATCTTAGATTCTTTCTTAAGCATGATGAAGGAAGAATCAAACAAAACCTGTGTTTTGTGATGAGTTTTTGAAAACGGTATACTTGGTTATCCACACTTCGAAGTGTGGTTTTCTGTACTTACCTTGGGAATAGAAAACACCCAAAATGTAAAAACAGCTTATTGGTTACTGAAATGGCATCTATAGTATTTATAACATTTATAAACAGGCCAAAAAAAAAAAAGCCTGTTGTTGCAACTTTGATGAGTTTGATTTGTTTGGCTGGAAAATTGCTGCTGTTTTCTGACCTAACTGGAATGGAGTGTGTTTTTCAAACCTAACCAGCCAATCTTACACTGGAGACTCATTCACTGTGACCATGAGAATCCACTATAGCCTGAGGGCATTTATGCTTGTATGCATGACATGCCAGACATGCATGACAGTTTAAAATCTTTGACATGATCAGGGTGGGATCAAATATTGTATTACTAAAGAAAGGAAGCTGAGTAGTTGGTGGCACATGCCTTCAATCCCAGCACTTGGGAGGCAGAGGCAGGCAGATCTCTGAGTTCCAGGCCAGCCTGGTCTACAAAGTAAGTTCCAGGACAGCCTATTTTAGGTTTTTCTAGCAAGTTGATCAGACCTGATATTTTTACAAATGTGCATTTGTAAATTGCGTTTTGTGGCACATGAGTCTGCTTTCAATCCATTATGTATGGACAGTGCTGCTTCCCTCTCTGTAGGGACATTGGACATTTTCTCTGTTAAGTGACCACAGCTGATAATACACTAAGACATTCACATGGTCAATGCTAACGTTTTGGAGGAATTGTGGGTATTCTGACAGGATAGTAATCTAAAAGGCTTTTTGGCATCAATGCCAACTGCGGGCCCTGCTTCTTGGACTGACGAACTTTCAGAAGTCAGAACAGGTAATTGCATTTAATATTTGGTAAAGCAGCCAAAGGAAATACTTGTTACTTATTCCAC
Source organism: Mesocricetus auratus (assembly GCF_017639785.1). NCBI lineage: Eukaryota > Metazoa > Chordata > Mammalia > Rodentia > Cricetidae > Mesocricetus > Mesocricetus auratus. Next base: position 59,894,528 of record NW_024429194.1, read on the forward strand.
AATCCATCCTCCCTAGTTTCCATCCCTTTTCATATTCCACCCACATGGAAAAGTGCCTCTAAGAATGAAAACACTGACAGATATAATTAACTTCTCTGCATAACAAGGTTTCTCTTTGTTTAAGATACACACCTATTTATTAGTAGACAAGTAATATGCTGAAGAAGAATCTAAGTGTGTTAATGAACCATTGTCCTTACAATAAATACCATTGTCTTTTACTTACAGATAGAAAGTCCTTGGCTCATTGACAGTGGTCATATAATGGGATTCATTTTTCATTTATGACAGGGCATTTTTACAATTGTAAAAGCCACACTTGTTTGCTTCATTGCTGTTTGACTCCCTGAGCAATGTGACAGGTAATGGCAGGGGTGAGTGAGGAAAGAAAGTGACGCCTGGAGTCTTCAGTCTTGTCCAGGTTTGTTCTTGTTGCGGGGTAATGCCAATTGGTAAAATGGCAGGCACATGCCTAACACTTTGGGAAAACCTCATATGATCATTTACAAGTAAATTAGAACCACCCACAACTGACCAGGCTGGAGGAACACATCATGCCCCTCACTAAGAGTACCATATAACCTTCATCATCTTTTTCATTCTGTTCTCCCCCCTCTCTCCCCCACCTCGTTCATCTGCTCTTGTCTTGTCTCCTCTCTTTTATTCCCTCCCATCCTGTCCTGTCCCGTCTATCATCTCTTTTGTTTGCTTTGATTTTTCACGACAGGGTTTCTTTGTGCAGCCTTGGATGTCCTGGAACTTGCTTTATAGACCAGGCTCCCTGGAATTCACAGAGATTTGCCTGCCTCTGTCTCCCAAGTGCTGGGATCAAAGTCACATACCACCACTGTCCAGATAATCTTTTAGGCTTTTAAAAGAAAATGTTTGTACACGTTTGTATGTGTGCATGGATGTGTGCAGGTAGACTTCATGTGCATGTAGAGGCATAAGGCGAGTGTTTTCTTTAAGTATTCTTTTAAAAAATGATTTCTTTATTTTTATCTCATGTGCATTCACATTTTGCCTGCATGTATGTCTGTGGGAAGTTGTTGGGTCTCCTGAAACTGGAATTACAGGCAGTTATGAACTGCCATGTGGGTGCTGGGAGTTGAACCTATGTCCGCTGTAAGAGCAGCTGGTGCTCTTAACCTCTAAGGCATCTCTCTAGCCCCTTCTTTAAACATTCTTGAGCTTAGTTTTTGAGACAGGGTCCCTCACTATGCCTGGAATGTGGCTAGACTGGATGGCCAGCAAGCTTTGAGGATCACCTCATTTCTGCCTCCCATCTGTGAGATTACAGCTCCTGTCAGACTTGACTTTTTATGTGGGCACTAGGGACCAGACTCAGATTCTCGTTCCTCACCAAATCATCTCCTCAGCCTTTCTTTCGTTTCTTTAGGAAATTATTTTATTAGTTCTTTGAGAATTTTGCAATGTGTGGAGCATATTCACCTACCCTCCGTTCTTCCCAGATCTACTTCTTCCTTTACTACTCAATTTTGTGTCTTTAAAAAAAATCTCCCTTTCAAGGCCAATTTGTGCTGCCCAAATACATGTGGTCTTCCAGTAGAGTGTGGTTGACTTATCAGAAACTACATTCTTAGAGAAAATTGGTCTTTCCTCTGCCGTAGCTAACAATTGCCAATAGTCCCTTGGCTAGGGGTAGAATTTTGTGTCCTACTCTCCTATAACTGCTTGAAGCTGGTCTATCTTGGGCTTTTGAGGGTCTTGTGCATTCTGTCACAATTACTATAAAGTCTTAACTGTAGCTGTCCTGCTGTGTCTGGAAGACACAGTTTCTTTGTAGTTATCCACCATTATTGGCCCTTGCAAATGGGTAACCTGCATAAGACCAAACTAGACTCCCTTAATATTGGTGACAATGGTGTGACTGGTAGTAGGTCCAAGATCTAACACTAATGCACAAACTGACTTAGTAGAACCCATTCTATATGGAGAGATACCTTGCCCAGCCTAGATACAAGGGTGTGGGGATAGAGAGGTGCCTTGGCTCTGCCTCAACTAAGTGATGGGACCAACTTAGAAGACTTGCTAGGGGAGGCCTTACCCTCTCCGTGGAGTAGATGGGGGAGGGGGAAGTGAAGGGAATGGGACGAAAAGAGGGAGGGGAAGTGGGATTGGAATGTAAAAAATAAATTACTAAGAAAATGAACAATAACAACAAAAAACCATCTTTCAAATACCTCTTCCACAATGATCCCTGAGCCCTTTGCAGAGGGCATGCAATATACATGTGTTCCATTAGGGCTGAGCATTCTGTAGTCTCCTGCCAGATCAGTAGCAACTCGATTTCATAATGTTCTATGTCTCAAGCATGTGGTGCTTTCAGCAAAAGAGACTTACAGTTGAATTCTAGGGGTAGCCAAGATCACTGACAACAGTCTGTGATGTATGGAGGTCTTGGGAGCTCAATGACCAACAACTCCATAAGTAGTAACCCATTGCTGGCATTGTTTTGTTGTTGTTGGTAGCTTCTAGTGTCTATCAGATGCACTGTTGTCCTATTATGGGATAATTCCATTTTGACTCATTATATATATATATATATATGTATATATATACATATATATATATAGACATATTTTAGGAAGCTTCTGTATTCTAAGTTCTCGTGTTACTTTTTTGTTATATATTCTTTCCAGTTTCCATTTTCTACTTTGCCCTTCCATCCCCATACCACTTAAAACCTTCCATAGTTCCTTCTTAGCCACTAATATCACTGTGTTCTATTTCTCTTTCTTTTAAAACAATTTTCCATGGGTCCTTAGTAATTGTATGACCTCTGTAGGTATTCAAATGAAACACACATATCTAAAGATTTAAAGAAAACATAACAACATATATCTTTCAGGGTCTAGGTTATCTCACTTAGAGTAATTGTTTCTAGCTCTATTACATTTAAATCCGTTTTAGTTTTCTTAATAACCCAGTAATATTTCATTGGGAATAGACCAAATTTTCTCTTTTTCTCTTTTATTCAAAATAGATTTCTTTTCTCACATAGTATATTCTGATTAGAGATTCCTCTCCCTTTACTTCTCCCAGTTTCTTCCCACATACCCTTCTGCCCAGATCAACTCCTTCTCTGTTTCTCATTAGGAAACAAACTGGCTTCTAAGGGATAATAATAAGATAAAATAAAACAAAACACAAACTAACACATGGAAATTAGTCAAAACAAATAAAGAGAAGGAAAAGAATCTAAGAGAAAGTACAAGAATCAGAAACCCACTAGTTGGCACGCTCAGGATTCCCATAACAACACTAAGACGAAAGCCATAATACATATGCCTAGGACCTAATACAGACCCGTGTAGGCCCTATGCTTGCTGCTTCAGTCTCTGTGAGTTCATATATGCTATGATCATGTTGACTTAGAGGGCCTTATTTTCTTGGTGTCCTCATCCCCTCTGACTCTTATAGACTTTTTGCTTCTTCTTCCAAAAAGTTCCTTGAGCCTCAAGGGGAGGAACTTGATGGAGGCATCACATTTAGGAGTGAGTGTTCCAAGGTCTCTCACTAATTACATAATGTCTGGCTGTGGGTCTCTGTATTTGGTCCCATCTGCTGCAGGAGGAAGCTTCTCCAATAATGCTGAGGAAGGCACTAATCTAAGAGTATAGCAGAATATCATTAGGAATTGTCTTATTGCTACATTTTTTGTTTGTTTCTTGAACAGTAGTATTTGGTGTTACCACTAGGACACTGGGCTCTCTAGTCTCAGGTTCTTGATCACCCAAGCAGTGCCATGTACGGATTCCATCTCACTGAGTGGGCCTTAAGTCAAATTAGATATTGAAAGACTACTCCTAAAAGCTTTGTATCACTATTACTCTAGCATATCTTGAAGACACGATAGTGTTGTAGATCAAAAGGTTTGTGGCTGGGTTGGTGTTTATGTTTCTCCTTTGGTAGCACAGGAGAGTACCTCCCTTGAATCAAAGATGCAGAACATAGTGATGAAGGCTCCCTGGAGGCACTAGATCAACTTCTTCATGTTCAATGTACTATATAGGTATTTTCTTCAAAAATGGAGCCTTGCCATCAGTTTGTGGAGAGCAACTTATACTTGTGGAAACAGCCTTGATTGGGAGTTTCCTTGGATCTTCTTTGGTCAACAACTCAATTAGATATAGTCCAATCCTAGCCCTGGAAGCTTCATTTGATGACAAGAAATGTCCAATGGGGCTCTGTCCCCCCCCCTATTATTTGGAGATTCCAGTTAGATTGACTTCATACATGTATATATTTTAAGAAACTACTACATTAGTTTTCCATACTACCCCTCAAATGGCCTTTAATGTTAGCTGTTTCTCCCTATATACCTTCCTTTGTTTCCCTCTCTCCTCCCTCAGCCCACCCTATTTATCTGTAACACTCTATTCTACTCCCCTTTCCTAATGAGTTCTGTCACTCTTTGTCTCTTACTGTTTTTAAACTATAGCTCTGTAGTTGAACTTGAGATCAGGGATGGTGATACCACAGTTTTTATTATTAGGATCATTTTAACTATCCTATGTGTTGCCAAATGAAGTCAAAAAGTGATTTTTTTCTCAGTTACTGTAAAAAATTGTGTTGGAATTTTGATGGGAATTGTGCTCAATCTGTAGATTGTTTTTGGTAGGATGGCCAGTTTTACTATATTAATTCTACCATTCCATGAGCATGGGAGAGTTTTCTATCTTCCGGTATTTTCTTCAATATCTTTATGTAAATATGTAGTATATATCTATGTAATTGCACATAATTTATTTTTATCTTATGTTCATTGGCATTTTGCCTGCATGTGTATCTGTGTGAGGATGTCAGAAGCACTGGAACTGGAATTAGAGACAAAAGTGACCTGTCATGTGGGTGCTAGGAATTGCACCTGGGTCCTCTAGAAGAGCAGTCATTGCTCTTAACTGCTGAGCCATCTTTCCAGCCCCTTTCTTCAATGTCTTAAAGTTTTTACCGTAGGAGTGCTTCACTTGCTTGTTTAGAGTTACCGCAAGATAGCTTATATTAGCTGAGACTATTGTGAAAGATGTTGTTTCTCTGATTTCTTTCTCAGTCTATTTGTCATTTGTATATAGGAAGGTTGCTGTTTTTGTCAGTAAATTTTGTATTCAACTGCTTTGCTGAATCTATTTATCAGCTGTAGGAGTTTCCTGGTGGAATTTTTAGGGTCACTTATATTACTATCATATCACCTGCAAATAAAGACAGTTTTGACTTCTTCCTTTCCAATTTGTAGTCCTTTGATCTCCTTTAGTTGTCTCATTGTTTTATCTAAGACTTCAATCGCTATATTGAATAGATATATAGAGAGTGCACAACCTTATCTTGTTCCTGATTTTAGTGGAATTTCTTTGAGTACATCTCCATTTAAACTGATGTTGGATTCTTGGGAAATGTAAATCAAAACTACTTTGAGGTTCATCTTATATCTGTCCAAATTGCTAAAATAAAAAAAAAATACAAGTGACAAGTCATGCTCACAAGGATGTGGAACAAATGGGACACTCCTTCATTGATGGTGGCAGTACAAACTTATGCAGCAACTGTGGAAATCATCATGGTGATTCCTCAGAAAACTGGGAATCAATCGACCTCAAGATTCAGCTCTTGGACATATGCCCAGAGAACACTTCATCCTACCACAGGGACACTTGCTTCTACTAGCCAGAAATCGGAAGCAAACTAGATGACATTCAACAGAAGAATGGATAAAGAAAATGTGGTACAATTTGCACAATTGAGTCTTACTTGCAGTCCTTAAAAACATGGCACCATGAAATTGGCAAGCAAATGGATGGAACTAGAAGTAAAATCATCCTGAGTGAAGTAACCCAGACTCACAAAAATAAATATGGTATGTATTCACTTATATCTGGATATTAGTCATTACACAAAATGATAACCAAATTACACTATAGAGAGGTTAGGCATTGAGAAAGACATTGGGGGTTGGGACACTTGGATTGTTGGAAGGCACTGTTGCTTAAGGTTGCAGTGCACTATGTTCAGACTGCTCAGTGCAAAATGGAAAACTCCCTCCCCCTTCCCAGAGCTTTCTGCTCTCTGCCTGACCTTATTTGGAGACTGTCCCTGAGCTTGGATGCCTGACTTATCTTAAGTGTGACCTTTGACACAGTTCCCTGCAAAAGCTCTACCCCTGCTGCCCACATGATAATTAGGTATTGTGCACCTATTATTCTCCTCACTCCTGAGAATAAAATTGAGCTATTTCACTGAAGCTGACTCCCATGGGTTTATTTTTGTGGTATTCAAGCCACACAAGCCCTGCTTGCTGCTTCTGCTCCCTTTGTCCTTGTAGCCTGGTGGCCAACCAGCCACGGGGGGGGGGGGGGTGGCTAGGGTATGGGGAACTAGAATAGGTTTTTTGTTTTTGTTTTTTGTTTTTACGAGACAGCGTTTCTCTGTATTGTTTTGGAGGCTGTCGGTCCAGCCCGGCCTCGAACTCACAGAGATCCGCCTGCCTCTGCCTCCCGAGTGCTGGGATTAAAGGCGTGGGCCACCACCACCCGGCTTAGAATAGGTTTTACTGGTCGACTAGCATCACTTGGAAGTGGATTCGAATGTGAGGATCAAGTGGGAAGGAGGAGGGGAGATAGGGCTGACTGGAGGAATGAGGGGAAAGACAACTAGAATTGAAGGACATTTACAGGGTGGTATAGAAACCTAGGGCAGTGGAAACTTCCTAAAATATATGAAGTTGAGCCTAATGAAGTCTCCAAATAATGAGAGAGACAGAATCCCAACTGACCATCTCTTGTCACCAAACGAATCTCCCAGTACCAGGAATAGGTTTTATCCAATTGAGTTGTTGCCAGGAAGGGTCTTAATGGAAATCTCCAAACAACTCAGGCTATAGTCAAGACAATAGGCTACTATCCACAAACGGTCAGCAAGGCCCCATTACTGAAGACAATACCCACAACAACTCATTGAACAAGGAGAGGTTTTATTGTTGTGATAAAACACCATGCCATGGGGAGGAAAGGGTTTGCTCAGCTTACACTTCACAGCCCTATTCATCATTGAAGGGAGTCAGGACTGGAACTTAAACAGGGCAGAAACCTGGAGGCAAGGGCTGATGCGGAGGCCATTGAGTACTGCTTACTGGTTTGGACCCCATGGTTCAACCTGATTTCTTACAGAACCCAGGACCACCACCCATAATGGGCTAGGCCCTCCCTGTTGATCTTAATTAAGAAAATGCCTTACTGCTGGATTTTATGGAGGCATTTTTTTCAATTGAGGCTCCTTCCTCCCTAATGACTCTAGCTTGTGCCAAGTTGACATAAAACCAGCCAGTTTGTAGGTTACAAGAAGAGAAACATAAACACCTCGCCAGCTGTAAAACCTTGATCTACAATCTGTCCTTTCTGCAGAGTATGTGTAGGCAACAGTGGTACAAAGCTTGTGGGAGCAACCAAATAAATTTTGATTTGGTTTAAGGCTTACCCCAAGAGATGGAATCCCTTCATGACACTGCTTGGGTAACCAAGAACCAGAGACTAGATATCTCAGAGACCTAGGGTAAAACCAAATACCAATATATATATATATATATATATATATATATATATATATAATCAGTGGAATGATTCCTAATGATATTCTGCTATATTCATAGATCAAGATCAAGGTCTTATCCAGTCAATATCAGAGAGACTTCCTTTTACAGCAGATGGGAACAAATACAGAGATCCACAGTCAGATATTACATAGAGAGACTTTGGAACACACAACTGTAAAAGACATGTATGTCTCCATCAAATCCCCCCCCCCAGAGCTCAGAGAATCCATTAGAAGAGGAGGCAGAAGGAGTGGGGGAGAGAGAGGAGTCAGAGGACACCAGGAGAACAAGGCCCTCTGAATCAACTGAGTAAAGCTCATATGAACTCACTCAGAGACTGAAGCAGCAGCTACAGGGCCTATACGGGTATGTACCAGGTCCTCTCCATGTATACTATAGCTTTCAGTTTAGTGCTTTTATGGGACTCCTGGATGTAGGAATGAGTGGTCTCTGGTGCTCATGTTATCTCTTGGGTTTTTTTTTTTTTTTATTCTTCTCTTGGTTTGTCTTGTTCAATTTCAACGTCATGGTTTTTGTTATATCTTATGCTTTTATTTGTGATGTTTTGTTGTTATCTTAGAAGTCTTTTTCTTTTTTAATACAGAAAGGGGTGAATCTGAATGGGAGAGGAGCTGGGGAGGAACTATAGGTAGTAGAAGGAGGGGAAACTCTATAGGTTATAATGTGTGAGAACAAAATCCTGTAGCTTTGGAGGCTGTCCTGGAACTAGTTCTTGTAGACCAGGTTGGTCTCAAACTCACAAAGATCTGCCTGCCTCTGCCTCCCGAGTGCTGAGATTAAAGGCGTGCGCCACCCACACCCAGTTTTTGTTGTTGTTGTTGTTTTTAACAAAATCTGTTTAATAAGGGTGAATAATATGGAAATATCTCATCTTTAAATGTTTATAATTTTGATGAATTTAGAAAAAATGGTTCTTAAGTTTCCTTTACACAAAAGCTGTAGCCTTTCATAGCATTTCAAGTATTTATGTAGTAGTCAATCTTAAATGATAATTGCGCTAGCTAGCTTTTTGCCAACTTGAAAAAAAAAAACTAGAGTCATCTAGGAAGAAGGAACTCATTTGGGGAATTACCTCCATCACACTAGGCTGTGGGTATATCTGTAGGACATGTTTTTTATTTATGACTAATACAGGAAATGCCACCCATGGGTACATGGTCCATGATGTGTAAGAATAGTAACTGAGCAAGTCAGAGAAAGCAAGCCGGGAGGCAGCTGTCCTCCATGATGCCTGCTTCAGCTCCTACTTGTGTTTTTGCCCTCCCTTCCCTGATAGAGTATGATCAGAACATGTAAACCAATAAATAAAAATAAAAAGGTGCCGTCTATGGGACTGCTATAAACTACCTTTATTAAGTTGAGGTGTATCCCTTGTACCCCTAATATTTCCAGGACTTTGATCACAAAGGGGAATTGCATTTTGTCAAAGGCCTTTTCTGCATCTAATGAGATAATTATGTGATTTTTGCCTTTCAGTTTATGTGGTGGGTTACATTCATCTATTTACATGTGTTGAACCACCCCTACATCTCTGGGGTGAAGACTACTTAATCATGGTGGATGATCTCTCTGATGTGTTCTTGGATTTTGTTTGTAAGTATTTTATTGAGAATGTCTGCATCTGTGTTCATAAGAGATATTGGTCTGTAGTTCTCTTTCATTTGGAGGTCTTTATGTGATTTGAGTATCAGGGTAATTGTAAAGCAAACTGGGCAACGTTCCTTCTGTTTCTGTTTTGCAGAATAAGTTGAAGAGATTGGCATTAATGCCTTTCCCTGATAATGATATTGATGACTACCTTATATGCCATCCTAGAGCCTTCATCCAGTAACTGATGGAGGCAGAGGCAAACACTCACGGCTAAACACTGAACTGAACTCCTGCAATCCAGTGACAGAGAGGGAGGAGTAATGAGCAAAAGGAGTCAAGACTGGGCTGGTGAAACCCACAGAAACTGCTGACCTGAACAAGGGGGAGCTCTTGGACCCCAGACTGATGGCTGGGAGGCTAGCATTGGACTGATCCAGACCCCTTGAATGTAGGCATCAGTGAGGAGGCCTCGGCAATCTATGGGGCCTTGGGTAGTAGATCAGTATTTATCCCTGGCATACAAATGAAGTTTGGGTGCCCATCCCACATTGAGGCATGCTCTTTCAGCCTGGACACATGGGGGGGGGCTAGGCCTGCCCTGGATAAAATGACAGACTCTAGAGATTCCCCCATGGAGGGCCTCAGCCTCCCTGGGGAGCAGAGTGGGGATTGAGTGGGGGGTTGGGGGGGAGTTAGTGAGGGGGTCAGGGAGGAAGGGAGGGAGAGGGAACTGGGATTGACATGAAGCAAGCTTGTTTCTAATTTAAATTAAAAAAAAAGGATAAAAAAGTCTAGTGGAACTCTGTGTCAAAACCATCTAGCCCTGGGGTTTTTTTTTTTTTTGTTTGGGAGACTTTTAATAATTGCTTCTATTTTACCAGAGGTTATAGATCTGTTTAAATTGCTCATCTGATCTTGATTTAACTTTGGTAAGTTCAAAGGATGGAAAAAATAATCTATTTCTTTCAGATTTTCCAATTAGATGTAGTACAGTTATTTAAAGTATATCCTTAGGATTCTCTGGGTTTCCTCCATGCCTGTTGTTGCATTCCCCTCTTCGTTTTTGATTTTGTTAATTTGGATATTCTCTCTTCACCTTTTAGGTAATTTGGGTAAGGGTTTGTCAGTCTTAGCAACATTCTCAAAGAATCAACTCTTTGTTCCCTTGATTCTTTACTCTTTTGTTTGCTTGATTGCTTGTTTCTATCATATTGATTTTAGCACTGAGTTTGATTATTTCTGCCTTCTACTCCTTTTGGGTGTGAGTTCTTCTTTTTATTCTGGAGCTTTGAGGTGTGCTTTTAAATTACTAATATGAGTTATTTTAGTTTTTCTATTTTAATGTGGGCACTTAGTGCTATGAACTTCTCTTAGCACTGCTTACATTGTGTCTTGTAAGTTTGGGTATGGTGTGTATTAATTTTCATTCAATTCTAGGAGGTATTTCATTTCTTTCTTATTTCTGTGATGCTATCTAGTCTTGTCTTTGTTTGGTGGGTGTTTGATTCCTTCGCTTCTGTTGCCTTCTCTGGTTCTTAGGAGAGTGTGGTGACTTCGTGCTGCCAAGTGGGAAATTCTGGGGTCATGATACATGTGGCCACTGGGAGTTCCAGAAAAGGCCTAAAGCTACAAGAGAAACCCTTTCTTGAAAATCAAACAAACAAAAAAATGTGTTTCTATGTATTGGGAACTGACACTTATGAATGGTGATAGTGGTGGTGGGCATTTCACAGGTGAGAAGAAAGCAGGGTGTTCCACAAGGATCTGTTTCGTTAGTCCCCTGGGAATGGGGGCAGAGTGAGGAAAGGCCAAAAGCAGGTGGTCTGCTACAGAGCTGGGGATGAGACTGGGGGATTGAACTTGGAGGGTGGCGGGAGGAGTAAAGATCTACAGTTAGACTTCCCTGGCAAGAGTGGGTTACCCAGGGAACCTGTAGAAGCTGGGGGCTGTGATAAAGCAAAGGTGAGGATGGCAGTTAGGAGAGGAGATCTGTGAGGTCCACATGAGATGGGGTGGGGGAAGGGGGCCTCAGCAGGAAGTCTTCTGCAGAGCTAGGGGATTGGACTTGGAGGAGAAAAGGATAGGTGGACATCTGAGTTAGCCTATGTGCTTCCCTGGTGGCCTATGGTTTCCAAGGGGTGCTTGCTGGAGTTGGGGGCTGGAGGAAACCAATGACTGTGTGTTGTGTGGTGGTGGGGGGACTCGGGTCGGGAGGGGAAGATCTGTGTGATCCACAGAGATGAAGGTGGCTTGGAGGGAGGGAGGCTTTACTAGGTGGTCTACTGCAGAGCCTGGGAGATTGGTTTTGGAGGAGCAGAGGAAGGAGTGAAAATCTATAATTAGCCTACTTGCTTCCCTGGCTGGAGTGACCACATTTTCAATATCCATTCATCCTTTGATGGGCATTGAGGCTGTTTCTGCTTCATGGCTACTGTGAATAGAGCAGTAATGAATGTGGGTAAGCCAAAGAACCTCTGTTGTAGGATACAGAGTCCTTCAATGATGTGCCCAAGCGTGGCGTAGCTTGATCATGTGGTAGATCTATTTTCAGTGTTTTGAGAAGCCTCCATCCAAACTGATTTCCACAGTGGCTGTACTGGTTCCATCAGCAGTCTTTTGTTTTTGTTTTTAGACAGATTCTCACACAATATCTCATGCTGGCCTGAGTCTCAGTATTTAGCCCGTAAAAACGTGTGCTCATAGGTGCACCATGAGCTCATGTTTGCAAAAAGGATCAGGATATAGTGATTCTAAGATAAATTTGGAGAGGGGAATAATAGGGATAATTTGTTATGATTTGGACATAGTTAAAACTCTTGTAGTTATCATATGAAGTAAATGATTTCATACACTGCACTTTGTTCTTTGGCCTTCTCACCATCCGGTCCCCTGTCCTCCCTACCTCCTCTGGCTGGTCCTCTTCCTTTGTACATTGTTTCATTCTTGTTCCTCCTTCCCGATTCCTTCCTTCTCATAGTTCAACTCCTAATTTCTTGTCCTACATCTCTATATACTAATATAGCTAGATATGTATACATCAACGATAGTATGTACTTACATGTAAGTTTAAATTCAGATTCCTCATATAAAGGAACATATAATATTTGTCTAGACTGCCTTTGAGACAAGGTGACTGAGCAGTGATTTGAAGACACTGGAAGACTGACATCAGAAGGGCCACTCCAGTGCTACAAGATTCAATCCCTGTGCTCAAACTGGAGAAGATTTTCACTGCCTTTGGGCTCATTTTTTTTTCATCTGGTGATCGATTGGGTTCCATTAGTTGATATTTTGAACAAAAGAACAGAATGCCACAGGAAATGCTGATATGAACTTCCTGATAATTCAAGTGCTCCATTTTTCAGTTTTTTTCCATTTCCAAGATTCTGGATTTCTTTTAAAAATATTGTTTATTCTACCTATACAACCGTGAGAATTTAGTAAAAATTTTTTTACTATTCTAACATAAAAATCTGCTTTAAGGCAGTGGGGTCATAACAAAAACATTATTTAGCCATAGTCCTGAATTGATAAAAAAATGTAGGGAATTTTATTACTAAATGCTGGTTTCTAGCACCAAGATGTAGTGTCCTAACCATGACATCTCTTAGCTGGCACTGGCACAACCTGAGCCTGCATGGCAAGACTCCTAAGAGAAGCAGTGACCTTTGTTTTCTTATCATTTGTTTGTGTACTTATAGACTTCAAACACATCCTCCGTCTTCAGGTTAAAAGAAACCATTGCTCATTTTAGGCAAATGAAGGACACCACCACACCCTAGATCCCCACACCCCAGGTTTCCACACCCCAGATCTCCTGTATTCCTTTTAGACCACTTTCCTTGGCAACTATAAGTTTTTAAAAAACTACTTCCCAATATTTCACTATGGAAGTATCTATAGCAAGATGTCCTGTTACATGTGACAGATCACAGAATGTATTCTGAGCATGTTTGAAGAAAGAAAATCTCTCGGGTATGATCTTCATGGGATCCACATCGTACTTCTTTAAATTCATTTGACTAGCTCACCCTGGTATTTAAAATGACATGAAGGAAGCTGGAGAGTTGGAAGATGTGGAAGACACTTACTGTTTTCCACATGTTCTGAAGTCCAAGGACATTTTTAATGATAGCTATATATTAATCATTCAAAAATTAATGTAAAAGACTTTAACGGGACAAAAGTATATGGTCAAAAGATTTCCTAACCCAACACTTTCTCCTCTTCCACATGGCTTCCTAGTCTTCCAATCTTTGCTAGAATCAATTAATAACCCATTATTTTGAAACTGGAAGATTTAAAAGCATATTCTCAAGAAGCATATCATTAAATTATTCACATATATTCAAATATTTTATTATAGCCTTGTTTTAATATGGTTGGGTTGAACAATGTAGAGGAAGAATTCTATCAATGAAATATAATATGTTGCTCTATTAAAACACTATGTAAGCACTGAAATCATTATTAGTTCATTTTTATTGATATAGGGATATGTTTATATTTTATGAAAAAGCTTATAATATCTATTTTATAATATTATTAGTAAATATTTTAGAACATGAATCCTCAGTTTTGTCTTTTCTTTTCCTCTTTGAAAGGACTCATTTTGGGGAATAGAGATATTTGTTTACATTTACATTTTCTTTTAAAAAGTTTTTGGTATGTCTAGTGCTCATGGAGGTCAGAAGAGGACATCAGACCTGGTCATCTGACCTTTAATAAAGATATCTGTAAGCCTCCACATGGAAGCTGGGAGCAACCGGTGGTCTTAACTTCTGAGCCACCTCTCCAGCCTGCAAAGCATCACAAGACAAAGAATAATGTGAATCCTGCCAAGTGGAGCTGGTGAGGAAGCGGGAAAAGAAAACTCCCACACTAACAGAACATGTAGAGAGGCTGGGAACACAAGTCTCCACAGTGCACTGTGGAGTGATCCGAGGTGCCCAGATTCACACTGAGGCAGAGGCCTGTTAGTCAGGCAAATAACCCCATTTCCTACAGAAGAGAAATGCACCTACAGCACAGGGCCTCTTCTCTTCAGGGCCCACAGAGCATCTGTCTGTCTGTGCTCTGCAAGGCCCACAGAGCATCTGTCTGCAGGGCCCACACACCGTTCTTTCTGTGCTCTGTAGCAGCTTTTTTTTTTTTTTTTGCTTGCATCACAGACACAACAGTCAGTTGTCCAACATGTTAGCACCCAGCCCACATCATAAGTTAACTTGTGGGATACAGATTAACATTTTTGTAAACCTGATAAAGATCAGTTATAGAAATGTCAGCCTTTTGCCGGTCAGTGGTGGTGAATGCCTTTAATCCCAGGACTTGGGAGGCAGAGGCAAGCAGATCTCTGTGAGTTTGAGGCCAGCCTGGTCTACAAAACTACACAGAGAAACCCCATCTCAAAAAAAAAAAAACAAAAAACAAAAAACAAAAAGAAAGAAAGAAAGAAATGCCAGCCTTTTACCAATTTTTGAGAACGAATTATGATTATGTCTTTTTGAAAGACATGACTTATTCAAATTTTATATTTCATTAGCCAATTTTGGTCATTACTTCGTTTTTAAGTCTCTTCTTTTTCCATATTATTTTTCAAGGCATTCGTACAAGCCTATTCAAAGTAGCTCACCGAGGTGGATGTGACATACCGTCATATTGTCAATTGTCAACTGTCACCTGTCACCTGCAGTTTGGATGGGTGACATTATATGTCAGAGTTAGAATCTGGTAGAAGGTCTTTAGGTCATTGAGAGTACAGCTTTGAAGAGGACAGTGGTACCCTTGTCTCCTGGGGCTCTGTATTTGTTCCCTGATGGTGATATGAGCAGTTTGGGACATCATAAAGCCACACCAGGACGTACTGCCTTGCTCTAGATCCAGAACAGCGGAGTGAACTTGCTGTGGACTGGAACTGTGTACACATGTGTATGAGTGTACACACAGGTTAGCAGAGGTGTCAGGTGTGCCCTCCTCTGTCACCTTCTGCTTTATTCCTTTAAAACAGCTCTCTCCTGGGGCAATACTGGTACATACCTTTAATTTCAGCACTCAGTAGGCAGATGTTCTCTGTGAGTTCAAGATCAACCTGGTCTACAGAGCAAGTTCTAGAATAGCCAGGGCTGTTACACAGATAAGCCCTGTCTCAGAAAACAACAAAAACAAACAACAATGACTACAAACAAAACAAAAACCAGGTGTCTCATTGAGCCTGGATTTCACTGTGGAAGGACGAGGCTATTGGCCAGCATGCCACAGTTCTCCTTTTGTCCCCCACCCACCCTTGCCCAGTGCATGGGTTACAGGTGCATGGGACCAATCCAGTTCTTATGTGGGTGCTTGGGTTTGCCACTTTTGGTTTCTCTCAGTTTACTTCCCAGGTGATCTGAGAACTCCGAGGATATTGACTCAAGATAACGCAAGAAAAATTCTCTCTCTCTCTCTCTCTCTCTCTCTCTCTCTCTCTCTCTCTCTCTCTCTCTCTCTCTCTCTCTGTGTGTGTGTGTGTAATGCTTGGGATCAAACTCAGGTCTTTATGCAGGCTAAGTACACCCTACTCCTAAGCTACACCCCAAGTCCATAAATTGTGCTTTTATAAAGGTGATAGAAGCCATGTGAAGTAATGCTCTTTAAAATGTGTAAGAGAAGTAGGCATGAGCATGCGGGGATGGTGACATACACTTTAATTCTAGCACCCAGGAGACTGAGAAACATGGGCTTCTGTGAGTTCAAGGCCAGCCTGTTCTACATAGTGAGTTCCAGGACAGAGCTTCAAAGAGGGACCTTATCTCAAAATAAATGAACAAACGAATAAATAAATAAATACAGAAATTTCATATAAGGAATTTTTTGAAAATATACTTTAGAGTACTGTTCTTCATGTTCAAAAGCTTCTTCAGACTCAACATGGAGAGAGAAAAACAGAAAGGATTCAGAACTCGAACTTCAGAGGCGTTCATGTCAACTGTGCCTTTCTGAGATCAGAACCAATGTTATTGCTGGAAACCTTGGCCAGAAAAGGAATTGGTAACTTTACCAGCTTATTACTTTCTCCATTTCCTCTTGCCAACTAAACCAGAGCAAGAGGTTTCTGAGGCTTATTTTATTTCCTTCCATGTGGCAGATACTGTTGGATGCCGAGCCAACAAGTGTTCCTGTCTTTCTTGCCATTTGTCTTATTATGTTAAGCCTGGCCAGGTAATTTGTTTCATGAATCAAATACTATTGGGCATGACACTAACAGAGATGCCATGTGTATTCGTGTGATTTTATCTGGCTGGAGATATGCACTATCTGCTACCCTTCATGAGAATGTGCACAGCTTGGCAGTAATGCCAAGATAAGGCTATATGTGAGGTAGGCAGGAACACATGCACAGCCTTGATCCATAATCAGTCAGTTGTGAGCGCATCCAGTAATCACCAATAGCTTCATGTCCACAAAGAGCATTTAGTTGCCCTTGTGACCCACTTAGGTGCTGTGGCTGCTTGGTTTGGAGTCTAGGAGTGAAGTGGCAACCCGCCCAGCTTCAGAGGAAGAATCATAATGGGGCTAAGCAAATTCTCTTTTTTCTTTCCAGACATAACAATGGCCTAATCTTAGTCACTGAACTAAACAAAAATAGCCCATTGAGAACTTTTAAAATGTTTCTGCTTTCCTGAAAAAAAGGGCACATTAGATGTTGCTAACTCTCTCTCTCTCTCTCTCTCTCTCTCTTTCTCTCTCTCTCCCTCTCCCTCTGTCTCTCTCTCTCTCTCTGTGTATGTGTCTCTCTGTGTCTCTTCCTTTCTCTATCTCTGTGTGTCTCTCTCTCTGTGTCTCTTTGTCTCTGTTTCTGTGTGTCTCTCTGTTTCTCTGTCTCTCTCTCTGTCTCTCTCTCTCTCTGGAAAACTCACTTTCCACCTTGAAACTGTAACTTGAAAGACCAAGAGAGGAAAATCTTACATCTAAAGATGATGGAACAAACAGAAAGTCTGGGCTCTGGATGACATCTAGTAGTTGACTAAAATTGACAGCGTTTTACCTCTAAACTCTTTATTTAGTCATGATTTCTGGTTCTTTCATTCAAAATATTTATTTATTTATTTATTTATTTATTTATTTATTGAGATAGAGTATCTGAACATAGCTCTGGATGCCCTAGAACTCACTGTAGATAAGACTGGGTTTGAATTCACAGAGATCTACCAACCTCAGCCTCTTGAGAGCTGGGATTAAGGCATTCTCCATGTCCAGATTATTTTTAAAATAATTTCTATAGCTGGAGTTTCTTTCCAGCCTGGTCTCACAGCTGATTAGACCCAAATAAACACACAAAAACTTATATTAATTTATAAACCGTTGGTCAATGGCTAGGGCTTCTTACTGGCTAGCTCTCTCTTAATTATTAACTCATAACTACTAATCTATGTATCTCTACATGGCCTTATCTTACCAGCAAACGCCTTGTGCATCCTACAAGGCAGTTTCTACATGGCATCTCTCTCATGACTCCCTCTCTCTCCTTCTTCCTTTTGTAGCCCTGCCTATACTTCCTACCTGAATACTAGCCAATCAGTGTTTTATTCATCGATCAACAAGAGAAATATATATACAAAAGTACATCCCCCATAAAATTTCTTTTAGGGTTTTATATATGAGTATATTGTATTTACATAATTTCCACTGTTCCTTGCCCCCTCCAACTCTTCCCTCTAACTCCCTGTCATATCCATGACCAACCTCTTCTATAATTATCTTTTTCTCCCTCGCCCTCCTCCCCCACACACCCTTCTGAATCCATTAGTGTTGCTCATATATACAAATGTTTAACTGACTACTTGTGATTGGATAGCATATCAGGGGAGGGAAAATAAACAGAGTGCCACCTACACATTTTTTTAAAGAATAGAAATGCATAAAAAGCCAAGCCCATAAAATAGAAAACTGGATACACAGAAAATCCTGGAAAAACTCTCTATACTGCTGGAAACTGTTTGTTTTGGAAGAATGAAATTTGAAATCAGGGCACATTATTTCTAATCAAACAGACAATTTCAAATGCTTTTCAAAGGCAGACATAACACAGGCAAGTTCCTTAGTTGCAGAAAAGTCTGTTCCTGGTATTGTGTTCTGGCAGAATCCCTGGACGTCCAGAGAACAGCCATGCATAGGAGGCAACCCCAAGCTAGCCACAACATATGACTGATTATCCAAGGAGCAGACCTCCTTTTAAAATGCTGGCAATGGGGGAAGTGAACATGTAAGAACAAAGCATAAGGACATAACATGTGTTTGTGTGTAGATGCCATAATGAGTCCCTTTACTTAGCGTGATAACCTAAAAACGTATTAGATAGAAGACCTCCCTAACAAAAGTAAAATAAAGTAAGACGGTGGACACAACCTAACTGGTAGAAATGTTAGCAATTAAAACAGACAAAAATGAATTCAAGTGTACACCAAAACACTGTTTATGATGCCTTTGTGTTTCTGGTGGAAAATATGTCACCTGCGTTATCTCAGGATCCTCAGGCAGTGGTGACACACCCTGTCTTCTGAAACCTGGCTGTGATTGTCTCTTGCATGTGAGATTTCAAACACAGGTGCAAATGGAATGTGCTTAGACAGATGAACAAGGGCAGCCTGGAAGGATTCTTTGACTCACCATAAGTGTAACACTGAACTTGGAAATGTAAATCATTTAGCAAAGGGTTTAAGTGATCAGGAAGTCAACCTAGTTAATTGCAAGATTGAAGAAATAGCCAGAGAGGCTACAGAAGACAACTTCTGGGGTGGGTGTGAAGTTAATTCACCTGAAAAAAAAAAACAGGCTTGGTGATGTTGAAACCTGAAGCCCAAGAGCAGAGATCTTCCAGACAGGAAGCCTTAGAGGCTTGAGGAGCAGAGGGCAGCATTCCAGCTCCTGAGTGCAGAGGACACAGGTGAGAAGCATGCTGGATTGCTTTCTCAATCACCAAACCATCTGTATGGCCAGAGCAACGTCTCAAGATGTAGAATTCTTAGGAATTAATTACCTCAGGACATTGGAAATATAAAATGACTCCTTATGCTAATGCTGTGGTCTATATTTTTCTCCTAAAGTTTGTCCTTTATTTTATTTTATGTATATGGATGTTTTGTCTGCCTGTATGTCCGTATACAACATGCACGCAGTGTCCAAGGAGGTCAACAGAGAGGAGAGCACTGGGTCCCCTGAAGCTGGAGTTACAGATGGTTACAAGTTGCCATGTGGGTGCTGGGAATGGAACCTGGGTCCTCTGGAAAAGCAGCCAGGTCTCTCAATCATTAAGGCATCTCACCAGCCCCTGAGTCATTTCTTTAAAAATGTTTTCTGATGTCTTTTTTAAAGTAATAGTTTTATTAATTATTAGAGAATTCCACAGAGTGTATTTTGATCAAATGCATCTCCCTTCTTCCAATTCCTCCCAGATCCGCCTCCTCCAACTTTGTGTTATCTTCCAAAATTAGAAAAAAATATTATCCATGGAACCACATTTTTGCTGCCTTTCTACTATTAGGTGCAGAGGATAGCTGACCTACCAGGGGTCACACCCTTCAAGAAAACTGACTTTCCTTCCATAGAGGCCATCAAACGGCTCCTCAGTTAGAAGTAGGGGCTTGTGGCTCCATTCCTACAGGGTGACTTCTAAAGGATGTGTGACCAAGAGTCTCTGGAACTCTTTAGAAATGAGACACTGGAGAATCATAGTAAAGCAATCTATTAAACAATGGGAGAAGCAGGATCACCCCAGCATATAGACAGACATGTTTCTGGAGACCAAGGAGACAGCGCCAGGATTCCCTAAGAATGCACAAGAGCAAGGCAAGAAAGGCCAGAAGAACACAGCCCCATCTGTGGTCAGAACTTATATTAGGATCAGTCACTAAGGTGGCCTCTTCATCAAGAGAATGGGAAGCCATACTGGTCTGCTGGACAGTGTCTTGGGAACACAGACGTTATCCCAGCTACAGCTCTCCTAAACTCGTTTCTTCTATGGTTACTTCAGTGTTTCCTCCTGTGTGTGAAGTGTTGCTTCTGGCTTACCTGTCTTGTGCTACAGGCTTGTGCCATTTGTGAAAATAAATTGCAGGAGAAGAATGGAATATTTATGCAGCAAAAGAGGCAGTTGCTGTTCTGAAAGTCAATGAATCTAGTTTTGTCAAGCCCTGAGGGCTTAGAGATGATTTGCCCTCACACAATGGAAGCTACTCAGTCTCCCCAGGTAGATGTGAGGTTTTCAGAATCATGTTACTTCAACTAAAAAAAAAAAAAAAACCAAACAAAACAAAAAACAAAAAACCAACTATAGTCATCTTGTGAAAGTGCTTTTCTTACTGTATCTTTGCCGTGTGCACAGACCTAAGGGAATAAGCACTGCGAACGTGCAGGGTGTCTGTCCTAACACTGTGACTCCTCACCCACTGCAATACTTTCACTGGCTTCTGAAAACAAGGCTCTCCCAAGCTCGGGGACAAATACCTACACTTACCCTGGGGCTACTTGGTGACATCTAAGTCAAAGGTATTTATAGCTATTGGGAATCTCTCTGCTTGGTGACAGAGGGCTGTGTTTTGTTTCATGTTGTCTGAGTAGCCGTAGGGTTTAGAGAGTGGCAGAGAATGAACGGCTGATACAGCTTTTGGAGTATCACACAGGGTTGGCATTTTAAAGTGCATTTCTACTGTACAATTCTTGGGATTAATTTAAGCCTTGTGTGTTAAAACATTCTTATATTTAAAAGTTTACAAGTCTCCCTCACTGGAAAAAGTAATCCCCTTGTGGATTCCATACCCAACTCTGGAAAAAGAAAGAAGAAAAAGTGGTATCATCATAGGTCGTCACACACCTAACTAACCCACTTTTTCCTGTCATTGTCCAGTATTTGGTTTATATCACAGGTAACAAGCTCTCAGTTCATTCTTATGCTTAACTGATTGAAGAAGATTTAACATCTTAACATCATAAGAAGTAGAATGACAGCCAGGCATGGTGGCTGTCCCCTAACACATAGGAAGCTGAAGCAGGAGAGTTCCATAGGATTGAGGCCAGCTGAGGCAAGCCCGAGCAAAGGCTGAGAGTCTACCCAACAAGCACATAGACTGGGATTAACAACAATGATATTTACACTATATCACTGGCATTATTGGGTGCTCACACAGACTTAGATAAAATGAAGTACAAGATTTGGGCTGTGGAGTTAAAGGACAGAAGTTTGAGTTTGGGCACTGTCACTTACCCATCATTTGACTTTTGGGAAGTCATTTCTGCACTGTTCTGGTCACTCTTCTGCTAACTTTTAGCTAGCTAAGATCAAGCAGGCATTATGTTTGTTATGTCATGTAAGCTGCAGAGGGACTAGGTAGGTTCGTTCGTGTTGGCACATGCCCCATGGAAACCGTGTACAGTGAGATGAAGGCAGTGATTTTCAGAGGCAGGGTATGTGGTTACACAGTCAAAATGTCCGTAAGAGCTCCTGTGTGGAAGGCCTGGTCCCTAGCTCGTAAATCAGGAGGACATTAACCTCATCAATGGATTCGTCTGCTAATGAGTTCTGAATAGAACGAACTCTTGGAAGGAGGTAGGAACCGAAAAGAGGGAACCAGTATGGAGGCAGGGTGTCACCGAGGACCTGTCTGGAAGGATGAACCTTGCCCTGGTTCAGAGCAAGTTTTTGCCTCTTTTAAATGGTTTGTTAGGCTTTTAACCAAAGCTAAGTGAAGCTAACTAAAAAACCACAATCAGAATCTTCTCTTTAATTTTTTTTATTTCTTATATTCATTGTATATAGTAATGGATTTTATAAAGACAGTTTCTTTCAAGTCTATTATTTACTTTAACCACATTTGCCCCATATCACCTATTATCACTAGTCTTTTTTTCCATGTTTTTTATTCATGATATCGCATATACATTATTTTTATCAATTTATATATACTCCAAATTTTACATGAGATATATGTTCACTCTGACTTATTTCATGTAAAACAGTGATCTTCAGTGTATTTATTTTCTAGCAAATGTTATAACTTTAGACTGTTTTATAGATGAATAAAACTGTACTGTGTATACACATAGTGTATATACATAGACATACACACATATCTCATTCTCTTTATCCATTCATATCTGTTGATTGATACCAAGGCAGAGGAAGTAACTTGATTGTTGTAAATAGTGCTGAAATAAACATGTATGAGAAATATCTGATGTGCTGACCTAAGAGTCCTCTGAGTAAACACCCATGAGTGGTATGACTGAGTCCTAATGAAGTTCTGCTTTTACTGTTTTGAGGAACCCTCGTCTTGATTTCTATAGTGCTGGCACCAATTTCCCTCCCCATCAGCAGCATCTAAGGGTGTCTTCCCCCCTTACATTTCACCAGCATTTGTTGTTTGTTTTCTTAATGATGTTATGCTTACTATTGGGAGACAGAATATCATCAGTGCTGTTTGAATTTGGTGGTTAAAGATGTTGAGCAGTTTTTATAATTTTAGTTTACGTATTTACTTTATTTTGAGACAGAGTCTCACTATTTAGCCCTGAATGGCCTCAAACTCACAGAGCTCTGCCTGCCCATGTCCCCTGAGAGTTACTGTGATTAAAGGTGTGCACAACCACACCTGACATTTTGAAATATATTTATAGGCCATTTGTACTTCATGTTTTGAGAGTATTTCATTAGCCTGTTTACTGATTGTCTGAGGCTTATTGGTATTTAGTCTTAGAGAGTTTTTTTTAAATTTTTTTCCTCATCCACAGACAATCTTTTTACTCAATTGTTTCTTTTACTAACAGAAGTCCTGTTATCTTGTTTGACTGCAGTGGATGTCGAACAGTTTTACAATTGTCCTAGGGCAAATAAATTTCGGAAGGATTCTCCTTTTTCTCCAAAAGACAAAAACTTGAGCTAATTCGATAAGTTTGAGAGAGAAACTTAAAGTGTTGTCAAAAAATGTGAATCATTCATTATTTACATGTTGTTCAATTTTCACGAGTTTGTGTGTATGATATAGTTACAATTGTTGGCTTCTAGTTTTGTCCTACCATGACAAGATAAATTTAGTTCTTATTTGTATCCAAAAATGTGGTTAATTTCAGATAAGGTCTCATGGGCAGCTGAGAATAATAGGATCTGCAGGGTTGAGGTATAATAGTGTGTGGTTGTCTGTCAAACTCATAATGCCTACTATCTTTATTGTCATTTATATGTCTGGATGACCTGTCGTTTAGTGAAATTAGGATTCTAAGAACAACTACTACTTTTGTGTTGGAGTTGACTTATACCTTTAACTCTAACAGTATTTGCTTATGAAACAGGATATACCGATGTTCAGTGCATCTGTGTTTTGAGTTTTCCTCGTTTCCTTAATCAAAATGAAAAACTAAACAAGTCTTATATTTTTTGGTTGTAAGCCTAGCCTTTAATGGCTGAGCCATCTCTCCAGCCCTAAAAACTAAACCAGTCTTGAGAGTATCTTTGGTGTGAAGTTTATCTTGTTGATATTAGTGTAACCACACCTGATTGTTCCTGTTCCATTTGCTTAGAATGCCTTTCCCTCCTTTCCCATTAACCCTGTGTTTTCCAGGTTTTTTTTTTCTTGTTAGGTTTCTTCTAACAAATATGTCTTATTTTCAATCAAATTTCCTAATCTTTTGATTGGATAATTGAGATAATTAGCATTGCTATGCTGAAAGGTACCTTTTAATTCCTATCATTTTTAAATATTTGCTATTATTCTTCATTTTTTTTAATAGCTTAGTTTATTTAGTTTGGTCTTTCCTGTGGTCTCATGATTGTGTTCAACTTTCTTTTCTGTGTATGAGATCCCTTCAGGTATCTTCTCTGTTATGGCTGAGTGCTCACAAATTACTGCAGTTTGCATTTATTGTGGAAATGTTTCTTTGTTCTTTGGCTATAATTGATTGTTCTGCTGGATACAGTAATCCAAATTAGCAACTGTTTCTTTCAGAGCTTGACATACATCTTGAATTTTAGTTTCTGTTGGGAAATCTGTTGTTACCCTGACTGGTTTGCTTTTATATGAGATGGCATTTCTCTTGTCATTGACATTTTAGCCTGCATGTGATGATGATGGCCCTGATCTGAGAATCAAACCAGTTTACCTAGTTGGTGACTATGACATGGACTAATGATAAGGAATAAACCTGAGAGATACAAATAGTTACATCACAGACAATGTCATTAGGTCAGACCTGAAGCTGCCTGGAAATGATAGTGCTATGAAGACTAAACTTAGAAGACATCCCAGGTCATAAAATCACACACTGTTAAGAACACCTGGCCCCTGGAGAGAGCTGTTACACAAGAAGCAAGCAGTCAGAGTCATGATCTTCAAGAACACTATTTCAGGAGACTTAAGAACTCTGACCTTCCTGTTAGGAGAAGAGAGAAGTCACTTCTTATGACTCATAAAACTGGACTTTCCAGTTGTCATGTAAAACATTTCACCTGGTCCTCATATGACCCCTGAGTATGTGCCTGTGGGTGTGCACACACTTGTTGTTATTGTAATGTAATTAACAAGAAATATGTCTCTGATTCAGAACACTCTGTATGTTCTAGACAAGATTAAGATGAACATAAAAACTCAATGATTTTTGACATAATTGTAAAATTATTTCTTGTGTTTCTAGTCTGAAGAATTGATGGTCAAGATACAGTCTCAACTGTGGATGTATCCTCATATGCTTCTCTAAAGAAACAGAAACAAACTATAACACATTTTATTGAAGGTTAAAAAAAACCTTACCTTACAAGTGTCAGGCAAGTAAAGGAAGACACAGGCTGTAGCTAGGAAGTAAAAAAGTCCTGGGTATCTGGAGCTAGGAGTCCCTGTTCCTGGAGGGAATGACAAAACAGATTAAAGAGGGGCAAAGGTCAGGGACTTACTTGGAGGCCTGGATTCTGCTTGGGCTAGTTACTTTTTTCAACTCAACACAAACTATAGTTACCTAGGAAAAGAGAACCTCAATTGCAGAATTACCTCTATTTGATTGGTAATAGAGGGACATTTTCTTAATTGATGATTTATATAGGAAGGCCCAGATCCAGCCAATGTGGACCCACCCTGTGGGTGGTCCTGCATTTTATAAGAAAGTAAGCTGAACCAAACTATCGAAAGCAAGCCAGTAAATAGCTTTCCCTGTGGTTTCTACTTCAGTCCCTACTGAAGTTCCTGACTTGACTTCCCTCAATGATGGACTGTAAGCAGTAAGATGAAATAAACCCTTTCCTCCCTTGGCTGCTTTTGGCCAGTGTCTTATCACAGCAATAGAGAAACTAAGTAGGATTCTACTGTCCTAGGAGCTATATCCAGGCAAGGGGCTAGGAAGCTTTCAGAGGCCTGGAGGTTATTGTTGGTCCCTACAAGTTTGGAGAGGCTCCTACTGATACAATAGTAATTCTCCCTCTATACAGACTGCACAGAAAGAGCCAGGGGGCAATAATCAACCCTTCCTGCTAGGTTCACACTCCAGGTTTGCCTCTGAGGTAGGGATGTGTCTAAGAGCCCACACTCAAGGCTGCAAGGGGTGTGAGTGGAGGCTCGGAGGCTCCAAACCATAATCTGTTTGGGTTCAGCTGCAAACTCCACCAGCAGAGTTGAGGGTAGGAGTCTGAGAGGTCTCCTTTGCTCTGTCCAGTCAGTGGGTTTAAAAATACTAAAAACAACACAAATGGCAAATAGCAAAACTAAATTAAACACAACCTAAAGCTGCCATGACTCATCATCTTTTGGAAGGTGTTTGTTCAAGAGAAGACATCACCATTGTTAAGGGAACCTCACTTTCCATCCTCAGGTACAGATCCTACTACAATGCTCAGAGGTCCTCAAATAATTAGCAAGGCTAGACAGAGGGAATATGAAGGGACATTGTTACAGACTGGTTGGTCATATTACTTCTGGAGTCATGTGTTGAAATCCTACCATAATATGCTGGGATTAGGAAGTAAGGCTGGAGGACTCCATGATGGCTTTCTAGAAGAAAAATAGGGTCCCATCAGTGACTCAGCGAGCTCTTTGGCTTTGACTTCCTGGTCTCTGGAACTATGAGAAATAAGTTTCTGTTGTTTATAAGCCATTCAGTCTATAGTATTTTGAAAGCTTAACAGACTAAGAAAGACATGCTCTGGGGACACTTAACAGCATTTTAGATCTCTGTCTCTACCAGGGTCCTACCCTGCAAAAGGGAGGAGGCAGGCAAGGCACAGCCAAGGTAAAGGTATGTGACTACCTGGCACTTGATGAAATTGGTCAGTTTAAATGAAAAGTCAGAGAAATCTTTTCCAAGAATAATAGTAGTTACTTGGGAATAGTAGAGCATTGCTGTAGGAACATAAGTGTTATAGTGAAAATTATGAGTGTGTTTAGAGAGATGGAGGAGGGGACATTTTAAAGACCAAAAAAAAAAAAAAACCTCAAAGATTACATAATCTATTTGCATTAGCCCTTGGTTATAATGATTAACATTAATAGGGATTTTAATTTGGGGTTGGATTGTTACTGGGCAGATGAGTATATGGCTGTGGTGGCCTCTGTGAAGCTTGTGGCCTCAGTGAGTCTTTTGGAGTAGATATTATTAGGTAACCATGAGTAAAAACCCTTCATAACCTTCTGGATTGCCTTTTGAACTGTGTTTTCATTGTTAGTTGACATGAATGGCTTCATCTTGATTCTGACAGCTTTCATATTTCTTTCAGGAGTCTCAGATGATAATGTAGGCTGTCCAGGAGACAGTGATCAGAATCAGTTCCAGAATGGGGAAGACAATCTCCAGGATGAGCACCAAAATGGACCAATGGAATCCCTGTCCTCACAAAGGGCCTAGCTGTCTTTGGTGAGGTAGACCAGAAGGCCTAGCAGGGCTGCAAGGAGGGTGGTGATGCAAATGATGTGGGTGGCCTACAGTTCCAGAGGCAGAGCCAACAGAAGACCCTGCAGTGAACCATGCTTTGGACCAGGCAGGACATATACAATCCTGTGCTAGCTAGCATGGTACAAATACAATCGCTGAAGCAGTCACCGCTGGAAATTCACCTAGCCAAGTAGTGTCATGATCATGCTTGGGATTTTCAAAGCAATGGAGAACTGAAAAGCTTGAGTGTATGAAAAGGAAAATGAAGTGCCTCCTGCAGGCTAGGTGGAAGATGGAGGTAGGCATCATTCAACCATCATGTGCCTAATTGGTGAGGCAGAAGAGACTCTGCTCTGCCCAGCCTTCTCAAGGGAATGCTTTAGTGACCTGCTTTTCCACGATTCCCAGGGTAAGGAGGTTGGTGTGGTGGCAGGGGTGACTAAGCCTGCTTACTCATTTAGGGGACCTGGTGTCTAAGGGATGGCCCCTAGATCTGTTTTGACCTCAGATATTTTACTTAACCTTTCTGGGCCTCAGTTTCCTATCCTACAAGATAAAGGCAGCAAGATTACATTTTATTTCTTTAATTTGTATGTGTGTGGGTTTTTTGCTGTATGTGTCTATGCCTGCACCACATGTGTGCAGTGCCATGTGAGCCAGAAGAGGGTGTCAAAACCCCTGGAAATGGATTACAGATTGTTGTTGTAAGCCACAGTGTCGGTGCTGGAAACCAAATCTGGCCCTGAGGAAAAGTAGTCAGTGCTTTTAACTGCTGCTTTATCTTTACAGCCCCAGCAAGATTCCTTTTTTTTTTTTGTCTTTCGAGACAGGGTTTCTTTGTGTAGCTTTGACTGTCCTGAAACTCACTCTGTAGAACAGGGTGGCCTCAAACTTGGAGATCCACCGGCTCAATATCCCGAGCAATCAGGGAAATGCAAATCAAAACAACCCAGAGATACCATCTTACTCCTGTCAGAATGGCTAAAATCGAAAACAACAATGACAGTTGATGCTGGAGAGGATGCAGAGAAAGGAGAACACTCCTCCACTGCTGGTGGGAGTGCCAACTTGTACAGCCATTATGGAAATCAGTACAGAGATTCCTCAGGAAAATGGGAATCAGTCTACCACAAGACCCAGTAATTCCACTCTTAGGCATATATCCAAAAGATGTACATTCATACAACAAGGACGTCTGTTCCGCTATGTTTATAGCAGCATTATTTGTAATAGCCAGAACCTGGAAGCAACCTAGATGCCTCTCAACTGAAGAGTGGATAGAGAAAATGTGGTACATTTACACAATGGAGTACTATTCCGTGGGGGGGGGGGGGGGCGGGGACAGGGACGGGGACGGGACGACAATGGAATCTTGAAATTTGCAGGCAAATGGATGGCACTAGAAGAAACCATCCTGAGTGAGGAAACCCAGTCTCAAAAAAGACAAACATGGTATGTACTCACTCATATATGGATTTTATATATGAATCAGGGGAGTGCCAGTCTGCAATTCCACTGCCAGAGAGTCCGGGAAACAGGAAGGACCCTAAGAGAGATATGCATGTTACCCTAGAGAAGGTGGGATGAGGCAAGATCTTCTGAGCAGACTGGGAACATGGGGGAGGAGGGGAGAGGGAGCCAGGAAAAAGAGAGGAAGAAGAGGAGGGGGAGAAGAGAACATGGGGGAACAAGAAGGTTGAGTTGGGAGAAGAATAGAGGCAAGCAGGATGAGAGAAACCATAATAGAGGGAGTCATTCTAGGTTTGAGGAGAGATCTGGCACTAGTGATATCTCCAGAGATCTACAAGGGTGACACCAACTGGCAAACTAAGCAGTAGTGGGGAGACTAATTTAAATGCCCCTCCCTAATAATGATTTTGATGACTATCTTACATATCATCCTAGAATCTCCATCCAATGACAGACAGAAGCAGAGGCAAACACCCATAGCTAAACACTGAACTCCTGGAACCCAGTGACAGAGAGGGAGAAGTTATGAGCAAAGGGGTCAAGACTGGGCTGGTGAAACTCAGAGAGACAGCTGACCTGAACAAGGGGGAGATCTTGGACCCCAGACTGATGGCTGAGAGGCCAGCATGGGACTGATCCAGACCCCCTGAATGTGGGTGTTAGTGAGGAGACCTAGGCAATCTATGGGGCCTTGGGTAGTAGATCAGTATTTATCTCTGGCCTACAAATGGACTTTGGGTGCCCATCCCACAATGAGGGATACTCTCTTAATCTGGGCACTTGGGGGAACAAAATGACAGACTCTAGAGATCCTCCATGGAGGGCCTTACCCTCCCTGGGGAATGGAGTGGGAATTGGGTGGGGGGCTGGGGGAATGTTGGGGGAGTGGGCATGGAGGGGAGAGGGAACTGGGACTGACATGGGAAGCAAGCTTATTTCTAATTTAAATATATAATAAAAAAGTGTTTAAAAAATATGGACTTCAAAGATGACCCGTTCTGCACCAAAGGAGGGTGCAGTTAAG
This sequence comes from Mesocricetus auratus, assembly GCF_017639785.1. Taxonomy (NCBI): domain Eukaryota; kingdom Metazoa; phylum Chordata; class Mammalia; order Rodentia; family Cricetidae; genus Mesocricetus; species Mesocricetus auratus. The sequence goes on from NW_024429194.1 coordinate 59,924,116, forward strand.
TAGCAAGGCCATCTGTCAGTTTTTATAAAAGGCCAGCAACTCTCTGGGGACCTTGGAGATCCTCCATAGTTTTTTATAAAAGGCCAGCGACTCTCTGGGGACTTCAGAGAGCCACAATTTGTGAGTAAACAAAGGGTCATTTGAGGATTATCTGATGAAGATGAAAGTAAAAGTCACTGACTGTGTCAATGGCCCAGATGATGGAGCTGTCTCCTGGTGCTGTATGGAGTTCTTCCGGTATAGATGCCATTTGGGACATCACTGAGCTGGGCAAGAAGAGGGAGGTGCCGTCAAGGCAGACAGGCATTTCTGAAGGAACCAGATGTTTACTTTCCATGTGCACTAGAGCACAATATCAATATTTGTATTTCAAGTGCTTGTTTGGGAGCACATATTCATTCCCCCTTCCGTTAAGGCAGGTGACCATGGAGTGCCAGGGCTTATCAAAACCTCACAAAACAATGGGAGGAACCGTTGCGCTTTCATGTCTGATTATTGCATCTGTGAACGCAGGGCTCTGATCTCCCAGGGAGTTTCTAAGCCAAAGGTGTGTCATGTTGGAGCTGGCTAACTGACCAGAACTGTAGTTCCACACTTTCTATGTGAATCATGAATTAGTATGACAGACCAGTTTATTGCTTTGGGGTGGGATGGGAATGGAGCCATATTGCAGTGCTCTGGTACCTAATTTAATTTTGTGGTTACACAGAAGCAGAACTGCAAGATGTCATTTTGCCTGATTCTGCAGTTTAGAGGAAGGAACCGTGATTCAGAAGGCAGCGGCTTGCTCATGGCTTTTGGAAAACAAACCAAGCAAGAAACATGATCACTGCTTAGGTGATTTGCTGCTTGTTTTGATTGTATTCTAGGGAGGCCCCACCGTGTGCCTCAATCCTAGCTGAGACTGTGTGCTTTGATTTCATCATCTCAGACCGTTCTCCAGCGATGATTCTGTCAGGCCTTAAGTCCTTTCCAGGCCTTACCTCTTGACTCTTCAGTTAGCCTCGTCAGACGATACAGAATCCTGTTTTTAAACAATTCTTTATATCTTTTACTTTTTAAAAAGACCTAGATTAAATAAGGGGTTATTAAGGCTTTGCTCTTGAGTATGTATGGCTTCCAAGAAATCAGAAGACATCTAATGTGATACTTCCTTATTGAGTCAATTAGACCATTTCTAACTAAAGGTATTTGACACTGTACACATACTCACTTTTTTTGTTTGTTTGTTTTTTTGAGACAGGGTTTCTCTGTGGCTTTGGAGGCTGTCCTGGAACTAGCTCTTGTAGACCAGGCTGGTCTCGAACTCACAGAGGTCTGCCTGCCTCTGCCTCCCGAGTGCTGGGATTAAAGGCGTGCACCACCACTGCCCGGTGCTCACATACTCACTTCTATCATTTGAAATGATCTTAATTACTGTTTCAGTTGTTTGAAAGCTGCAAGAAGGCACTGCAAGTTGACAGAGGGACTTCGAGGAATGAAAAGTCTGGAGAGGAAGTAGAAAATTGTGAAATGCCATTGTAGAGAGGCTGGTAAAGAGCTCTAGTGGCCCTGCTGGGAGATCTCAGGACCCACGTGAGGCAGGACAGCTGCAGGCTGGAAGGGCATCTTTCTGCAGGTGGCTCTCCCTTCATGACCACTCTGCCCTTCTAATTGCTTGTTCGGTGCCCTTTCCTTCTCTTTCATTACTTACGATATTTTTATTTTTAGAGCGCACAGACCGGTTGTTCATCTATGTGGGTCTGATGTGACCTTTCAATACAGAATACATGTATACTGACCTGACTAGGAACACTGGTATTTATCACCACGTACATTTTACTTAACCCTTCTGGGCCTTGGTTATTTGTGTCAGGAACATTTAAACTATTTGCTGTTTTCAAACTCAGCTGATCCCTGTCAGTCAGTGTTACCTGTATATGTTACAGAACATTAGAAGGTATTTGCCATTTGTATTTGTGCCATTAATCGTCCTTTCTGTAAACCTCCACTTCGAGAAATTTAATTTGGTGTTACAAGCAAGCAGCAGAGTTAGCAAAGGAAAACACAGTTTCTAGAAGTTCAAATAAGGTACCCTTACAGAATAATCAGTGTATTATGAGACTTAGGTCATTTCAACCAGATGGTTATATTTATCTTAGAGGGTCCTATGAAAAGCTCCTGTGTAGTCACGGTACAAAGACTTGGAAAACATCCACAACATTGCAACTAAGTTTATATAGTTTTTTGAGTGCTAGTCTATAATAAGAAAACACACTAAAAACCAAACCAAACCAAAAAAATCCAAGAATAGTGTTCCCATATTAACAAAAGCTGTTTTTAATTAATATGCAACTATCCAAAAACTTAGATTTTCAAAATCACATTTCTTTATTCTCTAGTGCAAGTTATACATAACACTTCCCTTTCCTATCTGCACATGATACAACTATTGAGAAAACAGAACCATCTGCTTGGGGAGAGAAATTCTTTGTAGACTAAGGGGATGATGCTCAGACGGCTTAAAGAACTTCAGCTGGTTCAGAGCCATACGGAGCTCTTGTTTTCAGTTGGGATTAGGCCTAAATCTGGGCCATTTGTTTTCTTACATTCTTTCCCAATGATAGATGGCAGTTGTGTTTGGAGACAGTTCATACTAGAAGTGCTTAGCATTTGGGATTTGTTAGGCATATTTCTTGAGTTTTAGTTGCACTTTTGATAGACCAATGATCTAAGTAAGTTAATCTCTGGGCCCAGAGCACCCTTCCACCCATCAAATTAAGGTGATAGCTAATACACTGAATTGTAAGTAAATAAGAATGTGTGTGAAATGCATACCACATAGGCAGGTGGTTAGCCTGTGCCCATCCACAAAGGTTCAGGTTCAGTTTATATACTTGTAGGAATGAAAAGCTGTACCTCTCATCACAGACACGATGGTGACTGAGGCCCATGCCTTGGTAAAGATGAGCAGAGGAAGGAGTGGGTCTTTTATGTGATAGTTAATGCAGGTTCATCAGTTATAATAAATGTTAGCACTGTCAGTATGTTGATATTTCAGAACTTAAATGTAGGGGAGGGAACTTGAGAAACTTCTTATTACTTTTTTCCTCAGTTTTGCGTTGAACTTAAAACTGATGAAAAGCTTGGGGCTGGAGAGGTGGCTCAGTGGTTAAGAGTGCGTACCCTTCTCAGAGCATCGCAGTTCATCTCTCAGCACACTTCAGGCTGCTCGCCTCATGTAACTCCAGCGCCGAAGTCAGATTCCCCTCTAGTGGCCTCTGTGGGTACTGCACTTGGAGCTCCCTGCATCCCAATAGACAACACAGAACAACTTGTTCTTCCAAAGAGACATAATATTTATGGAACAGGTTATGAAACAATGTTCAATGACACAACAATGCCGTTTAGTGTGGCATTTCAAACGTCATGAAGACAAATGAACCAGTAGTTCTACGAGGTTACGTATGCAAGAAAAATGACCACCACAGAATGAAGTGCTGATATAAACTCTACATGAATGCTGTCATGTTTGAAAATGCAGTTCATGTTCCCCACAGCTCACCTGTTGGCCTGGTCTCCAGCCGGGGACACGTTTAGGTGGTAGGATCACAGTTTTGGTGTCGGGGTCAGGCGCCTGAGACTTGCTTCCTCCATGGACTAACGCACCAGTTAACAGCTGAATGGCGGGTTAGAGATGAGGCCCAGTGGAAGGGAAGTCACTTGAGGTGTCTTTGGAGAGTGGGTCTTGTCCCACACCCCGTTTTCTCTTTCTGCAGTCACTATACACAAGGAGCTTGATGCCACACTCTCCTCAGGCAAGCTCTTCTACATCACCACAGCTCTGGGGCAAGGGACCCAGCTGACCACAGACACAGTGAGCCTAACGAAGTCTTTGTCCTTTTAGCCACGCTACAGTAAAGAGCATTAGGCAGGAGACCGGCTGCACGAGCTCCCATTGCATGGCTCCACTGAAATGAACTGCTCACAAGTGGCAGACTCGTCAAGTCACACTGTTGCTACCTAGTGGCCAGGGTGTGGAGTTTGGAGGAAGTGGTGGGGTTGTTTTCAGGGGGTAGGTGGGGTCGTTCAAAAGTTGGATTCCATGATGATATACAATTCTATAAACATACCAGACCTCACTGAGTTGTTTACTTTACATACCAATATAGTTGGTATTTAGTACTGATTAAAATATAGGCTATTTGGAGTTCCAGGACAGTCTCCAATACAGAGAAACCCGGTCTCAACCCCCCCCCCCCCCAAATATATATGCTATTTGTGCTAAAACAACAGTCAACTGCTGGGTGGCTTATACTTTGTCTTGAGGCTGGGCAAAACAACCAAAAAGAGTCATGTCTGGAGTGTGAATTAGTCATCATATCTGGCAAATAAATGAAATCTCGGTGTCAAATTTAAAAGTAACAGCAGCAAAGCCTCTTGACTTTTGAAATCTCCTATCTTCAAACTAAAGATGGTACACACATAAATTACAGTCGGCTGCATCACATCATTTAGAAATAATACCTACCAGAAAAAGGGTGCCTCTGTGATCAATAGAATCCTGGTGATATGTGCACAAACCCTATAACTGACACAAATGGAGCTTTACACTATGACTTTCTTAAAAAGCCTGGCCAGAAGCTGGAGAGTTGGCTCAGTGATTTAGATCACTTCTTTTTCTTGCAGAGGACCAGAGTTTGAGTCCTAGTGTCCTCATGATAGCCCATTATCATGGGTAACTAGTTCCAGGTACCTGATGCCCTGATCTGATTGGTGGGCACCAGGAAATCAGTGGTATACATATATACACGTGAGGAAAACATTCATACACATAAAGTTAAAGTCTAAACAAACACAAATAAACTTGACCAGACTCAGGTAGAGGCCTATAAACCATTGACATGGGAGGCTGAGAGGAATCTCAAGCTCAATGTTAGTCTAAGCAACTTATCAAGACTCTAAACAAGCAAATAAACAAAAGACTTTTAATATTTTGTCTTAATAAAATAAAGTATTTTGAGAGCTAACAGACAGTAAAAAATTAAGTACAATAGTGACTTGCTGTGCCTCGGTCGGCAGCTAGAGTCTCGGCCTACAGAGCAGTTAGCCAGCTGTAGTCTACTTTTCGGAACTTTCTCAGCTCTTTCTCTTCAGATTTTGACAGCTGATGTATAACATCTTCCCCCAAATCCGTGTTATTTGTTTCCTGGGCTTTTTCAGTGAAATCCTTTTCTTCATCTGAACTGTCACTTTCTTCTTTGTCTTCCATATCTACATCATCAGGAATTTCTTCAGAACTTTGACAATAACAGAATAAAATGTAAACAACATTAGATACTTGCAAATAATAACTCTAAGACACCCACCCTGAAATACACATAGAAAGGCAATGCAACTGAAGACATTGTGATGAGTGTCCTTATGGAGCATGGGTCATAAAGGAGCAACTGAAGACATTGTGATGAGTGTCCTTATGGAGCATGGGTCATAAAGGAGCAAGTGAACTTATAAAACGTGTGATTCTCAGCACATCTTAAAGCACACATAACTTATCTCTCTCAGTTTGTCACAAGTATTGTATTTAATAACCTTAAGTTATTAGCTACATTTCGAAGCTAAGATGCAAATACAGTGGACGACATTTCCCAAACAGTACAGAAGACGGACCATTTGGAGCTCTTACCTTTTAGTCTCTTTAGACAGCAGCAGTGAGTTTATAAACAGGGAGCACAGGAAAGAAGCCGATGGCAGTACGTGGGCTGGGGTGTGAAGCAGCTAGAGGCACACGGAAAGACAGCCTTTGTTAAAAGATGTCCTCCACAGAGGGTTTACCCTACTTCCTAATACCCTTTATTCTAAGTGCCAAGGCAAACACAAAAGCCGTTCCTGGAGAAAAACCAAACCAAAGGAAACAGTCCTTCCAGCTTCCCACACCTGTGCAACCCTCTCCTCACCCAGGTCCAGGAGAGAATCACCCACTAAGGTACTGTGCTTATCTGGATGGAGGACGAGTCAAATGCTACTTGAGACAGATGCTTGCTGTATCCACTGCCTTCCACGGCCTTGTGTACTGATCACTCACCTCATTAATTGCAGGTATGTTCTCTGTTAAGGGGAGTTGTATCAGTTCATTCTCTGATGTTCCATTCAACCTTGCCTCCTGCTGTTGCCTGTGTTTTCCCAATATCAAAGAAAATGGGGTTGTCGGCAGACTTTCCTCTGCCAGCAGCTATATGGACGGAAGAGAAAAGGAAATTATTTCAATAAAAAGGTGGACTTCTTTGACTTAAAATCTAAGTGCCACAGAATTGTAAATGGCTCTGGTGAAAGCTTAGAAATTACTCCCAGTTAATTTCATGCACAGACAAAGCAGCAGACGTCTGGTGTCCACCTTTCTAGATGGGAAAGCTCACCTCAGATGCTGATGCAATAACCATGGTTCCTTGCTGGGACTTACATAGACCACAGTGAGCATACGCTCACAAAGGCAGAGAATGGGGAAAGGCCCCTGGTGACATGCTAGGATGAAATCTTAGTAGAGCCAAGAAAGCAATCTTCTAAGACAGCTGTGATAAGAGCAAGGTGTGTGCTGATAAATATGAGAAAACTGCCCACAAACAGTCAAAAAGTGACCTAGAGTGAAAGGCTGGAGACTAAGCAGAATTTGTTCTTTATTAAAAATAAAGCCCAGGGCAGCTGAGGGTGTGTGGGAGAAAGAGCAAGCACCTCCTGAGTCAGCCCCTTATTCTAACTCTCCAGGGTGCACCGCAGTACACGCAGGGGAAGGATGGATGGATGTACTCAGTAAGGCCTCTCTTGACTTCCCGTTTAAAACTGAAAGACGTGCCTCACTCCCCTGTCCCTCCATCTCCAACCCTGCTGCACGTCTTTGCATTTTCTAAAGCACTCCACATTTTACTGACTTATCATTTGCTGTTTAGCATCTGTATCTTCCTGGTAACTATAAATACCACATCTTTACAGACAAGGCTGTTTTGCTAACATATCCCAATTGTCTACAACAATAGTCCCTGGTATACAGATGGCAATCAACAAACATTTGTGAATAAATTTAATGAGTTTTCAGAAGAAATTAAGCAAGCTATGGATACACAATCAAAGATAAAGAATGGCACTGGGTATTTAGCAACATCAGAAGCTAAATGATCTTAGGCTACCACCTTCAAAGTGCTAAGAAAATAGTGTTTGGTTTACATTTATACACAACTAATCAATCAAGTCAGAGAGAATAAAGAATACTGCCCAAACTATAAGATCCTAAATTTGAACAAGGTCCTAGGCCACACATCCATCAATAGTTTTCACCAAAGCAAAGAAGTGACCAAAAAAGAGTAGTCCTATGGGATCTACTGTCCTAGAGGTGACCAAAGAAAGAGCAGTTCTACGGATCTACTGTCCTAGAGGTGACATGGATCCCAAGAATGAGGAACCCAGGCCTAGGATGACCAGTGTGTAGTAGACTCTGAGAGCAACTAGTCCAGACTGAAGTAAGGTATAGGTTTGTGAGAACAGTTTTTCATGATTTGAAAGAATACCCATGTGTCTGAAAATTCTGAAAGAATTAAGTTAATTTGCATAAATGCTAGAGTAGAATTAAATAAGAACAACAAAACAAAAAATAAGCAAATTTAAAAAAGGAGGCAATCATTAACTGGGGAGGAGTTGATCACAGAAAGACAGTGAGTGTGTGGACTGCCTGGCTATGGATACACTTATACGTGAAGACAATACAAACTTTCAGCTTCAAGAACTTCAATAAATTCAACAGATAGTTAAATCCATAATCCATAATCTAAACACATCCTTAGAGATATGAAGCCCAAGCAAGGAAACAAAACCTTAACCACATAATAAGTTTCTGTGATGATGGTGATATAGAAGTCCCTTCTTGTTCATGGGGTGTTGGTTGTTTTGAGAAAACAGTGCAGACAACAAAATCCAAGATCCTTAGTGGACTAGGTTGGATGTCATTTCAATATAAGCTCGGCACATCACATACACTCATCTACTCTGGCATGCTCCACCCAGCCCAGTATTGTTGATCTACAATTGGCTACTCAGTCAATTCCATTTCAAAAATTAGACATGGCAAGCCAAATGACTGACAATTTAAAAAACATGATTATCCTTCTAGTACTCTAAACTTTAAAAGGGCAATGTAATGTCAAATCAGTTTACAGGTATGCACTTTACAATTCCTTCTTACAGCCCAGCTAGCCACTTTCATCACAGCTGAATTCTAAAAGCTAACTTTCTTTAGGAAGACACCACAGCACATCCACAGCATCAAATGCCTACCTGTTTACTTGTTGGTGTGAGTTTCTCTTCTGGAGACTTCGTACTAAATGTTAATAAACACTGAAAAGAGAGGTCAATTAATGGAGTAAAATGAATATAATGAGGTACAAATTAAATAAGATGACACAAAGTCCTAAAATGTCAAATTTTCATTTTGATATACACATTTGCTTACAGAAAAGCTCTAAAAGATTTAAGTTTGTTGGAAAGGTCCTGCTAAGAGTTATAAGACTATGTTTTGAGAGGCATGTAAGACCTGGTAACAAAGTAAAAGCCACTGGCTTCTTCCATAGCAACTCAAACCATAAAATTAGGGGGAAATGCTAATAAATGCAACTTCAAGTAATGTAGTGCTTTTCTTGTGTCACAGAGTTAACACAAAGCCTCACAGAGGCGGGGTGAGGTCTAGGCCAACCACATTCATAGCACTGCTTTTGGAAAATAAACCTTCAATGAAAGAGTTCTACCTAGATACAAACTTTTTTAAATGGTGTCTATAAACTGATCACACTTTTCGAGGGAGTCAATTACCTGTGATTTCGTTAGGAAGTAAAACTGGGACCTATTCAGCCACTGGTGAGCTTCTGAGGTGAATGATCCAGGGACATCTCGAGGTACAAACACTCCCCACTGGACTTCCTCTCTGGAGACATTCTTTTGAATATACAATGGCCTTGGCTCACTAGGTTTGAATACAAACACTAAAGGAGAAAACAGAAAGATGTCAGCATTTTACCTGTGGAAGCTGGTTCTAACCTCAGGCTGCTGGAACACACTCAACCAAACCTAGCCCACCAGGTAAATGGCCCTGCTTAGCACTGTTTCAAATCTGTTGTTTCTGTTTAATCAGCATACTATGCACCAAACAGGGTAGGAAGGAATTCTATTCCAGAGACCAGGGGCATCTGTAGAAGAGTGTGACACCAGAATACTGCCCAAACATTGGTCTTAAGCATCAGAAAAGACATGCAGACATTGTCTCAGAAGCAGATGAGGTCCAGTTAGACATCCAAAGGGAGATTTTGAAGACTGGGTGTGAATTGGCCTGTGGAAAATTTAGGGATATAACAGAACATTCCTGGCACTAAGTGTGAAAGCATACATTATAGGAGTTGGGCAAGAGAGGTAGGGCAGGGCCCTAGGCAAAGAGCTGCAGATGAATTTCTGATGCAAAGTGAGAGGGCTTGAGTTTATACTAAAGACATGAAAAAGAAAACTTAGGAAGCAGGCCTCACGCTATCAGAGCACGGTTAGTACTTACGATCTGAGCCCGCTGTAGACCGAGACACTGCAGCAACATAGTCTGAGTAGGGGTCGGGTTCCAAAACGCTAACGTTCAGTTTCGCACTCCACTGCACTGTGGGAAGAGGACACCCTAAGAACAGGCTCACCAAAGCTCTAAGTCTTTACAATGGGCGTTCTTTCCTGGGACAGTCCAGCCCCTCACTCTTATATGGAAGGAATTTACTCTTTTTGTAACAACAGATACACACTGCGTCCAGCCTGTTACTCTTATGAGGGAGGAGTTTACGATTCTGTAACTACATACATACACTGACATTCCCTGGGGAGGCAGGAGAAAGCAGAGCTGCACAACCAACTTCAGGTCCTCCCACACACTGTGGCATAGAACCAAAACCCAGACTCATATTGTGGTTCAAGCTAAATATCAGAAAAGCAAAGCAACCAGCCAAAGAGTTATCATCTCTATCTCTGACTGAAAGGGCAGTCCTGTCTCCACAAATCCTCGACTGAATCCAACTGCATCTGCCTCTACCAAACCTTAGACTGCAATGAGTTCCTGTCTCCTCCCACCTTACATTCCTCTCTCCACCCAGCCACCTCCCCGGTGCTGTGATTAAAGGTGTGAGGTCTGGTTCTCTTTTAGACTGATTTGCTCTCCTGCAGGCCAGGGTGGCCTTGAACTCACAGAGATCCATCTGCTTCTGTCTCTTGAGTGCTGGGATTAAAGCGGTGAGGCACCACTGCCTGGCCTCTATGACTAGCTAGTGTGGCTAGTTTTGTACTTTGATCATCTAGCAAGTTCTTTCTGTTATATCATAAACAAAAAATCACAACACACTGTGACAAAGTTGGGCTCCCTCAGACTCATGGATGTTGCTTTTCTGCTCTTACTAAATGTGGGTGACAGAGACCACCATACACATTCATTGCAAAATAATACCATACCTTCCCTATAGGCAAATCAGTACCATGCCACCAAAGCCTCATTTTTCAGGAGTACTATGACAAAGTACTTTAAAATCTTACATTGTCTGGGGTCCTACATACAATTCAACGTCTGATGATGGAGTCCTGCACCCTGAGCACACTGGGCACAAGTGCCTTATGGCTTACAGTACATAATCTGCTACCCGCCCACTGATTGAAATCTTGGTGAAATGAAAAATTACAGTGTTGTGGTAAAGACACGGAAATAGGACCCTTTATTCCTAACCTGTTAAAGTCTAACCGCTGTTTCCCAAATGTGCTTCCCTCAGAGAAACACAGCAGCTTACTTGAACAGCTGAGCAGGTTCCAACAGCAGAGTATGCCATTGTGGGTCGTGGCGAGAAGGTACTTGGAGCATGTTAGTCTTCCGAAGCACAGGTGCCTAGGTCAGAACCACACCAGGGTGAGCTGTGGCAGCGCTAGCACATTTGCATATGATGAGCCCACCGGGTTAGTTCTGCTCAATACAGACTTGCAAGCAGGCGTGGGTTTTCCTTTTGTGTTCCGAGCTGTTCTAACAGCAGTGGAAAAGGTGCTAAGGCAATACAAAGTGTCATTTAGACACTTGTATTTCCTTAGCAAACTTGGAGGATCAACTCTCTTGTATGCAGCACCATGTAACAACCACCACACAGCACAGCACAAGTTATATAAAATATATAATGACAATTAATAAAACCTGACGTTCTTTACCCACAGGGGGAGATCTATATTCAGAATTCTAAAGAAAGATTTACAAAGTAAACTCAAAATCAGCTATATTAGATGAAATTAGTCACCTTCCAGAACCGTCCTCGCGTCTGGGTACCAGAAGGAATGAATGGTTTGAGTGTTATGTTTCTATGGGAACACATAGACTGCCATGTCAGGATCAACTGAGGCTGGCATAGCTTTAATTGCTACACAACATGCCAATTAAATTGTGTATTATACTGAACAAAGTTGGATAGTCCAATGTTAATCCCAGTTTAAGAATGTCTGCCAGTGCCGGGCGTTGGTGGCGCACGCCTTTAATCCCAGCACTTGGCAGGCAGAGGCAGGCGGATCTCTGTGAGTTCGAGGTCAGCCTGGTCTACAAGAGCTAGTTCCAGGACAGCCTCCAAAGCCACAGAGAAACCCTGTCTCGAAAAACCAAAAAAAAAAAAAAAAAAAAAAAAAGAATGTCTGCCAGCTGCCCATGTACTCACAAGTTTCAGTTTTCCAACATTTTGATTAGTTTCTTAACCTTATTCCCCAGTAAACTACAGATTACTTCTATTGTGGGAAACATACATTATTATTGACGTTTAAAGACTCACTGAAATTTCAAAGAAATATATACTTTGGTAGCAATATAAACTAATTTACCTACCTTATCTTCCCAGCTCGTTGGCAAAATGTACATTTTAGTTCCCATGTTTCTGAATCCCATATTGTGACTATTTCTTCGAAACTAACTGCTAGTAAGGAGCCATCTTCAGAGAAACAGCAGTTGGTTGCTTGATACTTGTGGTAACTACCCACAAAGTCACAGGTCCAGCCAATGGCTTTTTCTGTGGAAAAACAAGACATAACAAAAATGGCGTAAACATTAATAAATAGTATTTCAGACACGTTATTAACTGAAAAAGTTAAACAAAGAAAACAAACATAACAAAAACAGATTCCACACAACTGTGCTAGCAAAGTATTACAAAACACCTTTTTGGTATTTTCCCTTCCTGAAGACCTTGACCTCCCCCTAGTGAGAAGAGAAAGACCCAGCAGCAAGAGGCCTTTCAGCTGCACCAAACTGACACAAAGTCACTCACTTCCCCAAGGCACAGATTCTGGTGAAAGACTATGTAAAAGTTTAATATGCAAAAGACTGCTGAAATTAGCAATGGTTTACACAACTTGACAAGGCAGAAAACACCTTCTCAAAGAGGGTATTAATGATGATACAAATATATCACTTCTTAAAGCTGTAACTTCTCAACACAGTCTATATGTTAACTTACTATATATATCAGAGTCATCCACTAACGCCCACACTTTGAAGTGGCCATCTCTGCTAGCTGTGACCAGTATGGGTTTTTCATAGTTTTCTGCATTATTGAAACAGAGAGCTGTGATGTGGTCATCATGCGGCATGGTGATCTTTGTGTTAAGAGCAAACCTAGTAGAAGGAAAATCACAAATTTACTCGCAGAAAAGACTTGGTAGGCTAGTACTCTATACATCATGCAATAACACCTTTAAAATGGGCAGCTGAAGCTGGGCGTTGGTGGTGCACACCTTTAATCCCAGCACTCGGGAGGCAGAGGCAAGTGGATCTCTGTGAGTTCGAGGCTAGCCTGGTCTACAGAGTGAGTTCCAGGACAGCCTCCAAAACAATACAGAGAAACCCTGTCTCGAAAAACCAAAAAAAAAAAAAAAAAAAAAAAAAAAAAAAGGCAGCTGATGGATTGTAACCCACAATGGTAAAATTTCACACACTCTATGTCTAACATTACAGTACAAGCTCTAACACCACATGCATCTGGGGTGACTCAAATACTGATCAGTATAGACAGCGGCTAGCTCACTGGAAAAAAATGAACCTAATATAAAACAAACCATGACCAAAGGCCACTGTAGCAGACTCTGTAGGGCAATTACACAGAACTTAGAGGTCTGGTTTCTTCTAAATGGAGAGAGAGGGAGAGAGCCAGGCCTTGAAAACTCCACTATATTTACATTGTGAAAACATGGGATAAAAATAACTTACTGAAATCACCCCAGTTGTTGACACTGCTTGCTCTGTCCTAAGAGAGCACCTAGCTGTGGATCAAGTGCCTCCAGGGGCAGATGCTACAAGAGAGGACTAGGAGAATCTCTTAATTCTGGGCTGTTTTTCTCATCTGTGAAACATGGGGCATAGGCTTAGCTTACTATTCTTTACAAATGTACCAAGCCAGGCGTGGTGGTACATGCCATGAATTCCAGCACTAGGGAGACAGAGACAGGCAAATCTGAGTTTGAAGCAGCATGGTCTACATAGCAAGTTCCAGAACAGCCAGGGCTACACAGAGAGACCCTGTCTCCAAAATAAAAAGGCTGGTACACAAACACCCAGTGAACAATTCTGCAAACAAGCAGCGTGTTATTTACCTAAACATGACAAATGTTATAGTTCTACTTTGACAGGTACTAAGGCACATTTGAATCCTAATTCTGGATTTGCCTAGAATTGGGTGTTATGTTGTGGAGTTACAATTCTTTCTCATGTTTGATCTTTTCTGTGATGACATAACATGATCTACATTGCACCAATGCTTTCTCAAAACAGAGCTAAATTAAAGCTTTCTTGTTAGAAAAATACTCCAAGCCCCATTTCTATGTGTAAAAATGAAACAGAAAGGTTGGCAGTTTTAACCATGAAATAGGAACGCAAGTGAGGTGGCCACACAGTAGGCTTACCCTTGGGTTTTCTTGCTATAGGTCCACAGTTTCATTTGCAGTTCGAGCTCACTTTTGTTTTCTTGTCGTTGTTCAACTGTTGCCAGCCAAGTGCCAGAACAGCCAAAGGCAGCCTTCACTAGTTCAATCTGGATTAGACCGTCATCGTTGATGTACTCTTGCTGTATGATATCTAACTGACAAGGTGAAAGAGTCCAAAATGTTATTAATGTAAGTATCGTTAACCTACAGTCAGCTTTCTTCTAAGAAAACCTAAAGGCTAAATAAATGTTATTAATGTAAGTATCGTTAACCTACAGTCAGCTTTCTTCTAAGAAAACCTAAAGGCTAAATAAATGTTATTAATGTAAGTATCGTTAACCTACAGTCAGCTTTCTTCTAAGAAAACCTAAAGGCTAAATAAATGCTCTATCCTGTTAAGAGAGTTAAAAAAAATAAATACATAAAAGCAGGCTAGCTTTTTATTTATGACTAATCTCTTAATTCCTTAAAATGAATTGTCTTGTGTTGCTAAGAAAATAAAGTGGTTGTTTTTGGTTGAGGAGCCTTCATCTAAATAGCTATAGATCCAAAATGTCTTCAGATTTCATTTGAAGTTTAGAATGGTTTTATAGACACAGGAGATATTTGGGGGCTAGGACCCAAGTCTACATATAAAATTCTTTACGTTTTTTATATGCACTTAAATCTACAGGCAGCCGGTGGGTAATTTTACATAGTAGTTTTAGCATTGTGCTGTGACAAGTCTTCACATGAAGTCAGGCACGGGATTTTCCTCACATAGTATCAGGGAAGTACTCAGAAGTTTTAGATCTAGAAACATTTAAGAGTTTGGACTTTGGCCAAGCATGGTGGCATATACCTTTTAACCCCAGTACAAAGAAGACAAAGGCAGGTAGACCTCTGGGTTCAAGGTCAGCCTGGTCTACAGAGTGAGTACCACTACAGCCAGAGCTAAACAGAGAAGCCCTGTCTTGAACCCCCCACCCCATCCCTGAAAAAAAAAAAAACCAAACCAAAAAAAAAACCCTTTGGATTTTGAGTCTGGGGATGTTCAAAACTGTATTAAATGTATTAAGTGTCCTTTCAGAACATGTGGGGGTACTAACTGTTTTTATGTTTAAAGGATATGGGAGAGAAGGAAGGAAGGAAGGAGGGAGGGAGGGAGGGAAGGGAGGAAGGAAGGAAAAGTTAGTTACTACAGCAGTAATGTAAGAAGAGCACTGCAGGGCACAAGGAAAAGGTGGGCCGCATGTGTCAGGACTGAAGTGTTCTTGTGTAATCTACACTAACTTTGAACTCTGGCATGCGAATGACAGTTTTACCACCCAGCAGACCCCATCAACACAGGCTCATTCCCTTTCACTGTGACTCAAAGCACATGTGTGGGCAGCAACAACTGCACTAGAGACTAGAGTAATCACAGACACTATCAGCTAGGTTCAAACACAAAGCATAGGATCAACATCTGCAGTTTCCACACAACCCCAGCAGCACTGTACAGACCTTTCACTCATTTTAAAACTTGGCTTATGGATCAAAATCTTACATTATATAACTGCTTATCACCCTGGAGAGAATAAAATTGCAGGTGACCAGGCTTTCCATTCAAAACCAAAGCCTTGGTTCTTGGGTCGACCATCAGGCCAGTAGATATACTCCTATCTGCAAGAGAAGTGACAGACGTCAACCGCACTGTGGCAGCAGCCACACACCAGGTACAATCCCACATCCCCTAGAGGCTGCAGTACCTTTGACTAGGCCTTGAATGACAGCAGATGCGCTGAGATTTCGGTGAATAACTGTTATCTCTGTTAAAGCAGAGAGAAAAATAATTAAACATAAACAGATCAGAATATCAAGGTGATGAGGACCTTTGGAATATACCAGAACACAAGAAAATCCAGTAAGTTCAACTAAGTCAGTGTTACTAGAAAATCAGGGCTATATTCTGCGAGCTAACTGAGCAATTAGGGATGGGGATAGAAGTTTCTGTAGAAGTCATTAGCCCTTTCTTTCAAACTATGTGTGCTCATGTATGGGTGTGGGGAAGAATGCGCATGTGAGTGCAAGAGCTTGGGGAATCTAGACAAGGCAGTGGGTATCCCAAAACTGGAGTTGCAGGCCTGATGTGGGTGCTGGGAACTGAGTAGGGTCTGCCTAAGATTAGGGTTTCTATTACCCGCTTTCACAGCTAGTGCTCATGGACAAACGGATAGTTCACAAACTGACCTAGGTGAGAAGGAACGGGAAAAGAGTGAGTGCCCTTCCTCCTACCACACGCCACAGCACTCATGTAGAGCTACGTCAAGGGAAGCTCACTGGCATGCTCAGAAAAGGCCACGACTTATCAAAGTAGGAAGGCCCACTTCAAACCTGCCTTCCACTTTAAAGAGTCTGAAAATACAATCTCCATAGCAACAAGAAAACGTATTTAGCCTTATGTTTTCATAAAAAGGATCTGAGACTGATGGGTCTGAAGGCGTGTGAGGCTGAGGGGTGGAGAAAAGTAGAACTCTTTTACCTATTACCTCCTCACAATGAGCAGCTCAGACTTACTGTTATCAGAGTGTGAAGTACAGAACAAGTCTCCCGCAGGTGACACAGAGATGTGCTCAATAGTAGATCCCAAGCGAGGGAGAAACTCCTTGTTCTTCTCTGATCCTTCTCGCCACTCTACAAGCACACATTCGCGCCCGCCACTCAGCAGACTGGTGCCTTTGCAGCCAAAGAAACCACATGTGCAGAGTTTGGAGGAAAAAAGAAAACAAAAACAAACATAATCAGCATTTAAGTGATCTCTTTGGAAACTTACAAAAGTGTCTTTCTTGTCTTCCTATCATTTTAGCTGGCTTTATTGATTATCTTTCAGTCTTATTTTAATTGACATAGCTGTGCAGATATACACAGTACAACATAATGCTTGCATCCATATATAGTGTAATACTCAAATCATGTAATTTGAGCATCTGGCACCTTGAGTATTTATCTATTCCTTGTGATGAAACAATCAAAATCTTCTTCTATAGTCACAATAGTAATAGCTACAGCCACCCTATTGTGGAACAGAGGAAACAGCAAAGATGACCTACAGATAAAATGTTTGTCAATCATACATCTGATAAGGGATTAATAGTTATAAGATGTAAAGAACTCAAATAACTCAGAAGTGTAAACAGTACAATTGAAGAATGGACAAAAAATATAAATAAATAAAAACACTTTAATATAGACATTTCCCAGAAGATACACAGATGATCAACAGATGTATGAAAAAAAATCCTCTGCACTCTGTATCAGTAACTATCAGAAATACAAATACACACTCTAAATGAGGCAGAGCCTCACTCTGTCAGAGTGTGGAGATAAAGGGATCCTTACACTTATGCTAGCTAGTCACCACCTCAAATTCGCACTTCCTTCATCCGTGAAAGAGCAACTAACAACTTCACTATTCCAAAGACCGAGGATGGAAAACACTGGCAGCTATTGGCATCTGATAAACAGCAGCAGTTATTGACTACAACTTTACAATAAGACTGTATCAAAACCTGGCGTACACTCTACATATGTTCTCCATGTGAGTAGAACCGAGCACAGTGTATATTCTGGAACCTAAACCACATTTCTATTGTGGTGAGCAAAGCCCAACAAAGGTCATAGAAAGTGTCTGCAATTTGACTCACATAACCTATTTTTGTTTGTGACAGGATCTCACTACAAAGCTTAGGCAGGCCTTGAACTCATGGTAGTCCTCCTGCCTCAGGCCCCTAAAAATGGGATTACAGTTGTATACCACACCTGGTATAATTTTAAATCTTAAACTATAAATGCTGTGAATTCCAACATTTGATTCAGGTACTTCTAAATTTCCTTTTAATTATCAAAGTGGCACTTACCTGTCACTGTAAAAGCCAAATCCATAACCATATCATGGTGCCAATGCAAACACGTATATGTGTATTTCTTATCATCATGAAAATTCCTCCTATTGGAGAAAACAAAACACTTTAACATTTTTTTCCTCACATAATAAATCCTGATTACCCTCCCTGAACTCCTCCCAGCTCCTCTCCACCTCCCCTCTCATCCAGACCCACTTCCTTTTCTGTCTCTGATTGGAAAACAAACAGGCTTCTGAGACAGTAATAAAGTACAGTAAAACAAAAACACATCAGAATTGGACAAAACAAACAAAAGGAAAAAAGTCTAAGAGAAGGCACAAGAAACAGAGACCCACTGCCATGCTCAGGAATTGCATACAAACACTGAACTGGAAACCATCCTACACAGGTAAAGGACACTATGTCTGCCTCCTCTTGCACAGGCTTCCCTGAGCTATGAGAGAAGTTATTTGATGGAGTCATTCATTTAGGGCTGAGGAAAGAGAACTCTTACCTTGCCCTTGGGTGAACATAGGAAACAACAGCATGCTAAATCCAACAAATAGCAGTCTCAAGTGTTCTGGCATCAGGGTTAGGGACCACCCACTAGGTCCTCAGGAATGTCACACTGTCTTATTTTAGTTAAAACAGGACATAAAATGGCTCCAGGTGACAGAATGCCTCCCTGTCTGCACAAGCTTGAGGCTAGGACCCCTGCATCACAGCATGAAGGGAGCATGACAAGAAACGGGGCAGCAGCACAGAGGCGCTTCTGCAGCACTGACACTGGCGCCACCTTCCTTTGGACCTAGGGACAGTGCCGCTCTGCAGGATGAGTGTGAAGCAGCATGTAAGTGACCCAGGTCTTCCCAAGCTCACTGACCAAAGGCGGATTTTGCCATCCATGTGGCCAGATGCGATGCAGTCTTCCTTGGGGTGGCATGCTACACAGGTAAACTTGTTCTTAGCATTCTTCTTATTTTTGGTTGATGGTAAAGTAAAACTAGGAAAAAGAAAAACAACCTCCCCTTGGTTATGAATCAAGCATTCTGTTTGGTAAGCATTTACCAATATACAGCATAAACTTCATGTGACTCACATCTTATCACAAGAACTGGTCAGTGGAAGCTACTAAGGTAAGTCCTTTTAGCACCTTTTTCTGGCCTGGGGACAGCTGATTCAATCTTTCTCTCTGAAGCGGAATTTCAGCATTAAATGTATGGCCATGCTTATTAAGCTCTAAGTGAAGTGTGTCCTAAAGGGACAATACAGAGTGATAAAATCATTCGCTCTGTCTAGGTTGGTTCCTAATCCACTTCTGAAGAAGTGAGGATCTTTCTACAAACCATGCTAACTTAAGGGTAGCTGGGAAGATGACCCTGGCTAAGACAGACTGACCACACAACACTCAGCTCAGCACCAGCCTCTCTAGACACGGCATCTTACTCATCCTTACAACTCAATTAAATACGGTCTCTACTTAAACTTATTAACTTGAATTACATGGTGGCTGAAATGCACTAAACATTGTAAGGCTATACTGGTCTGGGGGGTATAAAAAACTAGCTTAGTGAACCATTACTACTCAGGCCTGTGCTTTAGTTCCACCCCTGAGTTTCCACTCTAACTTCCCTTTAGGATGTATTATGAAAACAAGATGTTAGCCAAATACACCCTTTCCTCCCCACCTACTTTTGGTAAAGGTATCTTATCGCAGCAATAGAAAGAACACTGCAACAAAACCTTAATCTACTGCCTATTTCAGCCCTACAGCCAATGAGAATCATCAGGCCAAGCCTTGTCAATTTAAGTCCAATTTTTACACCAAATCCACACTTGGTGCACTGTATATAGGGTTTGAGATGGAGGGGACTCCTAGCTAAGATCATCCTCTACCACTGTGGGTCAAAAGGTTTGTCACTCTATATGATGGTCCCACTTCTTGAAACAAGACCCAGGTTTGGACCCAGTGCTCTGGTAAATACAACAAAGTTAATAAAAGGGAAGTCTTACTTGCATGTTTTCTTCTTTTTGAGAAAGTAAACAGATAAGTAAAAGTCCCGCACTGCAGCAATATACTCCCCCTGGTGATTTAAGCAAAAGGTAACATTAAAAAGAAATCTCTTTATCTGCAACTTTACTCTCTAGCTTTAAGTGTAGTGTTTTACATTTTTTCCCATTAGGCATACATATGATACCATGCCCTGTCTGACTCTGTCTACATTAACTGCTACCACAATCAAGATTTAGAAACAGTTCCTTCAACACAAAAAATGTCCCTTCCCTGTTTGGTCATTCCTCAATGTCCCAACTCTCACCAGCAACTGTCATTTTAACATCACAGCTTATTTTATTGCAACTGTACCTCAACACTAACCTTCTGAAATTTGCCTTAGGTATACTGTGAATTTCTTTTCACTGTTGAGTAGCATTCAGCTGAATAAGTACACCAGGATTCTGTTGTTAGCTGGCTGACTCTGGGTTGTTAAGTTTATGTAATGGCCATACAGGGTTACGTGGAACAGTTGGCAGTCCTACACATGCTACTCTGTGGTTATGTTTTGTCTCTGTACAGAAGTGGGCTAGGGCCAGGGGATTTAACTTTGCTCCTTATCGTGACACCAGTAGTAATCTTAGTAGAGGTGAAGAGGATTCTAACCATGGTTTTACCAAAACTGATGGTCAGCAAGACTCAATACTCAATGATAAAGCCTTCTCTCCCTTGAGGAATTAACCCTGTCCAGAAGAATGACAAAATAATTCTACAAACCCCAAGGCTAATGAAATAGGTCTTTAGCAGCATTTTATTTAAAAAAAATATTAACAGGCAGCTAAACAATGGTGCAAATACCATAAAGTACCTGTCAAAAACATGTTAGCATTCATGCATGTTGCAATATTAAGTTGAAAAGAGAAAATTATTCTCATCCTACTTCCTTTGGGAACTGTCATCTTCTATGTGTTCAAAACAGTCCTTAAATATTATCACTCGTGAGACTGAACATTTTCTTTCCTCATTATTTTTTTCTGCAATGTCTGAATTTCCTATAGTGGGTACATTAATTATAGATACAGAGTCCATATTTTTTAAAGACACATGGCCTAAAATGGAACAACTTCTTTTTTTAAATGGAACAAATCAGTGATTTTTATATGAAACAGGCAAAGAAGAGCACAAATACCACACATTGTTATTTTGGGGAAAAGTATAAAAGAGCAAAGGGCAGAATATATAACACACGGAAGGTTATAAACTAATACACACAACATAATCCAGGAATACTTGTCAAAAGAATATCATAGATTTTTAGTTACTAACAAAAGTACAATATAGCACTGAATCATCAGTGTTGAGGGGAAAACTTAGGGAACAGATTTTAAAAATAAGCAGAAGCTAACAGAACCAATGTACCTCATTTCCAAAGGCAATGCACTTGGGTGAGCGATTTACATAATCCAAAACAAAGGACAGTTCCCTAGCTTCCACGTCCTGGCTGGATGACTTAGGCAGCTTCACTGAAACCAGCTGAAATATGTCTAGCCAGAGGAAGTAATTTGTTAGACAGTTTCTCTACAGCAAGTACATTTAATCATACAAAACTGCTAATCTATACTCTCAAATGCTACGACTGTAACTTAACTGTAGGTCATCTTGAACAAAACGTACCTTCATTTAAAAAAAAATATTTGTCGCCGGGCGGTGGTGGCGCACGCCTTTAATCCCAGCACTCGGGAGGCAGAGGCAGGCGGATCTCTGTGAGTTCGAGGCCAGGCTGGACCGACAGCCTCGAAAACAATACAGAGAAACCCTGTCTCGAAAAACCAAAAATAAATAAATAAATAAATAAATAAATAAAATTTGTCTATTCGTATTTTACGTCTGAGTTCTGCCTGCTTATACATAAGTGCACTTTGTGCACAGCCTGGTGCCTACAGGGGTCCTGGGGGTGGAGTAACGGGTGGTGGTGAGCTGCCATGTGGGCGAAGGGAACCAAATCTGAGTCTTCCGCAAGGGCAGCAAGTGCTCTTAACTGCTAACCCATCTCCCTAGTCCCTGAACTCTTCATTTCATGAAGTCTAATACTCAACTCCTCAACACTCCTGGCTGTATCAGGAGTTTTACACAGGTGTACTTTTGTTTCAAAGTACTACACTGAGGTTTAAAATGGGTCTGAGCTGGTACTACTTGGCTTTAATCCCAACACTCTAGAGTCAGAGGTAGAGGTAGGAGGATCTCTGTGAGTTTGGGGTCAGTCTGGTCTATACAGTGAGTTCCAGGACAGCTAGAACTATAAAGATTTTGTCTCAAAAAACAACAACAAAAAACTCCAATAAATAAATAAAAATAAAATGGGAGTGGTGGCACACGCCTTTAATCCCAGGACTTGGGAGGCAGAGGCAGGCAGTCTCTATGCATTCAAGGCCAGCCTGGTCTAGAGAGCGAGTTCTAGGACATGCTCCAGAGCTACACAGAGAAAGTCTGTCTTGAAAAACTAAACTAAAATAAGATAAAATGGGACTGGTGAGAAGCCACCTGAGAACTTCCTGAAATGTTGGCTGGGGAGGTGGCTCAGTGGTGCTTGCCACGAACATATGAAGACCTGAGTTAGATCCTCAACCAATTACAAAAGCCAGCACAGTGGTGGGTGCCCAGGAGGAGTCCTGGGAGCTAGCCTAGCTGAGTCAGCAAGCTGCAGGTACAGAGATTAAGTGGAGACATAGGAAGATACCATGGAGTAGCCCTCCATGTGCACACCTGTGTACATGAGTATGTATGTAGGCAGCTATGGCCCATTAGAACGTTCACAGATAAGCTTAAAATAGGCACACAAACCAAAAAGTTACTGATATTAAACCATAAGCAATTTTAAGTATACATAATTGTACCATTTAGTAAAAATGAAAACAATTTTCATACTAAGGACATGTGTATGTTTGTATATTTTTACATAAAGAATTAAATATCGGGGAATTCAGCTGACTATCTAGTAACTATATCAAAACTGCTTTGAACTTTTAATTCTGATACAACTGTATCTTATAGAGTGAGTGGCACTCTTGAATTCCAGCATCAGAAATTTTCTTTGGGTAACTTCTTGTTGGTATCTATTATATCAAGTTCTACCATGGAGAATAATTCTCCATGATTACTTACAATGTTGTAGACATTCCTAAAATGCTGATACATGATAGTTTCACTAATATTAAACAGTAACAGCTCAGGCACACATTCCTGGTTCTTAATATCAATTTCTACTTATTTTATTTGATATGACTCAAGACCAACAAATAAAAGGACAGTGATACTTACTAAGAAATGGCATTAAAATTCAGCAGAAAGAGAAATTCTAACTTGGCTCTAACACCTAGATCTGAGTCCATTATTAATTGATAAATACGTGTATATATATGCAGTAATCATTATCCACTGAAGACCTCAGAACAAAACCTCCCCCAATATAAAGATGACAGAAATGTAAATGTCGACTCAAAACTGCTAGCTTGAGATTAAAATTACTGTTGAGAAACATAATTTTGAGAAACTGTAAGATGCATCTGATGTCCACAAAAACAAACTAAGTGCTGTACCTGGTTCTTCTTTACTTATTGTAAGGAAGACAGAATCTTCGGCTCGGGCAGGAATAAAGATGGCATGGAGTTTAGGTCCAACTCTGAACGTCTGAAAGAGATGACAGATCCCACTGTGCACTGCCCAGTTCCTCCAGAACACTGTGCTCGAGGCAGAGCTGAAGGCTTTCTCACTGCTGTTTTCCTAACACAAGAGTGCCTGTCCGTAGAGGCCATGCACACTATTTGTTGAATAATCTTCTATACACCGTCCTGACTTTTCAATGATCACATAGTGTCTCACTGACTAAACCTATCTTAATTTTAAGTAACATCAAGGTTACATAGATTTTTCCACCACAATTTAAGAACTACGTACATTATAGGATATTTCAATGAGAAATTCTTACAGAAAAAAAAGTACTATACTTTTCGTTTTCTTCTCATTGACAAACATACAAATGTCTCTCTAGATTGTGCTCATTACTGAACTTCTTTTTACAATGTGTATTTTGGGAAGGAGGGAAATCACTCTGCTATCTGTTTAAATTCACACTTTTAAAATTAATGGGATGAACCATGTCATCATGGTAACTGGTATTTCTTTTGCTGTTATGTACAACTACTAACTTGAACCTGCCTCCCCTACCCTTTCCTGAGAATGCTGGACAGAACCTGGGACCTCACAGACTCTCCATCACTGAGCTACATCCTCAGGGTCCATGCTCATTTATTTCCCATCCTGGTGGTATTGAAAATATTTTCTCTCAAATGTGGTACATCTACACAATGGAGTACTATTCAACAGAAAAAAATAATGGAAATCATGAGATTCGCAGGCAAATGGATGACACTAGAAGAAACCATCCTGAGTGAGGTAACCCAGTCACAAAAAGAGAAACATGGCATGTACTCTCTCATATATGGATTTTAGACATAGATCTGGGGAGTGACAGCCTACAATCCTATGGCCAGAGAGTCTGGGAAACAGAAACTTCATTTAGTGGCTGATCGAAGAAGAGGCAGACTCCCTTGGTTAAGTACTGAGCTGAACTCAAGAAAGCCAGTAACAGAGAGGGAGGACTGATGATCAAAGGGATTAAGACTGGGCTGGTTTAACCCCCAGAAACAGCTGACCAGACAAAGGTTAACTCTTGAATCCCAGGCATCAGCCTGGGAATCCAGCATGGGACTGATCAAGACCCCCTGAATCTGGGTGTCAGTGAGGAGGCCTAGGTAATCTATTGAGCCTTGGGCAGCAGATCAGTACCCATCCCAAGTATACACACGGACTTTGGACTCCCATAGAACAATGTGAGGTGTACTCTCAACCTGAACTCTTGGGGAAGGGTCTAGGCCCTGCCCTATATGAAATGACAGACTATGGACACCCCCATGGAGGGCCTCACCCTCCCTGGGGGAATGAGGGGATAACGGGGGGGGGGGAGTTGGGGGAGGGCACAGGAGGAGGGGAGGGAATGGGAGAGGGACCTGGAACTGACTTGTGAAGCAACCTCGTTTCTTATCTAAATTTAAACTGGAAAATAAAACATATATAAAAAAAAAAAGATTTTCTCTCAGTGATTTTATTAGTCTTCTTTTTATGATAGAATCTTCAAATTTTCAGTCAAGGATGTACCTTATAAAATAATGTAATTTCTTAACTTGTTCAGGAAGTCCTTTCAAGATTAAGCCCCATAGAAGAAAACTAAAGAGCAATATACACACCTTTATCAAAATGCCATCAAGGTAGTCCCACAGTTTAATTGTGCCATCAAAGGAACAAGAGAAGAGCTACAAGGGTAAAACATCACAGAACAGATTAAACAGTACCCCAAAAATGACACACGAATAACTAAAGGCCTAAAGGACTGCTTGGTTTGTTGTTCATTAACTCATCGTTAGCCTCTAAGGGGTGGTAGAATTTATAAAATTTGAATATCCCCATTTAAAATCCAAGTATAAAGTTTCATGAGCCCCAACATGATACTCAAAAAGTGTCAGTTTCAGCTTTAGGACTTGGGGCTGTTCAACCAGCAAAGTAAAATATTCCCTGAATCCCAAAGCTCCAGAATCCAAGACACTTCCACCCTAAGTGTCTGAGATAAAGGACACCAGTCAGTGGTCTCTACAAAATAATCTAATTACAGCAGCTAGCAACTTCAAGTCTTAGGTAGAGATGAAGGGGAGGGAATCAAGTTTCTGTTCTGACGGGGGATATGGCATGGGATGAGTAAGGAAGGTGTGCTCAAGAATTCGTTCTGCTTTCTCTAACGCCCAATACTTTCCTATTAGTGTCATGGCAGTCATCTTACCTAAGTATTAAAATACGTTCCTCAAATGGCAGCATACACATTTCTTTCCTTTTTAACCCAACCCATTAAAGACCATTACTTTCAGAAACAGTAGGAATTCTACAGCCACAGTGCTGCCACGTTCTAGGACTCATCTTTGTGGCACGTTACCACAGACGGCTTGACAGTGTTAGACTAGTTCGTGAACCCTTGGTGAGCACAGATCTTAATAACATGGGATTGTTAAGTAAGCTTAACTTTACTAGGTTACACAGGTTTTGTACTGTTAGGTGAAGATAGCTTGTTTATAAGATTTATACGTAATTTTAATTTGAAAGAAAGTGCCAATTTGATGATTTTTCTGAACTGGGTCATGAATTCAGAGATTAAAAATAAAAAGTATTTGAGTAAGACAGTATTATGTATTCAGGTAAAATAATTATGCTTGGTTAAAAAAATAAATGCCAGTTATTTTATCTAAGAATCATAAATACGGATTAGTAAAACAGTTACAAATACAAGCACTGTCAAAACAATGGAGAACTCTCAAGTTTACATCAGTTAGTTTTGTCCCACGACCTCATTCCCAACAGATTATTTCCCTGGTTATAATCGGTAAAGCACCCCCACCAAATTTAACTGAAACCTTCCTGTCAATAAAAAAACCAATGCTAGCATGTCCCATTCCAGACTAGCACCTGCAGATGGTTGTTGGGGTTGAGGAGAATTCCTGACACCACGTCTTCATGCCCGTGCAGAACGTGTACACACTCTTCTGTGGCACTGCTATAAACCTTAACAAAGTCTCCTGAGACACAGAAGATATACCTGGAAGAGAGAGAAATCTAAGTCTCACATATTACAAAGACAGTCTTTTGTGGCCTATGTTGTTAAAACCTATGGGATAGCAAACAACTGGACTGCTCTGTGCTGAATGGCACAGACACTGATGTCCAGTTACTCTTCAGTGGTTCACAGGCAGCATGTGTACTGTGCTCCAAAATGCTCCATAGTTGACTGGAGATATCAGCTCACAGATGCTGAGTGAACAGTGCTCTCAATGGTGAGGTCCATGTCACTCCTGTATTCCATCAGCTTCTTTTCCAACAGCTGAAATGGTGATTTTGTTTATACCTCTTTGGAGTTGTAGCTTCCTCCCACAAAGCAGATGCTCTTTCATAACCCAAAGTGATGACATTCATAATAGAACTTGTCATAAGAAAAGTTCACAAAAGATACTTGCCACACATGGTAGAAGGCTCAAGCCAGTGAGGCTATTCTCTGTGCTCCCAAAGCGCCTGTGCATGAACATCCTAAGAGGAGAGGTTGCTATTGCCCTGCTTTATCAAATCGATGACACTGTGTTGCTTACCAGTTCTCATCTTTAAAGACAGAACGCAGATCATAATGGACTGTATGTCTATAAACTACTGGCTAACAGGTGGCTGTGCACGATCAGCTCAGGAAAGGGAACCACCCCAAAGCACCTGCAGTGCTCCATCTTCTTCAGTATCTTGGTTCAGAGGCAAATGATTGTAGCCCGCACCACTCTTAAGGTGCTCTTAGTCTCCATGAGTGGTTGATACAACCAGGCTTCATAGTCACACCAAGTTAATTCTGCAAAACTTGACCTTATCCCTCCCCAAATAAAGATACAACAAAACCAAGTTTTTTTTTTTCACTAAACAGCAAAGAATAACCAGATAATCTCTCTCCCAACCTCATTCTCCACTAGTTCTCATCACATATAACAATCTCTTCAATACAAACACATGTCTATGCTGGGCCTGGTGATACAAGCCTGTAATTCCATCTACTTGGGAAGCTGAGACAGGAGCATCATAAGTATAAAGGTGCTGGACTACACAGCGAATTCAAAACCAACCAGGGAAACTTAGTGAAATCCTGTTTCAAAAGAAAAAAAAAAAAAACAAAACCAAAAGAAAAAATAAGTGGGTGTACACATGCAGGTGTGTGTGGGGTGCTGGGAGGCAGAGCTAAGTAATGGCGCTAGTAGCATCTGCAAGGTCCTAGCGCCAAGCTGCACAAACAAAGCAAACCAACCCACTGCCTTTTTGGATCCTGCCGAAGGGAGGCCTTTCATTCATCTCCTCAATAAACAACCTTCTTGGCCTAGCCTAGTGTGGTGGTTTTAATGAGAACTGAATGGTCCCCATAGATTCAGATGTTTGAATACTTGGTTCCCAGTTGGAAGAATTGTTCCTAAAGGATTAGGAGGCATGGCCTTGCTGGGGAAGTGTGTCACGGGGGGAGGGGGGGGGCGCAGGCTTGAAGATTTCAAAAGCCCATGCCATCCTTAGCTGATTCCCTCTGATGGGGATGTCTCAGGTACTGCTCCAGCACCAAGCCTGCCTGCTTCCATCATGCTCTCTACCATGATGGTCACAGGTTCTAACCCTCTGCAACTGTGAGCTTCAAATTAAACATTTTGTTTTCCAAGTTGCTTTGGTCATGGTGGTTGTGTTTTCTTGTTGTTGTTTTTTTATTTATATTTATTTATTTTGGTTTTTCGAGACAGGGTTTCTCTGTATTGCTTTGGAGGTTGTCCCGGAACTTGCTCTGTAGACCAGGCTGGCCTCGAACTCACAGAGATCCGCCTCTGCCTCCCGAGTGCTGGGATTAAAGGCGTGAGCCACCAATGCCTGGTGGCCATGGTGTTTTGTAATGGCAACAGAAAAGTATATAATACACCTAGAGCCCTCTGCATCATCTCCATTTTTCTCAATACTGAGTAATGTAGCCTTAAAAGCGCCTTGGGTTTGAAAGAGCTGCTACTGTTTTTTCTTCTCCATACAGTGAGTTTGTCTTGCCTTTTTGTCAGATCAGCTAGTTATACATAAAACAGTTGACAAATACAAAACAATAACAGCAACAACAACAAAAAAAACCAACTATCAGACTTGGCAAATTAAATGGACCACATACCTCATTCCAATAACTAAGCTGAGGTGCAGTTAAATGAGGGTGAAATTGGATATAAGGATGAGTCTGGAGGGACAGAACTGTGACAACTCTGAGCCCGTCCCCCCTTCCCCCCCCCCCCGCCCTTTATCTCATAAAACAATGTCAACAAAACTCCCTTTACTTGTAAGGACTATCTTGTAAAGACCCTTGACTTGGGTGTGTGGAAGTTACTTTCATCATTCATACAATGAACAACCAACTACCATCTTACACTCACGGGCATGGTATCGAGGGAGAGTATGCCCTCCATAAATACAATCTTTACCCTTCTAATAGAGAAAATTTTTTTCAACTAAGTATCTCTATTCAGAGTACTTTGAATGAGTAAATAAACAAATAAATGATTACTTAGTAATTTAAAAATATTTAGTAGTTACTAGCGGGCATCTCTTCTACATGATACAATGTAGCAGCAGCAGCAGCAAGGATGCCAGCTGACTTGCAGTGTGCCATCGAGGCCAAGCGCTGTAGACGGATTACCTCCTAGAGACCTCACATCGGCTTTTACTATGTAAAGTTCCAGGAATAATGGTAATAACGGAGTACGAACTCTCGCCTGGGCCGAACAGCACACAGCCTGGACCCTTTTCCAGCCGCGCAGGAGACCTGGTCTAGCTTGGCCGCGCGACCTGTCCCTGCACCTGCGACCTCCCCGGTACGAGTCGGGGGAGCCCAGGCTCACCCACGCAGCAAGCAAGGCCAGGCTGTCCCGGGAGCTCCGGGTCTGGGCACGCGGAGTCCAGGCTCGCACTCGGCCGCGCCTGACAACAGCTCCCTCCCCGGCCGGAGCCCGCCGGCGCCCCGTCAGCCCGCTGCATACTTCGAATCCGCAGAGAACACGGCCCTCCTGAAGTTCAGCCGGCTACCGCCGCATCGAACCACGCGGACGCTCTCCTCTACCATCTTCGCGCAGACGCACCGAGCGCCGGCTCCACCACCCACTTCCTTTCCGGGCCGCCTCGACTGGGCGTGTTTCTCCGCCTCGGTCCGCCCGGGCTCCTCTAGCTCCGAGACTCGATGGTCAGGTCAGCGCCTGCGCCGCCATCTTTAGTGTGGGCGCTGTCAATTTAAGAAAGAGTGAAGCCGAACAGCCATGCACAAAAGTAAACTGTTCCCGATACCGCCGCAGCTATTTAATACAAAGACAGAGCTTTCCCTCCGGCCCCTTGAATCAGACTCTGTAGCCTCGGCCAGAAGCAGAAGTGAGCGCCACTCCTCCCACCGAAGGCCTCGCCCTTTCTGTCCCAGAGATTGAGCGACAGGAAAATGACGCAATCACCCCGCGCCAATTTACCTCGGTTACCGGATTAAGGGATTTTGTTTGTTTGTTTTTAGTTGCAGTAACCGAAGTGGGATCCTTTAGCTATCACTCGCAACGTTTTTTGTGAGCATCGCTAAAATCCTACAGCATCTTTGAAATCCCTGCAGCTATCAGCTGTCATTGCCATGTTCTTTTCTTTGGCGAAGCCGTCCAGGGTTAAAAGTGGTGGCGCACACCTTTAATCCTGGCACTCTGGTTGCAGAGGCAGGCGGATCGGATCTCTGAGTTCAAGAGCAGCCTGGTCTACAGAGCGAGTTTCAGACCAGCCAGGGCTACACAGAGAAAACCAGTCTTCAACCCCCACTCCCCCCAAAAAAGCTGCAATGGCTGTTGGATTTGCTAAGGCTGTTGAGTTCCTCTGGCTTTAGTCCTGAGTTAAGGGGATGTTGATTGTAGGGAAAAGGGACCAGTCAAAGAAACACACCCTGAGCAGAGCCAAAGAAACACACTTTGGCCCTGCAACCAGAACTAAAGAAATGTACCCTGACCCTGAAACCAGTGCCAAAAGAACACATTTTGTCCCTGGAATCAGAGTCAGTGAAAGAAATGCACCCTGGCCCTAAAATTGGAGCCAAAAGGCTAAAAAGGACCAGAGAAAGAAACACACTTTGGCTCTGAAACCAGAGCCAAATCTGACCCTAATCATGTGCAGAAAACTAACCAATCACTGAGCAGAGCTCTAGCCAATCTGAGCTCAGCACTAAAATCTGACCAATCCCCACCCTGGAAGCCCTATATAAATCCTGTGTCTGTTCAGCTTGTGTCTGTTCGCTCTACCAGGCTGTCCTCTGCCACTCTGGCAGAGGGCAGCCACTCTCCTGGATCCTTCCCTCCTAATAAACCCCTTCAATGAGCTTTGGGTGAAGATCTTCTTTAGCAGCAGCAACGGAGCAGAGGGGACCCTGGGCAGGGCAGGGCAGGGCAGGGCAGGGCAGGGCAGGGCTGTGACACTTGCTTGGGAAACCTTCCCTTGGCAGAGCGGAGTTCTTACACTCCACTCCCCGCTCTCTCTCCGCTCTCTGCTTTTTGGGAGCAGAGCTGAACTGTAGCAACTTCCTCCTGCCGAGCAAAACTGTTACACTTGGTGAACATCCCCAGCTGGAAGACCCTGTCCTGCTGTAGCAGAGCAGATACACTGGGGAAGCCTTTCCCTGAGGCTGGGCTGTAAGCAGCTAAGCTTACTACAACCTGTGGTGGTCCTTGGCTCCCAAGCTCCAGGATACCTTTCCATCTGAGCTGTGTAATCCTCAGTATCCTGTGACTCCCAAGAGCCAGAATACCTGACCCACTCCTGTTCCATCCTGATCCGCCCGGAACACTTACATTTGGTGCCAAAAATCGACTGAAAAGCCAACATTGATGCCTCTCTAACACTTTATATATGCATTATGTATGTGGTCACTGCATATTGGGGTATGTTTGTCTGCGGTGAGCCGTTCATCTGTCAACAGTATTTCCCATTTGTGCTGGCTCTGAACTACCCCTAAAGAAGAGCCACTGATCTCTTCATCCTAACGGAAGCAGAGGCTTGGTACATTTGCAACTCACCATAAATGTATGCTTATTCACAGCAGGAAAATATATTCTCAAATGTCAGAACAGCTTTACACATCACAATTGCAACAAACAAACAACAGAGAAATTTACTTTCTGTTGGGTTAAGCACATGAGAAACATTAAATTTTTATAGTTTGGGAACCAGAGCTAAGCAGAGAGGCACTGATTATTATGTTAAATAGTTTTTTTCATGATTATGATATGCCTTTTCTTAGTGGAAGAACACGGTGAATTTAGTGTCGCCAGGCCCCACTCCCCAGTCTCTTGATGTCTAAGTAATAAATCCTTTAAGCTCTCTTGGAAACTCTGAGATCTGATATAAGCTTATTATATCCTGAGGCGATGAAGAAAAAAACAATGAACAAATCAGTTTTGATTTCAGTTGTTTTACTATGTTTTTCTTCACAACCGTGCTGGAGAGGCTGTGGAGCAAGGTGAACACTCCTCCATTGCAAGTGGGGGTAAAAACTTGTACAGCCACTTTAAAAATCAATATGGTTGTTTCTTAGAAAACTGGGAATCAATCTACCACAAGACCCATCGATACCACTCTTGGGCATATACTCCAAGGATACACACTCATACCACAAAGACACTTGCTCAGTTTTGTTCATTGCAGCATTATTCTTGTTAGCCAGAACTTTGAAACAACCTAGATAATCCTCAACCAAAGAATGGATAAAGAAAATGTGGTACATTTATAAAATGGAGTATTACTTAGCTGTTAAAAATGGCATCATGAAATTTGAAGGCAAACATGTTATGTACTCACTTATAAGTGGATATTGGTTGTAAAGCAAAGAATAATCATGCTACAATTCACAGACTAAAAGAGGCTAAGTATCAAGGAGGGTTCAAGGAGAGACAATTGGCTCTCTCTGGGAAGGTGAAAAATGGTCTTATGGGTTGACTATGGGCAGGTAGGGATGGGAACATGAGAGATCAGGTTTGGGGATATTGTGAAATAATCTTTTTGTACACTGTGAAGATGTGTCTTTGCCAATGAATCTTCTGATTGGTTTACTAAAAAGCTAAGTGGCCATTAGCTAAGTAGGAGGTGTAGATGGGAGAGTCAGACAGAGAGAACTCTGGGAAGTGGTCTGAAATACTGGACAGTATCCTGAGCACAGGAAACCTCAAAGCCTGCCCCCACAGTTACAAACTTCCTCCAACAAGGTCATACCCTCTCCAACAAAACCACACCTCCTAATAGTGACATTGCCCATGAGATTATGGGGGCCAATTACATTCAAACTACCACAGATGCCTAACAATATTCTGCTATAATTGTAGACTTGTTGCTATAAAATATGTTTTAAAATGTGTTACACTTGTTTAAGCTGTGGAACATTTGTTTAATAATGCAAAGATGTGTTGCATTCTCTTATGTTGCATTTGTTTAACTCTACGAAACAATGTTACTGTGCCTGTCTAAAACACCTAATTGGTCTAATAAAAAGCTGAATGGCCAATAGCAAGAAAGAAGAAAGGATAGGCGGGGATGGCAGACAGAGAGAATAAATAGGAGAAGAAAAGGAGCAAGAAGGAGGAGCAGGAGAAGGAGGAGGACTCAAGGGGCCAAGCATACAGTCACACAGCAAGGCATGGAAGAATAGAATAAGAAGGAAAGAAAGGGATACAGAAATGAGAAAGCTAAAAGCCCAGAAGCAAAAGGTAGATGGGCTAATATAAGTTAAGAAAACCTGGCTAGAAACAAGCCAAGCTAAGGCTGGGCATGTATAAGTAAAGTAAAAATAAGCTTCCATGAGTGATTTATCTGGGAGCTGGGTATCTGGCCACCCAAACAGTTAATAGAGTAAAAAACAAATACCAGTTGGTACCTACCCCAATTGTCATCAGAGAGCCTTCATCCAGTAACTGGTGGGGACAGATGCAGAGACCCACAATCAATCTTTAGGCAGAGCTCAGGGTATCCTGCTGAAGAGAGGAAAGAAAGTTTGTATGAGGCAGAGCAGGGCACGGGAGGGGGGGATCACAAAAAACCCCACAGAATCAACTAACCTAGACTCATAGGAGCTCACAGAGTCTGACCTGAAAACCAGGGAACCTGCTTGGGACTGATCTAGGCCCTCTGTATACATGTGACAGTGTGTAGTTTAGTCTTCTTGTGGGATTCCTAAAAGTGAGACTAGGGGCTGTCGCTAATGGGAACCTATTCCTCACACTGGGTTGCCTTGCCCACCCTTAACACAAGGGGAGGTACTTAATCTTACCAAACTTGACATGACATGTTTTGTTGTTATCCTTCGGAAACCTGCCCCTTTCTTAACAGAAATGGAGGTGGAGCGGATGGGGATGAGGGAAGCAGACAGGAAACTGCAATCATGATGGAAAATAAATAAATATTTTTTAAAATGAAAAACTGTTTAAGAAGGAATGACGGCTCCTGACTTTGTCATGGGAACAGCTATTACAAAAGAAAACTGTCGGGACCTGCCAGCATGTTTAAATGTGCCTGAGAAGGGGAGTGTAGGTTGAGGAAAGAAACAGGCTAGAGACAGACATAGAGCCGGGAGGTTACCTAGTAAATACTGAGGTCAGACCCCAGTTTATTGCTCCAATTTCTTATATACCCCAATCAAAGTGGGGGGAACATTTCATTACCATGATACAAAGAACAAGCAAGTGTAATTACCTTCTTAATACCAAAACATCTGGTCACCATGTCCTAAACCAAATATCCTGTTGTCTATGCAAGACATACGATAGACACTCCTTAGGCCAAACATACTGTGATTTAACCTTGAACAAGCAATAACAAGCTTGAACTCTCTGGCCTTAAGTCAAGGTGGAACAGAACCACTTTTCTGGGCCTCTAAAGAAAACAAGCCCCCAAAAGCCAACCCACCGAATGTCCAAGGAATGGGGGCCTCACAGTACCATCCAGAGATTAAGACATCTGCCCTACCCTTCTCTGTAATATACATTTCCAGCTAAGTTTATCTGAGGTTGATTCTGACTGTCAGAGTTACACACAACTTATTAAAAATCATGTGCTATCATATAGTATCAATACCACTTAGTAATGTATTTTCCAGTGTTCTAGACCTTATGACCACCATGTTTTTAAATTTTCTTTTCAGTTTTGTTTTAGGTGAGACAAAAGAATGTACTAATTTTCACCTTTTTTTAGTTTATTCTCAATATTAGCAACCAGCTTGCATAATGATGAATAAGGTATATAAATTATAATAAAATCGATGTTTTATAAGAGTCTACCTGACTCACATAATATTACAATAGTGAAATATTTTAGGATTTTGGACTAAATATAACTGATTTAGGGGAAAAAAGAAACAAAAATGTCTTTTCATAGGTAGCATTCATCACGCACTCTCCTCTGCTTTCCTTATCATGCTGAGAGTGAGTGCTGTGCATTGTAGTTTCAATGAATGTGTAATTGGACCCCTGTTGTGGAATATTTGGACACTGTGGGAAGTACGTTGCTGTGATTGATATAATAAGAAGCTACACTGACAATAGCTAGGCAGGAGGTAAGGGAGAGAAAGGAAGAAGAGGAGAAGTCTAGGCATGAGGGAGGGGAAGGAAGCAGCTTGGGTATCATGGAGAGATGAGGTGATGAACCGCATGACAGAATGCAGATTAAAATACATGGGTTAATTTAAGTTATAAGAGCTGGTTGAACAAGCTTAAGTTATAGGCCAAGTTTTCATAATTAATAAGAAATCCCTGTGTCGTTATTTGAGAGTTGGCTGGTGGAGGCAGAGAAAGACCCTAAAGCATGAGTTCATTAATATTCACTAATATTGTTTCTCTTCATTAATATTATCTACTAGTTCATGTAACATGGTTATTTATGAGAACATAGTGGTCATCAAATTACCACTAAGGGATAAAACTTGGAGGACAAAGACTGCATATTCTTTTGAATTCCTTACACTCTTCCAGATGTGGCAGATTTAGTGAACAAGACAGTCTCTATTATTATAAAAGACCTCATTATAGTTGTCATGCCCCAAAGAAACTGGGAGCAAGGCATGTGTCTCCTCCCCCCACCTCCTCTCCTGCCCTCTACCCTAAACTTATTGCCCAGGGGCAGGGCTCTCTTTCCCCAGTTCCTGGTTCCTATGTAATACCTCTCTCTCTCTCTCTCTCTCTCTCTCTCTCTCTCTCTCTCTCTCTCTCTCTCTCTCTCCCTCTCTCTCTCCTACTCTTCCCCTACCTCATGTCTTGGTTCAGTCTGGGCTCTTCCAGATGTCTCTGACTGTACATTCCCTCACATCTACAATAAAACCATTTTCTTCAACCAAACCCAGGAGGGGTCATTCACTCATTTTCATTCAATAGTCTTTTTAGTTTAAAAAAAGGGTAAAAATGAATATGAATGATTGGTGTGACCTATGTGAAATGACACTATCTGGGAGTGGAATGCTTAAACCTCAATTAAGTGACAAGGTGAGGGTTGGCAAGTTACTTCATACAACTACAGATAGCAAATATTACTGGCTTTGTGGGTCACATGCAGTCTTTGTCATATGCTATTCATTATGAACTCTAAAACCCTTTAACAAGATAAATATTCTTAGCTTGCTATCCTACAAAAGTAGTCAGGTAATGGGCTTGCATCTGTGGACTACACCTATAACTGCTATCCTTGTTATGCTGGCAAAAGTATCAAATGATGTCTAAGAACACAGAGCTTCAGTTAGAAACTTTGCATTCTTTATTGGTAAGAATACATTCTTTATTGGTAAGTCTTAATGTCACTATAATGAATTACCCTATGCACAGTATGTTGGAGGGAAAGAGAAGTTATTTGACTTATGAGTTTGGAAAGTTCAAGTCCAAGTTAACACCGAGATGTAAGTGCCCCTATTGCACTTTCAGGGATATCTTGCTTTGTTGGTCATTGTTGTGGCTCATAGGCATTCAAATGAACAGCAATTAAAATAGATCAAAACATAGACATTATGCTCATATGCATGAATTCCTAATGATATAAACAAAACAAGCTCATTGATTAATCTTGGAGGCTTCCAGAAAATGAAGGAATTGTTTGCAAAACATAATTAAAAAGAAATCAGGGTCAAGTATATATTCTGCCTTTTCCATATGAATTTTCTATGGGTAAATAAATGTTGGTGAAGCAAAGTTCTGTTCATGAAGGCCTTACAGATAATAAGTACAGAAGAGCTGACAGATTATGAAATTGCTATTCTGCTGTCTCTAATGAATCAATGGGTTATGGCTGCTCACATCACAAGATACATATAGACAGTATGCACTTCCTATAAAGACCTCAAATTCACTTTGTAAAATAAACTTAAAAACTATAATTTGATGCTGTCTATATACCACTTGACAATTTTCAAAAATATGAGGTATGGAGAAGTATGCTTATGTTTTAAGAATATGGTTGACAAAATCAGACAAATGACCATTCCATAGGAGTAAACTTGACTTCTTTTATTTTTGTCTATTTTTAAATTTAAATCAGAAACAATCTCGTTTTTGCATATCAATCCCAGTTTCCTCTCCCTTCCATCCTCCCAAGGGCCCATTGACCTCCCATCCCATCCCCTTTTCTGCTCCTCAAGGTGAGGGTGAGGCCTTCCATGGGGGATCTTCAAAGTCTGTCACATCATTTGGAGCAGGACCTAGGCCCTCCCACTCTGTGTGCTGTGTGTCTACTCTGAGAGAGTATCCCTCTATGTAGAATGAGCTCCCAAAGTTCATTCGTACAATAGGGATAAATGCCTCCTAACTGACACCCACGTTCATGGGTTCTGGGTCAGTCCTATTCTGGTTTCCCAGCTATCAGTTTGAGGTCCGTAAGCTCCCCTGTGTTCAGGTCAGTTGTATCCGTGGGTTTCCCCAGCCTGGTCTTGACTCCTTTGCTCATCACTCCTCCCTCTCTGCAATTGGATTGCAGGAGTTCGACTCAATGCTTAGCTGTGGGTGTCTTCTTCTGCTTTCATCAGAGACTGGATGAAGGCTCTAGGATGGCATATAAGGCAGTCATCAATCTTGTTTTAGGGGAAAGGCATATAAGGTAACCTCTCCACTATTGCTTAGATTCTTAGTTGGGGTCATCTCTGTAGATCTCTGGACAGTTCCCTTGTGCCAGATTCCTCTTTAAACCTATAATGGCTCCCTCTATTAAGGTATCTCTTTTCTTGCTCTCCTCTATCCCCCCACTCAATCTTCCTGCTCCCTCGTGTCATCCTATGCCCTCTTTTTCTCCCCTTCTCTTTCTCCTAACTCCCTCTCCCCTCTCCCTATGCTCCCCATTTTCTCAGGAGATCTTGTCCCTTTCTCCTTCTCCAGGGGACCATGTATGTCTCTCTTTGGGTTCTCCTTGTTTCCTAGCTTCTCTGGCAGTGTGGACTGTAGGCTGGTAATCCTTTCTTCTATATCTAATATCCATATATGTGTGAGTATATACCATGTTTGTCTTTTTGTGACTGGTAAATTTGATTTCTTTATCAAATAAATTTCAAGAAAGTTTAACAAAAGAAGAGTCATTGTCTATTTTAAGAGAATTGGAAGATATATTGACTATTTATAATATTACCCTTAGTTTTCCCTGT
The DNA here is from genome assembly GCF_017639785.1 of Mesocricetus auratus. Taxonomy (NCBI): domain Eukaryota; kingdom Metazoa; phylum Chordata; class Mammalia; order Rodentia; family Cricetidae; genus Mesocricetus; species Mesocricetus auratus. The sequence goes on from NW_024429194.1 coordinate 59,962,250, forward strand.
TATAAATGACTGTAAAAAGATTAAGAATCAACTAAGACAAAGTGGTAGAGTTAGGATTTACTTAGAAGGCAAGTTTCCTATAAGTCCACTGCCAATGTGATCAATAGATATTGAATAGTATACTTAGATTATTTTTAAAATTTGTTAAATGATTATTATTTGAGGATCAAATATGCTTATCACTTACTCATGCAACTATATGATTGTGTTAATTCAACAGATGGAAGAATACCACCTAGATTTATAGCCACCTGCAAGACCCCATAAGAAAAAGAGGAATTCAAACTAAACTAAGCTCCACTGAATGATGGGGCAAGTCATTCTGTGTATATGTAAATAAAGCACTGTTGGTCAATAGGGAAGCAAGATAGGTGGGATTAGGAGTCAAGGAGGATTCTGGGAAATGTAGTCAAGAGTGGAGAGTCACCATGTGACCCTGGGGAAGACAGGATGCATGTCAGGATGCTGTCCTCAGAAAGATAAGTCCTTATAGAATATATATTAGTAGTCATGGGTTAATACTTAAGACAGAACTAGCCAATGAGAAGCCCCGGACATTGGCCGACAGCATGTAACTAATAGAGTCGTAAGGAATATATATTTGCTGAGGACTGATGTCTTCAGGGCTGCCATTGGAACCAGCTGAACAACCCCGGGTCTGAACCTGATCAGGGGAGTGTGGATTAGGGAAAGCTAGCTATCCAATGACGTTAAAGAAAAGATGGAGACATCTGTTCAAAACAGGAAGGCAATCAGTTAATACTGAAGGTGCCCAGTGTATTGAAGCATCATCTTAAGTAACCATCCAAAGGTAGGGAGCAATGACAGAAGACATGTACTATTATGTATAAAGGATTAATAGCAATTATTTCCCTTAGTCCTAAAGACACTCCTTTGTAGCATGTACCCAAGCCTTCAGGCACCCCACACCAGCACATCTCACTAGCCTTCAGGGTGCATGTAGACTCACCCTTGGCCCAAGTCTATTGTTATTTAGATAAGAGTCATGCTCCACCATGGCCAGGACATCCAGCAGCTATTAGTTGACATCTAGAAGACAGTAGAAATTCTGGATTCTCCTGAACTCATGGTTGGGTGGAATAGATTTCCAAAATATATGGGCCCCAACACATATTATTTTACTTTTACCTAAAATTAAATATAATAAATACACGTATATGTATATGTTCTACTCCATGAGAAGGAATTCATGCCTAGTACTTCTTGGGTAGCCAAGAACCCGAGACTACATAGGCCCGAAAATCAAATACTACTCTTCTGCTAAAGTAGTATAAGATTAACACAAAACAAACTCAATGGTATTTTTTAAGCTTTTTTGGTTTCATAATGCTTTGTCTTGTCACTTATAAATCTTTTGATTATATATATATATATGTATATATATACATATTTATATTGTGGTTTCTGGTTTTGCATGTTTATGAGACTTAGAGTATGCAAATGTGTTGTGTATTTGTATGCTCTGTATGTTTGTTGTGCTTTTCTTTGACTCTTTTCTGTTTGTTTTGTCCTTTTTAGAAAAATTTTTTTGTTATTATTTTTAGATGTCTGTCCATTTTCTTTTTTTTCAGGGTCACTTTTTCATCATTTTAAAATTAAAAATTTAAATTTATTTTACACACCAACCACAGTTTCCCTTCTCTCTTCTCCTATTCTCTCCACTACCTCCTTTTTACAACTCCCCCATTCACTCCTCAGAAAGGGTAAAGTGTCCCATGGGAATCAACAAAGTATAACATATTAAGTTGCGGCAGGACCAAAATTCTCCCTGCTAAATCAAGGCTGAGCAAGTCATCCAACCATAGGGAAGGTTCCAAAAAGCCAGCTCAAGTGCCAGGGACAGGTCTTGGTCCTGCTGTTAGGGGCCCCACAAACAGACCAAGCTTCTCAACGCACATGCAGAGAGTCTAGATTGGGCCCATGCAGACTCTCTAGCTGTCTGTCTAGAATTCTTGAGGTACTCACTCATAAGTGGATATTAGATGTAAAGCAAAGCATAGTCAGGATACAGTCTACAGTCCCAGAGAAGTTAGGTAATAAGGAAGACCCTAAGAGGGACACATGGATAGCCCTGGGAAGGGAAATTAGATGGGATCTCCTTGGTAAACTGGATGTCGGGGTGGGGTGGGGGATGGGAACACAGGTATCAGTTAGGGGAAGGAGGAGAGAGACAGAGAGAGAGAGAGAGAGAGAGAGAGAGAGAGAGAGAGAGAGATATCAATGAAAGATATATCTTGATAGAGAGAGCCATTATGGGGTTAGGGAGAAAGAAACCTGGTGCCATGAAAACCTCCAGGAATCCACAAGGACAACCCCAGATAAGACTCCTAGCAATAGTGGAGAGGGTCACCTGAATTGACTTTTTCCTGTAATCAGATTGGTGACTACCATAATTGTCATCATAGAACCTTCAGAAGATGCAGAGATCCACAGCCAAGCACTGATCTGAGTTCTGAGAGTCCTGAAGAAAGGGAGGAGGGATTATAGAGTCATGGGGTCAAGATCTTATTCTTTCTTAAAGATTTATTTGTTTGTTTTATGTATAAGTGCTCTATCTGCATGTGTACCTTTCTGCTAGAAGAGGGTATCAGATCCCCCTATAGAAGGTTGTGAACCACCATGTGGTTGCTAGGAATTGAACTCAGGACCTCTAGAATAACAGTCAGTTTTCTTAACCACTGAGCCATCCGCAGACCTGGCCTGCTTATTTTCTAATGAGAGAGAAAGAAGGGTTTGAATTTAGGTAGAGAGGCAAGGAGGATCTTAGAAGAGGTGGGGGAAGGGAAACCATAATCAGGATAAATTGAATTAAAAAAAACTGTATCAGGTCTTTATTTGGAATGCCAACTCTTGAATAATGACATGGAGATTTTTTATTAATTATAAAAGCTTGGCATTAACTTAGGCTTGTTTAAACTAGCTGCTATAACTTAAATTAACCTATTTACAGTAATCTACATTCTGTCATGTGGCTTGTTACCTTTCCTTCACAGTGTATGCTTGATTTTCTCTGAATCTTGCTGTTAAATCTCTGCTTCTCTAATTCCATCCAAGAGTTCCTATCACTGACCGGAAGTCCTGCCTATCCTCTTCTGCCTAGCTATTGGCCCTTCAACTTTTTATTAAAACAACCAGAAGGTGCCTTGGCAAAGACGTATCTTCACAGTGTACAAAAAGATTATTCCACGACACCTAAATATTTTAATTAAAATAAGAAGTTTCAGCTGTGCGTGCTAGTTGACCAAAACAGAGCTGTGGAATGCTCTATCCAAAACCATTACCATATTTCATCAAATCTCAGAAATGGCTTCACATCTCTGGTCATGTCTTATAGTCATGGCATCTTTAGTTGATGGCATCTTCATTCATTGTCTTTTTATTTATTTTATTTATTTAATTTAAGTTAGAAACAACTTGTTTCACATGTCAATCCCAGCTCCCTCTCCCTCCCTTCCTCCCCCACCCTCCCCACCAGGCCTCCCAGTCCCCTACTCAATCTCCCTCCATGGTGGATCTCCAGAGTCTGTCATTTCATATAGGGCAGGGCCCAAGCCCTCCCACAAGAGTCCAGGCTGAGAGAACATCCCTCATTCATTGTCTTTTAAGAGGAGAAGTTACATTGTTGTTATTGCCTGATTAGACAGTGTCTTCTCTATTTCCTATAAACCTTTGCTATTTTAGTGTCAACAAATCATTTAGTTTAGGGGCACATGTTAGCAATACTATTGACCTGACTGTTGTTTCAGTCTTCAGTTTATCCCATTAAGTACAATCAAAAGGAAAGTATAACTATTGGTGTTTCTGAGTTGAAAGGTGGTACAGATGAGTTTAACTCTGAAAAATATTTTTATTGTTTTTACCCTTTTAATATATGACAATGAAAATGTAATTAAATCAGATGTGAAGCAGTTCTGTGTTTAGACTGTGTAGCTTTTTTTGGTTTTTCGAGACAGGATTTCTCTGTATTGCTTTGGAAGCTGTCCTGGAACTCGCTCTGGAGAGCAGGGTGGCCTTGAACTTACAGAGATCTGCCTGCCTCTGCCTCCTGAGTGCTGGGATTAAAGGTGTGTGCCACCAATGCCCGGCGTTGAAGCAAGCATTTTCAAATCTTGTTTTTGTTTGTTTGTTTGTTTTACAATAATATGGCTAGGACATGATGTCTGTAAGAGCCAGAAACAGGAGTCTTTTCTCACTCATTTTGAATTGAGATTGGTTGCTTTGATATTTGCTTTTCTACAAAGATTTAATTGTGGAGGATCTCACTATCTAGCCCAGGCTTACACTGAATTCAAGACCCTCCTGCCTCTGCCTCCCGAGTGCTGGGATTAAAGGCGTGTGCCACCAATGCCCGGCTAAGAAAGAGGAATTTTATGCTAAGGCTTCATTGGAAAAAGTCTGTAACATGTAAGGTCAATGGGAATTTGAAGAAAGAGATGGAAGAAGAAAGAAACAAAGGTCATGCTGGAAAACAGTAGTACTAACGTAATAAAGACGAATGCTAAAAAAGATCCTATGATATCCTTCCCTTTCATACTGTAGAAAATCAGTCTTCTGAGCTGTCAGTGGTGCACTGGCCAGTAAGTGAGTCTACAATAAGAATGCAATCTGTTCATTTTGATGTCAAGGGTTTTTGAAGGACAAGTGATTAGGAATAGCCTGAAAACAGTGCTGGGAACCTCTGCTATGACTCCTGGGTCCTAAAAATTCTTGTTACACTGAGGATGCTTGAAAAAGCCATAAGAAATATATCATTTTGTTTTTACCTAACATTACATATCATATATGCAAGAATATGTATATTATGTATGTGTATATTGTAAGTGAGATTGTGCCACTTGGGATGATATTGCTACACCGAAGAGCCGTAGACTATCTAACAAAAACCTCAGTGCTATGCACAAGAAACCTCTTTTCAAGTTATTGACCAGGGAAGTCCAAGAGACTCCCAAAACAACATAGACTCCTGCCATTACCCTTGGTTGCCTCTGAAAAGTTGGAGGTAAATCCCTGTTGCGAAATACACACACCACGCACTTGGGATGCAAGATAAAGGTGAAATACTGGTGCAATATGTTTCGGTGGTAACCAACAACTATCTAAGAGGACTTATGACCCAGCTAGTCACCCCTGGCTGGTGAGGTTTTAGATCTTGTAGGAGTATCTATTACGGTTACTTTGCTAAGCCATTTTATTTCCTGGCTGCATTCTAAGTACAAGTTCTTATACCTACAGATATGTGTATCTCTACTCCCTTATCAAAGAGGCTTCCTTCTGAAGTAGACTTTACATGGTGTGGAGATTGTGATACACTATGGAGACTTGAAGTTGGACAAATTAATTTTGTGTTAAGCTATGACTACAAGTGTATGGGGGCCAGGCAATGGAAAGCAGTGTCTCTTCAGAATCGTAGAGCACTAACTGAGACAATAGTATACTCAAACAACTGCTCACTTTAAGTTGCATCTGAGCAAGGATGCACCATAAACACCACATCAGCATCTGACGAGGAAGCTGCCAGTCTGTCTTTTCTGACATGCTGTCAGTCTGTCTTTTCTGACATGTGTCATCTCTTCCACAACTGAGTGTGTGCTCCACATGAGCCCTGGAAGCAAGGCCTCTACAGCTCTTTAGGAGGATGCTTTCTGCACCAATTAGATGAGATGAGCAGTCAAATCAAACCAAATTAAATGGATAACTTTAAAATCTCAAGACACCCAGGCCGCATCTTAGAAGTGACACTGTGTGAAAATGTCTCAGAGAAACCCCAAGGAACTGTACAGAGTTTCTGAAGCCTGGAATCTACCAGATATAGTCACCTAAGACTTTAGGTTACAGGAACTGAACTTGCAAGCCACAGTGACTTGTTAATAGATACTGGGTCTGAGTGCTCTGTTTCTTAAGTGAGGTTACATGTAATCAGAGAGAGAAATACCCTTTGGCAGGCCTTATTCTTATGAACTGGGTTGCAGTTGTCTCTGAGTCTTCATGGGGTACAGTTCTAGGATCCCCCTATATATTCAACAATTCTTGAGTGCCCAAGTTCTCTATATAAGACATCATGTATGAGGCTGAGGCAGGAGGCTCATTGGAATCCTGCCTACATATTTAAAAAACTTTTCTGCAGAGGGGATACAGGGCCTGAACCATCCTGTATTATCTCCTGTAATAGGCAAGACTTTCAGTGGATGGATTCAGACGCCAATTTTGATGGTTATTCTTAGTTGTCAACTTGACTATGTCTGGAGTGAATTATAATACAGAAATGGAGGTCACACTGGTGATCCTGGTCTTGAGGCTGGAAGACACAAACTTTTGATCTGGATCTTGAGATGGGAAGACACACCTTTAATCTGAGTCACACCTCCTGCTGGAAGCCTGTGTAAGGATAATGGAAGAAGCAAGATTTCCTTCTTTGCCTGCTTGCCTTTGCCTTGCCAGTACATCCATTCCTCCACTGGCATTGGGTCTACACCTTCAGGGTTCAAGGATGGACAGAAGAGCAGCTGAGACAGCCAGCTTTGTGGGAGTGAGCAACTGCTTGATTCTTGCATTTCCCATTCACAGCCAGCATTGCTGGATTAGTTGAACTGCAGCCTGTATATCGTTCCAATAAATTCCACGTATACACACACATCTACATTCCATAAGTTCTGTGACTCTAGAGAACCCTTACTAATACACAAATGCAGCCACAAAACCTTTGACCTACAGTTTGTCCTGCCTGCAAGATGTGCAAGGGTAAAAGGTGGTACAGAATTGCAGGAGAGGACAACCAATGACTGGTCCAACTCGAGACCCATGGCACTAGACGGAGCCCACCCCTGAGGGCCAGGACCCAGAGGCTGGATAGCCCTGAGACTCAAAATAGAGCCAAACATGAGTGAAAAAAAAAACCAGATGAACTGATTCCTAGTGACACTTGGCTCTACCAGTAGACAGTAACCATAGTCTTCATCACCGAGGCTTCATCCAGCAACTGATAGCCAAATATTAGGCAGAGCTCAGGGGATACTGTGGAAGAGGGGAGGACGGATTGTAGGAACCAGAGGGAGATAAGGATAGTACAAGAACATGGTCCACAGGCTCAGTTAAGCAGGACCCATAGGGTTCACAGAGACTGAACCAAGAATCGGGGAGCCTGCATGGGTCTGACCTAGCCCTCTGCATGTATGTTACAGCTCTGTAGCTTGGAGGAGGTGTGGATCTGGGGGCGTGGGGAGGTGTGTGTGTGGGCGACTGGGAGAAGAGGAGGGGAGGCATGGGGGAAACTTCCGTCAGGATGTATTATATGAGAGAAGAGTAAATAAAAAAGAAAACAAAGCCGGGCGTTGGTGGCGCACGCCTTTAATCCCAGCACTCGGGAGGCAGAGGCAGGCGGATCTCTGTGAGTTCGAGGCCAGCTTGGTCTACAGAGCAAGTTCCAGGACAACCTCTGAAACAATACAGAGAAACCCTGTCTCAAAAAAACAAAAAACAAAAAAACAAAAAACAAAAAGACTTTTCTATTTAATGTTGCTGCTTCCCTTGACTAAGCAGTGGCCACTAGGTGGCAAAAGACTTTTTATTTTCTTCTACAGTTTTTTGGGGGGGAGGGGGTATGGGATTTAAAAAATTTTTTTTAAAATTCATTTTACACACTAAGCACAGTTCCCTCTCCCTCTCATCCTCCCGTCTACCCACCTCCCCCAACCCACCCTGCACCCACTTCAACAAAGCCTGGCACATTCAGTTGAGGCAGGACCAATAACACCCCCCCCCCCCTCGTCATATATTTCCTCCTTTGGAGTAAAGCAAAAGACTTAAAGTTTCCTAAGCATTATTTTTCAACATTAAAAAATATTTTGGTCACATTTCCTCCTTTTCCAAACTCTTTCCAGTTTCTCCCCACTCACCCACCCAACTTCATACTTTCTTTCCAAAAATTTCCAAACAAAACAGAAAATGAAAATCGGAAACGAAAACCCAGTAAGACCAAAAAAAAAAAAAAATACAGCAACAACAGAAAAGTGGAACAAAAAGCATCCCCCCCAAAATAAACAGCGCCCCCTACAACAAACAAGCAACATCGCCCAAAACATGGAGTTCAGTTTGTGTTGGCCAATTACTCCTGGGCATGGGGCCCGCCCTGGAGTGTGGCTGATATCCCAGTGACACTCAGTGGAAGAAAACTGATTTCCCCTTTGCTAGCAGCTGTCAATTGCAAATAGCTCCAGGGGTCTTGTCTGGTTTGAACCCTCAACGGCTCTTAGAGATCTCAAAGGTGGCAGGAAGCCGTTTGGCCGTGAGAGGGCGCTGTGCCCTTCTGAACCGCAGTGGGAAACCCCGCCTTTGTCATGATTACCAACATCGGGCCTACAGCATTACAACGAGGAAAACACACTGAGTTACAGTGTGAAGTTTAGTGTGGGTTTTTTAGAATTGCTATTCTCTCTGGAGGGCTACGTACATTTCCTGCCACTTCACATGTGTGAGGACTGAGAAGTTGCTATTTGAGCCTTACTGTGAGGATTCTTTATTTTTTTGTGGTGCTCCATGACTCCATTAAAAAAAGAAAGAAAGGAAAGAAGGACATCCGGTAATATCTAGTCCACATTAAGCCATTAAAAGTACCAATAATTTTCTGAGAAAACAGGTCAAGTTCTGGAGTTTCGTGCTTGCCTCCGAGACTCATTCCCCAGGCAGCTGTCCCGAATCCTCGTCCTTTGTGCTACCCTGTGTTTCCGGGTGGTTCAGCAGAGCTGTGCTGAACTGTGGGAGTCGAGTTTCTTTGCTTTCTGGGAGGTTCTCACTCTCACAGCGCACCTCATCAGGACACAAGGCCTAAGTAAAACACCGAGAGCAGGTTTCTCGTCCGTGCAAACTCCATTTTGTTAGTTTTCTAAACTTGTTAAACTTCTAAACTTCTAAACTTTTTCTCCAGGAGACGTGGTGGGCATTGTCTGCTTTTCTTTCATTTCGGGGCTCTGTAGTTTTAAATCGCCTCGTCAGAGTACAGGATTAGAGGACATGACCGACTAGATTACTTCCAGTTTTGGAGATAATTTACTTTCAAATAGTTTGTATCTACTCTTTCCAGTAGGTACGTGGCGTCTCAGTTCTCCTCTGTGAATGTTTGCACGAACCTTCCTAGTTTCTGCTCGCAACATTTAAATACTCTCAATGGGTGCTAACACATTGCCAACGACTTTTACAGTAACTCTTGAATGGCTGCACATTATACTCTATTTGTTCATGTTTTGACCCAAGATAATATGTACTTCTTGTGCTGTTGGCTCCTACTTACTATTAATTTATCAATTGTTTTTTACTGTGCAAAGTATCTGTGAACAGATCCTTCAGTCTTCGAGTCTTTAGCAGTCCTTTCCTGTCTAAAGTCTGAGGCGATGTAAAGCGCTTCAGAATCAAACGTGAAGACGCGATCGCTTAAAAACTTCAACCGTAACTGTAGAAATACAAGAAGACCACTTGGGGGCAGCAAAGGCACGTCATTGCAGTCGATGGTTTGCGTGTATGTATCTACCAGAACCTATCTGAACTGAAAAGTATTAGGATAATCTACCTAAACAACAAAGAAACTTGGGAAATGAAATAGAGTAGGAAGTTCTTAGACTAAAGTAATGATAAAGATATTTGGTTTTTAAACCCCTTTTCTAGAGAAACGCATCTTAAATTCCTCTCCTAAAAAAGTTTCATGAGAGTTAGGATGATGCTTTGTGACATCTGGGTTTCTGAGAGTGGGGTCATTGGTGGCTCACACGATATTATACTCTGTAGGAGGTGAATCTCTAGCATTTCCAGCTGTAGACGCAGATTTTTTGCACAAAGGCTGCGTTTTCGGCCTGGTGCCTGGGTTTAATTTCCATGTGCAGTGTCATACTTCAACTATGTAAACTGAAACAGATGTTAGTGCTCTGAGAATGCATTTGGCTCATGCAGGAGCCGTTCCCTAGCCTCCTCCTCCACTCCCACTTGATTTTGAAAGACCTTGTGAATAGAGAAGGCCTCTGGAGAACCATCCAGTGTGCTTGACCTCATTATTGTGAAGCAATTCATCCCTGGGAAACAGTTGCCCCAAATAAATGTTGGAGTCTGTTTGAAACGTCTTTAATACCAGTATGGTTTTCTTTCCATCTCTATAAACTTTTCGGCTTTGTCTATTTAGGAAGCCCAGTAATGCAAGTTTTGGTAAAACACAAACTAGATCTTCCTGATTTTGTCACTTTTAAGTAATAGCTCTGATTCCTATGTCCCAATGCTCAGTTCAAATGGGTGTTTATGCAATATATATATGACTTCTTAGCTGCTCCCATTGCAAATATTAAAGACTTATATTGGTATATGCATTTCAAGTGTCTTCCTGTGTCTGTGCTTTGCTGATGACCAACATGTCGAATCTTGTGATGATTTGTATTTCCAGTAATCGCCCCCCCACCCCAGCGCCAGGAAAAACGATTGGAACTATCATGTTAGGGTACTGGCGAGTGAAGGAGGATCACACTCAGGAATGGTCATCAGGGACAGCACCACTGAGGTGTATCTTCAGCCCCCCTGGCTGAGTTTACTCTGAGGTGAGGTCTCAGTGCGGTGAGGAGGTTCGTTTTAAGTGACACTGGTGCCCAGGTGGGCCCAGAACTTGTCATTGGCCACCCTTAGGGTCTGCCTGTGCCAGCCTGGATGGCGGATCTGAGCCACCTACTCATCTATCCTCTTTTTTCCTCGGTTTCCTTTTCTTCTTCCTGTTCCCCCATTCCCTTTCTCTTTTCAGAGACATGTGTTGAAATGTGTACCTAATGGATTATGCTGGTAGAACTTCTTGAGAGGCTGCCAACAATGTGAGTTCGAAACCTATTGGGCAGTGTAATGAAACCGTTTCAAATAAAGGCACTTAGTGGTAGGGTATTTGCCTACAAATTGGAAATTCTAGGGTTAGTCTTTAATACTGTGAAAAAAAAGGTAATTAAGGGTTCTCACTCTTTTTAATATTTTGTAATTTTTGAGAATTTCTGACATGAGTACTATTTTGTGTTATTTCCACCCTTCTCATAACACCCCAACTCCAAAATATGTCCCTGCTCCCTTTAACATCCATAACATCTTCTGTAATTATTATTATTATTATTTGTGTGTGTGTGTGTGTGTGTGACCTACTGAGTCCATTTAGGGTTGCTCCAATGTACATGAGTTTAAGGTTGACTCCTGGGTTGGAGAAAAGAGTCTCCTTCTTAAGGAACATTGAATGTAGCAGTTATGAAACACCGACAATGAACCACAGTTCAAATCTCTGACAGCAAAGAAGAAGCAGCCCATAATTCTGAGGCACCGGGAAGCGTGAACAGAGCAAGTGGTGCTGTGATCAGGCATTGAAATAGAGGGGATGTCCGGGGAGCTGAAAGAACAGCATGTTTTCCAGGTAGACGGGTGGAATGTGCACTCGCTTGTGTATGGAGCACAGATGAGCTCTGCTGGTCCAGTTCCTAGAGCTCTCGGGAGGCTCCACAGAGATTAGGTGATGAGAGCAGAGAGACAGATGTGGCTAAGAGCCTTGTTGGAAAAGACTGGAAATAGGAAGATAAAACTTTCTTTAATTAAAAACAGAGAATTATAACTTTGAAGTGCTTTGACTGATATGATTTCAAGATGATAATGCAGGACTTTCTAGAATGAAAATTTAAATATTTACCTTCTAATTGCATATGTAAAATATATCAGGGGATTAGAACTGTGGACATTATCATGTGTATTAACAGAATGTTTGTGTTGTTATACATTTTATCATATCCCAACCGCTGAGAAATGGCTGCTTTGGTATATAAAGACTGAAAAAAAAAACCACTGGTTTAATGAATCGTTCACGTTCATATTTATCTTCTTAACCCAGAAGCTAAGCTTTCATAAACAGTGTTGCAGGTACATGATGGTAAAGCTACATTAGTGATTAATTGACCATTTGACCTTTCTAAATGTCCAGTTTGATGAGTACATGGTAGTGCTAGAGTACATTAATAACAACCAAGGAACAGTTTGATTACACAGAGTGTTCCTTGCAAAGTAAAACGAAGTGCAAAATGTTCAAAAATAAATTGTGTTAAATTGCTTTTTAGACTCATTGATGGAAATATGTCACTTGCTCTCTAAATTTAAACCTACGTTTTGCTTTGCTTGTGTTGTATTTATTTCAGTCTCAAATCACATGTCTTTTGGTCTTGAATACATGAGAGAGAAGTAAATTACTGTTTGGGATCTGTATGGGCATCTTTAAAAGCACTGGGAACCCGCTCTACTGTTATTTTACGTATTTGCTTCTAAGACAGGAAAAGAAGCATCCATTCTGCTTGATTTCATTGAGTGCCTGATATTGAACATGATTTAGCTTTTGTTTTTTTCTGCCTGAATTATAATTCTAAAACAAATATACTCTATGCACTCTTGCCATCTTCAAGTTTCCATAAAACTGTGGTTTGAAGTAGAGAGAAAATGATTTTAAAATTCTTTAGGTTTTCTAGTCTGTTTCAGTTATTTCATAACCATGAAAGCTTCAGTGATTTAATTAGGGAAAGTCTCTTGAAAAATAATTGGTTAATTAAATTATCTTGTCACAAATTCAGTCCTGTAAAAGGGTATTTTAAAGCTTATGTTTTACTTTAATTTTACATTTTACCAGTAAGGGAAAAATTTTGAGTAATTAAGGGGTAGCTAAATCTGAATTTTTATAATTATTAGCATGCTACTCTTCCTCCCAATTAGAAGTAGTAATTTGCCTCTCATCTTAATGACTTCTCAGAGATAGTATTAACTAATTAGCAATGACCTTTTGTTACTTTAATCCTTCAGCTTTAGTTGGGCAATTAGACATGTAATTTTCAATGGCTGGGGTGCATGACTTAGTAGTAAAGGTAAGCCCAAAAACTCAAAGTATAAGGTGTCTCTGTAATTCCATGGCACCAAAATGGTGTCATTTTGTTACCATAATTTTGTCTTGAAGCAAACATAGCAAAACCAAAGACACAGAGAAAATGTATCTCTGGGTAAGAGAGAACACCATGAAGTTTTACATAAGACTTCAAAGAAGACACAGAGAAAATGTATCTCTGGGTAAGAGAGAACACCATGAAGTTTTACATAAGACTTCAAGAAGGCAAAGAACAATCCTGGCTTTCAGGTAACGACAGCAGCTGTGAAAACTAGCTTTGTAGAGTATTTGGCTGGGGCTCTGCTCACTTACTCTTTGCTTTGTTATTTCCAGGTTAGATGTCAGCAACAAAAGGTAAACGGAGTGTTAAATAAACAATTCAATTTGTTATAGCAAAACACACTGCTGACTCACAAGCCTGGATATCTCAGGACAGTCTGGATAGTTAGCTGTGTCAAGATTTACATGGCACGCCTTCATCACATGTGCAGTTGCGACTGTGTTCTACAGGAGGTCAGTGAAATGGTGGGGATGGTGATGGTGAGTCTATCCTACATGGCTGCTATTCAGGGTCCAGGGTGATTATAAAAAGATGAAATAGTGCAAGTCTCGTCATTTCAATTTAGGTATGATTATTAAAGTCCACCGTAGTCTCTAGGGGTTATTCTTTTTATGCTTCATATCATATGCTATTCAGAGTACTTTTAAGAATTAATAGCTACAGATTTTCCATGTCTGATTTGAATGTAGCATGTCAATTCTTTTTACATGTTAATACTATGTATGCATTTACTTTTCTCAGTATCACACTATCTGAGAGGGAAAGGAAAAACAGCCGTGACCAGGCATAGTAGTGTGTGCACGAGTGTGCGTGTGCATGTGTATGTGTGTGTGTGTGTGTGTGTATGTGTGTGTGTGTATTTTGCAGGTATATATTTGGCTGTGTGTTTGAGGTACTGTTTGTGTTTGAAGTAACTTGTCTTTCTCTTCAGCTTTGGTCAGAGCGCCTGATTTCAGGTAACTCAGTTTTACCTGGGTTGATGTTCACTTATCTTTGTCCTCAGTGAGTAGGGAGATTAAGGGTTGGCTTCTGGCAGTAGGTGACAGCTGGGTGACTCCTGTGCCACCCTGTGCAGTCTCAGCCACTTCAGATTAGAGTGGATTCTGTCTTGATCTTTAAACCAAACACTTGCCTCTGGATCACAGAGGTCATGTAAACAGCTGGCTGGCCTAATCTTGGTTTGCACACCCTTCTGTAACATGCTGCGTTTTACCACCAAGCATACAGCTTCCTGGATAAAAAAAAAATCTTTCATCTGCCACAGCAAGATCTGGAGCCCAAGTTGCAAGTGCTGGAAAGGCAGCCTTAATATTTTCCTTTCCCATGAAAATGAAAGCCAGAGAAGCCCACGTTTCCTGATTACACATCAACATTACAAAGATCTTATGGCAAAGAAAGCTGAGCCTGGTTGTGCAGCACAATGCTGCAGACCACCGCTGTGACTTAATGTATTTTTTGCTTTGGAAGGAAATTCTCTTTCCCCTAGAATTATGTCTCTGGGTGGGTGATTCATAAACAGAGGGCCTGGAAATGGAATCTGTCTCCTGAGCCTATTTACATTTTTAATCATACCCAGCTGCTCAGTTGCTGCAGGGTTTTGGACTTTTCAAAGGCATTAAGAGCCTTATCTTTAGTGATTAAAACTTTAGATCATGGCCACATTAAAACGCTGGCCAGTAAATAGCTTAGAACCATTTTTAAGAAGGTGGCTGTTCCTTCTCAACGCACAGGGAGCCGGCTTTTAGGTATTTTGAACTAAGCTTTGTACAGTTTTACAACCATTCGTTTGACGCAAAACAGCCGCAGCCCTGTTTCGAGTGACATAAACATTGCCCCTGCCTCCTGCCTTGTCTTCTTACAAGTTCCAGGCTCAGGGCAAAGGATTAAGAAACTTAACAGTCTCTTCTTGTCATGCGCATTCACAGCCATTACCTTTACAGTCAAATAGCACTTTTAAAGAAAATGAATTTCAATTAACACTTGAGATCAATAGCCTGAAGATGGTAGGAAAACCTTAACCACTTAAGAATATTGTGGAGCCTGAAAATACTCTTATAATGTAGACATTACTCAATCTCCAAACACGTTTTTCTGCTGAGCACGACCTTCACCAACACAAACAGGGCTAGTTAATACATGTTCAGTCTTGGTTGTCCTTAGAATCTATTATTATTGCTATTTTTTGTTGTATGCATATGATTGTTTTAACTGCATGTATGTAGGTGCAGCACGAATATACCAGAAATCCCTCAGAATTCAGAAGAGGGCATCAGATGCCCTGGAACTGCAATTGGGCTGGTTGGGAGCCACCATATTGGCACTGGGAACTAAACCCAAGAACTGTATGTATGCTCTTAACTGCTGAGCCATCTCTCCAGCCCTCTTAGTAGTTGAGACAGGAGGTCAATCCCACTTCTCTTCTCTCTTAGTTTACCGGAAGTGATTCTGCCAGGTTCTTCAGTGTCTATAATTCAGGGTTCACTTCCTCTCAGTGCTTCTGTGATGATTTGTGAGATGCTTGTTGCAACACAGGGAAGAGGGGATAGTTCTGCATCACCATGATGAATGCCCCATGCCTTAGAAGCTGCATTCACATATTAACTGCTTCTTCTTGACATCTTGTATCTGAATAGCTCCTTTATAACTAGGTTTTAATACATAAGTAAAAACAGTGTAAACCATTTTTTCAAATCCTTTATCAGCCATGTGTCTAGAGGTCAAGCTGGGCCATTATGTTTACTTGCAGATAGATGTTTTACCTATGGAAATTTTCTTGTAAGAATTCAAGGACTGCATCCTCTGGAGGAACTAGGCAGAGGGGAGAACTTGGTTTCATGTTAAGGAGTATGAGGATAAGAATATAATCTGTGGCAAAATGTGCTAAAACTGATGTTAAGAAATTTAAAAATATGTGCTTGTTTGATGGCTCCCAGTGGCCTAGGTATAGGGCATTCTGAAGGAGACAATAGTCTTACATTCTAATGCAGAAATTATTAAAAGGTAATGAATCACACACATGGGCATCATTAGACTTTTTAAATGTGGTTTTCCTTTATTTTTCGTGGTCAGTCCTATTTTCCAAATAGTAATAGTGATATTGACAGTAATCTCAATTGAAAATTGATAATTGACATTAATACTTGAAGAATTTCCCATGACCCAGGAACTAGCTAGCTAGTTAGCTAACTAACTAACTAACTAACTAAACTAACTTATGCTGGTCTGTCTTTAAGTACTTCTGTGAAGTACTTAAAACTATTATTATTTTCTAGACATGGAAACTGAGATATCACACATATTAAGCAATTATCCTGAAAAAACTAATAAATGTCAGCATATCCACAAGGGTACACCAATAGGGTACTGAATGGGTGTATTGAAATTCATGGACTCTCCTTTTTTTTAAACAAATTGTTATTGCATGCATATATATGCATTAACATATATATTACTAAAATATAACATTTTCAGCCTACCTAATGCTACCTGTATAAATGTTTCCAGGGTTGACCATTTGGCTCTGGACAACCAATTGGTGTGTTTTTCTCTGGTTTCCTAGCTGCACATCATAAATAAGGATAACCGATGTTTTAAAAACATATAGTTATATATATTTTAAAGTGAAAAATAAGAATTCGGTGAAAATAAAGAAAGTTCATTTCGTAACATCCATTTCCAAAAGTACTCATGTTTTAAAGGAAAAAAAAGCTTTTTATGGAGAACCTAAGGGAATGCCTCATCATTCTTTAAAATCTTTTCAGTGTTTCTCAGTCCGTATCCTGAGCTGTCTTTTACATTGCTTTGTTGACTGTATAAATGTTAAGGTCCACATTCAGTCCATATCCTGAGCTACCTTTTGTATTACATTGTCTACTGTATGCAGGTTAAGGTCTCCATCCATTGCTCAGGAACATTGTAAGTCTTTTGCTACAGGATTTGCCCTTGAGAAGTGAACACAGTAATAATCAGTAACGGTTTAAGCAATCGCATAGGCTTGCTTGTCATGGGAACTTGTCATTAGGAAGTAAGCCCAAGTAGGGATTCATTCTGACTAACAATACAAAATGCAGAGAGATGGCCTTCAAAGACAGGGACTATAACATATATGGCTGGAAAAGAGTGAAAATTCAGCATACAGAATAAAATGTCTTTGAAGGCTGTAAGGGCAGGTTGGCATTGGGGAGTTTGTACTGTGCTGAGAGTCCTGCATTCTATGAAGAGCATAGGATATCTTGCCACTGTAACAGAAACATTGAAAGAATCCTGGCAATATAGTTCTCGTGCCTATAAACTATACTATCTTCAGACTAGAGACAGCAGAGCAATGTGACGTTCCAGGGTTAGAAGAATGAAGAGTAGCTATTTCTCAACTCTACGGTTAATCCTTCTTTGTAGATTAGGAGCTGGTTTGTGTTGTTGTAGTCTAGGGGACTGCACTTTGAATTTTCTGTTATCCACAGCATTTCTTGCCAAATTCCCTTCACTCAGCAGACAGCAGACAGATAGTAAGCCACAATTGACTAATGTTTATCTCTGGTTGTAAATGGGACTCACATAAAACTAAGAAGAGATGTGAAATAGAGTACAAACAGGTAGACCTCTTTTCCTCTAGCCAGTGTTTGAGCTTATTAAAATATTAAAATGTGAGTTAATAAGAATGTGAAAGTTGACTTTTCCCAGCTATATCTAGAGTGAATTTTCCCAGCTACTTCCAGAGTGAGATCTACTCCCACTTAGGGATTAGTTCCCTTTCATCTTATACTTACCTTTTAAGTGTTAAAGAATAAAATAGATATCACGAGATTCAAAAGTTGGAAAAATCATTGGGATCTTAGACCTATGGAATGTAACCACTGAATTTTCTTGGTGGGTTTCTGTTAGCATTTGAATATTTTAAGAAAGTTGACAAAAGTGTGGGGCTGTGACTTCTAGGGGCATATATCTGATGTTATGGAACACATTCACAAAGAGTTTGTTTCAATCTCTTTCTTAAGACAGGGAAGTCTCACTTTTTGGGGGAGGATACCGTGCAGAAAACAGCAGCAACAGGGCAGAACTGTGAGGCAACCCGCACGAGAGTAGAACTAGAGGATATGACTGTGGGACAGCCCGCCAGAGAGTAGAACTGCAGCCTTGTCTCTCATTCATGGAAGTGGAATGTCTTAAGTATTCTCTAGACTAAATCCCCAAGCTGCCAGGTGATTGGAGAATTCATCACTGGGTCTTGGCAGGTTCCCCAGGCAGGGTTAGGAAACAGATGGTCCTTCAAATGCTTGCCCATGCTGTGGGCCACATTCTGCATATGATTTACTGTTCTTCTCACTATCACCATGGCAGTGAATTCTTATCCTGTTTTATTCTTTTCCTTCTTTTTCTACCTCTAACCACTGTAAGGCTGGGTCCAAAGTTGTCTATAGCTTAGGTGACTGGTGATGAAGGGAAATAGTTTGCTTGTTAGGGCATGTGACTATTTTTCCTGTAAGACTGGAGTATGAAGAGCTGTCTTTGACAACAGAGGTAAGGACACACAAACTCTGATTCCATTTTGCGAGTTTAAAAGAGTAGGTAATAGTTCCATGTCATGAAAGTGATGAAATAAAGGGTCACAGGAGGACTTTCCTACGTTGTGGAGCAGGTGTCTCCTCCATGTTGACCACATTTCTAGTTCTGGCTAGATCAAAATTCACGAGCAGAGGTGTAAGGGTATTCATTCTTAGGACAACAGCAGCTTTCCCATAAATTCACGGTTCCCACAAATTCAGGTGACAAGGAATCGAGTGATTAAATTAAGCCTCATGTCTGAACTTAGAATGCCTTTTTTAAGCTCCTTATATTTAAAAACATTATTAACTTTTATTCTTTTCAAGGTTCACACATGTAGACAATATATCTTGGTTTTACCCACCCCTCAGTCTTTCCCTACAACTCCCTCAAGAACCCTCATCACATCTCCAATTCCATATCCTCCCAATTTTTTAATTAATTAGAAAAATTTAATCTATCAAGTTCAGCTAGTGCTGCTCTTACACACGGGTCATCTTCTGGGTTGTGGGGAGCCTGCGAGTAACCACCCTTCCAAAGAAAGTGACTTTACCTCCCTAGCAGCCACCAACTGCTAATAGCAGTTCCGCATAGCATATATTCAGCTCCTAAAGATTTATTTCACATTTGTGTCTATGTGTGTGTGTGGTTATGTGGATGTGTGTGTAGATGCCCTTGGAGGCCAGAAGAGGGTGCCTGATCACCTACAGCTGGAGTTTAGAAGGTTGTGAGCTGCCCCCTGTGGGTGATAGGAACTGAGCGCTAGTCCTCTGCAACAGCAGCAAGTATTCTTAGCCACTGAATCATCTCTCCAGCCCTGCAAGCATTTTCATAAAGACAGACTTGTTCTGCAGCTGAACATGAATAGCTCAGAAAAGTTATTTCCTACTGAAAACCCTCTAAAATGATGCCAAATTTAGCAATTTTTAGTATGCACTTAATATAAGAAAGTATAGTTTTTGAATGGAAAGAATTGGTGCTCAGTTAGTTAAAACATCATCCATAAAAATGAAGTTTTGATTTGTATGGTACATGTGAAATCAAAGACTTTAAAAGAGCAAACTATATTGTTCATTTTATGCTGCAGAATAAGAAGGATACAGTCTCTGAGTGTACCAGAAAAGACCTTTGAGATCCATGTTTCCAAAATGAGTGACTATTTGTTATATG
Organism: Mesocricetus auratus; assembly: GCF_017639785.1. Lineage (NCBI taxonomy): Eukaryota > Metazoa > Chordata > Mammalia > Rodentia > Cricetidae > Mesocricetus > Mesocricetus auratus. The sequence continues at coordinate 59,981,953 of NW_024429194.1, forward strand.
AGAACAGTATATGCATTTGAGGCACAGTGTACATATTAAATATGTCAGCTATTGAGCTGTTTCAGTTCCTAAAGGAGAATCTAGGGTAAGTTACATTTTTCACTCCATTAACTTTGTTCAGCCCCACTTTTGTACATTGTGACATGCAGCAATCAGCCTTTATTTCAGGAAACAGGGAGATTCCTTTTCCCCCTCATATTTGTGTTGTGTATATATGTATGTATGCACGTTCATGTGTGGTAGCACATGTGGGTGGATGCCAGAGGCTGCTGCCAGGTGTCTTTCTTGATTGCTTTTTATCTTATGTATCAAGGCAAGGACCCTCAATGAGCTTACACTTATTCAGCTACTTTAGTTATCTAGCTTGCTCTGGGATCCCTCTGCCTCTTTCCCCAGAGGCCTAGGATTGATGGGCCACCACATCTGCCCACTGTTTATGTATTTATATGAATATGGGCATCCATACTGTGGTCCCCCCCACTAGCCATCTCCCCAGCTTTGTAAATGAACTTATTTTACTTTGCAAGAACAAACAATATCTTCTCATTTAAAGTTTGCCAGTTGTTGAGGGACGTTTGATCACACTGTGAACCCTGAGACTGTGTAAATAAAACCAACCTTGAGTCAGAAGGTGGAGGCAGCAACTAGTTGACAGGAGTTAGCCATAGAGAGTATGAGGGAGTCAGGAAGAGACAGAGAGACCCATAGGAAGTAGTAGAGTTTGGTGGTCTTTTTGACTTGGGACTGCCAGACACTCTCTTCCTGTTTTAACTGCTTGCTTCTCTGCCTCTCTGAGCTAGCAGGTTTTCAACCCAACAGCTCATTCCGGAGTCTTTATCGATAGATAGAATGATAGAGACTTAGTTAAAAACTACATTTGGTGGCAGTCATAGAACAGTTGCTGATGGAATGGGAAGTCCTGCCATGCCACAGCCTAACCAGTGGGGCATTGGCAGCCGCTAAAATAGAGTAGACAGAGCTTCAGCCTCTAAGCTGATGGCAAAGTAACAGCCAGTCTCTGGAAAATAGGCTAAATCAGAGGCATTCAGATTCTTTTATACCATTTTACAACCTGCACAGAAGAATCAATGTAACTCAATGTTCTCCATGATCCTCACTGTGACACCAGCTCGGAGCCTGTGCAACTTCAAGTATCAATCTCAATTTCATTTACATCAGCACATCGGTCTGATATCATGTGTTAAAGACGGGTGGGGGTTGCATTTTAATCTTAAATGCCATCTTAAAGAGTCTAGCCAAAATTCAATGTCAGAACAATATCAGTGCTTTGAAGTGTATTTCAAAAAAGTTTTAAAAAGTCTTTGATTCTTTCCCAGGTCTCTGGGTCATCCAGCTTGTGGGTCCTGTGCTCCAGACAGTGTCTGGGGTGGGCTTACTCTCCTGGCATGGGTTTTAGGCTGGAAAAAATGTCAATCTATTGATACCTAACGATATTCTGCTATACTCATAGATTGGTGCCTAATACAATTGTCATCAGAGAGGCGTCATCCAGCAACTGATGGAAACAGATGCAGACCCACAGGCAAACTTTAGGTGGATTATGGGGAATCCTGCAGAAGAGTGGGAGAAAGGATTGTAGGACACAGAGGGGTCAAGGACATAACAAGAAAACTCAGAATCAACTAACCTGGCCTCACAGGTACTCAGAGTCTGAACCAACAATTAGGGGCTGCATAGGATTGACCTATGCACACATATTAACAGTTGCATAGCTTGGTCCACTTGTGGGACTCCTAACAGTAGGAGCAGGGGCTGTCTCTGACTCTTTTACTGGCTTTTTTCCCTCATACTGGGTCACTTTTCTGGGTACTGACACATGGGGAGGTGCATAATTTATTCTTACTGCAATTTGATACGCAATATTTTGTTGATATCCATGGGAGACTGTAGGAGGAAGTCTGATGCCGCCATTAAACATGTGACTTACTAAGTCTATGCCGCCATTTAACATGTGACTTACTAGAGGCGCATACAGATGAGGTAATGAAAGGGCGGTTTACCACACCGCTAACCACACCCACTTTAGGCAGGACTAAAGACGTATACGGCTGGACGTAAAGACGTATACGTACGTAGGCGGAACTACGTCACTAGCCAGGCCCACTTTTGGGCATGGCTAGGGGCGTTACGGGGGAAGGCATAAAAGACAGCGCACAGGAAGCTTTTTCTTTGAGAGAAGCCTTTCTGCCCGCCTGGTTCCAGAGCCGCATTAGTCCCAAATAAACACACAGGAGGCTATATTAATTATGAAGCTGTTGGCCTTGCTTGTCTCTTACTGGCTAGCTCTGCCTTAAGTAATTACCCCATAATTGTTAATCTAAGTATGTCTCTTACCGGAGAATAGTTCCCGGCTTCCTTCCCCATGGCGTCACATCTCGAACTCTCTTGTCTTTCTCTTTCCCAGAATCCTCCTCGACTCCTAGTCCCTCCTATCTAGGTTTCCTATAGGCTCAACAGTACTTTATTGACAAATGCACAGGACTTCCCCCAACATCTCCTCTTTTCTGTTTAAACAAAAAGAAAGGTCTTAACTTTGACATAGTCAAATCATATACAACAGAACAGTTATCAAGTAAGAATACAGTTGTAATATTTTGTCTATCAACATTTAGCAAGATTTAAAGAAAATATCATCCATCCCATCCTTGTGAGTACAAAGTCCTATATGTAGCTTTTCTTTTATCATAACTAAGGAAAACTATAATTATAACTATCTGTCTTCAACTCCATCAAAGACCACAGAAGGATAATATATAAACACTAGGATTGACAGAGACATCTTGCTATCTGGACAGTCACCCAAAGTTCCTCTGTATTGTCCGGGCATCCATCTTCAGCCCATAGGCCACAATGTGTCTGGAACACTTCTCAGCAAAGCAGGAAATTTCAAAACTGTCCATCTGCATCAGCAGTCTGTCAGTCATTTTTCTGTGTCCTGCAGAAAGTCTCGTAGACTCTTCATGAAGCAGGAATCCTGTAAGACTGAGTTCAGCAGTCACTTTCCTGTGGGTCCTGCATGTCCAGATTATACAACAACAGTCAAGCAGTATAGGCAAGAGCAGTTTCTTGCCCAAATGGCTAATCTTGCCATGTTGAAAGCAAACTCCATAACAAGTTTCTTCGATGCCCATCTTCCTCTCAGACGTAATTGGTGCTGCCAGGAGCAGACATTTCTCAATGTCAAGAAAAGCCCTAAACCATTTTAAATGCCATTTTCTGAAGGTCTTTGAGAGGTTTGAAGACTGTTTATCTATCTCAAATATTTTTCTGTATATCTAGAAAACCTAACTTATGTAACTATAAATTCTGTTATAAGTAACTATCTATAGTCTGTATTCAATTATGCATTACATTTTAAAAGATCAGTATAAGCACAATACTTAATCAAGAGGAGAAATATAAACATCACAAAATTGACCTTGAATTTGTATCAATAAATGAAAAACAATACCCATACCACAATTCCCCTTTTTACCATTAAAAAGTAGATTGGCTGTGATCATTAACCAATTATAAACAATCCCATTTAAATGAAAACAAAGATTTATAAACAAGATGGGAATTGGGACGTCGCTCATTCCAAACTGCTTCCTGCTGGAAGGGGGCGCTGTTTATACCATGGGGATCATTACAAAACTCAGAAACCTGTATAAGTCCATATTTTCATGGTCTGTAAGACTGCATCATCTTCGCTGTTTCAATTGTTGGAACACCTGGTCCACTGCTTCCGGGGGTCTTGGTTCGTCAAACCACAAAAGCCTGGAAGGAATCCTTAGCTTTTCATTTTCTGTAGAAACATAAATAAAAACTCCTTTTCCGAGTAACATATCCTTATGCTTAAATTTTGAGGTCAAGGCATTTTCGAAAGATATAAGTTGAATTAATTCAGCAGCATTTATAATCAAGTGTACCTCAGTAGCTGTTCCTTCCTTAGCAATGAAAAAACTGAAAAACACAATAGCGTACAGTATCCAGACTCTCTGTGTATTTTCCATCTTTACGTGGCTTATTTATTTATTATTACTTTATTCCTTTCACTTTTATTTCTTTTTCTCTGAGACAGGGTGTCTCTTTGGAAATCCGCCTGCCTCTGCCTCTGGAGCAATTCCTACCTGCGTGCGCCACCACAACGCCAGCTTTTGTATTTATTTACCACTTTGCCGTTTCATTTTCTCTCTCAATCTCACATATATTTTTAAACACACTGTAAACCTTTAAAAGTTTTGTTTATCCAAGTCTGACTTTACTGTAAATCTTTACGTTTTTCTGGCCACGTGTCTTATCTGTAAAACTGCGGCTGTTTTAAACTGCCGTTTCAAGATGGCGGGCGTAAGCGTGACTCCAGCTTACCGCCTCAGTCCATGCTGACATCCAGCAAAAGCTGCCACTTCCAGCTGTACATACAACTTTAAATCGTTAGCAGAGTCTCTTAAAACAACCTTGTTGGTTTTTTTTTTTTTTCTTTTTATGCCGAGTCAGGAAGACTCGGGGTAAGCGAGCCACATGAATCTCGGCTTGTCGATAGCAAAACAGAGCACACCTGAGAAAATGCTGCTACCAAAATCTATGCTTCTCTCCGTTCTTCTGTTTCTAAAATTCCTTTAAAGCTTTTGTTGTTTTGCGTGGAAATTCAATCCCGCTTCTGACAACCATTCTGTTAAGAGAAGCTTTTTCTTTGAGAGAAGCCTTTCTGCCCGCCTGGTTCCAGAGCCGCATTAGTCCCAAATAAACACACAGGAGGCTATATTAATTATGAAGCTGTTGGCCTTGCTTGTCTCTTACTGGCTAGCTCTGCCTTAAGTAATTACCCCATAATTGTTAATCTAAGTATGTCTCTTACCGGAGAATAGTTCCCGGCTTCCTTCCCCATGGCGTCACATCTCGAACTCTCTTGTCTTTCTCTTTCCCAGAATCCTCCTCGACTCCTAGTCCCTCCTATCTAGGTTTCCTATAGGCTCAACAGTACTTTATTGACAAATGCACAGGACTTCCCCCAACAGGAGACCTGTCTTTTCCTGAACAAAACCGGAGGACGGTGGATTGGGGGATGGAATGGTGTGGAGGTGTAGAGGAGAGGTTGGGAGGAGAGGAGGGAGGAGAAGTTCTATAGGGATGTGGAATAAATAAATAAGTTTTAAAAATAATTATTTTACTATTACTAAAAATAAAATCTTTGAAACTTGAGAACGGATAATTTTCCCTGACTAATGGCTTACCTTTTCAGTTCACATTTTAACTAAGCAACTTAATGATAACAATTATTATTTTAAGAAATTAGCTTCTGAGGGAAGTAGGCAGACTGACAGCAGATCTCCATCTCTCCCTTTGCGTCTCTAAATCCAATCCCCCAGTCTCATCCTCCAAAAAGCAGTTTTATCTAGAATTCTGTGTCAGACCACTTGCTGTGGCCTCCCCCACATTTCTAGTGGATTACACAGATCTACCCCTTCAATATGTCAGTTTTGTTTTATTTTATAACTTACTTTGTTATATTTCATTTTTATCCCTTGGAAGTCTATTTGTTTTTTCGTGAGAGATGGAAAGGGGATGGGAGAGGAGGTGGAGAGGAACTGCAAAGAGTAAAGGAGTAATCACTATATATCATGTGGGAGAAAATACCTATTTTCAATAAAATGAAAAAAACCCAATAGCTTGAAATGTGGCACTCATTTTGAAAGCAATAGGTTATATTTTATATGTAAACATTTTATTGGTTAAATGTGTGTTTACATTATATGGCTGCTTTTAGTTTCATTTAATGTGAAAATCTATTGTCAGTATAACTCTAATGCTGAACTATTTCCTGTTTATGAAACTCTAATGCTAAAATGCTTTGAGTTCTGTTAAAAAAAGAAAGAAAAAAGAAAAAAATAGCTTCTGCAGTCAACATTCTAGCAATGGAAGGGTTTCACAAGTCACCAACCTAACTGGGGAACTATGGACAGTTAATGACTAGTTGAGGAAGTATAATCTTTAAGTGTGTATCCCCAGGGAGTTTGACTAAACTCACTGGCTGGCTCCACATCCAGGACCATATGGATAGTACAAATTGGAATCAATGTGTCATTCTGTGTAAAAGAAGGACACATAGTAATAAATACTTTCAGCAAAGTAGTAGAACATAAAATTTAATACACAAAAATCCTTATTCTTCTTATACACAAATGACAGACATGCTTAGGAAGAAATCAGGGAAACGACACCTTTAACAATAGCCTCAAAATATCTGGAAATGACTCTGACAAAGCATAGGAGCCAAAGTTAACTCATAAACCCTACTTGCTCAAAGACAATATAATTTCCTGGGATGCTAGGAGCTGTAGTTTTTGGGAAATAACAAGTCACATGTTTTTGCTTTCCTAAACAAGTTTGTTTACACAGGATGTGCTTAACTGGAGGTAGATAGGAGATACACGAGCAGGAAATACATCAGGATGTGTGCTTGCATCTGATTGGACATGATGGGAAATGCAATGAATCCTGGGATTTGCCTTTTTAAGTCCCTGTAAAATGTGACTCATGGTGGCCATTCCCTGGGAACCCAGGGATGAACCTAGCCAGAGTCCATCAACCTGGTCAGTATTTGAATAAAGTTTGCTTCAAACTTGGCTCAGTTGGGTTTTCTTTCGTGAGCTTTAGGATTACCACAAGAAAGTGAACGATTTGTAACAATAAAAACTTTAAGACACTGAAGAAAGCAGTTGAAGAAGACATTAGAAGATGGAAAGATCTCCCATGCTCATGGATTGGTAAGATTAATATTGTGAAAATAGACATCCTACCAAAGTAACCTACAGATTCAATACAATCCCCATCAAATTTCATTATTCTTCACAGACCTTGAAAGAACAATGTTCAGCTTTTATGAAAACACAAAAAACTCAGGCTAGCTAAAGCAATCCTGAATAATAAAAGAACTGCTAGTGGTACACTATCCTGATCTCAAGTTGTTCAAGAGTTATGGTAATTAGAACAGCACGGTATTGGAATGAAAAGAGGTGTGTTGATCAATGGAATCAAGACTCAGATATAAGTTCACACACCTACAGTCATCTAATTTTTGACAAACAAACAAAATACACACAGGTTCTTCAGCAAATGTTGCTGGTCAAACTGGATAGCTGCATGTAAAAGAATGAGAATAGATTCACATCTACCAGCCTTCATAAAACTCAAACTCCAAATGGTCAAGCACATCAACATAAGACCAGGCATTCTGAATCTGGAAATGATTTTCTAAATAGGACCTCAATAGTGTTAGTATTAAGACCAATCAAGAGATGAATCTCACGAAGCTAAAAAGTTTCTGTACAGCAAAGGAACCTGAGCAAAGAGACAGCATATAGAAAAATGAAAAAAGCTTTACCAATTACACATCTTACAGGGTTAGTATCTGGACTATACAATGGACTAAAAACATGGAGCATCAAGAAAACAAACAACTGAAAAAATAGGGTATAGACTAAACATTTATCAAAATATGAAGCAAAAATGGTTGAGCAATACTTTTTAAGGGGCAACTTCCTTAGCTATCAGGAAATTGAGATGCTTTGACATGTAATCCTAGCCAGTCAGAATGACAAAGTCAGTAAAACAAAGGACAGCACGTGTTGGTGAGGATGCAAGGACAGGGGACACTTATTCACTGCTGGTATAAGGGCCTGATGGTTTAGCCACTATGGAAATCAGTGTGGTGAGTCTTCAAAATGCTGAAAATAGATCTAACTCAAGATCCAGCCATGCCACTCTGGGCATATACCAAAAGGACTCTACATCCTGTAATAAAGATTCTTGCTTATCTGTGTTCATTGCTGCTCTATTCATAATAGCCCCAAATTGGAAACAGTCTAGATGCCCATCAACTGATGAATGGATAGTGAAAATGTGGTACATTTACACAAGGGAATAAAATTCAGCTGATAAGAAAAATGAAATTAGGAAATTTGCAGGTAAATGAGCAGTGCTAGAAGAGAAACCATCTTGAGTTAATCTGACCTCAAAAGGCAAATATTGATGTTTTCTCTTAGATGTGGATGCTAGGAACTAAGCTTTCAGTATGTGTGGTACAGTCTGAATAACTACAGAGGTTAGGTTCCTAGTATCCTAGAGGATCTTCCAAGAAAGGGGATACAGAAGACAGCACTATCAAGAGATAATGAAGAAACTAGAATGGGAGATTAAATTGTGAGGTGGATGGGAGGAAAGGCTAGAGGGGAGGCTTTGGGGAGAAGCAACTCAAGTCCTTTGAAAAGCCACATCATACCTACGACTGTAAAAGTGTTCTAAATGGTAAGTGCTGTTACCATTTCATGGTGGAGAGAGTACCCCAACTAGCCATAGGTTACTAAATAAATCTTCTAATGCCAGGAATAGGTTACATCTTTTTGAATTGCTGACCAGAAGAGTCACATAGACTCCCCCAGTCCTAAACTTCACAGACTATTGAACTCCATGGTATTTTGTGCATGTGTATGCCTTTTTGTTTTAAAAATTATTCCTTTTATTTTTGGAGATTGCAATTGTGCTGGTTTGAAATAAGACTGTCCCCCACAGGATCATATATTTGAATACTTAGTCACTAGGGAGTGGAACTGTTTGGAAGGATTTGAAGGATTAGGAGGTGTGACCTTATTGGAGTAGGTGTGTCCCTGGGGGTGGGTTTTGAGGTTTCAAAAGCTCAGGCCAGGCCCAACCTCTCTCTCCCTGCCATGTAGAACTCAGAAACTGCTCCAGTGCCCTGAGTGCCACCATGCTCCCACCATGTCCCTCCATGATGATAATGACCTAAACTTCTGAAACCACAAAGAAGCCCCCAATTAAATGTATTTTTAATAAATGTTACTTTCATCAGGTCATGATGATGTCTTCACAGCAGTAGAACAGTGACTAAGACAATATAATTAAATCATTTCTCAAGTGATAGCTATTCTTGATTGTTAACTTGACTACATTTGAAATTGACGAATATCCAAGCTTCTGGATCATTTGAGGTGGGAAGACCCATCTTATATCAGGGCCTTACTGTCTGGTGGCAGCCTATGTAAGAGACATGTGGTAAGAAAGCTCTTGTTTTTTTCAAGTCTCCCCTCACTCTCACTGGCAAATTTCTTCACTGGCATTAGATCTTACTTCTTCAGGATTTTAGTGTATACCAAAGACCATCTGAAACATCCAGCCTCAGCTATTAGATTCATGGACTTTCATCAGGAAACAGTCACTGTTGGAATAATTAAATCACAGCCTATAAGCCACTCTAATAAATCCTCTATCTATCTATCTATCTATCTATCTATCTATCTATCTATCTATCTATCATCTGTTCTGTTTCACTAGAACTCTGAAAAATGCACTGATGCATCTCCTTTCCCTTTCTCCAAACCTTCCCATACACCCTTCCTTGATCTTTTTCAAGTCAATGGACACTTTATCCATTAATTGTTGTTTTACACATACACACACACACTGAAGTATGTGTATGTATATATATATGTGCATATATGCTTATATATATGATATATATGAAGTTGGGTGGGGGGAAGATCAGGGAAGAGTTGAGAGAGAGGGAAAGAATATGATTGAATATATTATATGAAAATAAAAATAAGTTAATTGTGAAAACAGGACATGAAGAAGGGGTGAATCTGGAAGGAGGTAGCTGGGGGAGCTGGAGGTGAATATGATCAAATATATAGTGTGAAATTCTTAAGTAACATAAATGTTTCAAAAAGAAAACAGCTTCTACTATTACAGTTAGCATCTCACTCCAAAGTGACAGCTACAGAGTGTCAATCTAGTTCAGTTTTATTAAACGTCAAAGATAATTTAGAGATGCCTTATTATGTGATTATGAAGTCAGAGAAATGGTTTTTTTTCTTTTATTGAAATTTTTCTGCTTTGTCATATTGTATTTTTGTTATGTTTTATTGTTTCTCTTAGAAAAGGGAAGTGTTTCTTAAGTACTGACTTTGTTTTCTGTGTTTGATTTTATTTCTTATTTTCATGTCTTTAGTGAAAAGCAAAGCCTGCAGTTGGGAACTAAATGCTAATATTAAGCAACCTTGGACAAAAATGGTCAAAACAAAGCAAAATGAAACAAAAGCATGCAAAAATAGCATTGAATTTGTTTTGTGTTGGAATCTGCCTTTGAGTGCAATTGGTATACCTAGAGACACTCTATTGGAAAAAACTGATTGAGTTCCTGTGTGCCAGTGGGTACCAACTTTTTCTCCTCCTTTCTTGAGAGAGAGAGAGAGAGAGAGAGAGAGAGAGAGAGAGAGAGAGAGAGAGAGAGAGAGAATGAGAGAGGAGAAGGGGTACAGTGGGGGAAAGAGGTGGGGGATAAAACACACAAGTTGAGTGGGGAAGTAGGGACGAGCTGGGAGGAGTAGGGGGAAGGGAAACATGATAAAAATACACTGTAGAAAAAACATTTTTAATGTGCTAGACTTAGTAACTCATATTGTTGTAGTGAGAAGAAAATTAATGTGGATAAAGTATTCAATAAAATCATTAAGAAGAGACAACGCTGGATGGAAGGTGAGTGTAGACAGTACTGTATGTCCATTCTTGTGACCTTTGAAAGGCCTGTAGCCACTGGATTTGAAACTTTAGTTTTCTTATTGTTTTTTTCTGTCTGTTTCCTGCACCTTTTATTTATACCACCCTAGCCCCAGTGATCATGTCTACCCAGGCAGCACCCACGCCATGCTTGGTGAGAGTCACATGAACCTGGTTGTCTCTGTGCCAATCATTCTGGACCTGGCTTCCATTAGGATAGTTTGTTTTGATCCTTTGGTCCTGAAGAAATTTCATTGAAGTTCGCCATTTATCATAATTTTGGAAGATCTCTATTTGTGCTTGCAAACATTTTGGTGACTCTCATGTCATAGCATCTAAGTGTGTTATGCTGTGACTACAGATATTTGGGCTTGAAAGATCAGACATGCTGGAAATATGCTGCTGTGGTTTGCATGGTTGTGGTGGCGAGCTCCTCGGTCTTGGGTGATGCTAAGGCTTTGAGTCTCTAGTTAAAAAAAAAGAGTCATTCTTTGGGGATTCCCTTTGTGATATCTTGCTGGTCAAACCCACCATGAATTAATTAATTTGTTTGTTTGTTTATGTGTGTGTGTGTATGAAAGAGAAGAGGAGAGAGATGGATGTGGGCATATGGGACTAAGACTGTATTTATAGGTATGGGTTCATCTTTATAGATTATCCTTCTCTAGCTCTCATCTATCTATCTATCTATCTATCTATCTATCTATCTATCTATCTATCTGTTGTCTATCCATCTATCTACATCTATTTATGTATTGTATTAGTTTGAGTTTCTATTGCTGTGAAGCCAAATTATATACAGCAACTCTTATAAAGAAAAACATTCAATTGAGGTGGCTTGCAGTTTCTGAGGTTTAGTCCATCATCACCATGGTGGGACATGGTGGCGTTTGGACAGAGATGGTCCTGGAGAAGGACCTGTGAGTCCTATGTTTTGGCAACAGAAAGTGAACTGTGTCACTGGATGTAGTTTGAGCGTAAGAGACCTCAAAGCCTACCCACAAGGTGACACACTTCCTCTAAAAAGAACACACCTACCCAACAAGGCCACACTTCTAATAGCGCTCTTCCATTTGTGGACCATTGTCTTTCAAACACAACATCTATTAATAATATATTTATATAATTATTATATATCCTTTTATTTTTACTTTTTATAGTATTTTAAAAATTAATTTATTTTCTATTTTAAATTTTGTGTCTGGGTGTGTGTCTATGTATGGGCCACAGATGTCAGGAGCATCAATTCCCCTGTAGCTGGATTTACAGGTGGTTGAGAAGTGCCAAATATGGGTTCTTAGAACCAACATCAGTCCTCTGCAAGAGCGTACTCTCTCATAATTGAAAGCCACCTATCCAGTCCTCCAATTTATTTTTGATGTGTGTGTACATCCGTGATGTGTGAGTGTGTGTGTGTGAGTTTGGGGGTAGGATTTTGTATGGTGCATGTGTAGCTTTGATGTTGGCCTTGCCTTTCCAATGTATTTTAAACAGTCTTTTTCTCCCATTTCTCTGTAGAGGTGTTGCTAAGATTATGCTACTGTTAAGATTAAAGATGCTTGTACTGTCATATTCATTGGATTTTTTTTCTTGAGTCAGGGTTACTCTGTGGAGCTCTGGCTCTCTTGGAACTTGCTTTGTAGACCAGGCTGGCCTCAAACTCACAGAAATCCTATGCCTTCTGAGTGCTGGGATTAAAGGCATGTGCCATCACCACCTGGCTTCCATTGGATTTTTATGTGGATTCTAAACTCAGATCATCAGTCTGATGAGGCAAGAATTTTTGCCTATATTTCCATAACTCCATTCTTTCATTGTCTTTTTTGAGACAGGGTCTCTCATGGAACCTCAAACTCACTGTTTTGGTCAGACTCAGTGGGAAGAGAGCCTGGGCTCTTCCTGTCTTTCCTGCTCTGCTGTGCTGGAGTTAAATGTGCACTCCAGCTCACCTTGCTTTTTTTAATATAATATTTCTTTATTTGAGACTTTTATAAAGGAATACAATATATTTTGGCCATATTCATCTTCTACCCCTTCCCCCAACTCCTTCCAGATCCACCCAACCTCTGTACTTTCTCCCAACTTCATGTGTTTTCTTTTTGTTAATAAATCATGGAATCTAATTTGCATTTTTTATATACTCATGAGTGTTGGGGCCATCCAATGGAGCATGGTTGGACCAGGGGACACATAAATAAAGAAAACTGTCTCCCTCCCTCCAAACCACCATCTGTTTATAGTTCATCAGTTAGGGTGAGGTCTTATGAGTTCCACTTCACTCTATGCAGGAGTGGTGAGTAGTTTGACCTTGTGTAGGTCTTGTTCAGGCAACCTCGGCTATTGTGAGTTTTTTTTTTTTTGGTTTTTACGAGACAGGGTTTCTCTGTATTGTTTTGGAGGCTGTCGGTCCAGCCCGGCCTCGAACTCACAGAGATCCGCCTGCCTCTGCCTCCCGAGTGCTGGGATTAAAGGCGTGCGCCACCATCGCCGGGCTATTGTGAGTTCTTGAGTGCAATGGTTTTGCCAGGCCCAGAAGACTTTTTTTTTCAGCCAGGTCTTCCCTGACCTTTATCTATGTAACATGAGAAATAAAAGACCCAGTGACTGATATTGGTGTTCAAAGTTCAAGCTGATGATAGGTAAAGCAAAGCCATGGGCCATTAGCTCTTACCTCAAGCTCAGGCTGAATAGGCTGATCCTGCTGCCTCTCAGTGTGACTGGAGAATAAGTGCCTTATACTGACTACTGAAGACCCTGCTTCTGTCTTGTTACATCCTCTAGTGCTAGGATTAAAGGCGTGTGGTCTGTTACTCTTTTAGACTGATTCAATATGCTCAGACCTTGGTAGGCATTTTTTTCTTTAGGTTAGTGAAATTTTCTTCTTTGATTCTGTTGAAAATAAAAATATTTGGTCTGCCTTTGACCTGTGATTCTTCTTCCTTTATTCCTATTAACTTTAGATTTGGCATTTTCATAGCGTACCAGATTTCATAGGTATTTTTTTCAGGTTTTTTTTATTTAGCATTTATTTTGACCAAAGTATCCATTCTATTGTTCCCTCAATGTTTGAGACAATCTCTTCTATCTGTTGTATTATGTTGGTTGGGCTTGCTCTGAGGTACCTGTTCAATTCCTAAATTATTCATTTCCAGATTTCTCTCTGTTTGGGTTTTCTTTATTGATTCTACTTCTATGTTCAAGTCTTGAACTGTCTATTCATTTTCTTTCACTGTTTGTGTTTTTATAGATTTCTTCACAAGGTTTATTCATTGATTCTTTAAGGACTTCTATGACATTCATAAAGACTGTTTTAAGAATTTTTCTTGCTTTTTGCTATGTTATAATACTTAGCGTCTGCTGTGATAAGGTTGCTGGGCTCTAGTGGAGACATGTTGTCCTGCTTGTTGCTTATGTATTTGTGTATTTTTAGGGTCACTTAACTTGTTTTATTTATTTTCTATTTTTCTTTGTTGAAAACAGATTCTTCTCTAATACAATAGTCTAAACCACAGTTTCCCTTCTCTTCACTCCTCCCAGCTTCCTCCCACATGCCCTATACCCTGGATCCACCCTTGTTTCATCTCCCTTCAGAAAACATCAGTCCCCCAAGAGACAACAATCAAACTCAACAAAACAAAGTATAATAAAACAAGGCAAAAGTCCTTATACATACCAAGGCTGGACAAGTCAATCCAACAGAAACAAGAGTCACACAAAAAACACTAAGTTAACAGCCATTAGGTATAAGCAGAGATCCTGGTGTAGACTCCTGCAGGACACTTCATGCTCTCTGTGAACCCAGATGAACCCTACTTAGTTGATTCAGTGGACCATGTTCTTCTGGTGTCCTCCATTCCCTCTGATTCATAAAATCTTTCTGCCCCCTCTTCTGCAGGGTTTCCTGAAGGGAGGGACCCGATGAAGACCTCCAATTTAGACTGTCTCTCCATGTCCTGCCTGTTATTGATTGTGTTTTTATGCTGGCTCCTGGGCATTAGGACTTGGGATGATTATAATTCTATGTACTATATCTGTTCTTGTTTTTGTTAGGTGAATGTTTTGTTCCTTTGTTTCTGTGTGTTGCCTGATAGGGGAATACTTCTGGGATCCTGATAGTTCCAGGTAAAATGTGTTTCTAGGTTTTGGTAGCTAACACTTATGAATGGGGTTGGGCTATAGGGTAGGCGTTAGGGGGATCACAAGAGGGTGGAAAGCAAGGTGTTCTACCAAGGGTTTGTTTACTCCACTGGAAATGGGGACAGATCATGATGAGAGGGCACAGTTAAAGGTCTGCTACATAGCTAAGGATGAGTTTAGGGGATTGGACTTGGAGGGATGGAGGCAGAGGTAAAGATCTGCTGTTAGCCCATTTGCTTACCTGGTCCAGTGTCTACTGGTTCCCAGGGAGTGCCTGTTGGCCTTGGGGGATGAGATAAAGCAATAAATGGGGGAAGATGGCTAGGAGAAGATCTGTGTGATCCACTGAAGATAAGAGAAATGGGGCAAGGAAGGTTGCAACAGGTTTTCTGCTGCAGAACTGTGCATGAGACTGGAGTATTGGATTTGGAGAAGCTGAGGGAGAGGTGATGATCTGCAGGTAGCCTACGTGATTCTCTGGCAGGAGTGGCCTGTGGCTTCCCATCAACAATCCTACCCTTATTAGAAATTTAGGAATAAATCCAAGCAAGGTGGTGAAAGACTTCCTCAATGAAAATTACAAAACAATGAAATAGAAAATACTAGGTGAAAAAATCCTTACATGTTTATGGATACTGAGAATTAATATTGTTAAAGTTCCCACTAAAAACAATAGATCCTATTCAACCCCTATCTAATTAATATGGCATTAGTAAAACTAGAAAAAACATTTACATGGAAATACAAAGTTCCTATTAAAAACAATAGGCTATTCAACCCCTATCTAATTAATATGGCATTAGTAAAACTAGAAAAAACATTTTCATGGAAATACTGAACATCCTAAATAGTCAATTCAATACTTAGCATAAAAAGCAATACTAGATTTCAAAATATAATACAGACAGTTACCCAAGCAACATAGGCATGAAGATAGACCCAACAGAGAACTCAAAAATAAGTATGGGTATGTGATGCAATCCAGTTTTGAAAAAGATACTATCTTCAAAATATGGTGCTGTGTAAACTGGATATTTCCAAGTAGAAAATTGAAAAGAGATCTTTATTTTTTATTCTATACAAAAATATCAGATTAAAGTTGGTTAAAGACCTTGAAATTCTGAACTTTAAAAACTTCTCAGCATTGTATTACCCAAGGCCTGATTACTTACAGGTGTGCAGAATGCCCAGCAGAAAGAGTAATAAAGAGATTTTCCCTGGCAGGAACTCAAAGGATAGGAATATCAGTGTGAATGGAAGAATGGTTCTCATTTGGACAAGTGAAAACTAGAAAGGTTTCTCTATTTGTGGGTCCTTAGTCTTCAGGATTTATATTGAGGTTCTCTTTCCACTTTGACCTCCAGGATTTGGTCAGTAGTCAGCGTGTAGTTCTATCTTTAACTCTAGAGCTTAGCCTGGTTTGTGGTGTAGAAGGTAATGAATAAATATTTGCTGAAAGGAATTCTTAGTAGTAACTGAGCTGTAATTCTTGGGACTGAAAGACTATTATATGAATTACAAAACTCATATTCCCTGCTGAGACATTAATGTCTGCTCAGCTTTAACAGAAGGGCATCCTTCTGTGGAGAAAGTGAGGTAATACAGAAATTCAGTTTGCCATGAAATGATCCAGAGCATTTTGTGGCATTCTGAAGTTAGTGCCAAGTGTAGCATATGAAAACTATTTTTTACAACATGTCAGCGCTCACAAAATGTGAAGTCATTACATTTGCTACTAATTGATCTCCAAAATTTACCTTTGGACCAGTCCTAACGTCAATGACATAGGTGTGAATTCAAGAAATAAATCTCTTTTTGCACAGATGTATTAGGAGCTGACAGGGAAGGACCTTACAAGTCAACAAGCCTTGTCCTTGAAATTGAATCTTCCATATGCACACACTCTGAAGCATGTTAGCATAGCAACTGTAAAACAAAAAATATGTTTTACTCTTTGTACATAAGTAAGCTGGAAATACATCCATAAAATCATATAAATTATAACAATACAAATTAAAAATAATGAAGTAAATTCTACATTGTCTGCTGCATGGAGAGCAAGTTTTCTGTGACTGGTTAAATAAATATTCTGCTAATAGTCTCAGACAAATTTAAATTAGTTTATCTTTGTGAATATACACAGGGCCACTGGCTATGTTTAGGTGTTTCCCATGTTTTCTGCTCATTAACTTAGTTCTTTACTCTGTGGAGTAGAATCTTTTTTAAAAAAGCAGGATAGCTCTGTGTACCCCAGACTGGTTTTGAACTTGTGACATTCTTGACTTCACTTCCAAATTGCTAGGATTATAGGCTTGTGCCACCACACTAAACTCCCATATATTGGGACTTTGTTCAATATATGGAGGTTCAGAGGTGCAGTGACTTGTTTTGTGACACTAAAAAATACCAGAGCCTGTTTTTACTCTTTCTGGTGTTTGTCTTAAACTATTGTTTTCTAAAGTTAACATATTAAGTAATGAGTTTTATTATGCCATTCTCAAACATACTTTATTCTTATTCATTTCTCTCCACTCCCTTTCCTCACCTCCTAACCGTTTGTTGTTGGTCCCTTTCTTGTTCACATCACAAGGATTCATACTTTCTCTTCTTTCTATTTTTCTATCCCCCTTAAGGTCTTCCTCTTTTATGTAGTTCATGACCCCTATCCATGTGTGTGTGTGTGTGTGTGTGTGTGTGTGTGTGTGTGTACATTTAATCCTAGGATTCACATGACAGAACATGTGGTATTTGAGAGGGTGGAAATGTTGGTACATGATCTCATCTTATTTCTATTCAATGCTGCAAATTGAATGTAATATACTGAAAAACTATAGTATTGCACAGTCAGTGATATGCACAAAAATTCTCTCTCATTCTTACTCTCTACCAAAATGTGGTAAACCTGTATTCCAAAAACATTAACAATACAAAAATTTTTAGCTTCAGTGTAATTTATACAACAGTTTGGGACTTTTATCTGATGCTTTCCTTCTAGGATGCCTACCAACTGTCCCTATTTAGTAGAATTCTATCACATTTAGCACTGAAAAAAATCAAAATTCCTTTGATTCCAACAGGACAGTAGACTCTCAACCCTTTCTTTAGTGAATATCAGCACATACCATACTAAAATTATAATATGTTTTTCATAACATAAAATTCCATGAATTAACTGCCAGTTTATATTAAGTGCCATTACTATACTGGCAAGTTACTCTGGACAGTCTTTCTCCCAGACTTTCCTTAATCTTGTATTTACATGGATAATATTGTTACACCATGACTCTGCAACCACAGCTCATGTAAGATTCAACTTTTTTCACTATTACAGATTTTTCAGTGTTACTAGGACAGACTCAGGTCCTTCAACCAAACTGCTTCTTTCACAAAGCTTAGGTCTAAGATAATCACAAGAAATAAATTGGCAAAACTCTATCTGTAGGTGACTCTTTGGTGTCATAGTTGCTGGTAATAAAATACATTGCTCTAATTTCACAGTATCCAGGATTTCATATGCAGTAAGCCATCAAGTAATAGTAGAAATAATCATTGTTTACCAACACCCTTCAAGACTGACAGTATTTATAAAATTATTTCTTTTATTTTTTGAGATTATAACATAACGGTGTCATTTCTCCTTTCCCAAACTCTTGTATATACCTTTCTTTGCTCTCTTTCAGATTAATGGCAGTATTTTCATCACACATACAAAGACACACACATACACACACTCCTACAATGTAAATACAATCTGCATAATCTATATAATATTACTTATATATGTTTTCAAGGCTGAACATTTGACACTGTATAATCATTTGGTGTTCTCTTCCATGTAGAGGACTATTTCTCCAGTCCTCAGCATTCCTTAGCTGTCTGTAGAGTTCACTATGCCGGGTTGAGTCCTCCTGGGTTCACCCCACTGCATCTACATTAGCTTGTCTGTTGTGGTTGTCCTTGTTGAGTTCAGGTGTAGGCAGTTATAATGGTGAGATTTAAGTAGCTTCTGACATTCCTAGGAGATACAATCTCATAGCAAACTCCCTGATCCTCTTGCTCTCACAGTCTTTCTGTCTTCTCTTCCCCAACGTTCCCTGAGACTTAGTTGCTATGTTGTAGATGGATACTTTGGGAGTGGAGTCTGAAACTCTGCATTTTGATAGCTTGTGCTTTTCTTCAATGGTCTCCAACTGTTGCAAAGAGAAATGGCCTAATGATGGCTGGGGGCTTCAACTCTTTGTGGGTATAAGAACATATTTAGAATGTAGTTAAGGACTACACTGACTTAGTAAAGTAGTGGTTGTAGGCTCTCTTTCTGTTCTGCCTAGTCATGTCACCTTGCAACAAGCTAGAGTTATCTAAAAGGAGGGAATCTTAATTGAGAAAATGTGCCCATAAGGCCCAGGTGTCGGACATTTGATTGAAGTGGGAGGACCCAGTCCATCATGGGTGATACCATCTCTGGACTTATGGTCCTAAGTTCTACAAGAAAGCAGGCTGAGCAAGTCATAGGGAGCAAGTCAGTAAGCAGCACCCCTCCATTGTCCCTAAGTCACCTCCTGCCTCCAGCTTCTTGCTCTGTTTGAGTTCTTGTCCTGACTTACTTTAGTGATGAACAGTGATATGGAAGTATAAGTCAAGTAAACCCTTTCCTCCTCAAGTTGCTTTGGTCATGGTGTTTCAACACAGCAATAGTAACCCTAATTAAGACATCTTCCAAGATCTATGACTTCACTTGCCATGTGTAGCAGGCTAAGTTTCCACTACCAGGCACGGTTTCACTCTTGCTGAGCTGATCTTAAGTACAACTAGAGGGATGTTAATTACTAGTATGTGTGCCCTAGGATTATCATACCAAGGTGGTCATTGACGTGATTTATAGGTATCATAGGTGGAGAGGACTGTTGGTGTGGGTTCCCAAACCAGATGAGGGACAGTACAGCATTGCCTATACCCCAGACATCTCTCAACGAGCACAGCAGGAGTGGGCCATTCCCTACCCAAATCAGGCTTGGTACTATTCAACTCCATGGAGACAAAGGCCACATCATGGTAAAATCAGTTAAGGTTCTACTCCCTCCCAGGAAACTGGCTTATTAGAAATTATGTGAATGATAGTCTGACTTACATTCTTGGAGCGCTCCTACTCCTGCTGCAGCTTCTTCCTAGACCTCTTTCCTCCCCCTGACTTGAGCTACATAAACTAGCCCTGCCATTTCAATAAACAAGTTGTCCTCCATGGTCATCCATACTTGCTGCACTCACTGCTGCTGGAGACCTTGTTCCTCATTTCCTTCGTATCCTGGGACTGCTGGTGTGCAATGGCGGATCAGGGTTGGAGGAACTCATATGGTGGTTGCTTCCTGCCTTTGGAAGCTTGCATAGGACCTCTTGGTCAGTGAAAGTTAGTCTTCATGGAGGAAGCTTTCAGGTCAGTTCCAGTTCAGGGGGCTTTGGGCTCAGTGTCTGAAGTGCATGATGTCTTTTGCAATAGAGTCTTGCTTTTTACCTCTGTGGGGGAAACCCAGGGCAATAACAATAGCCTGTAATTTCTTGGTAGTCTCTTGGACAACCCTAAGCAACTATGTAAAAGAGGGCTTCTCATGCCTTATGTTGGTATTTTTGGTAGATGATCTTTGGCTTTTGGAGGGAAAGTTTTTAGTTCATATGAGAAAACCACATATGTATAGCTTATATATGTAATTTATGTATTGTAGTTGCTATAGGTAGATAATTAGTATTATGATTCATGATATTTTCAGACATCCTGTTATTTTACCTTCTTCCCTTCTTCTATCTTTGTCTGCTTCCCCACCTCCTATTTAAGTCTCCCCCTCACATTTTCCCATCACCCATAGATCATTTGACTTTATTTACATAGGTTTTACTTTTAAGCAATCTAGAATGTAAATAGTTTTAGCTTTGAAGTCAAATTACTTAATTTCTCACATTTTTCAGTGCATGATTTCAAGTAAATATTATGATATCCCCAATGTAATCCCTGCTCCAATTTATATAAGTCGCTAAGATTTGTATTTTTTTCCTTTTGCTTTATGAAATCTTGTGAATTGGGTAGCTCAATATTATTTTTTACTCTAATAGATGAACAAACTTATAGTGTGTAGTATCATTTTCTGGGAGGAGGGGTGGGAGGGGGAAATGCAGTTGGGAGAAATGTGGTTGGAATGTAAAATGAAATTAAAAAATGAAAAAAAGAGTGATGCCTCCAAAAAATATTTCTTGAGCAGGGTGCTCTCCCATCCCTGGTCACTCAGGCTTTTAACTAACTAATGTGCTGTGATAATATTGTCATGGAAGATTTCCTTCCATGCCAGTAGTTAGTGGCAAATACTAGTGCCCATCCAAGTATATACCTTACACCATAGGACACACATCAAAAATTACTTGCTTCTCAGAGAAAAACTACAGTTATACCATCATCTACAAAACTACAAAGCTATAGTTAAATCCTCACAAAGACCAATTAAAATGAAGCAAATTTAAAAAATCTATCTCACTTACTTTTCCTTTCATTGCCTAATATTGAAATCAATGCCTTTAATGAAATAGAATTTGTAATAATCTGTCAAATAAATCACCAGTGTAATGCATCTAGAAAACAAAGGTAATTGTTATGGTACTGATTTAACCTCATATCAACTAATGGTCTTTATACAGCAGCACATATATTGAAAGGAAGAGATTGTGTTTATACCAAGAAAGAATCTTTACCTCTTTTCCATAACAGAGGCTTTGTCCAGTTGCATGATGGAGATTTCTGTGCCATAGCCATTTTGTGGTGTGTGGTGATCAGCTGGTTCTTGTATTGACTAAGGACTGATCCTCAAGGGGTTCTGCCATCCTCTTTAGTTTCTTAGTAAGGGTCAGCCACACACTAAAATATAGCAAGCAGGAGTAAGCTCATTTTGAACATGAAACTGTATCATTGTTGTTGCTGACAATCAAATAATAATCAATATCTGTTTGGATAGCATACTAAATCACAGAACTTAAAACATAGAATAAAACAAAATAAAACACAAAGCAATAAAATCACTGTTTTTGCAAACTAGAAGAAAATTAATGTAATTTACCAAAGACTTAAACCATGAACCATTTATAATAAAAAATAATGTTACAAATGTATGTTTACATTTTTTTGTCTGTTTGGTTGACTGGGTTATTTTTGTTGTCTTCAAGGCAGGTTCACTTGGAACTCATTATATAGCCAGAAGTGCACAGGTTCACAGCAATCCTCTTGCCTCAGCATCTCAAGTTCTGTGAAAACAGATATGTCAAGTTAATATCAGACCCCCTGACAGTCTGCTCATTTGTGCCCCACGAGTACAGCTGCATCAAGGCTTGCTTACTATGCCTTTCTATCTTTTTTCTTCAATTTATTTTTGTGTCTCTATGTCTGTAATATAAATGTTACTGTCCATACTATTTTTAGTAACTCGATTTGTCACTCCAGTAATCTCTGTCTTTTAAATGGGAGGAATTTATTGCATTTGTTACAGTTTATTACAAGTTGCTACATCATCTCTTCTGAACCCAGCTTTAAGTTCTGGTCCCTCTTGGGCCAAGAACTTCATAAGGAACCTCTAGGCATTCTGTCCTAGTGTCTAGTAGCCCATTTCATTCACTTAGCTGGTTATCACTAGTTGATGTAGCAATTCACTAGTCAGACTACGGCAAAGAGAAGATATGGGAGGTCAGGGGAGTGCACTGTTTCCTACATGGTCTAAATTGGTAGGCCAGGTTCAAAAGGCATCAAAGAAAAGGCATAATAATGGCTCATAGACCATGCCTTCTCAAAGCAAAGAAAGCAAGAGAGATCTGCATGTATTCACCAAAAGAGTGGGGGCATTCAAGAAGTGAGAATACAGATGAATAACAGCGAGACTACATAACTGGAGAAAAAGGAGTATGTGTGACACTATGGTGACTCATTGTGGAATCCGCTGGTACTCCAATGCCCAACACTAAGTGTGCATTTGGAATTAGAGCAGTTGTGTTATTTTAGCAACAAGGTTCTCAGAGATCTAGTCTCTTGGTCAAATCACCAGAAGCAGGAGTTGTATTTCCATGTTCCTTTTCTGATTACCATGGCTTCTTTGTTAAAGATTAGCTGAGTATATACATGTGGGTTTGTTTTTGGATTTTCTTTTTTGTGTCACTGTCTATGTGTGCATTCTTTCACCAGTATTGCATACTACACAGCTTTATAGGAAGTCTTGAAGTCATATTTGAAACAATGTAAAGCACACAGAACAAAGGATGATAAATTATGAACAATACATGCTTTATCATTATTGGCCATGTAATTTATAGTTGAAGCTAATGCTACATAGACACACACAAGTGTTTCAGTAAGATGTTTGGAACTATGTAATGATCCTTAGAAATGATCAAGAATTATTTAGTCACACCACCATAGGAGAATCAATTTTTGTTTATTCAAAGTATTACTGTGCTTTCCTATGCTAGCCTCAAACTCAGAAACATCCTGTCTCAGCATTCCAAATGCTAGGAGTATGGGATATGCACAGTGTTTTTTAATTTTGCCTGTACCAATGCCCTATCATGATGACTGAAGTTCACAGTTCATAAGAATTTTAACAATACACAAATCAAAACATACTAGATGTTTAGAAGACACTTAGAAATTAATTGGAATAATAACAAAGCAGTCTTATAGACAGACAGTACTAGGCTTCTCTTCACTCTTTATTGTGTTGGATATTCTGGACTTTTTGGCTTGCTATGTAGACTTGAGAACATTGTTGTCAACATTTAGCAGTTTGCAGGTATTTTGATTGATAATGTGTTGGGTTTGCCGACCGAGTTACAACTGACATGTTGGGTTTATAGTTCTAAAACAATAGATTCACTGTTTGTGTGTGTGTGTGTGTTATATTTAGTATATTTATTTATCATAGTTATTTTATGTTTTCTGATAATTTTAAAACCTGTGTTATATCTGAATCTCCATGTTTGCTTTGCTCCAAAGACCTTCATGCCTGCTGTGCCTTTGTTTCTTGTTAACTTTGGATCTCTGCAAATAATGAAAGTTTCACCACTTCCTTTCCAATTTGTATCCCCCTGGATATTTTGTTGTCTTATTGCTCTAGCTAGAATTTCAAGGACAATATTGAAGAGGTATGGGGAGAGGAGACAGCCTTGTCTTGTTCCTGAATTTAGAGGAATTGCCTTGAGTTTCTCTCCATTCAGTTTGATGTTGGCTGTTGGTTTGCTGTATATAGTTTTTATTATGTTTAGGTATGTTCATGTTATCCCAGATCTCTCCAAGGCCTTTATCATGAATAGGTGTTGGATTTTGTCAAAGGCTTTTTCAGCATCTAGTGAGATGATCATGTGATTTTGTTCCTCAGCTTGTTTATATGGTGGATTACATTGATAGATTTTCGTATGTTGAACCAACCTTGCATCCCTAGAATGAAGCCTACTTGATCATGGTGGATGAGGTTTCTGATGTGTTCTTGGATCCAATTTGCCAGTATTTTTGCATCAATGTTCATGAGGGAAATTGGTCTGAGTTATCTTTCTTAGTTGTGTCTTTGTGTGGCTTGGGTATCAATGT
The DNA here is from genome assembly GCF_017639785.1 of Mesocricetus auratus. NCBI lineage: Eukaryota > Metazoa > Chordata > Mammalia > Rodentia > Cricetidae > Mesocricetus > Mesocricetus auratus. The sequence continues at coordinate 60,006,272 of NW_024429194.1, forward strand.
TATTGAAGCCTCGTAAAAAGAGTTTGGCAAAGACCCTTCTGCTTCTATTGCATGGAATACTTTGAGAATTGGTATAAGCTATTCTTTGAATTTCTGGTAGAATTCTGCACTGAAGCCGTCTGGCCCTGGGTTTTTTTTGGTTGGGATACTTTTGATGACTGCTTCTATTTACTTAGGTGTTATAGGTCTATTTAAATTACTTATCTGTTGTTGATTTAATTTTGGTAGGTGATATCTATCCAGAAAATTGTCCATTTCCTTTAAATTTTTGAATTTTGTGGAGTATAGCTTTTCAAAATATGACGATTCTCTGGATTTCCTCACTGTCCCTTGGTATGCCTCCCTTTTCATTTCTGATTTTGTTAATTTGCATGTTCATACTCTGCCCTTTGGTAAGTTTGGATAAAGTTTTGTCTATTTTGTTGATTTTTCTCAAAGAACCAACTCTTTGTTACATTGATTCTTTGTATCATTTTCCTAGTTTCTACTTTATTGATATCAACCCTCAATTTAATTAATTTGTGGTGTCTGCTCTTCTGGGGTGAGTTTGCTTCCTTTTGTTCTAGAGCTTTTTGTTGTGCTGTTAATTCTCTAGTGTGACTATTCTCCAGTTTCTTCATGTGGGCACTTAGTGCTATGAACTTTCCTCTTAGCATTGCTTTCAAAATGTCCCATAAGTTTGGGTATGTTATGTTTTCATTCTCATTGAATTCTAGGAAGTCTTTAATTTCTTTTTTTATTTCTTCTTTGACCCAGGAATGGTGCAATTGAGCATTATTGGATCTCAATAAGCAAAGCTTTTAAAATAAAGCCATGATGGTGCAGCTCCTCCAGTCCTGTTCTATTATCTTACTGCAGTCTTGTTAATACTGTGGTAGGCAGTGGCAAAAGAGAAATGATTTACAATCTTATGATTAAATGCTAATCTTTTAATGGTGCCATGTCTCTGCTATAACATCTAAAGTGTTTCTAAACTTCTAATTTTTTCCTCCTGTTCTCTAACTATGTGAGAAAAACTTAAGTGGAGCTGGGATAAAAAGTTGCCTTTCCATCTGGAAGTCTGGTAAAGTCATTTTCATAGTGGTTGGGTCTTTGTTACATCAAAAACACCAAGCACATCTTAGAATGACCATTTTCCCTTCTTCCTGCCAAAGACATGAAGTAATTTTTCTTGGCTCATCACCACGAGACCTGGTGGCATTCCTGGAGGCAAAGCTCATGAAAGTGTTAGAGCTATAAAAAATGCAGCCTTAGGAGGTTTTTATCCAAGGGTAGTCCACACCTTGCCCACAGAACTTTGTCAGAATTCCCAGGATATGTACTACAACCCTGTTCACGATTCTGGTACTTTGCAACCCAGGTAAACCTATCTCAGTGTGTTTCTCCATAGTTTAGTCTCCGGTCTTCCCAGACTCTGGGATGTGGGTTTGGATTGTGTGCTAGCTCCCTGATGAGTCCAAGAGAAGTCATCATGTTTCATCTTGCTGTATTTTTTTATCTTATTGTAGGGATGTGAGTGATATTTTCCAGCCTTTATCTGTCAGCGTTGAAGCTGGAAGTTCTTGCATTCTTTAAAGGCACATCTTCAACTCACAAATCTCAAAAAATGCATTTCACTGGTAGGGAGGATAGAGAGATGATGTGATCTTTCTCTTATATGCTTTATCAAAATAATTTGTTATTGATAGCAGGAATGAGGAGAACAAATGACATTTTACACAGATGTAGCTGTAGTTAGTGACACAGCTATAGGTCTTTGTACTTCAAATCTGGAAATTCTAGTCATTGCTATTTCTTTTTAATTTAAAAGAATGAAGGAAATGTGTGGTAAATTACTGATGTTTGAGTTGTGGTATCATATATATTCCTGATACCTGGTTTCACTGGGCATTTGCAAGTCTGATTTTATTGTCTTATATTTTAGATGTTTAGAGAAAGTTTCTTTATGTTAGTTTCTGGCTCTATACACTTAAAGTCTTGATTTCGTTGTCTTTGTGCACCAGCCCTGCCAGGAGGTGTAAGAGAGCCTGTAATAGGTGGGTTAGCACAGTGGGTTATATAACGGGATCCTTGGGAATCACTCTGGTTTGAAAAGGCTCCCTTCTTTATGAGAGCTGCTATGAACTCCAGATGGACCCCACTAAACTCAAGCTAAGTTCGTCATCGATTCCACTTCCCCTTGCCAGATGTCAATGCCACCTATGACTTCAGTGAAAACACACCAGAAAAAGCCTGATCTGGAGGTGATAATCTTTTCTGAAATCTCTCATTAGTCCTAATAGGCTATTAATACTTTTCACTTTTATAGCTGAGTGATCTCAGGCTTCAATACATTATTTCAGTAAATAAATTGTGTTGAACACATTTATAGTAAATACATAAATTTCATGAATTAAAATATGTCCTAACTAGACTGAGATTATTCCAGAAATGTGAGGATCTTCCATTTTCTTCTCCAGGGTCCAGTGAGTCTTCCTGACAATGCTGTCCACCAGGTTCCACATACAGCCTGCTTATCCCGAGTGTACTGAAACTGACCTCTAAACTTCAACCGGGACCTGTCCTACATGTCTTCACCCACAGGTCCCTTCTACATTGCATGAATCCTCCCCTCCAGCAAGACCTTTTATACCCTTCTTCAGAGTCTATCCTGGCAAGTGCCCCTGACTCATCAGTATCTTCTACTCAACCTGCCATATCTAGCCCAGGTCTCCCATACATGCCATTGCTAAGTGTTGTCACCACTGCTCGCATTGCATGCACATCAAACAACATCTAGGTTTCCACAAGAACCATTCCTGCCTATTCGCCAACCCATAGTCCCCTACCACACCACATCTAATTTTTCTACCAAGTCAGATCTACCCCACACTGCAGGTTTGTTTGGAGCAAGAGGCACACCCAGTCCCCTCTGTCTACTTAATTCCATCTAAGCCATTTCCAGCATCAAGGCCCAACCCATCAGCATATTCTTTTCTCTATCCCAACACGCTCTGCCCATATCAGACTCAGAATTGACAAAATAAGCCCATATGCCTAGACTTCATTCTAAAAAGTACCACAATATGAAAGATCTATATAGTTTCTTGTCTTCACAACTATCAGATCTGTAGAAATGTTTGCCAATGAGAATTACCTTGATGAACCCCAGAACTTAGAATAATTTGAGGAGTTTAAAGAAGACAAAGAAAGAGCTCAAGGAAATCAAAGAGAAAGAACTTAAGGAGAATAAACACCTGAGTGATGCCTAAGCATAAAGAAGATGGACATGATGAAGACAATTCAGGACTTGAGAATGGAATTAAAAAGGAAATGGAAACATTGAGAACTCAAACTGAAGTAAAGATGGGATTAAAAGGCCCAGTGACAAAATTAGAAAAACCAAAGGAAAGCTTTTAAAGAAGAGAAAATCAGGTCTTAAAGTAGAAGGTCTAGATCAAATAAGTCAGGAATATGAAAATTAAAAAAATACAAGGAAAGAACATACAGACAATATGAGTCATTATGAAAAACCCCACACCTTTGAATTATAGTCATAGATGAGGGAGAAGAACACCAAGTCAATGGCATAGACCAGATCTTCAACAAGATCATAGAAGGAAACTTCCCCAAATTAAGGAATGACACACCCCAGAGACACACGAATCACACAGAACATGAAATAGACAAGACCAGAAAAGAAAATCTTCTAGCCCTTTCATCCATTTCTGTCAAGGCATATTCTTTGTCTTATTCCACCCACCACATATCCAACTTTCTGGGGGCCCCTGTGGACAGGATCCTGTTAGCTCATTCCTGCAATTCCTCTCACCCTTTTTTCCTGGCCTATCTCTATTCCTGTCTGCTCTCCAGTGACCATCAGACTCACTTTATATGATGGAACTGACAGCCATGACACCTTCCTAAGTCCAAAAGGGCAACAAAAATCAATGAGTGGAACACCTACCCAACAAAGGCCAGATATCAACACCTAGAATCATCTCAATCATCTTAATTCCAGATGCCTAGATACCACCACAGTACACAAACATTAACAGTGGTAAGACAAAGAATATGTCTGTAGACACAGGGATGAAAGGGTTAGGAGCACCTTGGATCTGTACTAAGGGTTGGAGTCTTCAGTAAATAGAGTTGAGGTCTAGAAGGGCACTTGGTTTTTTTTGCTTGTTTTAATTAAGTTTATTTTTTTAATTTCATTTTACATTCCAACCAAAGTTCTCCCTCCCACATCCTCTTTCCTCTCCCTCAGTCCACCCACCATCCATTCCTCCCAAACAGGTAAGGACTTCCATGGGGAATCAACAAAGTCTGGCCTCTCTCCTGTGTGTTAAGGTTGAGCATGGCATCCCCTCATAGGGAATGGGCTCCAACAAGCTAGCTCATGCTAGATCCTGGTCCTACTGCCAGGGGCCAGGAGGGGCACTTGTAAGCAGGTCACTACGTGTCCGGGGATGAGAGAGGCAAGGCTGTAATGGAGGACAGGAAAGAGAGTTAATATCTTCTGGTATCTCTTTCCTTATATTTTTTAAAGGAAGGGTATCCAGAATGGTTTTGGTTTGAGATATTATATATATATATATATATATATATATATATATATATACATATATATATATAAATGTCTTTTGATGAATGAGTATCCTTTAAGCAAACAAATTATAAACATAATTGTCTTAGTTAAGGTTTCTATTGCTGTGAAGAGATAAATTGCCATGGCAACTCTTATAAAAGAAAAAATTTGATTGGGAATGGCTTACATTTCAGAGGTTTAGTCCATTAACATCATTGCAAGTCATGGTGGCATGCAGGAAGATATGGTGCTAGAGAAGGAGCTGAGAGTTCTACATCTTGATCTGCAGACAATAGGAAGAGAATTATGACATTGAGTATAGCTTGGGCATAGGAGACTTCAAAGGCCACCCCCACAGTGACACACTTCTTCCAACAAGGCTACAAGTCCTAACAGTGTCCCTTCCTTTGGGAGCCATTTTCTTTCAAACTACCACACCACAAAAATGAATAATATTAGAACAGTGAAAGCAATGTGCATAATACTCTGCCACCAAGAACAGGGATCCAATCCAAATTGTGTTCAGTATTATTAGTTACATTATTATATTTATTTAAGAAAACAGAGAATAGCTTGAAAAGAAACCCATATGATTAGTAGTTCTTGTGTCTTGTAGAATGTAAGCCTGTATTTGCTTTTTAATAGGAACACAAAAATTATGATGGCCTATGCAAATGAGAAGTGAACAAAAGAAACATAGTTTCTTCATCAGATGGATGAATGACTCAATTATGGTCTGAATGTCCAGGCACAAACACAGAGTCATTAGTAAATACAACAGGAGCTGGATCCATCCAATCTACAAGTTTAAACAAAGGAAGATGAGGAAACTTCCAATACACATGCTTAGAGGCACGTAACACAGCTGCACACGTTAATGTAGCCAATATCCCCAGAGATTCTGAGGTAACATAGGGACCTGTGAGTTCAGTAAAATAACTTCTCTCTTGGTACGTAGGACCTTAACTTGGCCACCATGAGCAGATGACTTCTGATGATAAGGTTGATGCCTCATTTTGCCTTTTAGATGGAGGTTTGCTATCTTTCTGGTGACTTCTGCTGTCTCCTTACCCTCCTCCATCATCGTTGATGGCCTGGGGCTGGAAGAGTCAAAGAGGAATCCATAATGTTTCAGTAGACCCATCGGCAATGACAGATACATACTCCTTCCTAATTTTCTTTTAGAGAAGTAAAAATAGGGCAAGTTAATACATTAGCTTGCTATTTCCTTCTACATTAAAACTAGGGAGGATCAAGTGTGAATGAGTATGGGCTACCACTGGAAATAATCCTACAATATAAGCAGAATCTGAACAATATTTAAAGGTTATGAATTAACCATAATAGATGAATCAACACAGTCAATTCCTCTGGCTGGATTGAGGAAAAGAACTATTAATAGATTGATGACTATCTGGAGCATGAATCCCTTCAATACCTTTAGATGAACCAGTGATAAAATATATTCTGCCTGTGGAATGGGAGAAGGTTGGACAAATTTTTTTTGTGACAGGATTTCTCTGTATAAACTATGGCTGTCCTGGAACTGTCTTTGTAGATCAGGCTGGCCTTCAACTCATAGAGATCCACCTGCTTCTGCCTGTCAAGTGCTGCAATTAAAGGCGTGCACCACCACCACCACCTGGCAAGTTGAACAATTTTTGTAATCACAAAATTCAGTACAAGAAAATCCTGTAGTTTGCTGACGGGATAATGATTTCCTATCCTTCCATAATAATCTGCAAATGAAATTTGAAAAACCACAGGTTCTGTAACATTGTTAATAGTTAATTTTTAGTCAAGGGTAATATAATACAGCAAGGAGCAAATCCATATAATTGTTGACGTTAGGTTGTCTCCGATTTGCTAATTGATCAAGAAGAGTCAGGTGGGGCAAATAAACCCATTCCAAGGGTTTATCCTCTCTTGTGCTGTAATACCTATAGGAGACAATTTAGTGTGGGGGGGGAAACAGTAAATTTAAAGGCAGTGAAGGATCCACATGAGACACAAATGCTTCCTTCAGTCTGGATTCAATAAGCTGTTGACCTTTTCCTGCTTCCCGAGATAACATTTGAGGAGTATCCAAGGATGGCTCTCATTTTAGAATTTTAGATAGATTGGTTGGTGCACTGGAAATGCCAGGCACAACTCATGCAAAATTGGTAAGTGAATTTTGTTTCCCTGTCATGCCCTGGCTTGCCTTGGTTGTAAATATAGCATTTACTTAAGCTCTCCTAAATCCTCATCAGGAAGTGGAGAGAATTCAAGAGTAGATGAATTATCAGAGTCTTCACCCCATGCTTCAGGGTCAGCTTCAGTCCATGTAGGATACTTATCTAAATGGAGCTTCAGTAAGGGAGCTGAGGGAGTTGTAGCTGGCATAGCTATCCCTGGTGCTGTTTTCATTTTTGATTTTTCCCAAATGGGGAAAACCTCTTTTTTCCTCTTTTACCAATTTTAAGATTTCATTATCTAGTTTATATTCATTCAGTAATTATCCATCTCTTCTTCATAATTAACATCCTCTTTATCTTCCTTAAGCATTTTGATAACAGTCTGAATTAATGCCCAAGTGGCCCCAAATTGATAGGGGATCTTTCCTCATGTTTATATGTCTTTTCTTTTTTTAAATTTATTTTTAATTAATTGAAAATATATTATTTTCTCATACACTATATCCTTATTATAGTTTCCCTTCTCTCTATTCCCCTCAGAGTTTCTCTCCATCCTCCCTCCCTTCGAGGTCTATTCCTTTTTCCTCATTAGAAAAGAACAGGTTTTTAAAGAAATGACCAAACATGACAAAATAAAGTATAATTAGATGAAGCAAAAGCTATCATACTGAAATTGAACATAGCAACCCAACAGAAGGAAAGAGCAGGCACAAGACTTGCTCTGACAAGAATCATTGACCCAGTTGTTATCACAGTCAGAATCCCCCTAAGAATGCTAAGCAAATACATAGAATATATATGCAGAGTACTTGGTATGGACATTTGTGGGCCCTGAGCTTGTTGTTTCAGTCTTTATGAGCTCATATGTGCCTTACTAAGTTGATTCAGAGGGCTTTGTAATCCTGGTGTCCTCCTCACTTTAGTTCTTACACTCTCTCCTTCTGTTCTTCCACCAGATTCCATGAGCTCTGTGAGGAGGGATTTGATGGAGACCTTCTATTTAGACTCCCTCTCCATTCAATGTCTGGCTTTGGGTCTCTGAATCTATTCCCATTTCCTGCTGAAGGAAGCCTCTCTGATGACAACTGGATAAGGCATGGATCTATGAGTATAGCAGAGGGGTCATTTTATTTTTGTATTTATTTATTTATCAGAAATAGATTCTTCTCTCATACAATACACCCAGAACACACTTTCTCCTCTCCTCACACTTACCCGCTTCCCCCCATGTCCCTTCCATCCAAGAAAAGAGCAGGTCTTCAAGAGACAACAACTAAACATGACAAAACAAAATACAGTAAGACGAGGCAAAAGCCCTCACACCAAAGCTGGACAAGGAAACCCAATGGGAGGAAAAGAGTTGGTTTTAACCAGGTTTATTTTTCATATCATATGATTTTTGATTTTCATTGATTTCTCTTCCTGAAAGTGTTATCAACATGACAAACCTTCCAAGACCATGTCTTAAAAGTTTGGTTTCCCTGAAGAAGATCTAAAAATAACAGAATTCATGGGTAAGAAATTTAATAACACAGCTACACAAAGACATCTACTGATGTATGGAAAATTGAGCAGAAAGAGTCTGAGTCTATCCAATGGTCAAGTTACAGGAAAACTTTCAGCCTCACCATAGTATCATGGGAAGAGATGGACTATAACCATACTTGCAAAATCATCCTATTTTGAGAAAGGAGCCGGTCTTCTATATGCTGGTAATCGCAGGCTATAGTAACTATCATGGGATATAAAGTCCTATGTACTTTTACTTCTTTGAATGTATATTTGAAACATTTTCAGTATCCAAAGGCAGCTTTCTGAATCAATTATTTCTACAAAAGAAATAAAATTATAGAAAGTCCAGATGGTAGATGTGCTTGTCATGGCTAGTTTTTTTTGTGTGTGTGTGTCATCTTGACTAGGGAATAGGCTTGACCAGATGGCTGGAAAAATGTTGTGTCTTGTTGTGCATATAGGGGTTCCCAGATAATGTTAGCATTTGAATAAGACATTGAGTAAGGAAGATCCACACTAACCAAATGTGATATTCAGATCCACTAGGGAGACTCATGGTTTTTCTGGAGGAAAATTTAATGGATAAGCTCAATAAGCTGCACTATGTAACTGCTAGTCTTGAGCTTATAGCCAATATTTATCATTTGTTCTTCCATTATTCATTTTAGATCTATCCCACTTTGGTTACAACTCCTGATTCTGGTGATTTGACCAGAAGTCTAAGTCTCTGAGAATCTTGTCTTTAAAATAACACAATTGCTCTAATTCCACACACACACTTGCTGTTGGTCATTGGAGTACCAACAGATTCCATAGTGAGCCACTGTCATGTTATATGTATTCTTTTCTCTCTCTCCAGTTATGCAGTGTCACCTCTGTTCATCTGTAGTTTCCCTTCTTTGTTGTCCCTGTTCCGTGTTGACTAACTACAGGTCCTTCTTGCTTTCCTTAATTTTAGAAAGCATGGTCTATGAGCAATTTTTATAATATCTCTTTACCATTGTGTCCTGGATGCCCTTTCAACCTGACTGCCATTTACAGTTCTTACACACATGTCCCATGTGACAACTGGCATCTACTTTCATTTCCTCTAGACTCTTTTCATCCTCAGTGACAAGTTCCAGAGTCCAGTTATCTTTTTTTTGCCCTTTTCTTTTTTAATTTTTAAATTTAAATTAGAAACAAGGTTGCTTCACATGTCAATCCCAGGTCCCTCTCCCTTTCCCTCCCCTCCTCCCAGGCCCTCCCACCAACTCTCCCAGTACCCCCTCATTTCCCCAGGGAGGGTGAGGCCCTCCATGGGGGTGTTCATAATCTGTCATTTCATCCAGGGCAGGGCCTAGACCCTCCCCCAAGAGTCCAGGGAGCGAGAGCAACTCTCATTGTTGGATAGGCACCCAAAGTCCATTTGTATGCCAGGGATAAATACTGATCTACTACCCAAGGCCCCATAGATTGTCTAGGCCTCACTGACACCCACCACATTCAGGAGGACTTGATCAGTCCCATGCTGGATTACCAGCCATAAGTCTGGGATCCAAGAGCTACCCCTTGTAAGGTCAACTGTTTCTGGGGGTTAAATCAGCCCAGTCTTAACCCCTTTGCTCATCTGTCCTCCCTCTCTGTCACTGGGTTCCTTGAGTTCAGCTCAGCGTTTAGTTGTGGGTGTCTGCCTCTGCTTCCATCAGTCATTGGATGAAGGTTCTGTTTCCCAGACTCTCTGGCCATGGGATTGTAGGCAGGTACTTCCCAGATCTATGTCTAAAATCCATATATGAGAGAGTACATGCCATGTTTGTCTTTTTGTAACTGGGTTACCTCACTCAGGATGGTTTCTTCTAATGCCATCCATTTGCTTGGGAATTTCAGGATTCCATTGTTTTTTTTTCTGCTGAATAGTACTCCATTGTGTAAATGTACCACATTTTCTCTACCCACTCTTCAGTATAGGGGCATCTAGATTGCTTCCAAGTTCTGGCTATTACAAATAATACTGCCATGAACATGGTTGAACAGATGTCCTTGTTGTATGAATGGGCATCTTTTGTATATAGGCCTAAGAGTGGAATTGCTGGGTCAGAGTCCTGTTATCTTGATCTTCAGGGCAACCATTAAGATACTTTTCAGTGAATATGTAGATTGCTTTTGGTAAGGCAGCTATTGTTATTATATTGATCCTACCTATCCAATATGGGAGATCTTTCCATTTTCTGGTATCTTTTTCAATTTTTCTCCTTAGGGACTTAAAGTTCTTATACAGGTCTTTCATTTGTTTGGTTAGTGTTACTCCAAGATATTTTATATTTGTGGCTATTGTAAAGGATGATGTTTCTCTGTTTCTTTCTCACCTCCTTTAGCATTTGTATATAAAAGGGCTAATTATTTTTAAGTTAATATTGTATCCTGCCATAATACTGAAGGTGTTTATCATCTGTAGGAGTTCTCAAGTAGAGTATTTGGGGGTCACATATGTATACTATCATATCATCTGAGAATAATGATAGTTTGACTTCTTCCTTTCTGATTTGTATCCCCTTGATCTCCTTTTGCTGTCTTATTGCTCTAGCTAGGACTTTGAGAACTATAGTGAATACATAAGGAGAGAGTGGACAACCTTGTTTTGTTCCTGATTTTAGCGGAATCACTTTGAGTTTCTTTCTATTTAGTTTGATGTTAGTTATTGGCTTGCTGTCTATTGCCTTTATTATGTTTATGTACCTTCCTTTTATCCCTGATCTCTCCAAGACCTTTATCATGAAGGAGTGTTGGATTTTCTTGAAGGCTTTTTCAGTGTCTAATGAGATGATCATGTTTATATGTTGGATTACATTGACAGATTTCCATACGTTGAACCAACTCTGCATCACTGGGATGAATCCTACTTGATTATGGTGGATGATTTTTTTATGTGTTCTAGGATTTGGTTTGCCAGGAAATTTTATTGAGTATTTTTGTGTTAATGTTCATGAGGGAGACTGGTCTGTAGTGCTCTTTCTTAGTTGCATCTTTGTGTGGTTTGGGTATCAGGGTTACTGTAGTCTCATAAAAGGAGTTTGGAAATGTTCCTTCTGTTTCTATTGTGTGGAATACAATAGAGGAGTATTGGAATACATTTGAGGAGCATTGGAATTAGCTCTTCTTTGAAATTCTGATAGAATTCTGTGCTGAAGCCATCTGGTCAGGGGAGGAAACTTCTCAGTGACTCTTTGCCCATTGCCTTCCTTAGCAGCATAGTTAATGAAATGTTCTCCAGCCTCTACCAAGCAAAGTCAACGGTTGGGCTCTCAAGTCCCAAATAATAGATTAATTTGGGAATATTCACTGTTCTGGAACATTTACTTCCTTCTCTAAACACTCTGTTTTGTTTGACAGAAGTCATTATTTTTACAAGTTTCCAACAGGCATCTTGGCAGGATTTCAGAACTTGTCATGAGATGTCTGATAGGGTGTTAAATCCTGCCATCACACTGTGCTCCCCTTAGTGCATACAACCTCTTCTGAACTCAGCTTTAAGTTCTGGTCCCTCTTAGGTCAGAAACTTCCTGATCCATTGCCATGTATTCTGTCCCAATGTCTAGCAGCTTATTTCACTGCATATCACTAGGAGAGGTAGTATTCTTCAGTCAGGCTATGGTAATATTTGGCCCTAGATAGTGTTCTAGTGGGAAAAGAGGCAGAAGGCAAGTGTATGGAGGGCAGCATTTCCAACATGTGTGTCCCCATTGGGTTTCTATACAGTCTTCAGGATCCATTTAAAAGACAGCACTAAAGAAGCTAGAATAATTCCCTCTGTCATTATAAAGAGAGGATTTTTGAGGAAGACCTGTATTTTGAAAGAATATATATATTGAAATAAATTGTATTTTTATATTTTGTTTTGATTAATATGTCTTAATTGCCCTTATTAACAGGGCTCAGTATGTTATTGTCACAGAGTATACAGCACAAACTTGTCAAAAACAATTTTCTTCATTCACATCCTCCCTAAGTCTCTATACATCAATATTCTGTGGTCAAGTAAGTGACTTTTGGCTTTGTATTAATTAACATTTGAGCCAGGGTTTTTACTTTATAGTCCTGGCTAGTCTGGTACTCACTATGTAGTCCAGGTTGGCCTTAAATTCCTTGCCTTAATCTCGGCAGTGCTGGAAATACAGGTATGTACTGTAATGCCTGGTTGTATTATTTACTTAAATATATTTTCACTTAAATATATTTTATTTAGTTTTGAAAGTTTCATATATGAGTGCTGTACTTACATAATTTCCCCCTTTTCTCTCCATTCTCTAAATTCTTTCATATCTCCTTCCACACTCCTTAAATTCTTGGCTACTGAGTTAATTTAATGTTGTTCATGTGTATATGTGTTTAGGGCTGAGCACTTGGGAATAGATCACCTATTAGGGGCTGGTCCCTAGGGAAGAGTGATGCTACTTTTCTTAGTAATCATTAAGCCTTTAGTTCTGCATGTAGGTGTCTAGGGGGTGGGGCCCTGTGAGATTTCCCCATCCACACTGGCATGTCAATTAGTGCTGTCATTTTTTATGGGCATATTTTTTCATGACTTAAGATTAATACTTCCATATGTAGTCTCAACCAACATTGTAATGTTTAAATGTTAACCTGAATATGAGATTGGATTCTACTTTTAAAATACAGGATGGTTTTCAATTAATATTTAGTGCTTTCTATTGAGTTTTTCCATATAAAGCAAACCTTAAGTTTACTTAGAAGAATAAAGAAGTGGTTATATTAAATAGATTTTTGTTTATATTTGGCAGTTAGCTACAGGTATACAAAGTTAATAATAGGTTTTCCAGCAAAGTTGTAAATCAAAATAATGCACAATTGCACCATCCCTGGGTAAAGGAACAAATAAAAAAAGAAATTAAAGACTTCCTCGATTTCAATGAGAATGAAGACACAACATACCCAAACTTATGGGACACTTTGAAAGCAGTACTGAGAGGAAAGTTTATAGCACTAAGTGCCCACATGAAAAAACTGGAGAACAGTCATACTAGAGAATTATTAGCACAGCTGAATGTTCTAGAACAAAAAGAAGCAAACTCCCCCAGGAGGAGCAGATGCCAGGAAATAATCAAATTGAGGACTGAAATCAATCAAGTAGAAACCAGGAAAACACTGAGAAGAATCAATGAAACAAAGAGTTGGTTCTTTGAGAAAATCAACAAAATAGACAAACCTCTGTCCAAACTAACCAAAAGACAGAGAGAGAACATGCTAATTAACAAAATCAGGGATGAAAAAGGGGACATAACAACAGACTCTGAGGAAATCAAGAGAATCATCAGGGCATACTTTGAAAATCTGTACTCCACAAAATTTGAAAATTTAAAGGAAATGGACAATTTCCTGGATAGATATCACTTGCCAAAACTAAATCAAGAACAGATAAATAATCTAAACAGACCTATAACCCCTAATGAAATAGAAGCAGTCATCAAAAGTCTCCCAAACAAAAAAAGCCCAGGCCCAGATGGCTTCAGTGCAGAATTCTACCAGAAATTCAAAGAAGAGCTCATTCCAATACTCGTCAAAGTATTCCACACAATAGAAGCAGGAGGCTCACTGCCAAACTCTTTCTATGAGGCTACAATTACCTTGATACCCAAGCCACACAAAGACACAACTAAGAAAGAGAACTATAGACCAATTTCCCTCATGAACATTGATGCAAAAATACTCAATAAAATACTTGCAAACCGGATTCAAGAACACATCAGAAAAATCATCCACCATGATCAAGTAGGCTTCATTCCAGGAATGCAGGGATGGTTCAACATTAGAAAATCTATCAATGTAATCCACCATATTAACAATCTGCGAAAGAAAAACCGCATGATCATCTCACTAGATGCTGAAAAAGCCTTTGACAAAATCCAGCACCCCTTCATGATAAACGTCCTAGAGAGATCAGGGATAACAGGAACGTACCTGAATATAATAAAAGCAATATACAGTAAACCAACAGCTAACATCAAACTAAATGGAGAGAAACTCAAAGCAATTCCTCTAAAATCAGGAACAAGACAAGGCTGTCCACTCTCTCCATATCTCTTCAATATTGTACTTGAAGTTCTAGCTACAGCAATAAGACAACAAAAGGAGATAAAGGGGATACAAATAGGAAAAGAAGAAGTCAAACTTTCACTATTTGCAGATGATATGATAGTTTACATAAGTGACCCAAAAAACTCCGCAAGGTTACTCCTAGAGCTGATAAACACCTTCAGCAATGTGGCAGGATACAAGGGAAACTCAAAAAATCAGTGGCCCTATTATATACAGATGATGAAGTGACTGAGAAAGAAATCAGAGAAACATCACCTTTTACAATAGCCAAAAACAGCATCAAATATCTGGGGATAATGTTAACCAAGGAAGTGAAAGACCTGTATATCAAGAACTTTGTGTCTTTGAAGAAAGAAATCAAAGAAGATACCAGAAAATGGAAAGATCTCCCATGCTCTTGGATTGGTAGGATCAACATAATAAAAATGGCAATCTTGCCAAAAGCAGTCTATAGATTCAATGCAATCCCTATCAAAATTCCATCACAATTCTTCAAGGACCTGGAAAGAACATTAATCAACTTTATATGGAAAAACAAAAGGCCCAGGATAGCCAAAACATCCCTATACAATAAAGGAACTTCAGGAGGCATCACCATACCTGACTTCAAGCTCTATTATAGAGCTATAGTCCTGAAAACAGCTCGGTATTGGCACAAAAATAGGCAGGTAGACCAATGGAACCGAATCGAAAGCCCTAATTTTAACCCACACACCTATGAACACCTGATTTTTGACAAAGAAGCTAAAACTGTACAGTGGAAAAAGAAAGCATCTTCAACAAATGGTGCTGGCATAACTGGGTACTGGTATGCAGAAGACTGCAGATAGATCCATGTTTATCGCCTTGTACAAAACTTAAGTCCAAGTGGATCAAAGATCTCAACATACATCCAGCCACACTGAAACTTTTAGAAGAGAAAGTGGGAGATACTCTTCAACGAGTTGGTACAGGAGACCACTTCCTAAACATAACACCAGTGGCACAGGCACTGAGATCGACAATTAACAAATGGGACCTTCTGAAACTAAAAAGCTTCTGTAAGGCAAAGGACACAGTCAAAAAGACAAAAAGGCAGGCCACAGAATGGGAAAAGATATTCACTAACCCTACATCTGACAGAGGGCTAATCTCCAAAATTTACAAAGAACTCAAGAAACAAGTCTCCAAAACACCAAAGGATCCACTTGAAAGGTGGGGTACAGAGCTAAATAGAGAATTCTCAGTAGAGGAGGCTAAAATGGCCAAGAGACACTTAAGAAAGTGC
This sequence comes from Mesocricetus auratus, assembly GCF_017639785.1. Lineage (NCBI taxonomy): Eukaryota > Metazoa > Chordata > Mammalia > Rodentia > Cricetidae > Mesocricetus > Mesocricetus auratus. The sequence continues at coordinate 60,021,894 of NW_024429194.1, forward strand.
TCAACATCCTTAACCATCAGGGAAATGCAAATCAAAACAACTCTGAGATACCATCTTACTCCTGTCAGAATGGCTAGAATCAAAAACCCCAAAGACAATTTATGCTGGAGAGGATGTGGAGAGAGAGGAACACTCCTCCACTGCTGGTGGGAATGCCGACTCATACAGCCTCTTTGGAAATCAGTATGGAGATTCCTCAGGAAAATGGGAATTAATCTACCACTAGACCCAGCAATTCCACTCTTAGGCATTTATCCAAATGAGGCAGGTTCATACAACAAGGGCATCTGCTCCACTATGTTCATAGCAGCATTGTTTGTAATAGCCAGAACCTGGAAGCAACCTAGATGCCCCTCAACTGAAGAGTGGATAGAGAAAATGTGGTACATTTACACAATGGAGTATTACTCAGCAGAAAAAAAAACAATGGAATCTCGAAATTCGCAGGGAAATGGATAGCACTGGAAGAAACCATCCTGAGTGAGGTAACCCAGTCGCAAAAAGACAAACATGGCATGTACTCACTCATATATGGATTTTAGATATGGATCAGGATAGTGCCAGTCTGCACTTCCACAGATAGAGAGTCTGGGAAACAGGAAAGAACCTAAAAGATATGCATATATGCATAGTACCCAAGAGAAGAGGATGGAGACAAGATCATCTGAATGGATGGGGAACACGGCGAGGGGGGAGTGGGACCTGGGAAGAATAGAGGGGGTAAAGAGGAAGGGAGTTGGTCATGGGGGAACAGGAAGTTGAGGGGGTGGGGGTAGAATAGGGGGAAGAGGGAATCATAGGATCGAAGACAGATCAGGCACCAGAGTGACCTCGAGTGGTCTAAAGGGATAACATCAATTGGCAAGCTAAGCAATAGTGGAGGGACCACCTCGAATGCCCATTCCTGATAATGAACTTGATGTCTATAACCATCCGGGAGCCTTCATCCTGTGACTGATGGAAGCAGAGGCAAACACACAACTAATCACTGAACTGAACCCAAGGAACCCAGTGACAGAGAGAGAGGAGTGATGAGCAAATTGGCAAAGAATGGGCTGGCAAAACCAGCAGAGACAGCTGATCTGAACAGGGGAGTGCTCTTGGACCCCAGACCGACAGTGGGGAGGCCAGCATGGGACTGATCTGGACCCCCCAAATGTGAGTGTCAGTGAGAAGGCCTGGGCAACTTATGGGGCCCTGAGCTGTGGATCAGTGTCTATCCCTGGTATACAAACTGTCTTCATGTGCCTATAGCACAAAGAGAGATGCTCTCTCAGCCTGGACTCTTAGGGGAGTGCCTTGACCCTACCAAGAGTAAAATGACAGACTCTAGATATCCCATATGTGGAAGGATTTGGCAATAGGGTGGGAGGGAGGGGGGAAGGGGAGTGCGGGAAGAGGGGAGGGAGAGGGAACTGAGATTGACATGTAAAACAAGCTATTTAAAATTAAAATAAAAAATGATAAAAAAATATTTTTTAGAAATTTCTGGCAGTAAGGGTGCAGCTGGAGATCTTTGTACCCAGAGAAGCAGTGCCTCATACAGCTGTGCTCTCAGCTGATGTTCACAGAACACGAGATCAAAACAAGTGACTCATGGTTTTCCATCATTATCATCTCAATGTCATTGGTTGACAGAATGCTGCTTGGAAAGCGAGGAGAGGAATAAGGGGTGGAGAGAATGACATGTTTTTGCTTAAGAGTTAAGTTGAAAGCCTTTCCGAGATTAACACATTTATAGTACTGTGCTCATCTATACCCTGGCAGCCATTTAAACTATTATCATTTTACCCAAAGATAATGTATATAAAATGTTTCCTTTGAGGATTTGTTAATGATGATAGCAATTAATAAATTCATGAAGTTGTACAAAATAAGTAATTTTTGTAAAGTCTCTTAAAATAGTTGACTTCTCATTTTCCTGTAGCTTTATGTACATTATCTCTCATGAGAATAAATATTTTAAAGTTGTCCATTCTGTTCTTAACCCTAATGACAGTGCTAAGTTATCATACTAGCTTTTACTTCATTATGCAAAGGTTATGTTCATAGCTAGTAAAACAAATTATATTGGCGTTACCCTCTTCTAGGGAATATGTTTTGATCTATGAGATTATGTTATATCTTACATTTTATTAGTGTTTCATCATGTTTCTTAAACTCAAGACTATTTAGAAATTTCTTTTTCAAGTCTTGTTTAAACTTTTATGATGATTTGATCAACTAGGAATTAATTACTTGGTCAACTGACTTAGTAAATTTGATGATTTCTAGGCAATACATTTGAATGTATAGTATATACATATTATTGTTAATATTAATTATTATTATTATTAACTCGAACTCTACTCTAAACATTTTGCAGGATAGTTTGTGTGACTTTCTCTCCTTTTTTAAAAAATAGGTTTTACTAAGTCATTTGATTAAGGTTCCAGCTTCCTATTCCCTGTAGGTCCTGAAAGCATGCTTGAAAACACCTCTGTTCTTCATGACACTATTGATTTAGAGCAGTTACTTGTTCCTTTCCCAAGGCCATAGATTATTTTATTATTTCCTTGGACTCTTATTATATAACCAAGAGATACTTAAATGTATATAATATATGTATATAAGAACAATCAATGAAAAAAGAGATCATGAATTTGAAAGAGAACTTTAAGGGGCATATGGGAAGGTTCGATGGAAAGAAAGGAAGGGTGAAATAATTTAATTATATTACAATCTGAAAAAATAAAAGAAATAATTTAAAAATGTTTCTTCTTAAGTAAAAAGCTAATATATTTTATTTGATTAACATGTATTTATATTCTAGATTTTAGACATTATGATTGTTTTGTAGTCTCTATTGTGAGCATTACATCTTTATTTTGAAACATATCAGTTCTGTGTTTAATTTTTATATTCTGAACTTCTGTGTTAGCTATAAAGTATTTTTGCTCTTTCTTGGTTTGGGTAAGCATGTCATATACAAAGAAACATATGTAAATGTTGAGGGTGGGGGAAATAAGTCAGGTTGTAAAGGTGCCATTGGTAGGTGATTCACATGAATTGCCTATAACATCTATTTTTGTGGTGAGTACAAAGAAAAAATATGCATCCTATCTTCAAGGTGTTTGCAATAAGTGGAACATGCAAAAAGCAAAATGAGACAATTAGGTACATAATAAATAACAATTATATATTACAGTAGACAATTTGGTCTTTATGGTTTAACTACATTGCATGGGAGTAGATAAAGTGGTGTATCTAGATTGGTTCTAAACATTGGATCAGCTTTACGTAAGATGAGACGGTAGTAGCAATGTGAGTTAAAGTAATGCTACATAAGTGAGTAATGTATGTATGAGGGGACAAGTTGATGGCTGATCTCTTTGGAAAAGAGGCTGAATGTTGGGAACTAGGTCAATTAAGTTAGACTGAGGCAACTCACAAGTATGGTTTTCAAGTCAGCAGATGAAGTTTTATTTTGTGACAGCCAGTGGAAGATTATACAGAGGCATGGTAAAGGCTTTCCTACAAGAAAGGAGTGACAGAATGAGTTAGAAGTTCAAAGAGGCCGTTGTAGTAATCAAGGAATAAGCCGATAAGACCCAAGGACAGGGTGATATGAAGTAGAATCACAATGAGAATAAAATAGGGAAAGGGAAGACAGACCAATGATGGATGAGCCTGGAAGAGACTTGGAGCATTTGTTGAGAGAGTAACCTAGTTTATGAGGAATGTGCTATATTCTTCTTTCATCTTCCTATCTAAACATTTGGTTTGGAACTCATCATTTTTCAAGAGATAGATGTAGCTTGGTGAAAGAACAACACTTGACTTTTGTTCTAGAAATTTGAACCTCATAACTGAGGGGGGATTTGTGTAATCTGTAAAATAAAGTAGACAGTGAAAGTACAAGAAAGGGTCTTATCTGGATATTTGAAAGGATGATTGCCTTAAGGAAAAAAAGCAACTGTTGAGGGTGGAGAGTGGCAGAAAGGTTCTTGGTGTGTAGACATCCAAGTGGTCTACTCTGTTTCCTGGCAATGCTCTGGAGAGTGGAGGGTATGGTAAAAGGCTACTAACCAGTAAACCCAAGGGGTTCTAACAGATGATGAGTGGTAACTTCATAGGAGGATTTTATGTTCCAAGACTGGTACCAAAACTGCCACCTAAGTACCTGCAAGACAGTTTTCTCAGAAGTTATATGAGAGCTGACTTGAAGGCCACATTAACTTCCTATCTCCAATGAATCTTAGTATAGTTCCAAAGATTTGGGGTGAAGGTGGGGGTCTTCAGAAAAGTTTCAGCTGCAGATTCTACTTTCTAGATTCTTAGTAATAACTCAGTTGTGTAATAAATATTTATTTACCACATATGTGATTTTTTAGACTTTCATTATTCTAATGCATTAGTGAAAGATAAATCATGTCTTGTACAAGTATGCATTCTTTTTTCAATAGAAATAAATCAGTTTACTAAATAGTAAGACACTGTTTAGACAATGTCAGAAAATTTATGCATTGCATTTTCTTTTCTTTTAACAAAGATGAATATAAGACATTAGTTGGAGTCATTCCCTTGGAATGTGAAAACAACATCTTAGCCCTAGCTTCCCAAAGCTCAGCTTAATGAGGAAGGAGGACATATAAATAAGTAATCAGTTTATAGACCATTTCAAGTCCTTTGTTGTCTAGATTGGATCAAGAATCCATCAGTTAATCAATAGCTCACAAGCCAACTTCCTAGATGTTATTATGTATACTAAATTGTGTGTTAGGTATAGCAGTTATGGGGGAAACAACTTACTCACAAAAATGCATTCACTAAGAGGTTAGTAATATTCCAGTGTAGAAAACTAATCTTGTCTAAAGGGTATGTAGATAGAGGTAAGTAGTTAAAATTTAGTATTCAGCTTATGAGGAACCTGCAATTCAGTTTTAAAATTAATATACACATACACATCTATGCACATAAACAGTCAGTGCATTACACAAGCACACACATGTGCACACACACACACAATATGAAAGAATGAGAGACTGAGGGAGAATAAGATTAAGTAAGATTGTTTTCTTTTTTTAAAAAACATTTATTTAAATTAGAAATAATCTTGCTTCACATGTCAATCTCAGCTCCCTTACTTTCCCCTTCTCCCCAGCCCTGACTAGCCTCCTCATCCACCCACCCAATCCCCACTCCGCTCCCCAGGGAGGGTGAGGCCCTCCCTCCATGCGGGATCTCCAAAGTCTGTCATATCATCCTGGGCAGGGCCTGATCCCTCCCGCATGTGTCCAGGTTGGGAGAGCATCCCTCCATGTGGAATGGGATCCTCAGGTCCATTTGTAAGCCAGGGATAAATACATATCTACTACCCCGGGCCCCATAGATTGCTGAGGCCTCCTCACTGACACCCAAATTTAGTGAGTCTGGATCAGTTCCATGCTGTCCTCTCAGCCATCAGTTTGGGGTCCATGAGCTCCCCCCTTATTCAGGCCAGCAGTTTCTGTGGGTTATACCAGCTTGGTCTTGATCCCTACAGCAACTTAAATGAGCTCTCTGTAGCCAATCAGAGAGTGGATAAAAATTGGAAAAGGGAAAAAAGGGGGAAGAGAGAAATGATGGGATACATATAAGTATCAGAGGTATAGAGCTGGAGATCATCGATAAATGAAATGTAAGTGATATGTCTCCAATGGCAAACACCGAGAATGTGCTTCTACTCTACAGGAAGTGCCTGTGGCCAAAACCTTAAAGAGAATTCGGGGGGGGGGGGAAGTTGCTGGGCTGCCAGAGTTGAGGGGGCTGACAGAGACCATGCTAGACAGCAGGACAAGACAATTCATGGAAGAGGGGACACTGTAGTCCCCTCCTGAGAAGTTGCAAAAAAATCTGAATGGAGTCAGGTGCCTGTGGCACTGTTGAAAGTTGTTCAGAGGAGAGAAAGAGCCTGGTTCACGTGGTCTTTGGGAAGTAGGGATTCCCCAGGGAGATTTGCTTTCTCTTCTCGTCTTTATTCCCTACATCCTTTCTGTTAATTCCTGTGTGTAGATTTCTCAAACGCTCATGTTCGGTTTACTTTCATTTTACTCTATTCCCCCAAAGTTATTTATATTTAAATTAAGAATTCTTGTCCATGACAACAAACTAAGATCCACAGCTATAAAATTATGTAGTATATATAGGTATTTGTATATATTTACATGTGCACATTCATGTGGATCTTTTTCTCACTTTTTTCATTTAATTATTATTATGGGTATAATTGTGTTACAGTCCATGTAATATGTCTGTTAAACACAATATAAAATTTACTGGTATTCTTTATTAGTAAGGACTTGTTCCTTGCTAACCTTGTATTTTTTAAGCATTTGCAAAATATTTAGATAATTTTCTAGAACATAGTGATTGTTTGAAAGGTGTCTACATTGGTCACATGTCAATCCCAGCTCCCTCTCCTTTCCCTAGCTTCCGAATTTTAGTGTTTTTAAAATTTGTTAGCTTGATGAGACTTAAATTGGAGTGATACTTCTAGAGTTAGAATCTTATCAAAAGAATGTGAGAGGCTGTGTGTAGGACAGGCCTGTGGCATCTCAGGAGAGCCTGTACTTTTATTATGATACTACCTGGGACTTTATTATGTATGTTTCCTGAGACATCCCAGAAATATTTTTAATAAAAATGTTTAAAATATTTCAAAGACATGAAAAAAGTTCAACTAGTAGTTCATAATGTAGAGAAATTAGAAACATCTGGTAAGCTCAGTTGCAAGCATGGCTTGAGTGAACATGAGATGTAACAACCAGGCAGTTGACTAGTCCAGTCTAATTCTAGTGAATAATATTTTCTCAGCCGTCTCCTGGCCACAGAGTATCAAAAGGCAATGGGGACATGTTGTAAAGTGCCTTGGGGCTAGAACAATTGTACCCTGGAAACATTCTCTTGGCTGGTTGAGTCTGACCACAGGCACAGCTCAGTTCACTCTACAAACAGAATTAGTCATGGAGTGCATGTTCAACAGCACTCTGTAGAACTTTCTTTTTCAGATTCAGTGCACGACATCATGGTGGACATTCACACCTTGGAATGATACTTTTGCGTAACAGTAGGTATGAAATATAATTTAGGACTTTGCTTTACATAAGCTATATAAACACTTCCAGTAATTGCTGACTGTTCTCTTTTTAGAGGGTCTACAATGTCAAGTTTGCTATTTTTTTTTACTATTTTAGTATCATGTAAATAGCATATAAACTATTGGTGTCTGTAGAAACATACTGATCTCCAATGTCTTCTTGTGCTTCTGTGCCTTTATGATTTGATATTCCAGATTCCATGAGATGAAAGAAATGTCTGTTCTTGCTCATGGTGTGCAAGTACTTTGTGATTTTCTATTTTAATTTATGTGTACGCCTATAGTCAAACAAATATTCATTTAAAATTATTTATTTTTATTTTATGTGTATGCATTGTTGCCTGAATGTATGTTTGTGTACCACATATGCATCTAATGCCCACAGAGGCTAGAGGAGGTAATAGGAGCCTGTGAAACCAAAGTTACAGACAGCTTCTAGAAGCTATGTAGGTGTCTGATACTGAACCTGGGTCTCCTCCTAGAAAAGCAAGTCCTTCTAATTGCTGGGCCTTCTCTCTAGTTCCAGTTACCAGCTTCTTAAAGTTAGACTGATTTGTCAATGTGTTCCTTGTGATGAGTAATTGGAGAATTTATTCATAAATGAAGAACAGATGCTTACAACACAGATGAATCAACTAGATAATTATAAGACCACATGGAAATTTCTTTTCAAGACAGGGTTTCTCTCTGTATCTTTGGGTGTCCTGGAACTCACTCTGTAGACCAGGCTGGCCTCGAACTCATAGAGATCTGCCTGCCTCTTCCTCCTGAGTGCTGGAATCAAAGGTGTGCACCACCACACCTGGCCCAACACAGGATTTTGATATGAAATACCAATATTATTTTTAACTGCTACTCATTTTTCTTCTATGATTCCATTCTTGTATCTTTTCTTGCTCCTTCTCCTCCCCCTCCTCCTTCTTCATGAAGCTGCCTTGCTGGATAATTTTCCAAAGGTGATTATCTATCACTGAAAACAGCGCAAACCTGCAGTAACTGGCCACTTTTAAAGGCTGCTACTGATTTTTCTATCTGATGGGAAGAGTTAGAGTGTTTGCTTTTGTTTCAACATGTATACTATGGCCTAAAGCAATGCCTCATATTAAAGAGGCCTCAGAAATATTCTTCTTGCTATGACTTCATTGTTCACATTGTTTACAAGTGAGCACCATCAGCTAGTATTTATTAAATCTTCACTTATATTGAGAACAACTCACAGTTTTGTAGCCAGACATCCAATTGGTGCAACACAGTGTCCTGTGAATGTGATCTTTCCAACTTTGGAATTACCATCTTTCTATATATAATTAATAAAAATTCTATTTTTGACTTCAATATGATTTTTTGTGTCATCTTTTATCATTTATCACTTTTAATCTTTAAAGTGCAATCCTTTTAGTCTGTTAAAAACAACTTGATATACCATGTTTTGTTGATACCTACAAGAGGCTCTGCCCTTTCTAAACAGAAATAGAGGAGTGGATTGGGGAGATGGTGGAGAGGAGGTGCAGGAGGGAATAGGAGGAGAGGAGGAGGAGAAAACTTCCATCAGGATGTAAGGGGAAAAAAGCATTTTCTCAAATATTTTTGCACTAGGGCTTCTGCACTGCCCCTTCCTGTTTGTATACCCTAGCTGAATTTCGTGTCAAAACAGCATGCTTTCTTTGTGTAGGCATATGCGTGTATTAAATACTGACAGACAAGGCACAGCAATGCTATGATTTATAACTGTTTCAGGAGGGTTAGGGTTACGACCCAAAAATGAGAGGTTAAGATAATTTATGACAGAATGGTAGGATATTATGTTACTTATTAAGTTTCTGTTTTCTGACTCTAGGAAATTCCTTATATTTTCTGAGGCTTGTTTTCATTGTTTTTAAAATTCTGTGAATATGAGAAATGCATTTGTTGAGCACCTTATAGAGGGAAATCATGGCATGCACTAAATGGACAATGGATAATGCTATCTACAGTTCCAAAAGACGAGCAAGCTCTTCTTGCCTGAGGCCAGAACATTTGTGAAGTGAACATGGAGACTCTTCACTTCCATTGTCCACAGAAGATCAGAACATCTGTGAGGAGCACATGGACAGTCCATGCTTCCATTGTCCACAGAAGATCAGAACATCTGTGAGGAGCACATGGAGACTCTTCACTTCCGTTGTCCACAGAAGATCAGAACATCTGTGAGGAGCACATGGACAGTCCATGCTTCCGTTGTCCACAGAAGATCAGAACATCTGTAAGGTGTACATGGACAGTTCATGTTTCTGTTGTCCACAGAAGATCAGAACATCTGTGATGAGCACATGGACAGTCCATGCTTCCATTGTCCACAGAAGATCAGAACATCTGTGAGGAGCACATGGAGACTCTTCACTTCCGTTGTCCACAGAAGATCAGAACATCTGTGAGGAGCACATGGACAGTCCATGCTTCCATTGTCCACAGAAGATCAGAACATCTGTGAGGAGCACATGGACAGTCCATGCTTCCGTTGTCCACAGAAGATCAGAACATCTGTAAGGTGTACATGGACAGTTCATGTTTCTGTTGTCCACAGAAGATCAGAACATCTGTGAGGAGCACATGGACAGTCCATGCTTCCATTGTCCACAGAAGATCAGAACATCTGTGAGGAGCACATGGACTTTCCACACATCCATTGCTCACAGTAGATCAGAACATCTGTGAGGAGCACATGGACTCTCCATTTTTCCATCATCCACGGTAGATCTGCTAGTAAGTCTTTCCATGGAGACTGCATGCAGCTACGTGACTAACTCATAAGCAGTCATTGCCAAATTCAAGAAGGAAAAGAGTTGCAGTTAGTCCATCTGCCATCCCACATATAGCACAATCTTCTCATTTTACAGCACAGAAAAATGAAGCCCAGAGAAGTGTAATTTGCTCAAGATGCCACATTGTATGACAGCGATCCTGGAATGGAAGTTCAAACTCAGGAGTTCTTCAACTGAAATGTCATTCATACTCGACTTCTTCCACAATAATTGCACTCATTATCATTGGTTATTTAAAAAAACAAATAAATTAACTCTTTTTTCTTTCATATTTTCTGGTTTACAGAATTGAATCATATTGAACCTTTTATACTGGCAGTTATTATGATTATTTTAAACATGGTGCTTGATTCAAACCTTATGTTCAACTGGCTTTCAGAAAAGTAAAAGAAAATGCCAGAGGGTCAGCAGATGTTGAGGGAGTATAATCAAGGTAAACAGTTAGCTAATTAGGAAGTGGTTTCCTAAGCAAGGGTTACTCTAAAATTTTATGCATAATCTCCTTTGATCCCTGGACTTTTTTTCCTTTCTGGCCTGGCTATTTTGTTGGAATGCACTGGGGCTGGCAATGGTTAAATTGATCCTGTTCACTGAAAGCATGTTCACGCTTGCTAACAACTACAGAATTAATTTGAACTTACTTAGCTAAAGGGAAACAGGATGAGAAGAGACAAAGTGGGGTCTTTTTCTCATCACTTAGGTCTCAGCCTCCACTGTTTTTGTTTGTTTTAGTTACCAAACATTCTCTTATTTTCCCATGTTCTGTGTTCGCCTTGGAAAAATCTCTAATAGCATAAATGAAAACAGGAGTCTGGGAGTGCTGACTCATCACAGCCCAAGCCCAGTGGTTTGGCAGGACTCAACTTGTAAGTGTTGAGAAGGCCCACTTTCAAAATAAGTCCCTGGCGGCAGATGTCACTGTTGGTCCGTCTTAACTTTGGGGCACTTCCTCACTGGTATTATTCATGAGTCTGAGCCAGGCAAACTTATATTTGAGGCAACATGGTTTTATGGGGCATTTAATAATGGCTCACAGGACTAATTTGAGAGTCATGCTTTAACCTTGCTTCATTATACTGCTATTTTTTCACTTTTACCCCTATGTGCTGGGGATCAAATTCAGAACCTTTTGTAAGCTAGGCAAACATTCTACCACTGACTTGTACCCTATGCCCTTGTTTATTTCAAGACTGAGTTTCACTCTCTAGTCCAGGCTGGCCTGGAATTTAAGAGCCTCTAGGCTCAGCCTTGTGAGTGTTGGGGTTATAGATGTCTGATGCCTAGCCTCCATTTTTAGCAGAGATATTTTCCATTAAATCCAAGTGGTCTTCCTTCCTTCTATCTTGGTGCTTGTTGTTTATTAAGAATGGACCAGCGTTCCCTCTTTTCTCTCACATGCGCTCATTTTCTCATATATAAACCCACTATGACCCATTCTGGAAGAGATGATCCTCAGTGGTAGTTTTTATACATACAGTTTTACTGAGCTGTTTATCTGTATTGTCTGTCAACTTCACGTACTCTTTCTTCAGCTCTTCTCTGGAATTCCAGGACAATGGCCTTAGAAGTCATGTCCCTCAGACACACACCACAGTTTTCTGAAGGCATGGAGTAGGACTTGATATTGTGGAGTGAGATTGGGAGCAGACATTTTCCAGTCTGTAGTGTTTGTGGCCATAGCCTGTTGGCACTTCTAGAAGCAGTCTCATAATGTCCTCCCAAGTAACCAGCTGCAGCCAGCCCAAAACCTTTCCTTCCACAACCACAGCCAGGACATCTCCTGCTATCTCCTAGGGTCTGTTTGTCTTTACCCTTCCCCTTTCTTCCCTGGGTCTCAGGTTTGTGACTGAGTTCCGAGTTAACTCTGTGCTCAGGGCCTCTGATATCCATGAACTCAGTCTTCTCCAATAAAATGTCCATGTTGAAAACAGTGTTATTCTTCTTTCTGTTAACTGACTTGATTCAATGCATTATATTTTTAATGTTAAAGACAGTAAAAGAGTAGAAAACTTATCACATCTTGTTTTTTATTAATATTTTAAATGTTTCTCTGATTTGGCCTCTAGCATATGTGACTACTTGTTGCATGCTTTACTTGTAAAATGTATATGTACCTCCAAATAGGACCAAAACAAACCTCTGTATAAATATTGAAAATAACTTGTCCTTATAAAAATACAAAATTCTTGTGGTATGTGTGTGTATTATATATATGCTTGTATGTATGTGTGTGTGGCATATATGTGAATGTGCATGTATCTTTGTGTGCGCATGTGTATGTGAGTGTTGTATGTATTATATGTGTGCGTATCACTGGGTATGTGCATGTCTGTGTGCTGGTATCTTCCTTAATCACCAATGGAACCCAGAGCTTACTGCCTCTCCAGTACTGGGTTATGAGTGTACATTGCTAGAATCAGCTTTTATGTGGGTGTTGCGGGGATTTGAACTCAAGCCCTTCAGATTCACAATGGGATTTGAAAAGCCTATGCTCTGTCACTGATCCCTGTACTCCTTTGTGCAGTAAACAAACCAAGACCAGAGGGAGGAAGAGGTTTGCTCAGTGTTGCGTTGTTTAATCTTGGAAAATTCAATCCAATGCCTTTGGTTGTTCATGAACTTGCTTGTAGTTATTTTAGCAATCGGCAAGAAACAACATAAATAAAGTAACCAATCCAGGGTTTCTTTGAATTAGTCATCTTCTTTCAATATGTTCTTTTTCTACTGAAATCAAGTACTTCTTTATATACAGTATTTATTCATTTTCTCATGTCCATTTACTAACACTCATTAATATGTAGTCATTTAATGTAATGGTCTGGATCGGTGTATAAACATCACCTTTCTTTCTTCCTTTCTTCTTTCTTTCTGCTTTTATTTTATTTCTTTTCAATTAAAATATGACATCATTTCCCCTTTCCCTTTCCTCCTCCAAAATCCTACCACATACCACTCCCTGCTTTCTTTTAAATCCATGGCCTTCCCCCTGCCCCATTAATTGTTGTTACATGTACATATGTATTCAGGGATATATATATATATATATATATATATATATATATCCCTGTATACATAAATACAGCTTGCTAAGATTGTATATTAGTATGCATGTTTTCAAGGCTGATCATGTGTCTGTATAAGCTCATGTACATGCTATTTTTAGATGAAGGAGCAGAGGACTTGTCAAGCTTCAAGAACTGCCCAACATCACCAGTACATCAGTGGCATAGGCAAGGGTACGCCTAGTTACCTCATGCTTCTCCCTCAAGGAACTGAGGCAAATTCTTGTGGATAAGTCTAACATTTTCCTTACTAGTTGTCATTTATCTATCGTGTTATATTTTCTTGGGTTATTACATAAAAGAATCACTATGGAAATCACACATATACATCCACCTCACTTTAGCATTATCTGATACTGGATATTATAAAAATATTTTTACTATTAGAACTAGAAATCCTATTTATCAAAATTACTCAGACGGGTTTGAAAACCCCTTTGTACTGAATGTTAATGTGGATCACAGTTTACAGTCTTCCAGTTCTCCCCAGTTTTTGTATCTTAAATTAAAAAATAATGGAGGAAGTTGGAAAGTGTGAGAAAAGGAAGAGAATGAATCAAGCAAATAGACACTGCTGTCTGATTGGTTGCATGAGGGAAAAGGTTTAAATGGAGATTTGAGAAAGCAAAAGTGTGTGTGTGTGTGTGTGTGTGTGTGTGTGTGTGTGCGCGCGTGCATGTGCGCTTAATTAAAGACACACCTGAGATCATTTTTCAAGAGGAAGTACACAGACAGTGAATTAGCATGTTAAATTCCCTCCAGTACATGAGTGAAACTGAACCTCTCAGGATTCTTCTGTGTCTTTGTGAGCATCCTATACTGTTCTTTTCTCTATAGTCAGCATTGCAGACTCTAAATTCTACTGAGGTGTGTTGGGAAAGTGGCTCAGTTAAGGCCTCCCAGCTCCCAGGTCATCCCTACTTTCCTGACATTTCACAGCTCTGGGTGTTGCTGAGAACAGATACAGAGCTGGTACTGCATAATCTGATCACCAGTCAGAGATGGGACTTTCTCATTCAATCTTATTTTTTTTTTAATTTTCACACACTGGCAACCGTTAGGAGAGAAAAGCAATTCAAAATGCTGTGTTAGTTAAACTAAACAAGTGTCTGGGCTGACCCCCGTTTGTTCCATCTGTACAGAGTGTAATCTTCAGAACCGAGGGAGGGATGGGTGTGGAACCTGGGCAAAAAGCTGTCATTCCAGAGAAAGTGTGTGTGAGGGGATTGCCAAGATTCAGACAAATGGAGAACTGGGAGAAGGAACAGGGCAGGCATGAGTAACATAAGATGTTGGGAGAGAGATCAGGCTTTCTTCTATTACATGCCCATTAAATGAAGGAGTGACATCTATTAGAACTAAAATAACATTAATAATGTTTTCTGCTATTTTTATATATTTATGTTTATTACTAGAAAAGCAAAGTGAATATAGTCAGATCATGACAACTGTTAAGGTCTAGTGTTTATTAATTAGGACTTTGGAAAGAAAAGAAAGGATAAGGGAGCTCACTTAGAACAGAAAGGAGATCATGAGGGTGAAAATTATCAGTCTGCATGTATAGTGGAGTAAGAAACTAGTAATGTGAGGAGAAAATGTAGATGAAAAATGTTATGGAATACTTAGAGACCTTGGGTTAGACAAAGGTGGACACTAGCCAGAAATCAAATCCTGGTGGAATGGGAGGTGACTTGGCATGGATGGTCAAAGTAGAAGCCAAGGTGAGATCCTGAACTGGGTGGTCAATTCCTGAGCCAGAACTGTTGGATACAACGCTCAGGGTCTGGAGGTAATTTGAAATGATATGTGCGTGGAGGGGGGCAGGGTTATGCTTAGAATAAATACCCCTTAGTTTAGGAGTTTTAAAATGGGAAAATAGTTAAGCTCATAATAGATGTTATATAAAATAGTATTTGTTCTTCAGCTCCTATTTTAGTCCATGTTGAATCAGGAGTTAAACGAACTTAAAATCTAGAGTTTTGTTTAAAAAATTAAAGCACTCAAATATATCATCTTTCCAACAAATGTTTAAACATATCTTTCAGCCAAGTTGCTTAAGAACAACAGTTGAGCAGAACTGCACGTCTTCCTCCAAGCTCTGTTGACTGCAAGATGGAAACAGGAACCCTTGGGAATATCTGTGAGTCACAAAAGTAGAGAACTTTCCAAAGCTGTTTTCTTGCTCAGAGGGAGCTCTCTAATCTCACATTGGCAGGGTTTACTGGCTACAAGGTACAGAGTTTACTCTGATTCTTTCCCAGCTGTTCCTCGTGATCTTGGATCATCAAGTTTTGATATATTGGAGCAAGAAAGTTGAGTAATGTAAGACTGTAACCTCTTCTGCTCTTGTCTTCTCTTCAAACAGACGAAAATCAGGATTCTAATCAGTTCTTCCTTTATGGGTCTTTTTAACTCACTTGACCGTGAAGAAAGGGGCTTGAAGCACTCCCACAATTCTGGACCATCCCACCGGTCTGAAATCTTGTACTGCTAGCAATTGATGGGGAACGTTCTCTTTCAATCGAAATACGATGTTAAGGCTGATGGAGGCAGAGGCAGACACCCACAGCTGTGAACCGAATTGAACTCCTGGAGCCCAGTTGCAAAGAGTAGTGATGACCAAAGGAATCAAGATCAGGCTGGTGAAACCCACAGAGGCAGCTGACCTAAACAAGGGGGAACACATGAATCCCAGACTGATGACTGAGGGGCCAGCATGGGACTGATCCAGACATCCCTCCCACGGAAACTGGGTGACAGAGGGGAGGCCTTGACAATCTGTGGGACCTTGGAGAGTAGAGCAGTATTTATTCCTGGCATACAGAGGGACTCTGGGAACCCATACCACGTGGAGGGATGCTCTCTTAGTCTGGGCACATGGGGAAGAATCCGGGCCCTTCCCAGGATGATGTGACAGACTCTGAAAATCACTCATGGAAGCCCTTGCCCTTCCTGAGGAGTGGAGGGGGGATAGGGTGGGGGTGAGGGGTTGGGAGGATTGGGGGTGGGTGAGGAAAGGGAACTGAGAGTGACATGGGTAAAAAATTAAATAAAAATGAAGAAAAAATGATTCCAGAAGAGATATTTCTAAGTGTGTATATGTGAATGTGTGTGTGTGTGTGTGTGCGTGCCTCATTTAATCTAGTACAGTATTAAACACTTACCATGGAGGAAGTTTTTGCACAAAGGCATATCATATAAACAGTATTAATTTTAATAGGATCAAAACACATGCTTTTGCTCTTTATTACAAGGATTGAAATATCCACAAAGATCTCTAGTTTTTCAAAAATATTGATAAAACAAAAATGAATTCGTAAATTGATAACAAAGTGTGCAAATACATAAAAGATGTAAAAAGCACAGTGGTAACTAATTTTGTAGGACTGAATTGAATGAAAAGCTAAAAAAGGGAGACCCAGGTAACCCATATGACTCATTGGAGCAGGCTTCCACAATAATAGCAATTTAGGAGCCCTTCTCCCCCTCGCTTTCCCCCTCTCTATCTCTTTCTTCTTCCCTCCTTCTTCCTTCCCCCCCCCTCTCACTTCTCTCTCTTACCACTACCAAACACACACTGAAGGAGATAGGCCTTGAAGAGAAAATGTGCAATCAGAAGAAGTATATGGTTAGCCTCATAATGCTCCGCTTTCCGACCTTCTCTAGCAATCTAGATCTGTCCTTATGCTTTGGTTTAGACTGAGTTTACAATTAAAATTTTACATTTATATGAATTTTAGTAAAGAAATTAACTAGAGAAGGTTGAATCTGCCAAATTTGACATTAAGGGAGGGGGACATTTTGACAAAGCATTATTAAAAAGTGATGCAAATCAACAACACAAGATACCATGTTTATATTCCAGCCATTTAAAATTGCAGTGGTATTCATTTAGAGAAAATGTCTCTTTTGGTTTATCAAATGGCATGGAGAAATAACAGAGAAACATATTTTGAGGAGTCATCTCAACTTCAGCTTTTGGAATAAAGTAATGATTTCCTTTACAGTTAGTGACAGGAAGGGTTTTGTTTTTTGTGGATGTGATTTTATATGGAGTTAGACTTGTATGTCAGCACACCACACTATTTGAAAGATATCTTGATCTTTGTTTAAGGAATAACAAGGTGTGGGTTTTGTGAGTGCAAAGGTGAGTTCCTGAATGCATTTGAAATGGACACATCCTCTTAGAGATGCCGACTTTCACAGTGAAGTCAAACAGATGGAAAACATCTGTTCTCTAAGAAGCTGGATCTTCTCAGAGGGCAACAGGCACCTGTTTTTAAACAATAGTGCTTTTCCTTACTGTTGAAGAAGTTATTGTTTTATGCTAAAAGGGTAAATGTTTCCCAGGTTATTTTCACATAATTGGCCCTACAAAAATCACCTTCTCCTATCAGTGCATACTAAAAATTTCTCTTTTGGGAACCACTCTTCCTTATAGTAATGGAGATGAAACATGAATCTCATATCATCCTGTGAATTAAAAATTATGGGCTTGATAAAGTTCTTGACCAAGTAAAAGCATTATTCTATCTCGTTCTGAAGTATATCTAAAAACAAGTATCTTGGAGAAAATGACATATTTAAGATAATACATATTTTCTGCATAGGAGAAAGCTGATCACAAGCTAATCAAGAAGTTTTAGTCCTTCTTATAGAAAATATCAAAATTAATGAGAAATTAATTCAATTAAACCATTGTTTCAACTCTTCCAAGGCTGTTCCTTTTTTACCTTTATACATAAAATAATTCCATTTTGGAATATAATGGGATTATTTTTTAAAAAAATAGTCTCAAGTGAGTGTACTGATGATAACTAAGAGCTAATCAGTAAGAATAAATGTTGACCCGGTTGTGAGAAAAGAGGAACACATATTCATTGTTGGCAGAAGTGCATACTGGTGCAGTAATAATGTAATAGGTGTAAATGCCTCCCAAAATGCTAAAAATAGATCTCTCATATGAACCAGCTCTACCTTTCCTGGGCATATTCCCAAAGGACTCCATATTTCACTACATAGTAGCCCAAAGTGGAAACAGCTTCTTGTTTATTAGCTGATGATGGGATAATATAAATATAGTATATTTATATAATGGAACATTATTCTGCTGTAAAGAAAAATGAAATTATGGAATTTTCAAATGAATGGATGTTTCTGGAAACAATTATTCTGAGTTGACCCAGACACAGAAAAACAAATGCCACATGTTCTTTCTTAATGTGACTGATAGCTTTGACTGTTCAGATGTGTGTGTGTTTAAACCGGAGTATCCACAGAAATCAGGAAACTAGTGTAGGCACCATGTGTAGAGTAGAATTCAAGGAAAGATGAAAGGAATGCTGGTGGCACGAAGGAAGAAAGGAAATGCTAGGGCAGAAAAGGCTAAAAGAGGTGGGAGTGGGAAGGGAGGCACAGGGGGCATGTAGGGAGGCTTTAACACTAAAGCCTTTTGAAAATGCCACACAGAAACCTGTTAGTGTGGGAGCTTCCATATATATATATTGCGTCTTGGTCAAATACACACATCAACAGTTCCCTCCTCTACAGTTCCTTCACCCACCACTCTTAAATCCTAACTTCATGTGTTCTCTCACTTTTAAACCCACTGACTCCACTCTGTGCTATCTGTATGAGCATAGATAGATGCATAAACGTCCAACTAAGCAAGAGTAACCTTTCAGAAGCATCACCCCCAAAGAAAACTTACTCTCCCTCCCCCAGGACCATCGATTGCCAATAACTCTGAGATCAGGATGGGGCTTCACGAGCCTCTATCTGTGCGTGCAGAGACTGTTTTTTGGCTTGCAGTTACAGCAGCTGTGAGTTACATGACTGATAGTGTGTCGTGGCTCCATCAGGTTCAGGATGTCTGTTTAACTTCAGACATCCCCTTCTTCTGGCTCTTAAAATAATTCTTGCTCCCTCTTCCTTGATGATCTCTGAAGGGAAAGGGGTAGCATACAGATTTACCATTTATGGCTTAGTATTCCACAATCTCTTAATCTTTCCGTGTTTGACAGTTCTGAATCTCTGTATTAGTCACTTTCTACAACAAAGAGAGGTTACACTGATGAGGGTTGACAGATGCACTAATCTATAGATACAAAGGTACTGACTTAGGAGCAGTTTAATACTAGGTACACTTGTCAGAATAATTATATTAGCTTCTCTCCTGGGGCTTATGACTTAACAATCTTGTGGGTTTGGCCGAGTTAATAGTACCAGGCATATGTTCAGTCTTGTAGAGTAGGCTTTAAATCCACTCCAGAAAGTGGCTGGCTCCTCCTATAGCATTCATGCCACTATTGCACCAATAAGCATATCTTGCCAGGTCAGATGTTGTTATACCTGGCAAGGTTCATAGCTGGGCATAACTGTTGACAGCTTGTTCTCTCCTAGTAGCATGCATAGAATCTTCTGGTACTATGAAAGTGAGCCAGTAGGGATGAAACTTGCAGTTTAGCACCAGCTTATTTCTCTATATCCTGTGACTCTGTATGTGTTGTCTTCAGCAATAGGGCCTTACAGTCAAGTTCTGAGGGGTGATAAATAACAATGTCAACAGCCTGAAATGCTTGATGGGGTCATCAATAGGACTCAGCAGACTAACAATTTGAAAAGAGGTAATCCATACTAGGCACTTGTCATTTTATTAGACACTGATGGTGTCTGGGGGAGGGGAAGTGCCTCTGTTATATGATAGCTCCATTTACATCCCAGCAGGCCATCTTTGGTAACCAGGTAAGATCGATATGAAAACAGGAGTCAACTTTCTGCTTCATATAAGAAACACACCTCAACTTCAAAGACAGGAATTACCTCAGAGTAAAGGACCTGAAAAAAGCTGGTATAGTTATACTAATATCTAATAAAATAGACTTCAAACTAAAGTTAATCAAAAGAGATGGAGGAGATTTCCTATTAATTACAGGAAAAATCCATCAAGATGAAATCTAAATTCTGAACATTTATGCCTCAAATACAAGGACACTCACATTTGCAAAAGAAACATTACTAAAACTTGAATTGTACACCAAACCTCATACATTAGTACTGGGAGACCTAAACATCCCACTCTTACCAATGGACAGGTCTGCCAGATAGAAAATCAACAGAGAAGAGAAATAACAGATGTTATTACTCTAATGGATTAACAGGTATCTACAGAACCTTTCATCCAAGCACTAAATAATATACATTCTTCTTAGCACTTCACAGAAAATTCTCTAAAATTGACCACATACTTGGTTACAAAGCAAATCTCAGCAGATACAAAAAATTGGAATAATTCCCTGTATCTTACCAGATCACCATGGCTTAAAGTTAGAATTCAACAACACAAATTACAGAAAGTCTACAAACTCACAGAAACCAGACAACTCTGAACTCATCTACCACTGGGCCAAGGAAGAAATGAAGAAATTAAAGACTTCTTAGATTTCAGTGAAAATAAATGTGCAATGTACCCAAACTTATGGGACACTATGAAAGCAGTGCTAAGAGGAAAATTCATAACACAAAATGCCTACATAGAAAATTTGGAGAAATTTCAGACTAGTGTCTTAACAGCACACCTGAAAGCTCTAGAGCAAAAAGAAGCAAACTCAACCAGGAGGAGTAGATGAAAGGAAATAATCAAACTCAAGGTTGTAATCAACAAAAAGAAACAAAGAGAACAATAAAAATAATCAGTGAAACAAATATTTGGTTCTTTGAGAAAATCAACAAGACAGACAAACCCTTATCCTAATTAACCAAAAGACAGAGAGAGAATATCCAAATTAACAAAATCAGAAATGAAAGGGGGAACATAACAATAGACCCTGAGGAAATACAGAGAATCATTAGATCATACTTCAAAGACATGTACTCCACAAAATTGGAAAATCTAAAAGAAATGAACAACTTTCTGGATAGCTACCATATACCAAAACTAAATCAAGACCAGATAAACAATTTAAATTAATATATCACCCCCAAGGAAATAGAAGCAGCCATTAAATTTTTCAAACCAAAAAAACAAAAAAAATACAAAAAAACCAAACAAACCATGGACCAGTTGGTTTCAGCATAGAATTCTACTAGGATTTTACAGAAGAACTAATATCAATACTCCTCAAATTGTTTCACACAATAGAAACAGAAGGAACATTACCAAACTCTTTTTACGAAGCTACAGTTACCCTTATGTCCAAACCACACAAAGATACAACTAAGAAATAGAATTACACATCAGTCTCCCTTCAAGAATACATAAAAAATCATCCACCATGATCAAGCAGGCTTCATTCCAGAGATTCAGAGATGATTCAACATATGAAAATCTTTCCATGTAGTCCACCATATAAACAAACTGAAAGAAAAAAAGATCATGTAATTAGATGCTGAAAAAGCCTTTGACAAAACCCAACACCCCTTCATGATAAAGGTCTTGGAGAGAGATCAGGGATACAAGGAACATACCTAAACATGATAAAAGCAATATACAGCAAGCTGACAGCCAACATCAAATTAAATGGAGAAAAAGTCAAAGTGATTCCACTAAAATTAGGAACAAGACAAGTCTGTCCACTCTTTTTCTATCTATGCAATGTAGTACTTGAAGTTCTAGATATAGCAATATGACAAAAAGGGAGATCAAGGGAAAACAAACTAGAAAGGAAGAAGTTAAACTTTCTCTACTTGCAGATGATATGATTGTATACATAAATGACCCCAAAAATTCTATCAGGGAACTCCTACAACTGATAAACACCTTCAGTAATGTGGCAGGATACAAGATTAGCTCAAAAAATTTGTAGCCCTCCTATACACAAATGATGAACAGGCTGAGAAGGAAATCAGAGAAACAGCACCACAAATGATATAAAATGCCTTAGGGTAACTCTAGACAAACAAGTGAAAGACTTGTATGACAAGAACTTTAAGTCTTTGAAGAAAGAAATTGAAGAAGATATCAGAAAATGGAAAGATCGCCCCTGTTTATGGACAGGTATGACCAACATAGTAAAAACGACAAACTTACCAAAAGCAATCTACAGATTCAATGCAATCCCCACC
This sequence comes from Mesocricetus auratus, assembly GCF_017639785.1. Classification (NCBI taxonomy): domain Eukaryota; kingdom Metazoa; phylum Chordata; class Mammalia; order Rodentia; family Cricetidae; genus Mesocricetus; species Mesocricetus auratus. The sequence goes on from NW_024429194.1 coordinate 60,043,937, forward strand.
AAAATCTCAACAGAATTCTTCACAGACCTCAAAAGAACAATATTCAGTTTCGCAGGGACAAAGAAAAATCCCAGGATAGCTAAAACAAGCCTTACAATAAAGGAACTTCTGGAGGCAACACCATCCCTTACTTCAAGCTCTACTATAGAGCTATAGTAATAAAACAAGCTTAGTATTGGCATGAAAAACAGACACATGGGTCAATGGCATCAGATTGAAGACCCTGACATTAATTCACACACCTAGAAACACCTGATATTTGACAAAGAAGTCAAATTTTACAATGGAAAAAGTAAAGCATCTCCAACAAATGGTGCCAGCATAACTGGATATCAACATGTAGAAGAATGCAAATAAATCCATTTCTATCTCCACACATAAAACTCAAGTCCAAGTGGATGAAAACCTCAACTTAAATCCAGTTACACTGAATCTGATAACGAGAAAGTGAGAACTAGCCTTTATTGCATTGGCACAGGAGAGTACTTCCTGAATGTAACACCATTAGTACAGAAACTGATATTGACACATAATAAATGGAACCTACTGAAACTGAAAAGCTCTTGTAAGGCGAAAGACACTGTCAATAAGACAAAACAAGAGCCTACAGAATGGGGAAAGATCTTCAATAACTCCACATCTTACAGATGGCTGATATCCAAAATATATAAAGAACTCAAGAAGCTAGACATCAAAATACTAAATAATATAATTAAAAAATGGGCTACAAATCTAAACAGAGATTCTCAGCAGAAGAATATCAAATGCTGAAATACAGTATAAGATTTGTTCAATATCCTTAGTCATCAGAGAAATGCAAATCAAAATGACTCTGAGATACCATCTTACATCTATTAAAATGGTTAAGATCAGAAACACTGATGTCAACTTATTTTGGAGAGGATATAGAGTAAGGGGAACACTCCTCCACTGCTAGTGGGAATGCAAACTTTTGAAATCAGTATGGTGGTTTCTCAGAAAAATGGGAATCAATTGACCTCAAGATCCAGCTCTAACAACCTTGGGCATATACCCAAAGGATGGTCAATTAAACCACCAAGGATACTTGCTCAACTACATTCATAACAGCATAATTTGTAATAGCTAGAACCTGTAAACAACCTAGATGGTCCTCAAATAAAGAATGGATAAGAAAAATGTGGTACATTTACACAATGGATCATTACTCAGCTATAAAAAAACAATAATATCATGAAATTTGCAAGCAAATGGATGCAACTAGAAAAAAAAATAATCCTGAGTGAGGTAATCCAGGCCCAGAAAGACAAACATGGTGTTTACTCATTCATAAGTGGATATTAGGAGTAGAGTACACAATAAACAACCTACAATCCACAGCTTCAGAGAAGCTAGCTAATAAAGAGGGCCCAAAGAGGGATGAGTGGATTTACCTGGGAAGGGGAAATAGGAGAGCTCTCCTGGGTAAACTGGGGCAGGGGTGGGGGTAATGGGGAGTGGCAACTGAGGAATTGGGTTGGGTGAGCTGGTCCTGGGAGGTGGGTTGGGGTGCGACGGAGCAGGAGAGTAAGGAAAGAGGCATCTTGATGGGGCCCATTTTGGGTTAGGGAGAAACCTGGTGCCTGGGAAACTCCCAGGGATTCACAAGGATGGCCCCCGCTAAGGCTCCTAGCAATAGTGGAGAGGGTACCTGAAGTATCCATCTACTGTAATCAGATCGGGGATGGCTCTAACAGAGTTTGTACTTGTAGCCTCTGACAGTCCTAGAAAACCCAACCCTTCTTCAGTGATCACTGAGCCTTAGGAGCAGGAGCTGTGATGTAGATGAAGAAGTTGACTCTCAACTCAACAATGCTTCAGTCTGATTGGTTGTGGTTTCCTGTAATGGTCTCTGTTGCAAAGAGAATTTTTCTAAGTGAAGGGTGAGGAACACACTTATCTATGTGTATAAGGAGAAATGACCTGCAGTAACTGCAGAAACCAATGCAGTAAATATGGCTCATTGTGGGGTGGGAGGAAGGCAAGCAATAGAGTGGAACAGTGTGGCTGTTGGAGAAGCTAAACCTCCACTTTATTAAGCCAACACAATCCCCAATTACCTTCTAGTGTTAGCTCTGTCTTTTAAAAAAGATTTATCTATTGATTGTTATATGTGTATGAGTGTTTTGTCAGCATTTATGTATGTGTATCACGTGTGTGCCTAGTGCCTCAGAAGTTAGAAGAGAACATTGGATCACCTGGAGTTGAAACGAAATGTTTTTGAGCCACTGTGTGTGTGCACTAGGAATCAAACTCAGGTCCTTTGCAAAAAAAAATCAGTGATCTTAATCACTGAGCCATCTCTCCAGCCTTTACTGTTAACTCTTAAATTCCCTGTGTAACCAAAGATGATTGTTAATTTCTGACCTCCCCAAGTAGTTGGTTACAGATGTGCACTACCACATCCAGTTTATATGGCACCACTTAGCATCATCCCTGCCCCTTGTGATAACAGTTTTTACAAAATGTTTAACTAGAAATCATCAAATAAGCTTCAAAAACAGCTTTGTTTATTCCATTGGAGAGAATGAGTCAATCTAACAAAGTAAAGACTCCTAGAGGCTCAGAAACACAATCATTTAACTTAGCTTGATTAAATTATTAAATTGCATGGGTATGGTTATACAGAGCACATTTGTATCAGAACAATTCTGTTTAAATCCCTATTCCACCATTCTCACACTATGAGTCTATGTTAAACTCAGATGTTTTTTTGGTCTCAAAAAAAGACATTTAAAGGAATGGCCCCATGAATTTGATGAGACAATTAAGTTAGGTTCTTCATGTATGGAATTTAGCTGAGTAAATATCACATGAGAAATATCAAACATTTTTGTTAACTATCATTGCTTTCCTAATTGCTTCATTACTTTATTTTTCTCATAACTCTGGCAAAACCCATGGAAATGTACCCCACTTTTGATGAACAATTATGCTTTCTGGAGTGATTGTTCTTGTACTTCTGTTTTGTTCCCTTTGCATTAAAACACAATGTAAAAATTGGTAGACTATGAACCAAGATTATTAAAAAATTCAAAGATGGAAGGAAAACCGATATAGATCTTCCAGAGATGTATTCCAGGAGAAAAGTTAGTTTTTAGCTTATGAGTAATGCAAAAAATTTCCATGAGGCATTTTTCTCTTGAAAAGCAATACTTCTAGCAACAGAGGATTATCAGGTAAGGAATAGTAATTTCATGGAGTCAGGTCTTCATTACACTAGACTATAAATGAGAACCACATGCCATGCTGCGTGAAAAATGTAGGAGACTTATTTTCTTTCACTTGAGGGTATCTGTGTGGAATGACAACATCATTCCAATATATTTTAATTCTTCTCACATAAATTCTCAGAATATATTAAAAGATATATTTAGCTATGTCTTGAAAATTTCCAATGAGTTCATATGAATATATTGCTTTAAAATGAATTCCATTTAAGAACGTTTATGTTAAGAATTCCTAATTGCATTGCCAAGTGACTCTGACATAACTAAAGTATGGAATAAGTTTTTCCTTTAGATATTGGAGTGAATGTATATTTGAAATGGTAACTTCTGCCTCATGACATAGAAGTACATGTATTTTTATAAAGCCAACAGAAAAAATATTATGCCAGTATAGTATTTATAATTAGAGAGAGCAGATTAAGTTGCCCCTATTTTATATTCCCAACAGCAGACTCTAAGGCATGGTTTCCAGTGAGAGTGGTATGTACATGTTGTTCCAAAATGTAGGTAAGGAGCTGAGAAGGAAGGTGACTTGAAGATACTGCATTCCGCTGGGGCTACCATAACAAAATGATGCAAACTGAAGAGTCTAAAGGCAATAGAAGTATATTTCTCAAAGTAATGGGAACCAGTAAATTCAAGACCAAGGTGCGGTCAGGTCTGATTTCTTTAAGCTGTTCCTTCACACAGCTGATGGGGCAGTCTAACTCTCTAGAATTTTTTATAAGTGTACCAATCTCAATCATGAGGTTTTTGTAGCATTGTCACTGGTAACATATTCAATTTTTAAGTATCATTATTGTGTGAGTTCATAATCCGTTGTGTGAATGCAGGGGGGATACATTCAAACTAGAATGGGTGCATTATCAAGAAGCTACTGTTTTGGGAAATTCTGGAAGAGTATAATACCTCAAGCATTTTACCAATTGAGGTAAAAGTTAGTCAATCCTGTACCAATCCTGCCAGCCATTGGTTGGGAATGGCTAGAGAGAGTATTAATTCCTAAAGATTTCTAGTCTGGCTACAGGAAAAATATATGCGGATTATGGTTAGATAAAGCCATTCAGTAGAATGGTCCATGTCAAGGTTAAGGTGAGATATTGAAAATGTTTTCTACAGTTTGAATTTAGCTCTCATTCCTTTTAACATAAAATCATTGAGTATTAATCATATACTCTTTTCTTAATAAGAGTACTATTACCTCAAATTACCACCTATTATGGACCATTTTAAGCTGTTGTATTCCATGTGATATATGTAGCATTTATGCAAATTTGGCCATGGCTGATATATCATAATTATCATATATATATATATCCCATAGGGAGTGGTGGTCCCACTTCATAGGTTCTTGAACATTAACTATCATTATTTAGTAAAAAGGGCAAAGGAATGCTTAAGACCTCAAGGCTTAACCTATTCAGTACATGTCAAATCCTAAAACACAAAGCTAGATTTTCATAGAAGGTATACAAAAGTTACTGATTAATGAATTTTCAGTATAGTACCCAAATTTGAATGAATCAGTTATATTAGTTGCATTTCTCATTGCTGTGACTTGTTTTGGCTCACAGCATTAAGTTAATGTCTGTCATGGTGCAGAGTTATACTAGCCACTGGTCACTGTTCACATGACTTCCATAGTCAGAAAGTAGACAGTGATGAATGCTTGTGTTCAACTGTCTTGCTCCTTTATATTCAGTCCAGGCTCCTAATCCATAGAATAAGACTACCCACAAATAAGGTAGGTTTTCCTCTCTCAAGTAACTTAATCTAGATAGTCATCCACAAGTGTGCCCAGAGGCATAGCTCCTAGATCATATCAAATTGACAATATCAATTATTACACCACTATAGTTTGTTGCAAAACCTTTCCTGGGGAGTTGTGAACAAATGTCTCTTCACCCTATATAGGGTACCAGCAACACAGTGAAGGAATGTTTTCATCAAAGTCTTTCTTTATAAGCCAATGACTTTATTGGCAGTACTTAAAAGAACATGACATAGGGGTTACTCATGAAACATGGGTTACCTACAGGCATCTAGCACCAAAATGCCCACACCAACATTGGTGATAACTCATTACAATTCTAACTTTCAAACTTCCTCAACTGAACGAACTTGCAGTCAACTCCACAAATGCCAATAGCAAAGTCTAGTACCCATGAAAAGATTCCATCATATGTTTCACATTTTTCCCTTGAAAAAGCAATACTGTGGGATGAATGGGGAGCATTATTTTATTTAACCCACTATAGTTCAGTTGTTCTCTGAGAGTTGTCTTGCTCTCTCCTCCTGGGGGGATGGATGCTGCCTGCCACCCATAGTTTCTTCACTGACTGCTAAAACATTGGTGGGCTGAGCAATATACACAATGCATTCTTGAGGGATGGCTGCCTACTGTGAGGAAAGCATTATTGTTCTCGTCTGTATCAGTCTGTCATCTACTTCTTTTATCCATTTGAAGTCGCTCAGGCTTTAAAGTCTTACAGCTTTTACGTTTAGTCAATGTCTTCACTACGAATTCCAAGTTGTTATTAATTGCCAGGACCCGTGGGACAAGTCAACGTGGGTTATCCTGGGGAGAGACAAATGGGGGACAGGAGACACAGGAATGGGAGCAAGACAACATGGCTGATCAAGCTCTGTTTATTGAGGATTTGTATATGCTTATATAGGGGAATGAGGTAGGGGCATGGGGTAGAGGAATGCAGGACACTGAGGGAGGGGTTGGGGCAAATAAATGCAAGACATTATTAAAGGCAGGAAGCATTAAGAGATGGGTTATCTTTGGTGCATAGCTTGTCTGCAAGGAGTCACCTGAGAAATGGCTTTAGGCTGAGAAATGGAAACTTCCTGAGACCTGGTATGGGAACTTACTGAGGCCAGTACTTGTGCTGTGGCTTAAAGACTTAAGGTCCCCAACAATAAACCTTGCAGCATTTGATTTTAAGAATAACCTCAGAAGATCCCCTTCTATGATTTGTTCTTTTATAATCCCCCTTTAATTGCTTTGGAATTTTATATACCTGATTTACACACTGGTCTAAGTCAATCAGATCCATATTGCAAAGAGCTCATAACACCATGGGTCTCAGCACATTCACTAAAACCCCATTCTTCTCTTGAGGTCCCTGATGGGTTAATTGCTGCTTTACTTTTCCTTGAAAACACAATCCTGTCCATTCCATCCCATTGAAGGGAGCATATAACTTTCATTACATCAAAGGGGCACACCATCTCACTGCGAATTGGCCAACGCATCCACATAGAGGCTGTTTACATAGTGTTCAATCTCAGGTTGATCAGCCTAAGTTGCATGTCTTGTCATTCATTGCATAATCAGGCACTTGCTTCTTCCCAACTCTTGTGTGGTTTTATTGATCCCTGTTTTGTTCAACTGTATTGTGTGACTTTTGGAGAGATGTGTTCAACTGTCTGTTCACCATAGGTAGGACACCAACAACTGATCAAATAAATATTTCCACCCAGCTCTAGCTTGATGAATCAGTAAGTTTATTGCCCTTATTTTAGAGGGGTATTGGTGAGAGGTTGCTTACAGAGCACAGGGAGCTGCATCACCTCAATTTATCATGAGTGAGATTTCATGAATGATACATCCATGTACAACTTGTAGATGATCCCACCAACTCTTTTCTCCCAGACAGTTGTTTACTGCTTCAGTAAGCCTGGAGAAGGGTACTGTGAATCCTGGAACTTTCCAGAATTTTCAAGCCCACTGAGTATCATTAGTTACCCAAGTCTTATAAGATACCCTGTCACTTCAGGAGGGAATATTTCAGTTTGGAGGAAATAGCTACACAGTGAGCTACCCTTTTAAACCAAGAAGTTTAATTCTCCAGAGGGGGAAAAGTTTCAATGCTACGTAATTAAAGCAAAATTTACTCACATTAAAAAGCATCCATGTTGATGTAAAAAGAAATGACCTTGCACATATTGAGCCATATTTTCCCTGGAGATTCTTTGAGAGTGTGGCTAACTACCACATTGTGTGATAAGTCAGAAGCACTCCTGAAACAAGATAAAGTCTATTCTGAAAGAATGTGGTCTTGATTAAAATCATGTGGAAATTTAGTCTAATGTTGTAATAAAATTGTGGGAATGATTTCCGAAGCCATACAATTAATTTAAAGTATAAGTAACAAAAATTAATTTCACAGTTGCATGGATTTATTGTTAAGCCCTTGTAGATAATACTTTGTTAAAATAACATGTGTAGCAAAATGTACAAAACAGGCTTTCCATTTCCTGCCAGTGTGCAGCTAAGATTACAGAGTCAGTCACAGATCCCGAGACAGCTGTGAAACTTAAACCTTTCAATTTTTTCTCCTGAGTGAACATAAAGATATCTTCCAGGGCACTTACTTTCTTTAAACTTCATGAAAGAGATGGCTATACTCAAGTGCACAAAGTCAAATGTTTACTGAGAGTTATGGAATGACTACATGGGATGTAGATAAGTCAGTGTGACTTTATAGGAGATTTCTTAAATGCATCGGTTAATTGTCCTGAAATATATCATAACTAATTTACCAATGGAAAACAAGGGCAGCACAAAATTTTGAAACAAATATCTTAATGATAATTGTTTTGTTTTTAATATGAATCTATCTGCATGTGGATATATACATATGTATATGTATGTGTGTGTTTAGTTGCCTATGGAGGCTAGAGAGGGATTTTGGATTCTGCGGAGTTGGAGTTACATGACGTTGTAAGCCACTTGACATCATCTGCAGGAGCAACAAGTGTTCCTCACCACTGAGCCGTTTCTCCAGCCCTGAGACAACTTTTATTTATTAAAATATCCAAGAATGAAGTGCCAGTGCTGTGAGCCTATAATCAAGCTAGTATTTAACAATGTTTATATTTCTTGTGGATTCTTAAATCCAGTAAGGGATTCTTTCTGACAGTGATATTTCCATATATCTTGTGGTTTTTTAATAATAAAAGATTTCTACTGATTCTTTGAAAGTTTCATGCAAGGTGTATCTTGATCATATTCAGTCCCTATTCCTTCTGAAACTCCCGATCCACTGCCTCTACTTTGTGTTTCTCTGTCTTGTAGCAGATGCTCTGGTCCTCTGGCTCTTACAATCTTTCTGACTCCTCTTTGAGGGTGTTCCACTAGCCTTAAGTGTAGGGGTTTGTTGCTAATTTGTTATGTGCGGCTGGGCACCCCACAATCAATTGATTTCTGCATTTTGATTACTTGTTGCTTTCTGTGATTATCTCCATTTTGCTCAAAAAGATTTTTTTAATGAGGGTTGAGAGCTACACTTAACCTGTGGATATAAGGATGAGTATTCAGATGCCGTTAGAAATCACTCTGGTTTGAGAAAGTAGCAGTAGTGTGTTCTCCTCTAGGTTTTATGGTACTGCCAGCCATGGGGAGTTAGCAAAGTTTACAGAGCCCGGGATGAATTCCCTTCCACTGACCAGGCCTAATGTTCAACTAGGTAGCTGTTGCTTCCTCTCAGGAATAAGTGCCACTATTCAACCTTTCAGAATATCTGTCTGTGCTAGCCATTGTTGTGGCTTGTAGGGATTATAGCTGGGTGAGGCCACTAATTGCTTTTCTCCTTTGGCAGCTTGCAGGGCTCCTTCTGATACATTGAGAGTTAGTTCTCAGGGAGGAGGCTTCCAAGTCTGTTCCAGATGAATCTCTTCAAGTCTTGTGTGCTAAAGATATGATGTTTTCAGTAATGGGGTCTTATTTTATTTTTCTTGAAGGCAAAAAGGATGGCTTTATACCACTTGTTATTTCTTAAATCTAACATCCTTTAAAATTCAGTCCAGGTACTGTGCATATAGTAATGTGTTCTGTGTGTGGTGAATATATACTCACTGGGGTAGGGTTGCAGTATTTTAGAAGAATTAGGAGGTGTGGCCTTGTTAGAGGAAGTGCTGGGGTGGGCTTTGAGGTTTCAAAAGCCCATGCCAGGCCCTGCCAGTCTCTCTCTCTCTCTCTCTCTCTCTCTCTCTCTCTCTCTCTCTCTCTCTCTCTCTCTCTCTCCTTCCCTCCCCCTCTCCCTCCTCCACCATCTGTCTTCACCTGCGGGTAAGGATGTAGCTCTCAGCTACTGCTCCAGCGTCGCGCATACCATCATACTCCCTGTGATGATAATAATTGACTAAGCCTATGAAACTGTTAGCGTGTCCCCAGTTAAATGCTTTCCTTTCTAAGAGTTGCCTTGGTCATTGTGTCTCTTCATAGCAATAGAACAGTGAGTAAGAAACGTGTATCAACAAAAATCCTCAAAGCTGTCATTTGTATCTTACTTTACCCTTCAGCAGGCCCTCTATCAGGAAAACTTTGTGAAAGAATTTTCTACATGGACTCTTTTTATTCCTTGTGATGGGATCATGCTTCAATTTACCGTCTTATCTGGTCATTTTCCTAAAACACATCAACGACCATAAAATACCTCAAAGAGCTCTTGCTTCATTCATCCTGTGTAGGACCACTCAGCAACACGTGGCATTCCCAGATGCTTTCCATCTCAACTAATGCTATTGTCTGCAGGTTGTTTTCCTTCAAATTACTCCCTTTTAGCCTCCTTTGTTTCCAGTCCTTTCCTGCATTCTACATATTGTGATTCCTCAATTTTCACTGTAAGTTTCTCCCATTTTGTGCTTCTCTTTCATCTAAAATTACTTTATTACTATCTTTAATTTATTATCCTAGCCAAAGCCCTCCTTTGGATACACATATTAGAATGACTACTTGATATGACTTGGAGACCTTAAAAATGCTTCACATCCAACAAATCCAAACTGAGCTCTGATTCTCTTAGCTTTAAACCTCCCCCCTCATTCTGTAAATTAATCCCAGTGGGTCATCTACACTTACTTGAGCAAGTCACAATGTGGGGATCGGCTTAGATGCCTTTTCTGCCTTAGTACTATTGTTTCCATCATGTGTGTGTAGAAGTGATACAGCTCATTTTTTTTCCAATTTGAAACGGTCATGTCTTGTACAGTTGTGTCACCATTGCATGACTGTCTCCTTTTATTTGTGGAGGATTGGCTTAAAAGACTTCTCATAACCAACAGAATCCATGGATGCCTTTCGCATATAAAATCACAACAGATTTGCCTATAACTTGGGCAGTCTTCCTGTGTGCTGTAAGTCAGCTCCAGATTGTTTCAACATGTAAAACTAAGGTGATGCTATGTGAATCATTGGTATACTGCATTGTTTAGGGAATAATTACTAGAAAACGGATGACAAACATTTAAAAAATTTTTTTGCAGAGAGTTTTCATCCAGTAACTGATGGAAACAGATGCAGACAGACCCACAACCAAGCATTGAGCTGTGCTCAGGGAAACCTGCTGAAGAGAGAGAGGAAGGAATTATGAGACAGGGGTGTGGGGTGGGTCAGGGACCTCACAAGAAAACTCACAGAAATAACTTATGTCTACTCATAGGAGCTCACAGAGTCTGAACCAAATAACCAGGGAACCTGAATGGGACTGACCTAGGCCTTCTACCTATATTTGACAGCTGTGCATCTTGGCCTAATTGTTGAGCTCGTAACTCTGGGAACAGGGTTCTGCCCTTAATGCTTTTGCTGGCTCTTTGGAACCCATTCCTCATACTTGGTCATCTTGCCCAGCCTTGATATAAAGGGAGGTGCTTAATTCTACCACAACTTAATATGTCATGTTCTGTTGCTACCCATGGAAAGCCTGACCTTTTCTGAGCAGAAACAGAGGAGTGTGTGTGTGGAGGGGGCGGGGGTGGAGAGGAGGTTGGAGGAAAGAATAGGAGGAGAGGAGGAGAGGGGTAATTGTGGTTGGGGCTGTAAAATAAATAAACAATTAATAAAAATGTTAAACATTTTATCTCAGAGATATTAAAAATAAAATTACTTTGAGATTTGATTTTACCCCAACCAGAATGTCTATGATTTTTAAAAATGACAAAAATGCCGGTGTGGATGTATGGAAAGAGGAATACTTATCCACTGCTGGTGAGAGTACAAACTTGTGCAGGCAGTGTGCAAGTCAGCGTGGGACTTTTCAAAAAGCTAGAAATAGATCTTTCACATGCGCCAACTATACCACCCCTGAGAACATACCCCAATGGGTATGGGGAGATTCCAAGAGACAGGAGATAGAATATGCTAGCATAAAGACTTTAAAGGGAATAATTCTATAGAAATGATTAAAATGAGGAAGAGGATGGCAAAGCCGGATAGAGGGAGGAACATTGGAGATAAGACAAATAACTAAAGACATTTTGAAAAAGTCATGGAAACCTACTACTATAGAAGATTCCTAAAATATATGCACATAAAAGAGTTTAAATGGAATTACCCTATGTAAAAATAATGCCCCAACTAAATGCTATAGGATAACAAACCAAAAGCTAAGTAGCAGGAAATGGGCTGCCTTTTTTGTAGTTGCTGGACAGTGAAGTACTATGGACTCCCAAACATTATTGGCTATTCTCACTGCTCTTGGTTACACTCCAGAACTTGGCAGTACGGTCCTGTTTTTAAAGACAGAATATACATGAGTCATAGAATCTGGGTGAATCTAGCTGGTTCTGACTTGGAAGCTCCATTCCTACTGGATAGCTTTCAAAGTTCTAGACTATGCTATGCATGGTACTAGAGGAGAAAAGTAATCTTCAGTCATTCCCAGCTATGAACCCTGAGAACTACAGTAATGAATAGCCAGCCTGTCAAGACATACCCACTGTGTAATAGTGGCACAAATATGAGCGTAACCAATCAAATTCAGATTTCTGATTGGATTTAAGGTCTTCTCTACAAAATAAAACTTATATGTGACACCATTATCAGGATAGGAGCCCATGGCTAGAAAAGTCTTCCACTAGGTCCTATAGAAGAACTGAATACTATTCTGCTAAATGGACGTAGTAATAACTGACTCCTTATCATTGTGCCTGTAGATCAATGCATATCTCTACCTTCATCTGAGAATCATTTATTTGCAGTAGATGGTGAGTAATACAGGGATCCATGACTGGTTGATGGGCAGAGAATAGAAGACTCTGGATTGTTCAGTTCTAAATGGGACCTGCATGGCACTACTTCCTTCCAAGCTCAAGGATGATGATAGAAGAGAGCATATAAGAACTGGAAGAGAGGGATGGCTACAATGAAACTGTCTTCTAGATACAGAAGTTGTTACAGCATGCAAAAGACCTGCCATGGAGAGTGGAAGTTGGCATGAAACTCCCCTGCAACCAAGGAGCTGTTGGTAGCTGGTAGTTGCTCAGAGAGGAATCGTCAGTTTTCTTTAAGTGTATTTGCAAGTGGATCATACTCTAGAGGAGGGAAGGCCACACATCTGAGAATATATGAACAGCACAACTGGACCTGTGAGTTAAACAAACAAAAAGGTATAAAGTTGGGTGCATAGGGAAGTGGAGGCAGGTTTGTGAGGAGTTGTGTGTGGGGTCAATATGATCAAAACACCTTATATGATTTCTCAAAGAATTAATACAAAATTAAGAAATTATCATAAATCATGCAGAGATTTTAACTGGATTTAATTTATAAATTACCATTTCTTGAATATCTGAGTGTCTTGAAATGTTGCCTCCCTATCCAGTCTAAACAAAACTTTATATTTACCTCTGAAATCCCCATGTTTTCAGAAAGTTAGGTTGACCAATATATTCCTTCTCCCTTCTACCCAAGTAGATACTGTTATAGGGACTTTCAAAACTGTGGTGTGAACTAAAGTTTTTCCAAAGAGGAGTCGTTTGATCTTCCCTGGTGTTTAAATTTCACTGATGGAAAGTTGTGATCTTTTGAAAGGGATTTGTGTTATAAATTAAGAAGCCCAAGATGTATTGGGCTATTTTGAAGCCTTGGACAAGTAATTTTTTTCTTTGTACAACTTTTAGTGATCCGAAGAGTTTTCTTTTAATTTAAATTAGAAACAAGCTTGTTTTACATGTCAATCCTAGTTCCTTCTCCCTCCCCTCTCCCATGACCCCCACCAACACCCTATCCCATCCCCTTTTGCAACCCAGGGAGGGTGGGGCCTTCCATCGGGGAATCTTCAAAGTCTGTCATGTCATTTGGAGCAAGGCCTAGGCCCTCCCCCATGTGTCTAGGCTGACAGAGTATCCCTCTATGTGGAATGGACCCCCAAAGACCATTCATATACTAGGGATAAATACTGATCCACTGCCAGAGGCCCCATAGATTGCCCAGGCCTCCTAACTGACACCCATGTTCAGGGAGTCTGCGGTCAGTACTGTGCTGGTTTCCCAGCTGTCAGTCTGGGGTCCATGAGCTCCCCCTTGTTCAGGTCTGTTTCTGTGGGTTTCTCCAGCCTGGTCCCGACCCTTTTGCTCATCACTCCTTCTTATCTGCAACTGGATTCCAGGAGTTTGGCTCAGTGTTTGGCTGTGAGTGTCTGCTTCTTCTTCCATCAGCTACTGGATGAAGGCTCTAGAATGGCATATAGGTAGTCATCAATCTCATTATTGGAGAAGGACATTTAAGGTAGCCTCTCCACTATAGCTTAGATTGTTAGTTGGGGTCATCCTTGTGGATCTCTGGATAGTTTCCTAGTGCCAGATTTCTCTTTAAACCTATAATGGTTCCCTCTGTTATGGTATCTCTTTTCCTACTCTCCTCTATTCTTCCTCTGACTCCATCTTCCTGCTCCCTCATGCCCTCTCCCCTCCTCTCCTCCCTATGCTCCCAATTTTCCCAGGAGATCATGTCCCTTTCCCTTCTCCAGGGGAATATGTGTGTATCTCTTAGGGCCTCCTTGTTTCCTAGTTTCTCTGGCATTGTGGTTTGTAGGCTGGTAATCCTTTGCTCTATCTCTAAAACCCATATATGAGTGAGTACATTTCATGTTTGTCTTTTTGTGACTGGATTCCCTCACTCGGGATGGTTTCTTCTAGTTCCATCCATTTTCCTGCAAATTTCAAGATTCCACTGTTTTTTATCCCTTGCTGAGTAGTACTCCATTATGTAAATATACCACATTTTCTCTATCTACTCTTCAGTTGAGGGGCATCTAGGTTGTTTCCAGGTTCTGGCTATTACAAATAATGCTGCTATGAACATAGTGGAATAGACATCATTGTTGCATGAATGTGCATCTTTTGGGTATATGCCTAAGAGTAGAATTGCTAGATCTTGTGGTAGACTGATTACCATTTTCCTGAGGAATCTCCATACGGATTTCAAAGTGGCTGTGTGAGTTGGCACTCCCACCAGCAGTGGAGGAGTGTTCCCCTTTTTCCACATCCTCTCCAACATAAACTGTCATTGGTGTTTTTGATTTTCGCCATTCTGACAGGAGTAGGATGGTATCTCAGAGTTGTTTTGATTTACATTTCCCTGATGGCTAAGGATGTTGAGCACTTTCTTAAGTGTCTTTCAATCATGTTAGATTCCTCTGTTGAGAAATCTCTAGTTCTGTACCCCACTTCTTAACTGGATTATTTGGTGTTTTGATGACTAGCTTCTTGAGTTCTTTGTATATTTTGGAAATCAGTCCTCTGTCAGAAGTGGGGTTTGTGAATATCTTTTCCCATTCCGTGGGCTGCTTTTTGTCTTGTTGACTGTGCCCTTTGTCTTACAGAAGCTTCTCATATTTAGGAGGAGCCATTTATTAATTGTTGATCTCAGTGTCTATGCTACTGGTATTATGTTCAGGAAGCAGTCTCCTGCAAAAATTCATTCAAGGCACTTCTACTTTCTCTTCTAAAAGGTTCAGTGTGGCTGGATTTATGTTGAGGTCTATTATCTATTTGGACTTAAGTTTTGTATATGGTGATAGATATGGATCTATCTTCAGTCTTCTACATGCCAGGATCCAGTTAGGCCAGCACCATTTATTGAAGATGTTTTCTTTTTTTCCATTGTGTAATTTTAGTTTCTTTGTCAAAACTCAGGTGTTCCTAGGTGTGTGGGTTAATATCAGGGTTTTCCATTCCATTACATTGGTTTACCTGTCTATTTTTGTGCCAATAACAAGCTGTTTTCAGGACTGTAGCTCTATAATAGAGCTTGAAGTCAGGGATGGTGATGCCTCCTGAAGTTCCTTTATTGTACAGAGTTGTTTTGGCTATCCTGGGTCTTTTGTTTTTCTATATAAACATGATTATTATTCTTTGAAGGTCTGTAAAGAATTGTGCCGGTATTTTGATGGGGATTGCATTGACTGTAGATTGCTTTTGGCAAGACTGCCATTTTTACTATGTTGATCCTACCTATCCAAGAGCATGGGAGATCTTTCTATTTTCTGGTATCTTCTTTATTTCTTTAAAGACACAAAGCTATTGCTATAAAGAGCTTGTTTGGTTAGCATTACCCCAAGATATTTTATGTTGTTTGTAGCTATTGTAAAAGATGACGTTTCTCTGGTTTCTTTCCCAGCCCACTTGTATCCTGCCATTTTGCTGAAAGTATTTGTCAGCTATAGGAGTTTCCATGTAGAGTTTTTTGGGTCACTTATGTATCATCTGCAAATAGTGAAAATTTGACTTCTTCCTTTCCAATTTATATACCCTCGGTCTTCTTTTGTTGTCTTATTGCTCTAGCTAAAACTTCAAGTACAATATTGAAGAGATATGGAGAGAGTAGACACCTTGTCTTGTTCCTGATTTTAGAGGAATTGTGTTGTTTCCATTTAGTTTCTTTTTGGCTGTTGGTTTACTGTATATTGTTTTTACTATGTTTAGGTATGTTCCTGCTATCCCTGATGTCTCCAAGACCTTTATTATGAAGAGGTGTTGGATTTTGTCAAAGGCTTTTTCAGCATCTTGTGAGATGATCATGTGGTTTTTCTTTTTCAGTTTCTTTACATGGTAGATTACATTAATAGATTTTCATAAATTGAACCATCTCTGCATCCCTGAGATGAAGCCTACTTGATCATGGTGGATGATTTCTCTGATGTGTTTGTTCTTGGATTTGATTTGCCAGTATTTTATTGAGTATTTTTGCATCAATGTTCATGAGGGGTATTGGTCTGTAGTTCTCTTTCTTAGTTGTGACTTTGTGAGTTAAAACGTATGAACTCAACTTTCATGAGTTGAGACCAAGGAATTCCTTCCCCTGTTCCTATGTTATTTGGGCCTTCCTGCCTAGACCACAGGTACCATCTCCTTCTATATCAATGCTAAGATGTCATTTTTAAAGAAATGGGTAAAATTGGTCATATTTTTTGTTTTGTTTTGAGACAGGGTTTCACTATGTAGACCAGGCTGGCTTCCAACTCACAGAAATTTGCCTGCCTATGCTTCCTGAGTGCTGGGATTAGAGGTGTGTACCAACATGCCTGGTGGGAACTATGCTCATTTAATCCTTATTATGTTTGGATCCCACAGGTATTGTGGCCTTATGGAGGATAGACTCACTTTATCATGGAGTCTGAGCTCATGAACAGAAAGTAAACGTGTTTTGACTGATGATAGCATTAAGATGGAGATGACCACATGATTTAGCCACTATCTTTGTTAATGACGTCATAATGATGATGAAAACCAGGTGAATTTGCCATCATCTTTGTTAATGTAATTACATGGCATGAACAAAATTGGTCACACTGATAAACTTCCTGGTGACATTGGGCCCTCAGGGGCTTACTTCTTCTATATTGTACTTAGGAAGCAATGCCATATTTCCATGGTGTTTATTTGTTCTGTTTTATTTAACTTCTGTGCATTGCTTTGCATGATATATTTACTAGCTTCTAGAGGGGAATTAAAGAGTATCCTAGGGGTTTTGATGGATGAAGGTCCAGTACAAACAGGTTAAAATAAACCAGATAAAATACAGAGATAATCAAATAAGTTTACAGGAGAATCCAAGCAGACTGCCTTTTTATAATCCCTATTGAAGAAATGGAAGAAACAAGTATCCTGGCCTTTATTTGTTAGGTATACTATTTATATTAGATACATTATTTATTTTTTAAACTTTTTGTTGATTCTTTGTAGATTTTATATCATGCATCCCAATGCCCCCCAACTCTCCTTTCTATCCATCCACTGTCTTTGCAACCTTCCCCCCAAAATAAAATTTAAAAGAAAAACAAAACCAAAAATCCCAAACCAAATAAACAAAAACAAAACAAAACAAAACAACAAAATCTGCCTAGGGCAGCTGAAGCATGGGCCAGTGAGTCACACAGTATACCCTTAGTCCATGCATCTTCACTCTGTGTTTATTAAAATGAGTCATTTGTCTGGTTCAAGGCCGTTGACTTCTTCTACACTATCAGTCCTGGGCCCTCACTGGGGCTCCTCTTGGATATCCTGTGTCATGGAGCTTATTCAGTTTTGGATCTGCAGGTCTGGCCCCTTCGCATGCTCCAGCAGCTTATAGATGGGGTGGATGTTGGGGTGGGCTAATTCATAGCCCTGGTTCTGGGCCTGGGTGGTAGCTGAGTTGGTCACTCTTCCAGCTTTCCCTATCATCACCACCAGGGCGAGGTCTCCAGCACTGCCCCAGTTAGTTCACCCAGTGCAGTGGGCAGCAAGGAGTCAGTCTCTCACACCCCAGGGCTGGTTCATCTGCACTCACACTGGGTGCAGGGACCTTTCTCCCAATTGCTGCAGTTGGTGAGCGGCAGTTCCAGCTCTTCTATTCTCATGCCCCTCCTCCCTCCCCTGCTACTGAGGCCAGCTGTCTTGCCTGCCAGTTAGCAAAGTGTATTTTCCTCACCCATGCCACCATATGGCATAGAATGGGGGCATCAGATCTCCTGCTCTCACAACCTCTGTGCCCCTGCCAGCAGGGTCAGCTCTAGTGTTCTCTAGGTGAAGTGCAGGGCCTGCTCTCCTGAGTAGGGCCGTCTCTTTTACTCTTGTGACCCTGGGGCCAGCTCTCCCACCTGTTGTAGGTGGCAAGGGGCAATGGGGAGAGAGAATCTTTCCCTCACTCATGCCATCATATGGCAGATGAGGAACAGCAGGGTCAGTTTTCCTGCTCTCAGGCTGGCTCCCCTGTATCCCTGCCAGCAGGGTCAGCTCTATTGTGATGGCCAGGTGAGGGGCATAGCCTTCTCTCCTGAGTCCTGCAGCTTGTAAGGGGAAGGACGAGTTCTTCTACCCACCACGGGCATTAAGGGGTGGGAGTAGGAGGAGGGGATCTCTTCTTCACCCATTCTACCAGATGAGGGGTGGGTCCACATCTCCTAGGCATACTTGCTGCACCCCTATTGACATGGACAGCACACTAGAGCTGCCCATGTGAGGTGCAGGGTCCAATATTCCCTGTGCTGCATCCCTTGAGGGGCAGGGTCATCTCTCCCACTCTCCTGACTCCAATTTTCCCACCTGCAATAGGTGGGGAGGGGGAAGGGGTGAGGGACAAGGGACAAGGAGAACATCTTTCCCTCATCCACATCCATGAGTTATAAACAGAGTTTTCTACTCTCAAGACTTCGGGGCTGGTTCACCTGCATGTTCATGGGGTCATCTTTACTGGACTACCCAGGCAGGATGCAGGACCTACTCTTCTGAGTTGGTGAGGATCAGGGCCCTGGTACTGCAGTCAGTGAGAGGTGGGCCAATTCTATGCAGCCCTCTTATCACTGTCGTTGGTGGTAACAGGAGCAAGGGACATCAACATAGACCATGCCTGCTTCAGGGCCACAGACAGAGACATGGCCCTGGGTGGCAGCACATGCCACTCAGATCTGTATGACTCCAGCAGCAGCACAGCCCTTGGATACTAACATGATCCTAGGTCAGGCCCTGGATGTTCATGTGGCCCTTGGTGGCAACATGGACTATGAATATCAACACAGACTCCAGCTGTGGTTGGGCCATGGACCCAGACATGGTGCTTGGCAGCAGCCCAGATGTCACCATGGCCCCAATTGGTGGTACAAGTCACTCAGACTGTTCACTCAGATGGACCCAGTACTAACATGGCCCTTGAACACCATCATGGACCTAGGTGGTGGCCCAGATCCCCGGCATCTGCATGGCCCTTGATGGCAACAGGAGCCTCCATCAACAGTGGCCTTGGCTCTGGATCTAGAAATGGTCCCTGCCACAGCTCAGGCCCATATGAAGCCATGGTCCTGGGTGACAGTGCATGCCATTCAGGTTGTAGGGCCCTGGCAATGGCATGGTCATTAGGCACCATCATGACCCCAGTTGTTGGCCCAGATCCTGGGCATCTGTGTGGCCTTTGGGGGCAACATGGACCATGGACATCAACCCAGCCACAGGTTGTGTTAGTACCATGGACCCAGACATGGTCCTTGGGTGGCCTGAGCCCAGATATCATCATGACCCTAGCTGGTATCACAGGTTACCTAGACTGACATGGCCCCAGTGGCAGCATTGGTCCAGAACACTAACATGTCCCGAGGTGACAGCCCAGACCCTGAGCATCTATCTGCTCTGTCTTCAATGGTAGCAGGGTCACGGATGTCAACACAGATCCTAGATAGAATAGGGCCATGCAGATATTATTATTTATATAAATAGTGAACTGACTAATCAGATAGGTGTCTCCATTTCCCATGTTAACTTGTTGAGGACCAGCTCACTGTACATCTCTATTTCTCGCCCCAAGGCACTTCCCAAAACTCAGGTGCCTTCCCACAGGTGGTCTGGAGCCACAGTGCTTCATTAACCCTGTGCTCCCTGGTGACATCTCCTGCTCATCCCTATCAAACGCTTCCTGCTTCTGACAGCCCCCTGCCCCATTTCCCAGCACCTCCTGTCTAACAACCTCTGCCCCATTCAATGCCACATTCCTCTACATAAGCTTGTATGAAACCCTCAATAAATAGAGCTTGATCAGCCAGTTTGTCTTGCTCTCATTCTCTGTGTCTCCTGTCCCCCATATGTCTCCCCTCAGGTTAACCTATGTTGACTTAGCCCCATGGGTCGGGACATTAACTCGTGAGAAAAGGAATAAAATCTAGGAACTATAACTATAGTGGATGTTCTGGAGAAGGAAACAAAGATGTGGAAGATCTTTCAATAATGTTTCGTCTTACAGATGGGTGGTTATCAGTGAAGAACCTCACTCACTGTATCTAACCCATTGGAATCTCTTCCATCCAGGAGCCTTGAGGAGGGATTGTCTAAGGCTTTTCTGTACATAGTTCTGGTCTGAATACTACTTGAAGGATAAAGAGTAGTCTTTATAGAAAAACAAATGCAAACAAACAACAGTATTGTATTGCTCTACAACTTGATTTCTTTGTAGAAGGGAGGGTACTTACTAAGTTTTTCAGCTTGTCTGCCTCTGTTTGTAGACGTACCTAAATAGATTGTAGGTATTGGTCACCCCAAGTATAGCCAGAGAGAGCCTCAGTGAAGACAGATACTTCTGTTGGTTTGATCCTGCTTGATCATGTGTATTGACTGACACCCTTGATAAAGACATCAGAAAGGTGACTCTTCAAATTTAAATGTTCTGTTTGGTGAGGTTCTCTAACTCATTTATTCTGTTGGGGTTCCCCGAATTGAGAAGGGGTCCCCAAGCTGGATTCATCACCCCAAGAATCAAGAGTCCACGTGCCAATTGATGCAACATGCAAGAGTCTTTAATTAGGCATCTGCAGATGGGCCTCTCGGTCAGCTTTTAGACCGATTGGCCCTGAGGTTCAGTTCCAATCAGCTTTTAAAGACAAAAACCACAAGCCTTCTGGAGGGGTCCCTATCTTGTGACTGGGGGTATGTGACTACTGACCAGGGGAAGTAGGTGTCTTCCTGTTGTAAATTCCTCAGACCTTGGTATGAGTTAATCATCTCTCCCTAAGTAAATGGTGGTTATCATCTCCTTGTTTCCCACGAATCTTGTTTGCCCATCTCTGACGCCCTGGTCAGTTCGTCACAGGTGGTCAGCAGCTCGGAATTGGCCTTTTGTGGGTTTACAGCCCTTCTGCAATTAAGGTTGCTAAACCATACATCCCATTCTGTGGTCTTTCAATTCAATCTGTTAATCCCTGTTCCCAGTACATAACCCAAAAGATGATGAGTAGTGTAAGCAAATCTCTAAAGATTATAAGGAAATAAGGAAGATTGGTGCTTTGGGGCCCACTAGTTGTTACTGGATTCAGCAGCAAGTCTCTGAATGTTGAATGTAAGCCCAGGGATGCAGCTTTATAAGGGAACAGGACCTCCTGTGTATACTAATGTTCATCTCATGAGATAAAGGTATCTTTAGTAAAAACAGTTGATAGGAAGCTAATCCATGGAGAGGCTAGAGAAGACCCTCTGTCTAAAGATATGTCTGTAGTAACTACAGCACCAGAGATTTCTTCATGGATTTCTTTGCCTAGTTTTACTGGAATCTACAAACATCAATGTGATGATGTTTTGTTATATATTTGTTGCTGCTTTGTATCTTCTACACACACTAATTTGAAAACAAATGAAAGGGTATGGGTAGCAACTCTATGTACAGCATAAAAAACTGTCATGTGGGTTTTTCTTTTTTAATAAGGTTGAGCTTAACAGTATGTCCCTAGGAAACATTAAGTTATTAGATTATTTTATGTATTATCACTACCTTGTGGGCTAGCCCCCAGCAGCAGCAAGACTCAAGGTAAGTCACGGCATTGGGGCATACTAGGCTTTTCTATCTGAAAAAGGTACCCACATTTTCTCTTGATCTTTTCCCCCTTTATTCTCTATTTTTCTGTATTATTTCTACTGTATACTATTTTTCTACAGCTTATATACTGCAACGAAGTTTTTCAGGTAATATAAGAACTACAATGTGGTTAGGTTACACTGAATACAAAACAAAGAGTAAAAAAAACCAGCATGTTTTTCATATCCCTTACATGATTAAACATTTTGCATGTTATAGGTGAAAAACAAATTATCATAAGAACCCATGTACATTCATACCCAACCAACTTGTTATAGATTAACCATGTGGACAAGCAAGGTATGCTTCTCAGGGAGGTCTTTTACTGGTAGGTTATATCTTGCAGTTACAAAGAAAGGGCTGATTACTTAGCAGTTACAAAGAAAGGGCCAAATATATACTTTATTGCTTATTTTGAAAAGTAATCTTATAAGGAATCTTAAAGAAATCATAAACCTAAGATTTTATATAAGAAAAGAATCACTTAGCTCTACTTTAAGCCTCCAGGGTGTATATTCACTCATCAATAGTTTTTTATATCAGGATACTGATGGCAGGAAAGTCGTCACCTTTGATCATCAACCAATCCTAGTAAGAAAATACGTCAGGTAATAACAGTTGGACTACTTTGTATTTTGACCTCAGCTGTGTGTTCTTGTGAACTTTAGATTGTTTTACTGGGATTATTCATATTAAAACTATTATCAAAGCATCTGATCTAGCCTGAAGTTATCTTAAGAGTTTGTTTCAGCCAGTGATGCACACCCAAACCTGTAGCTGCACCTTTCAGCATTAAGATTAAAGGATTTTGATTTGGCTCCTGGGACTCTTTTGTCTTTTTTCCTTTTTTTTCTTTTTGCTTCATGTCAGAAATTTTTCTTTACTATTGGAAAGAGTATTTTGATTTTCATTGTAAAGCCACATTTAATTTCAAGAATTTAAAAATTACCACTCAAATGTGAATTAAAAAACATTTATTCTTATAATTATGAATATTATATTTATAAAATTTCAATTTTTTATACTCAAGGTACTTAATTTTTTAACTCATTTTATACACCAACCAGAGTTCTCTTTCCCTTCCTTACTCTTGCTCTCCCCACCTCCCTCCACCCCTCATCCATGACTCAGAGAGGTTAAGGCCTCCCATGGGGAGTCAGCATATCAAGTTGAGGCAGGACAAGTCCCCCCCCATTTCTGTCTTCCCCAAATCAAGACTGAGCAAGGTACCCTTCCACAAGGAATGGGCTTCAAAAAAGCCAGTTTATGCACCAGGGATAAATCCTAGTCCCAATGCCAGGAGCCCCACCAATAGACCAAGCCGTACAACTGTCATTGCTTTCTCAGAAAATTGGGAATCTGCCTCAAGACCCAGCAATACCACTCTTGGACATATGCCCAAAGAATGCTCAATCATACTACAAGGAATCTAGCTCAACTATGTTTATAACAGCATTATTCATTAATAGTCAAAACCTGGAAATAACCTAGATGCCTCTCAACTGAAGAATGGATAAAGAAAATGTGGTACATTTACACACTGGAGTGTTACTCAGTGGTAAAAAACCAATGACATCCTTGACTGCCCTGACTTCAAGCTCTATTATAGAGCTATAATCATGAAAACAGCTTGGTATTGGCACAAAATAGACAGGTAGACCAATGGAATAAAATTGAAAACCCTGAGATTAATCCACACACCTATGAACAGCTGATTTTCGACAAAGAAGCTAAAATTATACAATGGAAAAAAGATAGCATCTTCAGCAAATGATGCTGGCGTAACTGGATATTGGCATATAGAAGACTGCAGATAGATCAATGTCTATCGCCACGCACAAAACTTAAGTCTAAATGGATCAAAGACCTCAACATAAATCCAGCCACCTGTTAGAAGAGTAAGTGGGAGGTACCCTTGAACGAATTGGTACAGGAGACTGCTTCCTGAACATAACACCGGTAGCATAGACACTGAGATTGACAATTAATAAGTGGGACTTCCTGAAACTCAGAAGCTTCTGTAAGGCAAAGGACACAGTCAGCAAGACAAAAAGGCAACCCACAGATTGGGAAAAGATATTTACTAACCCCACATCTGACAGAGGACTGACCTCCAAAATTTACAAAGAACTCAAGAAGCAAGTCTCCAAAACACCAAAGGTTCCAATTAAAAAGTGGGGGACTGATCTAAATAGAGAATTCTCAATTGAGGAGTATAAAATGGCTGAGAGACACTTGAGAATGTGCTCAACATCATTAGCCATTATGGAAATGCAAATCAAAACAACTCTGAGATATCATCTTACTCCTGTCAGAATGGCTAAAATCAAAAACACCAGTTTGTGCTGGAGAGGATGTGGAGAAAGGGGAACACTCCTCCACTGCTGGTGGGAGAGCCAACTAGTACAGCTACTGTGGAAATCAGTATGGAGATTCCTCAGGAAATGGGTCTGAGTCTACCACAAGACCCAGCAAATCCACTCTTAGGCATATACCCAAAAGATGCCCATTCACACAACAAGGATGTCTGTTCCATTATGTTTATAGCAGCATTATATGTAATTGCTAGATCCTGGAAGCAAACTATATAAACCACAACTGAAGAGTGGATAAAGAAAATGTGGTACATTTACACAATGGAGAACTACTCAGTGGAAAAAAAACCAATGGAATCTTGAAATTTGCAGGCAAATGGATGGCACTAGAGGAAACCATCCTGAATGAGGTAACCCAGATACAAAAAGACAAACTTGGTATATACTCACTCATATATGGATTTTAGATATTGATCAGGGGAGTGTCAGCCTACAATCCCAGTGCTAGTGAATCTGGGAAACAAGGAGGTTCCCAAGAGAGATGCATAATACCCCAGAGAAGTGGAATGAGCCAAGATCTCCTGAGCAGATTGGGAACATCAGGGGAGAGGAACAGGAACCAAGAAAAAGAGAGGGGGATAACAGGAGGGGAGAAGAAGGCATGGGGGAGCAGGAAGGTTGAGTCGAGGTAAGAATAGAGGAGAGCAGGATGAGAGATACCATAATAGATCGAGTCATTATAGGCTTGAGGAGAGAGCTGACACTAGTGAGATCTCCAGATAACACTAACTGGCAAACTAAACAATAGTGGAGAGACTACATTAATAGCCCCTCCTTGATGACAGGCTTGATGACTACCCTATAGACCATCCTAGTACCTTCATCCAGGGACTGATGGAAGCAGAGTCAGATACCCACAGCTAAACACTGAACTGAACTCTTTAAATCTAGTGACAGAGATGGAGGAGTGATGAGCAAAGGGGTCAAGACCATGATGATGAAACCCACAAAGACAGCTGACCGGATAAGGCGGAGCTCTTGAATCCCATACTGATGGCTGAGAGGCCAACAGGGGATTGATCCAGACTCCATGAATGTAGTGTCAGTGAGGAGGTCACAGAAATCACTGGGGCCTTGGGTAGTGGATCAGTGTTCACCATGGCTTATGAATGAGCTTTGGGAGCCCATTCCGAATAGAGGGATGCTCTCTCAGCCTGGACACATGGGGAAGGGCCTAGGTCCTGCCCAGGATGAAATGACAGACTTCAGAGATACCCCCAAGGAGGGCCTCACCCTCCCTGGGGAATAATGTGGGGATTGGGTGGGGGACTGGTGGAGGAACAAGGGAGGAGGGGTGGGAGAGGGAGCTGGGACTGACAGGTGAAGCATTCACGTTTCTAATTTAAATAAAAACATTTATTGAGGAAAAAAATTGAAATTTACAGGTAAACTAACAGAACTAAAAAGGAAATCATCCTGAGTGACGTAACCTCAACCCAGAAAGACAAACATGATGTGTACTCACTCAAAAGTGGATATTAGATGTAAAGCAAAGGATAACCAGACTACAATCCACAATTCCAGAGAAGCTAGGTAGCAAGGAGGACCCTAAGAAGGATGTGCATGGATCATCCTAGGAAGGGTAAATAGATGAGATGTCCTGGGAAAACGGGGTGGGTATGTAGAGGGGAGGAAATGAGGGATGAGAACATGAGGGAATGGGAAGGTTGCGTTGGGGGAGGGAATGGAGAGGGAGAACAATTAAAGAGATAAGAGAGAGCCATTATGGCATTAGGGAGTAACCTGGTGCTAGGAAAATTCTCAGGAATCCACAATGATGATTCCAGCTAAGACTCCTAACAATAGTAAAGAGGGTGCCTGAACTGGCCTTCTTCTGGAATCAGATTGGTGTCTACCTTAATTGTCATCATAGCACCTTCATCCAATAACAGTTGAAAGCAGATGCAAAGATCCACAGCCAAGCATTGGGCCAAGTTCCTGGAGTCCATTTGAAGAGGGGAAGGAGGGATTATGTGAGCAAGGATGGGGGGATGGGGTGGGGTCAAGAGCATAATGGGAAAACCCACAGAGACAGCTGACTTGATCTCATGGGATTTCGTGGACTCTGAACTGACAGCTGGGGTGTCTGTATGGGACTGAGTTAGGCCCTCTGAATGTGGGTCACAGTTGTTTTTCTTAATCATTAACTTGAGCTAACTCTGTGCAGCTCTTTAAATGAAACTCATGGGCCCTAGTTGTGTAAGATTTCCTTGTATTTATTTTTATTCATCAAAACTCTGTATAAGCTAGCATTATTATTATCAATTTGATTGAACACCTTAGGGACGAATCATCTTCATAATAATCCAAAGGTAAAAATGCCCAGTAGAACAGGATGTTTCCAGGAGATAAACACACTACATTACAGGCAGTGGGGATCTCCCCAGTCCAATTCACACTATGCCAGAGACCAGAGAAAGATAGCAGCAGCAATCATGTAAAGGCAAGGCAGAAGAAAAAGGCATTTAAGGGTCTGTAGTCTCAGGGCCTTGTTTAACAGAGATTGACCCATCAGGAGGTTTGGAATTCAATCGCCACATGCTGCTCCTCTGACAAGGCTACAGGCAATGTATGCAGTTTCTAATCAGTTTTTTTAAGTGGTGCTATGCAGCACTATTCTAAGCCAAACTACTATCTTCCTAAAACCAGCTGTGTCTGCACACAAAAGATGACCACCATTGGGTTTGTAGAGGGAGTAAAATAGGTCATTGAATCCTCATTCTGAGTATCTAACTTCTCTTCCAGTCACTTGTATGCAACTGAATACTAATTATCGTGGCCTCATGGTTTGGCTAAGAATGATTAGGGACAGGAGGTCCACTTATGTAGCTATGGGAAAGCCATTATGCATGTTGTATAAAGGCTTCCCAGTTTGGCTGCTTTTAGGGATACCCACAACCCTGTGAGTATCCCTTTCATCTACACTCAGTGAATGAACCCCATACACTCATTGTTTCCCCAGGGTGAATTTTGGTGAGACTAAACTTTGATTTGCCATCAGGACCTCATGAGGAGGGGTGGAGGTTGCTTAGTTCCTCTCTATTGGGGAGAAAAATTTCCTAACAGTTGATAAATATACTTGTTAATGTTATTATGTCTTGTGTTATTAAGAAAAGTATTCAGTATGGAGAAGAAAATGTTAGAAGGATACAAATATGTAAATGTTTTAATAAAGGACATAGATAGATGAAGATTAAGATGGTTGGATATTTTCCAAATAGAAAAGACTAGAAAGATTTTTACAAGTTACTAAGGTCAGAGAAAATTATATAAGGTACATAACTTAAAGATGATGCATATGATATTAAAGTTTATAAGGGCGAAGATACCAAATACAAAGCTTAGCTAAAATGTATGTCTAATCAAAGTTGAGTTAGAGATGTCTGGTTATTGAAATACTATGCAATAATTACTAGACTGGTGTGACTAGGTATTTAATAATCGTGCTTGGAGGCTATTCAGATGTGTTCAGAGAGATTAAAAGAGAGAATATTTTCCCCCTAGCCCTCCAAGGTTAATGAGATCTCAGGGGACCGTGGCTCATCTGTCAAAATCTTTTCTAATAGTGGAAAGAGTTCCTCAGCACTTTCAAGGAAGCCATAGTCAGGCTGAGCAAACCCTTTGACTCATCCTCACACTGATGGATAACCAGTAAAAGAAGGGCCAGAGGAGCCTGAGGTTTCTCTCAAGGCCAAGGGACCCCCTGCGGACCAGATTCTCAACTGGCCTTGACAGTAGAAAAAGAGAAGTTAATCTTGGCCATTGCAATCTTAAACATTCAACAGGAAAGTATAACCAAAGACTACGAGTGTCTGAGCCAGACAGCTGATCTGGGTTCATACCTGAGAAAGGGAGTGTGAATTGAGGAAAGAAGCAAACAGGAAACAAGAGATAGAATTGGGAGGGCATTCCGTAAACATTGAATATACCAAGTTTAATGTTCAAAGCTTTTTATACCGCCATTAAAAGAGGAGGAGACGGCAAAAGACTTCTTTTCTTATAATACAAGGAAAAAACAGACTAATTACCTCTCCAACACCCAAAACATCAAGTAACTACATCCTGAGTTAAGCATTCTAGTGTTTAGGCAGGACATGCAGCGACCATACCTTAGGCCAAGTATCTTGTTGTATTTACATCTTAGGCCAAACATCTTTGTCGTTTCACCTTGGAAGAAGGGCAGGAAAAACTCTCTGACCTTAAGTCAAAATGGAATGGAGTCAGTTCTGTGGGTTCCCACATAAGAGTACAAGGTATTGAACTCTCCGTACATTAGATGTAAGTCTCCATGAGATGTTATTTAGATTACTATGACTCACTAAGATTTTCTTCCTGATAAAAAGAAGTTGCCCCAATGTAAGACTCCAGATCGTGGCTCACTATACAGCACCTGCCTACAGCCAAGGGAGACAGGACCACTATTGTTTTAACCTAAAAATTAAATGATGGATAATCACTTCTTTCCCCATCTTGAAGCCAAATGAGTAAGACATTGTGCTGACTTTTAGCTGGTGCAGTGGTTATAATAAAGCACAGAAGCAGATTGTTGTTTCTGTAAGTCAGAGTACAGAGACATCAGCAAACTAGACTGTTCCATGGGTAAAAAGAAAGCAACAAGTACTCTTAACATCAGAGCCACCTCTTCAGCCCCAGACACTCATCTCTTGATTGTTACTGGGCACTTTAATGTATTTTAAAATATTCCATTATGGGAATTTTGTTATTTGAAAGTCATTACAACAAATTCTAAAGAAATAATAATAATGTATAATATTGATTCTTTTAATGACTTGTGCTAAATGCCATTGTATCTACATTAAATCATATGCAGCCTAATTAGGTAACTGTAAGTGTGACCCCAATTTATAAGGAAGAGCAGACATAAAAACTGAGCAGATAGTTCAAGCTCACGTAGCCAAATCATGAGATTTGAAGCAGGTCAGAGCCCCAATCATACCTGCACCCTGGATCAATAGACATATGTAAAATTCACTTACAAATTATTGTAAAATATTTGTTGAATTGTGTGAACTTTTTAGAATTCTATGAAATCATCAGTAGGCAATTTATAAGGACCAAGTTCTCACAAGGTTGAGTACTATTTACACTGGCTTTTCTTTTAGGCAAAAGGCTGAAGTAATGAGGAAATTTCTTCAGATGATTCTTTTTGCTTTGTCTCCAGGCAACCATCACTGCTTGCCAAATAGAGCATGCAATACTCTTTAATAATTACACAATCATATTTATGAACACATATCATCCTTTACCTCCAGATGCTTCAAGGTTCAAATACAAGACACACAAGTTCATGCCTCTGTAATGTCCAGAAAAAGACAGAAGCTGTAATTGTCTGTAGTAATTCAGTTATGTACTTATGGTCACAAGCATGTTCCTACATGCAGCAAGTAGGATGCAGGGACTGGAGGAGAGCCCTCCACCTCTCTCTCTATGTTCCTGACTCATGCATTCAGTACTGTTCGTCTTTGTCACTCCATAAACAGCAGGGGGCACGCTTGCCTTTCTGATCTTCCTCCCCACACTGAAGTTGAGTTTTATTGAATTCCCTGGTGTTCTTGATCTGTCTCTTGGGATATGTTATATCATTCAATAAATTGAGTTCATAAAGACTGAAATACAATCCTATGTTCACATCTTTGAAATATTTGAGAAATTCTTAGGTAAAAGATATGTTTAAAATTCACATAGAAAAATTGTAGTGGATTTATCGCTTAATTTACAAAACTCAAGTAAAGGATTTGTCTGAAATAAAGTGACCAAATGAGTAGACTATGTCAACTTGAAGTCTATGAAGTCAAACCAGAAAGCTTTCTGTGGCTGGTTCTGTACACACTGTAATTTTACGTGGATTGTTTGCATGTTTCTATCACACAAACCCCAGAATTAGATGCTATTATTTTCTCATCTTAGTGCCTTTGAACTTTTGTGTGTGAAAGAACCAGGACTCGTGATGTTTTCTTTGAACCAATTGTCCTCACCAGATGCAGTCAACACTTAATTTGGGAAGATTGTTTAGAGAGTATTAAACGTATTTCCCCACGAAACAAGTAATAGATATCTTGGTATTATCCTAAGGTAAGCGTTCTTTTTAAAGTTCATTTTGCTTGTGTCTATTTTTGAAATAATAACAGCCAATAATTTCATCTTACAAGGAAAGTTTCCTACTTTAGAATGTTTTTCTTCTTTGCAAGAAATAGATACTTCGAATATTTAAATTTTAGACAAACCCCATGCTTTATTTATGAACCTGGAAGAAGATGAAAAGTAACATATAGGCAGCATTTAGTCACTTAAAGTACGTTCATGAGGACGGCAGATTACTGCTGAAATAGTGCCACAGAGCCTTCCAAGGATCACGGAGGACTGGAGCTCTGTGCTGCGGAGCGTCTTCTGCTTGTGCCAGCATCTCGCTGCTCTCAAAGGGCCTGTCCTGGCTGCAGCCGAGCATGACTACCTCCTGTTCTTCTCGCCAAGTGCCTCCCATGGAAATTCTTGAAAAATAAAGCAACGTTTCAACCCACACTTTAATGAGTGGACTGGAATCCCTGTCCCGTTAGCTATCTCAGAAGTGACTCATGCAATTGTCTAGCCTATGCTTTCCTAACGTTTTCCATCTACACTAAGTTATTTTTCCATCTTTTACGGCTTGAGAGCTCTTCATGTTTGCCAGCTGAGAAACTAGGAATAAATGAAACCTATAGTTTCAAATTTGAATATGCTGCCGTTTGAGCTTTTTAAATGCAGCGGTGATCTAGTGTCTGGCAGAAGCACTTTTTGGAAAAATGGACAGTGAGAATGCAAATATAAGTTACTCACCTGCAATTTACTTAATGTGAAGCCAAACCCTGCAACCTGACCTGCTCATGTTATCTACTGTAGTCTTTTGCAGTCACTCATTTGCTTGGTACCATTTGTTGCTGTGGAGGCACCTTTAGGTCATCCAAAGAATCTAGATACTTAATTTCAAAGCAAAATCAAGTCCTGCCCCATCAGATAGAGTAGTGTCTGAAATACAAGACAGGTGGGATATTGTAATTAGGGCTTCAAGTATGTTCTTTGAGATAATTCAGGGGGTGAGGAATACGCTAATTATGTGATTTGTGAAACTCTAAGTGTTCAGGTATCAGCTGATCACACATTTGCCTGGAGATTCTCATGTTACTGTTCACATGAGCAGTATGTGTGAAATGTTATAGCGGCCTGAGAAGTTACATTTTAAAGAACAACCTATATTTTAAAAGGCATTTCCTTGTTGACATATTTTTGAAATCTCTGAAGCCCTAAACTCTAGCATTTGCTTTACCAGTAACTCAGAAGCCATGTTTCTGGTGACATTCCTCCTCAGAAGCAGAGCAGCTGTGGGGAGACATGGAATAGATGACTCAGGACCTCTGTGGTTCTGCCATGGTAGTTGTGGTATGTGACCTTCTGAAATCAATGATTTCATCTTGACTTCAAGTGTTTCTAAAGTATTTCCTACTTTGTCTCATGAGATTTTTGTTTTTGAGCGTCAAATGAAAGGATACAGAAAGAAGAAAAGATTCCTAAGATGCTACCATTTGTCACAATGTTCTTTGTAGGCTCAGGCTCAGGAATTACAAGCTGTGTTGGCTTTTTACGGACTTTGCTAGACACTCTCAATTACAGACAACAGCTGGCAGAGGGGTGCATTCTTTCTCAAATAAGACCTTAGGAAGTTTGTGTTATCCAAACATAACTTCCCTTCTTCCTTAGACTTGTAAGAACTGACTGTGAATTATTAAACAAAAGAGTGGTCATTGGTGAGGAATACTCAAGTGTTAATCAAATAGAATTAAAAGGCTTTAATGGCCCTATAATTGATTACTTACTATGCCTTGAAAAAACTATACATAATAAATTATATTTAATAAAATATTTGGGCAGAGAAAACTAGTAGCACAGAACATCTCATTAGATGAGAATATCTGTTTGTGGGGCCCCTATCAGTGGGACCAGGATCTGTCCATCTGTCCCTGGTGCATGAGCTGGCTTTTTGGAACCCATTTTCCTATGGTGGGATGCCTCACTCAGCCTTGATGGGGGAGGGGACTTCGTCTTGCCTTAACTTGATATGCCAGGCTTTGTTGACTTTCTGAGAGTGGATGGGGGAGGATAGAAGGGGGTGGGGCGAGGGAAGTGGAGGAGAGGAGGGAGGGGAAACTGTAGTTGGTATGTAAAATAAATAAAAAATTTAATAAAAATATCTTTTATAGTACTGGAATAATTTTGATTCTTTTATCTGAAGTAGGCAATTTCCCACTATTTCTTATACATGAACTGAACATTCTTAGAGTTTTGTTTTACATATTATGTTAACAGAACTGCTGTTTCAGCATGGCATATTAATTTGAATTATATGGCATAATGTGAAAATCAAGGGTGTCAGGTACTGTTGGCTAGAATATACTTTCCAGATCTCAATAACTTAGTAATTGAAACATTTTCTTTTTTGAAATAAAAAGCATTTCAGGTCTATTTTCATTTTAATTGTGTGCATGTGTGTACTTGTCTGTATCTGTGAGTGTGCATGATCTTCAGAGGCTAGAGGTATCAAATTTCCTGGAGCAGGAGTTACAGACAGCTGTGAGCTTCCTGACATGGGTGCTGGAAACTGAACTTGGTTTCTCTGCAAGAGCCATATGTGTTCTTAATCACTGATCTACCTTTCGAGTTTTCCTCTTTGTGTGTGTGTGTGTGTGTGTGTGTGTGTGTGTGTGTGTGTTGTACGTGTGTGTCGTGTACACATCTGAGTGTACAGGCATGCGTTTATGAGTATACATACAGAGGCTAGAGTAGAATGTTGGGTGTTCTCTATTGTTCTTTGTGTTACTACCTTGAGACAGTGTTTCTCACTGAAAGTGAAGCTTGCCATTGCAGCTATAGTGAGCTCTTGGAATCCATTTGCCTCTACTTCCCCGGTGCTGTGGTTATATACGTGCGTAGACATAAAGATTTTTACATGAGTCCTGAGTATTTGAACTCCAGTCTCATGCTTTCAGTATGAGCATTCTTAACCACCAACCATCTCAGCTCCTAAAAGACATTATGCCATTGCAGACCAACATCAGAGGCCTGCTCACTGCTGCTGCTGCTCAGTGACATACACTGATGGAGGATCTAGCTGTC
Source organism: Mesocricetus auratus (assembly GCF_017639785.1). Classification (NCBI taxonomy): domain Eukaryota; kingdom Metazoa; phylum Chordata; class Mammalia; order Rodentia; family Cricetidae; genus Mesocricetus; species Mesocricetus auratus. Next base: position 60,077,326 of record NW_024429194.1, read on the forward strand.
TCCTTAAACTTGCCTGTTTCAAGGCAAGAGAGGGGACTGTGTTCTTCTATTGTCCCAGAATTAACATGCATTACCTAGTCCCACATCTTTTAGACAGAATGAGTCACATTTCCTACCCTCCTACCTTCCCCCAAAAAAGCACCAGAAAGTGAAATTTACCACATTCCTAAAACAAAAAGGAGTTGAAGCAGAAGCAGTTGGTAAATAGTTCTAATGACTAAAAGTGAAGACAGAGCTCATGGAAATTAACTGGAGATAATTATCTTATGTGAAATAAGTCAGTCCTGCAAAAATAAGTATATGAAATGAAGGTGAATAGTTAGGATTGTAGAAAGAGGAAAAGTAGAAGGGGAAAAAAGGAGAGCAATAGAAGGGGTGAACATGATGAAAGTAAATTATGTGCATGCGTGGAAATGTCATCATGAACCCCTTGTATAATAAATTTTAGAAATTCAATGACAAAATTATTGGTAACATTTTCCTTGAGAGCTATGTGCTAAGTGATGTGTGGAATGATTTCCACATAGTGTCTCATGTAAATCATACAGTGAAACCATGAGGTGAGTTAAATTACTACTTCTATTCTAAAACTGAAAAAACAGATGAGATATACTAAATGGGGCTGGAGAGATTGCTCAGCCATTACAGGCTAGGCTCACAACCAAAAATATAAGAGATATATTAAATGATTCATCCAGTGGAATGGATGCAGTGAGTATTAGATTCAAATCTGTCTGACTCTTGAGGTAGCAGCTATAGAATTCAGCCTTCAAAAGTCTACAGTCATCAATGTTCACATTTAATGAAAAGGGTATAAGAGGAAGAGCTCCATATTCTTGTGTTAAGCACTGAATGATTTCTCTCTTACGTTTTGGAGAAGAGGAGCCCAGTGAAGAAAGCCAGCCTATGAGCTGAGGGAGCAGGAGAGGCACCACGCATTCCAAGCATCTTAATTCTGCTTTTAATTACTTAGACCAAGCAGAATTATTCTATGTAACATGCAATTTTTGTACATCTTAAAAATTAATGGTGAATGTGGTTCAGATTAGAGAGACACTTTACATTCATGTGGTAGCTTTTGAAGTTTTCAAAGTTAGGCTGTATTTTTAAAGTAAACTGGAATGACTACTTACAGAAATCTTGTGAGGATAATTTGGAGAGTTTCTATCTACTGTACCTCATTTTGTCTGCGTTAAGGCCTTATATCAGTGTCTTTGTTGCTGTTCTATTGCTGTGAAGGGACACCATGGCCAAGGCAACATACAAAAGTTCATGAGCGTCATGGCCAGTAGTATGGTGGCTGATAGGCAGGCATGGTGCTAGAGTAATGGCTGAGAGCTTACACACATCTCATCCACAAAAGGAAGCAGGGTAAACCTGGATTATTAAGAGTATTCCTGCAGCAACTATTATACTTGAATGAAGGAGAGCTGAGACTGAAAAGAGAGCAAGATTCACTCCCAGTCACACTTCCTCCAAGGCCACACCTCCTAATCCATGCCAAACACCTGTAATTAGTCTTTTTCTGTCCTGACAGCCAGCTCCCAAATAACGACACCAAGACTTCTTATTAATCATGAAAGCTCAGCCTCAGTTTAGGCTTGTCCCACTAGCGCTAGTAACTTAAATTTATTTTATTTGATTTTAATTTACATTTATTTTAGTCTACATTTTGTCACATGACTCATTATCTCATGTATTTGTGCTGCCCATGTTGCTTCCTCTGTGTCTGGCTAGCAAATCTGCCTTCTTCCCAGAGTTCTGGCTCTGTTTCGAAGTCCCACCTGTACCTCCTGCCTAGTTAATCTTTTTAATGACACCAAACACAGAAATACACCTTCACACAGTGTATAAATATCCCACAACACAGTCCCCCAACTGGGAACCAAAAATTCAAATATATGAGCCTATGTAGGTCATTCTCATTTAAATCACTACATTTAGCATGACATACTTGTCACAATGAGTGAATTAATATAGACTCACTACCGTGGCTCTGCTTTATTCAGATTCTTTAGCTTTTCCCCACTATTTCTTTTTGTTTCAATGTCTCATCTAAGATATCACAATGCATATAGCTAGCATGTCTCCCCTGGTTCTTCTCCATTGTGACATATTCCATATGCTTCCTTATTTTTCTTAAAGATTTGAAGCCCAATAAAGTAGTTTATGGAATGCTACAGCTACTTTCTGTAATATGAATCTCATGTTCAGACTGGAATTCTTAGTTCTTGATTTCCTGGAGGAAGACTACAAAGATCAAATTAGCCTCACATTTTACTCTTTTTTGCTCGTTTTCCCTCCAAATCCTCTCCCCCCACATACACACATAAAGTAAATTTTTACATTTCATATATGTGCATAATGTTTTGGTCACTATCTCCCCCACTCTCATCTTTCTTCATTTCTATCAAATCACATCTCTCCACCTTAAGGACATTTGATTTTGTTATGTGACCTGTTTTGTTCAATAAACAACATTTATGTGACCATTAGATTAGCACTATCCATTGAAGTCTGATGGGATCACCAGTGGATATAAACTGAAAGCAATGGCTTTCCCTTTCCTTGAGTCAGGAGTGGAGTGGGGTTCCCTGAATATCCCCTCCATTTTCTTGTGGCTATTGGTGGGTCTATTCTTGTGCAGCTGTATGTAGTAGCTGAGAGTTTGAGAAGACAATAGTTGTGTATTTTCCAGGTGGATTTCACAGATTTTCTCTCTATGTTCTAGCTATTACAGTCTTTCCACTCCCTTTGTCAGTAACATCCCCTGGGCCTTAGAGGGGCTGATGTAAATGCCTTGTTAAGGGCTAAGCGCCAAACTGTTACTAATTCTCAGAACCTTGTTAAACCATAAACTCTAAATTAATCCTAGCTAACTGGAAAGAGAGGTTTTCTCATTCAAACGGAGAGTGAAAACTGTCTGTAGATATAAACATATCTATTTAGACACCGTGTCAATTTAGCTAGCCAATGTAATTAAATTGCCTCCTGGGTCCTTTGTCCTCTTCTGTCATTAGATTTTGAGTGGGTCTTGACAGGGGCAAACTGATGTGGAACAGCCATGTGACCATTAAGTGGTAGAAGATGCTGGTAATATATCATTGCTGTGTCAGCACAGATTGCTAACCCCTAAACCTAGAAGTGAAAATTGCACTTCTGTTTGCATGAGTCGCAAGAATTGGATTTTGACACATGCATTTAAGCATAATTCTCAAATTAGGCATTTTTTCTGCTGGTGCTGGCAGTAGGGGACAATCCACTTCTAGAGATTCTTGAGTTTTCCCTGGTGTGTGGATGAAATGAATGTATTAGTAGGCTAATGATGGCACATTTTGTTATAGTGGCTGGGGCTTCTCTTTGATCGGTTCTAACAATCTACATATTAGAACTGGTTCCAGTTGCTCTGATGGCAACTTAGAAAATTTTATCACACAGATTTCTCTCTGATCCTTTCTATATGTTTAAATCACATCCCCAGAGAGACCTTTCTTTCCCCTTTGTTTTCATTCTTCCTTCCTTTCCTCTATTGAAAATTTATTCTTCTCTCAACAATACACCCTAACCAGTTTCCCATCCTTCTACTCCTTCCGGCTTCCCTACCTCCTCTTTACCCCAGAATCACTCTTACTGTCAATTATATCATTTTTTTAACTTTTGTTATTGATACTTTAAGAAGAAAGGTCCCAAAAGATCAGAGACTTTGTTCTGTACATTGCTATATGTATTACAAGTTCAACTAGTTGCAAATTTCATTCACACTTATTATTTGTTGAGTGAATGAAATTTGCAAATAGTTGAACTTCCTATTTTTAGTGGTAATATTACTGGTAACCATTATGAGCATAGTATATAATGGTTAATTAAATTTTGATTTGGTACTGGGTTTATTCCTTGCCTCATGAAGCAACCATAAGTATAAACTAATGACAAATGCCTTTTTTGCCCTTCTTGACTCACTTTTTGGAGTCTGACTTTTAGACACTGTCTAAAAAAATATTTAATAAACTGAAGGCTTTTCCCTTTCCAAATAAGAAGCTCCATTCATTGAAATTTTATACCAGACAGATCACACAGTTGTCATTCTTTCCTAGTTATTCATAACCATGGAGCATTTTTGGTCAGTGGTTTGATGAATAAATTCTAAGCTTCTTTAACCCCTGCTGTTTGCAGTGTTCAATATCATTTCTGGCTAGACATTTACCCCTTCTGGTCATATTGTAGTGATATATCAATAGCTGTCCTTCAAGTGTCTCTTTGTAAAACAATAATAAAAAATACAGCCTGACAATCTCATATGGTTTCTATAAATATTAAATGACAATTATTCAAATGTATTCTAAGCATTGGGAATTTATTATAAAACATGCAAATATGTATTTCTTTAAGTTCACTTTCATGTGTTCCAGAAGAAAAACAGTATTTTTCCGTTAGCTCTAGAACTGATGGTTACACGAGTTTCTTTTCTGTTAGTGTGGCAGAGATACCTGGTAGAAACAACGCAAGGGCATTTACTTTCACTCACATTTTTAGAGTGTTTGTCCAGTGGAGAAGACATGGCAAAACAGCTGTTTCTGGCAGCAGTGACATGAGGCAGTGACTGCTCATGTCATAGTGGGCAAGGGAGTAGGGACTGTGCTGGAGCCAGGGCTGCCTCTAACCTTCAGAGGCTCAACTACAGTGACCTCCTTCACTCAGCCAGACCTTGCCTTCTACGTGTTCCCAAGCCTCTCAAAAGAGGCAGCAATTTGAAACATGGTCATATTTGGGGTATTTCAGACTCCCACCACAACAGTGGTTACTGACAGGTTGTAGTCCTGTGCTTTTTAAGTGACAGCTTGCAGGTGGACTCGATGAATGTTTGCTCTCTCCTGGAAAACTGCTGGGACCTTACTCTGTATAGAAAACTATAACCCTGTGAGCCTCAGGCTACTTAGCTTATTCATTTTGAAAGTACTTTACAATTTTGCTCAGATGTTGAATATATATACAGTCTGCCTTAGAAAATATACAACATTGTTTGGAGATGCTTATTTTGGGACTATACTGAGTTAGGAAAAATCTTCTGATGCAAGAAAACTGTGTGCCAGGCCCCTAGCTTTGCTATTCCATTTTGTTTAGATTTGCCGTTCTGGGGATGCAGCACAGGACCTTTGGATACCAGGCATGTCTTCAAGGAGCTGTACAACAACCTGCCACAAATCTTTACAAAGAAACCCTAGTGTAATAATGTACTAGCTACAAAAATCAACTTTTGACATGTGAATTTCATTTGGACTAGCTTTTTAAAATTAGTTTTGATATTAGTATAGAAGTGTTTGTGGCTAAGCTGGAATTTTTACAAAAATACCATTATCATTTTATAATAAATACATAGATGTAGGAGGAGACTTTAGGACTGTGCCATTACCCATGTGGTGCGCTAGAGGTGCATACGGATGTGGTAAGGATAGGGATGTGAACAGTGACGCTAACCACACCTACTTTGGGCGTGACTAGAGCCATGTACGGATACGGTGAACTATGCTTTTGGGCGTGGCTAGAGGTATGTACAGAGGTCCTAATAAAAGACTGTGCTGCAGAGCAGCACTCTTTCTTTTTGGCTTCCGGTTTGGTGACTAATGCTACTTGACTCATCTGGGTTGCCCGTTTCCTCTTATAAGTAATTTCTACAATAAACAGTTACCTATACCCTCAACAAGTGTGCCGTTTATCGTTATAGCTACACATAGACTATATGTTTGCTGGAAACCAACATTTGTGTGTATGTATAATCCACTTTTATATGAATAACCCAAATTCATATGGCTGTTTTCCTATGCACAATATTTGTTTACTTTCTAAAAAATTGTCAATAAGTTTCTAACTATTTATCTTTTCTGTCTTCTATAAATTTGTTTTTAAACTATTAACTTAAAAACCACGATTCTTTTATCTTGAACTCTTCTCTTTAACCAATGTTCTTACTTTAGTCAAGTTTTTTCCCCCTGTTTTTTGTTGTTGTTGTGGTGGTGGTTCTTTCTTTTCTCCTTAAAATCCTTCCATTCTTTTTCTTTTTGAACTTGGAAGTTTCAGTATGAAATTAAAATAGACTTTAATACTGAAAGTAGGACTCTGAGCTGAATGATACTCAAATTTCCCAATATAATATCCATCTGAAACAATGAGTTCCATAAGAAGAAATTATTAAGCAAACAGAAAAAAATTTTTAAAATAAGTATTGTCAGAATGGTAGTATGTGTAATGATAGGTGGCAGAAGCATATGCTAATACAAGACTCAAAAGTTGGTTATGAAAAAAAACATGATTGCTAAAAATATTCATTTGATGCAGAAATCCTGCTACTGGATGTATTGCCAAAAGAAATGAAATAGTCTATGTAAGGCATACTTAATGATTGTGTTTTGTTCAGCTCTAACATACCAGCAAAATGTAGAGTGAATCTAAGTATCTACCAACAAGTGAATAAAGAAAATGTGTGTGTGTGTGTGTATCACATAACATTAAGTGAAATAATACAAACAGAGAAAAACAGTAACTTCATGATCTCACATTCCACAAGAAGAAAAATGTTATATGAAATCTAAAAAAACTGAGTTCAGAGGAAGAAGGAGCAGCATAGCCTTGGGTGGTTAGTGGCAAATGACAAATGGGGAGATGTTGATCAATGAGTACATAATTATAGTTAGACAGGAGGGATGTAGAAATAACCATAATAAAAATACACAGAGACAAAAAGTAGATACATAACTACGTGGGGTTGGTGGGAAGAATGGAGAGGATGAGTGGATAGTGCTAATGATTATGAAGTTTGTGTGAGAGATTTCATGGGTGTGCATGTGCACATGTGTGCGAGTACATGTGCAGGCTAGAGGGCATTCTCAGGAGTCATTCCTTATGAACTTTTCACCCTGTGCTATGAAGCGGTGTCTTTCCCTGGGACCTGTGACTCACTGACTAGGGTAGGCTGGCTGGCCACTAAGCCCCAAAGGTTCTCCCATCTCTGCTTTCCCAGAACTGGTACTAAAGGCATCCACTACTATATTCTGCCTTATTCTTTTCTTTTTTTGTGGAAGGTTCCAGGAATTGGACTCTTAGGTCTTTATGGCTAAGACATTTCTCAAGGTCAAAGTGTCTTTTCCGAGTGATGGTAATGTTCTGAAATTGGTCAAGGTTGTTATCTAAGGTGAACAAGCTAAAATCTTTTGTATTCTGTACTAGTGGGAGAAGCAGCTGAGACAATGTGTTATCATCTGTCAGATACTCCTGAGTGAAAATCACATGAGAAATTCTACTGTCACCGTGAAATGACCTCATTAATTAGTTTTCCAGAATTAAGGGAAAAAAGGGCTTGGCCTGAGAGATTTTTAATCTTTTCCTAAATCTAGCTATGGTTATCGCATTGTTTGGAGAGATGTAGAATATCTATTTCACCTGCCACAGAAGAGGACTATAAAAAGCCCTATAATACTGTTTGAACTGTGACAGAAATTATTTCCTGAAACATTCTTTTTAATTTACCAGAAGAATTTTCTTTACAGTCATTTACTCTAGAGCAGTGGTTCTCAACCTCTGGGTCACAACCACTTTGGGGATCAAATGACTCTTTTTACAGGAGTCGCATACCAGATATGCTGCATGTAAGATATTTATATTATGATTCATAGCAGTAGCAAAATTACACTTATGAAATAACAATGAAGTAATTTTATGGCTGGGGTCACCACAAAATGAGTAACTGTACTACAGGGTCACAGCACTACGAAGTTTGAGAATCACTGCTCTAGTGTGACTCCACTCCCTTTAAACACTTCAGACCAGGACTGATCTCACTGTAGCAATTCTTATAAGTAAGTATTATATATTGAGTCAGGGGTATTTTTGGGTTTAAGCTGATGCACTTTGATTCTGGGGCTTAAATACATTCCTTCCAAACAATACATTTTTTTGATACGACCACCAAGAATGGCAATCATATTTCTCATTCCTCCAGGAGGTTCTGCTTTAGCACATTACCACAGTTAATTACCCTATCTTTCATATGAGTCACTTGCATATTGCCATCGTGGATATGTTGCCTTGTCTCCAGAGCTACTCCGACCAATGTTGCTTCACCTTCCAACTAGCCAGAGTCTGTCCATTCTTAGTTGATGGACAAAGAAAAACTTAATTAACTTTAGCTTCACTTGCTCTTAATTTACTTGGGAACCGTTGATTTTGGAGCTCATCCAGATGGAAACACATTATTGTTTTACTGACTTTCTTACATGTATGTCCCCACAAGGGGATTATGGTAACAGTTGTACACATTACTCTTCAGAGACTGTGCTGGCTAGTTTTATGTCAACTTGACAGAAGCTGGAGTCATCTGAGAGGAGGGAACCTTAATGAGAAAATGCTGCCAGGAGACTTAGCTCAGGCTAGCCTGTAAGCATTTTCTTAATTGATGATTGATGTGGGAATAGCCAGTTAATGGTGAGTGGTGCCATCCCTGGATTCATGGTCCTGGGTTCTATAAGAAAGCAGGCTGAGCAAGCTATGATGAACAAGTCAGTAAGCAGCACTCCTCCACGGCTTCTGCATCAGCCTCTGCCTCCAGATTCCTGTCCTGTTTTGAGTTCTTGCCTTAGCTTCTCTTAGTGGACTGTGATTCAGGATATAGAAGCCAAATCAACCCTTTTGCACCAAGCTGTTTTTGGTCATGGTTTTCATTACAGCATACTAACACTAGCTGAGACAGAATTTGATGGCCACTTGGGCCCAAAACTTGACTCTTAACTTGGGCTCATTTCAGGTGTCTGGGAGGATTTCCATCTTCAGATTGTGCCTGGCCCCTTTGTTGCCAGAATGTCTAGATCAGATTCTACTCAGCTCTGCCTGTAGACATCTTGATTGTCCACTAAAGCATGCCGTGTGTCTTCTCATGCTCTGCCTCTGTGCTTTTTCTGCAGCTTTAGCAGTTGGCATGGCAACACCACCAGCCTTATCACTAGGCCCAGATGGACCACAAGCAAGAATGTACAGGATGCTCAAACCATTTGCAAAAGAAATTCAGCAATTTCCAGGACAAGCTCAAGCTGGCTGCTGATTAACCTTCTAACTAAAAGCCAGGATATTTGCACAAAAGGAGGAAAACATAGTCTCCAAAAAGAATGCCCAAGGCAACTGTAAAATTACCAATTTTAGCTGAACCCAGCAGGCCAGTGGAAGTTGCCTCTCCATTTGGAGAGCCTGGTCTCTAGAACAGTGCTGTGTTCATCGTGGCCTATCTCAAGTTCTGTTGAAGGCATGCCTGCGTGTTCTTAATATTCTTCTCCAGTATGATTCTATGGTTTCTTGACACAAGATCCCATCTCCAGCCACTGCTTACACAACACGGCATTTCTACCATGTCTGTAATTTTTCTAGTTCTTGTTTGAACTTCTCTGAGGTGTCTACTGCTAGCCTGTTGGGAGTCGGTTTTTTACTTTACCAAAGCAAGTTTGATATTTTTAGTACTAATGTTTCTGAAGATGTTCCCATTTTGGAAACCTAAACAGCTTCAGATTTTTCCTGAAAGGAAAAGAGTTCCTGACTGCCAAACTTTCATTCAAATACCATCACTGTAAGTGACAGATTACTGTTCTGTCAAGGCTTATTGGTGACACTGTGGCTGGCAAGGGTCTTGTTTGTAAAACCCATCTTCCTAAGCCATTGCCTAAGAATCTCCTCTCTTTATGACTCTTGCTAGGAGGGATGTCTAAATAGGCCTTTGTAATACCTGGGATGCTTTTCTCTTTAGGAATATAAAGAAAGCTAAGGATGTTTCAAGTTGACCTGAACTCACATGTAATTAGCCCAGTCAATTCTTACATTTTCAACCTGGCTTTAGTTAATGAAGCTGTTCTTCTGTTTTGTTTGTTTGATTTGTGCTAACTCTGATGAGCATCAGCTGATCATATATATAATGTTATATATATAGTCTTTATATAGTAAAAGTATCTATGATTAGTGGGCTTCTTATTTTGGTTTCGTAGCTAGGAAATATAAGTACTATTAATATATAGTACTTTTATACATCAGTTAATATAGACCACTCATTGATTTATGCATTTCATATTTGTTATTTGATCCCACCTCAGTTGATTTTTTTAAATCATCCTAACAGGAAGAATTAATGAGTTAATTGACTTTAGAGAGTTTCACAGCTTACCTTTTCACAGAACATGGCAATGCTGAGATTCAAACCAAAGTCTATTTACAAAAAAAATTGGAGTTAATTAACTCATTTACTGCGAGTTTTCTGCACTAGAAATTTTTAAAAAAGCCAATCATTGATAAGTTAAGGATGTAAATTTAGGCAGAATTTATTGTATTATTAAGTGTATTTGGATATATTACTATAAAACACATTCATGTAGTGGATGCTGTAGAGAAGAGAAGACGAAAGCCCTGCCAACCACTAGAGTATGAATAATGATTAGTTCTACATGCGCAACAACGCACATTTAAAAGATCATTAAGTCTAAGCCTTTATTCTCTCTTTTGGAAACAATATAGAAATATATCAACTTTTACTCAGACACATTTTGAAGTAGTTTTCTAAACTGGTAGGCAGAGCTTTAAGTAGGTCACATTTTTGTAACATGACTCATAAGTGAGCAATTCTTAAGGAAATTTTAAATGTGGCAATCAGACAACAACTATATGCAATGTGGCAAATGCATAGTTTAAAATTCCAGCCCACATTTTGAAGTTGTTCAGAAATTTGATGTCATTCTCTAAGTCAGAAGGGAAAAGCCTCAGATTTCTCCATTTCCGAAACCACATAGGAGGCAATTTACTGTAAGTGAGCAGTGGAGTTCAGACAGCTCATCAGATGTGTGATGGTGAATAGCACACTGTGGTCAGTGCACACTCCATGCCACAGCCCCACTGTAGCTGCCCAGAGCTGGTCTCACAATGCCAACTACCTAGTTTGACTGAAAAGCATTTAAGAGTTAATTTGAACTGGTATAAATATTCACACCTATAAGCAGGGGCAGGTCAGTAGTATTTTAGCAGCTTTCTTGAATTAAGAAATGAGAATAAATATATGTCAATATCTTCCTTTTTGGACAAAGAAAATATTAGTTGATCAAGCAAAATTTCTAATTTTGATTTAAAATGCTCATCCTAATACAGGCAAATATCAACTGCTCAATCATATTAGCTGGTTGTAAAGAATAAAAAAAAGGGTATTACTTATTTAGAAACAACATTACTTTCTCAATTTTGTGGTATTTTCAATAATTTGATTAGTTGGTTGTCGGTTTATTTACTTAATTTATTTTTTATTCTTCTCTCATATACTACATCCTGACTGCAGTTTACCCTTCCTCCCTCAGTCTCTCCCTCCATCCCACTCCTAGTCTTCCTCCCACCTCCCCCTCTTTCTCAGACCTACCCTCATTCCATCTCCCCTTAGAAAGACCAGGCCTCTCAGGGATATCAAACAAACAGGACATAGTATGTCACTATAAGACCAGGCACATACCATCACATCAAGGCTGGATGAGGCAACCCAGTAGGAGGAAAAGAGTCTCTTAAGTAGGCAAAAGAGTCAGAGACAACCCCTGCTCCCATTGTCAGGTGTCCCACAAGAGCACCAAGCTACTCATCATAATGTGTATGCAGAGGACCTAGGTTAGACCCTACAGGCTCTTTGATCTCCATGAGCTCCCTTGAGTCCTTGTCAGTTGATTCTGTGGGTTGTGTTTTCTTGCTGTCCTTGACCCCTCTGGTGTGAATTTATGTGTTCTATTCTATTCTATTTTATTCTATTCTATTGACCAATGTGTACATTTTTATACCAAAACCCTGTTTGTTTGTTTGTTTTTTCTGTAGTTCTGTAGTAGAGCTTGAAATCAGGGAGGATGATACCTCCAGAAGTTTTTTTAGTGTACAGGATCATTTTAACTATCCTTGGTGTCTCTGTTTTTCCATATGAAGTTGAATATTGTTCTTTCAAGGTATGTAAAGAATTGTGCTGGAATTTTGATGCAGATTGCATTTCATATGTAGATTACTTTTGGTAGGATGACCATTTTTCTGTGTTCGTCCTACTGATTCATAAGCATGGGAGATCTTTCCATTTTCTGATACCTTCTTCAGTTTCCTTTTTCAAAAGGGAACAAAACAACAGAAAGTGAGAAAATCCAGATACTATTATGATATACTTTAAAAGCCTGTTCTCCACCTGATTGGAAAATCTAAAAGAAATTAATAATTTTCTCAATAGGTAACACTTACCAAAGTAAAATCAAGATCAGATAAACAATTTAAATGGACCTAAAACATCTAAAGAAATAGAAGCAATCATTAAAAGTTGCACAAACATAAAATACCCAGGGTCAGAGGGTTTTAGCACAGAATTCTACCAGATGTCCAAGGAAGACCTATTACCAATACTCCTCAAATTATTTCACAAAATAGAAACATAAGGAACATTGCCAAATTCATTTTATGAGTCCACAGTCATCCTGATATCTGAACCACACAAAGATTCAACAAAGAAAGAGAATTAAAGACCAATTTCCCTCACGAACATTGATGCAAAAATACTCCATAAAATACTTGCAAACAAAATCTAAGAACACACCAAAAAGATCATCTACTATGATCAAGTAGGCTTTTTCCCAGAGATGCAAGAATGGTTCAACATGTGAAAATCTGTCAAAGAAATACATCATAAAAAACCCCATATGATCATCTCACTAGATGCTGAAAAAGTCTTTGACAAAATCCAACACCCCTTCATCATAAAGTCTTAGAGAGATCAGGCATACAAGGGATATACTGAAATATAATGAAGGCAATATACAGAAAGCCTACAGTCAAATAAAATTAAATGGAGGAAAACTCAAAGCCCTGGGGAAGGGCACACGAGCCAGTCAAAGATGGTGCTGAGGGGAAGTCAGATAGGCAGGTCCCGAGTTGTTTACAAAAAAGCAATTGGTTGCCTAGATCTAGCCAGATGAGGTCACTGCATGAACAGCTCGTGTTCACTAGGTAAAGCATAGGGCACCTAGGTGCGTGATAGGCTGTCATTTTAAACCATTGGCTGGCTGTTTTCCTGCTCTGTGGGGTTTTTTTGCTTTAAAAGATGCTTGCTATGGGACAATAAAGGAGTTCCTGCTTGACTAGACTCCCTGCTATGTCTGAATTTCTTCAGAATCCTGGGAGGCTGAGGAATGGGCAAGCAGTGCACTTACCCTTCCTCGGACCCAGCTCAGCCTTCCATGGTTGGGCTATCAGAGCCTGCATACCTCTCATGCTCCCAGCCTTCTTCAGCTGCCTATAGTTCTTGTGAAAGGCCCTTATTGGCCTTTTCCTGTCCACTTGGGTTTTTGGTTTTATTTTTGTAGTTTGTTTGTTTATTTGTTTTTTGATTTGTCAAGACAGGGTTTGTCTATGTAGCTTTGAAGCCTTTCCTGGAACTCACATTTTAGAACAGGCTAGCCTCGAACTCACACAGAGGGATTATGCTGGTTTAATGAATCGGTGGTTGTAGACTCTCCTACAATAACTGTTACTTCACAAGCACAGAGAATTAGCTAGGCTTTCAATTCCAGGTGTGCTTTTTCTCTTGTTGAGTGGTCTTATGGACAAAACAGTTCCAGACCTAAGGCTTATTTAATAATAATTGTTGAAAAGAGACACCCTGAATTTCAAGCTGAGTGGGGAGGAGCATATGAAAGGGTTTGGAGGGAGGAAAGGGAAGGAAGAAATGTTATCATAATTTCAAAAATAAAATAACACGCAACAACACTAAAAATGCAGCACCCTTCATGTGTTGATATTTCAACATTTCTTCTAACAAAATTAATTAATCCATCGCATTTGAGTTCAGCTTCATTCAAATTTCCAGGTCTCAAGCTAATCAGTCACAAGTTCTGTGTAAGATGCTTTCTGGTGCAATTCCCAGCACAGTTGTTGTTCCCATGGAGCAATCTTTACCACCTGAACTTCTGGGAGGTTCTATTACTTAGAGCATATACTGGAATGACCCATGACCTCTGTTTGCAGCATTCAAAGGCTGTAGCCTGCCACAACCCGAAACACATCCAAATTTCTGACCAAAGCCTAAGAACTCCTTGGTTGAGTTTATTCACAAGTGTAATACTCCTTTTTTAAATCAATTATTTTACACAGTTCTGGGACTGCAGTAATGCAAAACTGGACACCTTCACAAAGGATTCACAGACAGTTCATTAACAGAAAGCAGATTATATTGTGAGAGTGTTGTACACATTTTGGTTAAACCTTCATTATTTTTTCATTAGCTCAGCAATCTTATTTATTGACAAATTGAATCTGCATTTGCTGAGTATAGCATAATTTTAAAATTTGTTTGTCTAATGGAACTTTTAAGTCAAACTATCTAACATATGGATTATTTCACATACTTCTTTGAGGTAAGAATATTTATAATTTATTCTCCTGTGGATTATAAATATAAACAATGAACTGTTATTAATTCTTGTCTTATACATACCATAAAACTCTGAATGTATTTGATCAAGCTATCTTATTTCCCACCTTTCCAAAATAATTATCATTCCATTTCTATTTTTGTTCATTTTAAGCTCTTATATGTATTTAATATATAACATATATGATACCCAATATTTATAACTTTTTCAATCTATTATCAACCATTTCTTTATCATATATATCTATATTCTCTCTATTCATCTATTTCTCTTTCTATTGTCTGCATACACCATCTATCCATCTATCTCTCTATATGCATCATCTCTATGTATCTATCATTTATCTCTCATCTATCATCTTTCTTTCTTTATGTATCTATCATCTATCATCTGTCTATCATGTTTCAATTTATCTATATTCTATCTACAAATCTCTCATCTCTCATCTATTTATATCTATCTATCTATCTATCTATCATCTATCCACCCTCATGTTTCTATTTATCTACATTCTATCCATTTATCATTTATTATTTATATTTATCTATACTATATCTAATGTTTATCTCTTTGTTTCTCTATTTCTATCTATCTATTATGTCTCTATTTATCTATAATCTTTCTATCTACTACCTTAGATCAAGTGATACTCAATTCTTGTGCCAGGCATATTTTACTTAGTAAAACATTTAACCACATTACCACAAATGTCAGAATTTCCTTCTTTTATGTATAACTAGTATATTTCCTTTATTTAGTCATCAACTGATGGACATTTAGATCGTTTCTTTTTTTGGGTTTGGTAAAGAATGCTGCAGTAATCATAGGAGTGCAGGTATTTCTTTACACTGATTTCTTTTCTATGAAATGTTTATCTATATATTTACAACCTTGAAAAACATTTGTTATTTTTCCCTTTTGACTATATAATTTCCTATATATGGGAGGCAATAACTCTCTGTTTATAATCATATTTGCCAAAATTAATGACCAAAGAAATTAGGTAATAATGCATGGACCAAAAGCACATACATTTTTATTAATATACAAACATACACTGTTTAATAATATACATTTTCTAAATGCTCTTTGCTTTCCATCATCATAATACCTTTCATCAAATCAGTTTAATTTTCTGTACTGAATTATACATAAAATTATAAGATAAATCTACACTATTATTGTAAATGATCTGAAAATGACCAGTGTTTTGATCCATCTAATTTGCAATCTATCTTTACTTAGGATATTATAAAGAAGAGCTATTTGTGCTGCCTGTTGGTTTGTGGATAGCACAGGAGAACCACCCAGTCATTTACAATGATATTCTGGGCAAGAAGAAAGTTATAATCATTTCACAAATTGGTGGTCATAACACACAGAACATACACAGAACAAAGATTTCCTTAGTTCCCAAAATGGCTATCATATTTGTCCATGTCCTCAAATTGGTAGAGAACACCTACCCCTCTACACATGCTTCATGGATTTTGTCATCTGTTTCTGAGATCTAGAGTTTAAAAGTCTAGAATATTTGGAGCAGACTCACTGCAAAGCTATTACATAGTAAATTGTGGAAAATTGAGAATTTAAAAGGAAAGCCCGTGACTATCCAGTCTGAAGAAGAAAAAGTGAGGTGTGATTTATTAACTTTACTCAAGTATGGAATTAATTTTTCTGAGAAAAAGTATCATCTGTTTTCCAACCACATTATAGAAAGAATTATTGGAAGACTTTCAGATTTAAGAGAGCCAAAAAGAATTTCCTTACTGTGGAAAAGTTTGGGTAATAGAGTTATTAGTCACCCCAATTCATGACATCCCTCCTTGCATTCCTTCAAGATAAGGTTGGAGCTTGGCTTCAGAGAGAGCATCATAAGCTGTTAGGGAGATATGTGCTCTTCATATTCAATGTCCTTACCATAAAGACTTTGAGAATTTAAATGACTGATGACTAGCAATCCGGACCTAGCACAAATGTCTGGAAAATGCCCTCTTGACCAAAAGTTGTGTGCTTTCTCAGCCTTCTCCTAATGTGTTGATATGTTTACGTGGACAACTAAATTTATTCAGCACAGCCAATACTAGTAGAATTTTCTCCCCAAATATTATTTGTTACAAAGAGATGACTCATTTTTGATCAACTGGTAAAGTGTCTCATGTCTTCTCAAAGCCTCTCCTGGCATAGTCCACTGTCTTCTCTAGGGCTACTGCAGCTAACTTTCATTTTCTTCAAACAATTCATGTCTAACAAATCTACACAGACCAAAAAAAATCAATTTCCTGCACATCTCTTTGAGGTAGAATATTTTGCCTAAAAATTTTATTTCTAAATATACTGAATAAAATCTGTTCAGAGCATTACTATAAAAATAGCACAAAGTCTGGAAATGATTTAAACTTCTACCACAGAATCAGGAAGCCAGAAATGAAGCAGCTGGCAAATTTTACCCAAAGAGAAGAGAATGCCTTGCCTTATAAATGAAGCGATTACCTTTTTTGGTAGCAATAATACCATTTTTAAAATGTCTTAGTTTAGTGATTATAATTCTGTTTTCTTTAAAAATTTATCTTAAAAACGTTGTGTCTCAAAGAGTGGGGGAAAATAAAACTGGAACTTGATTGATATTTATTCATGGATAAATTGTGAATAACACATTTTGATGTCAATTTTGAATATGGAGACACAGAAAACTCAAGTATTAGATAGTCATTTCTGTCCTTAGTAGCTAAAAAAAACCACAGGGAAAGAAACATAGGCACAGCTGTATTTTTTTAAATGTATGAAATTGATTAAAGTCATTGGGTTACAAAACCAACAAAATTATACAAAATGGAGAATGTTGTGTGCTAATACAGCTGGCTAATTTGACTTGATAAGTCATTTTCATGGTGGGCCAGATGACTTTCAGTAAAATATTCATTTACACAGGAGCGTTTGCAAATATCACAATATTTACTTTAAATGGAGATGCCCTGAGTCTGTGAATCAGGTTTCTAGGAGAACAAAAAAAATCCATCATGCTACTTCTTTAATATCCTGGGTCACCAGCTTTATGGCATTTTATTTTATTCAGGAGCTAGAGAGATGGCCCAGAGTTCAAGAGCAGTGGCTCACAAAGTTTGATAATTTCATGTTGTTTGTGGCAATTGTAAAGGGTGATGTTTCTCTGATTACTTTCTCAGCCCTTTTATTGTCTGTATATAGTATGGTTACTGATTTTCTTGAGTTGATCTTGTATCCTGCCACTTTGCTGAAGGTGTTTATCAGTTGTAAGAGTTCCCTGGTAGAGTCTTTTGGGTCACTTATGTAAACTATCATACCATCTGCAAATAGTGAAAAATTTACCTCTTCCTTTCCAATTGGTATCCCCTTGATCTTCTCTTTTTGTCTTATTGCTCTAGCTAGAACTTCCAGTACAATATTGCGTAAAATACCTGGGGGTAACGCTAACCAAAGAAGTGAAAGACCTGTATCGAAAGAACTTTGAGTCTTTACAGAAAGAAATTAAAGAAGACACCAGGAAACAGAAAGATCTCCCATGCTCTTGGATAGGTAGGATCAATGTAGTAAAAATGGCAATCCTGCCAAAAGCAATCTACAGACTCAATGCAATCCCCATCAAAATCCCAGAACAATTTCTCATAGACCTTGAAAGAGCAATTCTCGACTTCATATGGAAAAACAAAAAACCCAGGTTAGCCGAGACAACCATGCTCAACAAAGCAACGCCTGGAGGCATCACGATCCCTGACTTCAAGCTCTATTATAGAGCTATAGTCCTTAAAACAGCTTGGTATTGGCACAAAAATAGACAGGTAGACGAATGGAATAGAATTGAAAACCCTGAGATTAATTCACTAACCTATAAACACCTGACAAAGAAGCTAAAATTATACAATGGAAAAAAGATAGCGTCTTCAACAAATGGTGCTGGCATAACTGGATATTGGCATGTAGAAGAATTTGGATAGATCCATGTCTATCGCCATGCACAAAACTTAAGTCTAAATGGATCAAAGACCTCAACATCAATCCAGCCACACTGAACCTCTTAGAAGATAAAGAGGGAGGTACCCTTGCCCGAATTGGTAGAGGATACCGCTTCCTGAATATAACACCAGTAGCATAGACACTGAGATTGACAATTAATAAGTGGGACCTCCTGGAACTGAGAAGCTTCTGTAAGGCAAAGGACACAGTGAGAAAGACAAAAAGGCACCCTACAGATTAGGAAAAGATATTCACTAACCCTCAGCTGACAGAGGGCTGATCTCCAAAATTTACAAAGAATTCAAGAAGTAAATCTCCAAAACACCAAAGGATCCAATTAAAAAGAGGGGGACAGAACTAAAGAGAGAATTCTCAATAGAGGAGTATAAAATGACTGAAAGACACTTAAGAAAGTGTTCAACATCCTTAGCCTTTAAGGAAATGCAAATCAAAACAACTCAGATATCATCTTACTCCTGTCAGAATGGCGAAAATAAAAAATACCAATGACAGTTTATGCTGGAGAGGATATGGAGAAAGGGGAACACTCGTCCATTGCTGGTGGGAGTGCAAACTTGTACAGCTACTTTGGATATCAGTATGGAGATTCCTCAGGAAAATGGGACTCAGTCTACCACAAGACCAAGCAATTCTACTCTTAGGCATATTCCCAAAAGATGTCCATTCACACAACAAGGATGTCTGTTCCACTATGTTTATAGCAGCATTATATGTAATAGCTAGATCCTGGAAGCAACCTAGATGAACCACAACTGAAGAGTGGATAGAGAAAATGTGGTATATTTACACAATGGAGTACTACTCAGCAGAGAAAAACAATGGAATCTTGAAATTTGCAGGCAAATGGATGGCACTAGAAGAAACCATCCTGAGTGAGGTAACCCAGTCACAAAAAGACAAACATGGTATGTACTCACTCGTATATGGATTTTAGATATGGATCAGGGGAGTGTCAGCCTACAATCCCAGTGTCAGTGAGTCTGGGAAACAGGGGGGTTCCCAAGAGAGATGCATGATACGCCAGAGAAGTGGAATGAGCCAAGATCTCCTGAGCAGATTGGGAGCACAGGGTGGGGGAAGGGGAAAGGGAGCCAGGAAAAGAGAGGGAGAAAAGAAGAAGTGAGAGGAGGACATGGGGGAGCAGGAAAGTTGAGTTGGGGTAAGAATAGAGGAGAGCAGGATGAGAGATACCATAATAAATCAAGTCATTATAGGCTTGAGGAGAGAGCTGACACTAGTGAGATCTCCAGAGATCTACAAGTATAACACCAACGGGCAAACTAAGCAGTAGTGGAGAGACTGCATTAATAGCCCCTCCTTGATGACAGGGTTGATGACTACCTTATATGGCATCCGAGAACCTTCATTCAGTGACTGATGGAAGCAGAGTTCAGATACCCACAGCTAAACACTGAACTGAACTCTTGAAACCCAGTGACAGAGATGGAGGAGTGATGAGCAAAGGGATCAAGACCATGATGGTGAAACCCACAATGACAGCTGACTGCACAAGGGAGAGCTCTTGAACCCCTGCCTGATAGCTGAGAGGCCAACAGGGGACTGATCCAGACTCCATGAATGTAGTGCCAGGGAGGAGACCTCAGAAATCACTGAGGCCTTGGGTAGTGGATCAGTGTTTACCATGGCATATGAGTGAACTTTGGGAGCCCATTCCAAATAAAGGGATGCTCTCTCAGCCTGGGCACATGGGGAAGGGCCTAGGTCCTGCCCTGGATGAAATGATAGACTCTGGAGATCCCTCCCCAAGGAGGGTCTCACCCTCCCTGGGGAATAATGTGGGGATTGAGTGGGGGGCTGGTGGAGGGACAAGGGAGGAGGGGTGGGAGAGGGAGCTGGGATTGACATGTGAAACATTCATGTTTCTGATTTAAATAAAAACATATATTGAGAAAAAAAAGAATTCCCAGTCATGTGTTGGGTTATGGTAGTGCGCTAATCCTAGTTAGTATCTAGGACTGAGAGAAAGGATAATCAGAAGCTCAAGGTCAGCTTCAGTTATAGAGCAAGCTCAAGGGCAAGCCTGGACTATGAAAGATTCTGTTTCATAACAACAACAAAGAAAACATTGAAATAAAAGACTAATGCACAGAAACAGCTGGCCTGAACAAGGAGGAGCTCTTGAAAGCCAGACTGATGTCTGAGAGGCCAGCATGGGACTGATCCAGACCCCCTGAATGTGGGTGTCAGTGAGTAGGCCTAGGCAATCTATGGGGCCTTGGGTAATATTTATTCCTGGCATACAAATGGACTTTGACTGCCCATCCAACAATGAGGGAGGCTCTCTCAGCCTGGACTTTTGAGGGATGGCCTAGGCCCTGCCCTGGATGAAATGACAGACTCTGGAAATCCTCCATGGAGGGCCTCATCCTCCCTGGGAATCAGAGTGGGGATTGGGTGGGGGCTTGGGGGACCTGGTAGGAGGTGCAGGGGTGGAGGGGAGGGAGAGGGAGCTGGGATTGACATGTGAAGCAAGCTTGTTTCTAATTTAAATCTAAAAAAATGAAAAAATAAAATGAAAGGGCTGATAAAAAAAATTGATAATTTCATTTTCAGGGGACCTGATGCCCTCTTTGGCTCTCAAGAGCACTGTATACATCCAAATAGGCAGAAACACTCATGCACACAGAAATGCAAATAAGTAAATCTTTCAAAAGTTTGTTAAATTTTATTTGGAATAGGGAAGACTATTTTTCCAGCTCTCGGCACTCCTTAGTTGCTTTTAGTTCTTTGTCTAGGGTTCAGATCTTATGAATTTTCCCCTTCCATGCTAGCCTGTTTGTTGATGTCAATCTGGTTCAGGTCTTGTTTAGGCAGTCATGTTGTTGAGGTTTCATGGGTGTAGCTTCTCTGATACTTCTAGGGGACAAAATCCCAGCATATTTCCTGTTTCTATGGCTCTGATGTTCTTTCTGCTCCCACTTCTGCTATTCAGATCGCTGAATTCTGATTTGTTGTATTTTGCTGCATTGGTCTTCATTGACTGCAAGGAGATGTTTCTTTGATGAGGGGTATAATAGCAAGCTGTTAGCTCTGAAATTATATATATACAAGTAAGATTCCATAGACTGAGCAGGTGTATTTTTACATTTAGTGTGCATTAGAAAGGCTGGAGAGAAGAAAGGGGAGGGAAAATATGCAATTACATCTTAATTTAAAAACAAAACATTTAAAATTTAAAAAAGAAATTTTATTTTGTTTTAATTATTCTATTACAAAGGATTATTACTAAGTGTGTGTGTGTGTGCATCATGGAGTACATGTGGAGATTAGAGGACAGTTTGTGGGAGTTGATTCTCTCTTTTCACTAGGTGGAACCTCAAACTCAGGTCAGCAGCCTTGGTGATGGCACCTTTATTCACTGAGATGCCTGCATTTTCAAATAAATGTGTTGAATCACAGAGTATCTCCAACTTCCAGTATTACATGCTATACTATAATAACATTTTTAGACATGCTATCATGTGACTATCCAGCAGATTATCTCTATAGAACATACACAATGGAAATCATCATTGAAGCAATGTTTCAGAGTATTTTAGGGCAGCTTTATTGAGATATAATTCAGAGGCCATTAATTCATCTTTTAAAATATATATCCCAGTGCTTTAGAATATTCAGAATTCAGTTATCACTGCTACAAAATTGTAGAACAAATTTCGTCACCTCCAGAAGATGTCTTGCACTCGTATTGTACCTTCATTTGCATCAACTGAAGCTCTTGCCAGTTATTCATGCAAAGAAAAAAAGTCTGCTTGCAATTCATTGAGCCTGGAAATAACTTCATTTTACATATACAAATAAAACTTGTGTTCAGAATGGTTTCTTGAATGCAACTGTATATTGCAATTAGGATATACTGATTTGGCAAAAGTTGGTATGTGTATACATGATATTTCTAACAACTTCATTCCATCTTAGTACAAGTTTTCAAATGTTTTGTAAAAGACAACACTGAATTAGATCGACTCAGAGTCAGTCAGTTACTGATCTAAAAAAGAGAACAAGTCCATGAACCACAGATGCTCTGCTCTTGATCGTTTTAAAAGTCGCTCTGGGGAAAACCCAGCTGACCTGAAAAAGTGGGAGCTCATAGACCCTAGTCTGACAGCTGGGGAACCAGCTTAGGATGAATCAGGCCCTCTGAACATGGGAGTCAGTTGGGGGGCCTGCGTGGGCTCTGGCAGTGGAACCAGCATCTATCCCTAGTGCATGAACTTGTTTTTTGGAGCCCATTCCCTATGGAGGGATACTCTCTCAGCCTAGATATGTGTGTGTGTGTGTGTGTGTGTGTGTGTGTGTGTGTGTGTGTGTGTGTGTGTGTGTGTGTAGGTCCTGCCCCAAATGATGTGAAAGACTTTGATGATTCACGGGAGGCCTCACCCTCCCTGAGGAATGGATGGAGCATGGGATAGGGGAGTTGGTGGGGGGAATGGGAGGACTGGGAGGGAGAAGGAACTGGGATTGATATGTAAAATAAGACTTTTTTCCCCCTGAGACAGGGTTTCCCTGTATTATTTTGGTGGCTATCCTGGAACTTGCTCAGTAGACCAGGCTGGCCTCCAACTCACAGAGATTCCCCTGCCTCTGCCTCCCAAGTGCTGGGATTAAAGGTGTGTGCTACCAATGCCAGGCTGATTGTTTTTAATTTAAATAAAAATTAATAAAAAGGGGGGGAAAAGTCACCCAGCTCCACAATGTAATGGACCAGATTGGCCATACTTACATTCTTTTTTAAAAAAGATCTTTTTTCTAGGTAATGAGATGGTGTGTGCACATGTGTGTTTGTGTGTGTGCACATGCATGTATGTGTGTGTGTGTTTATGAAACACTCAGTGGGGATCTGACAGGTAGTACCTTTCTTTTTCCTCTGCAACTTACATTTGAACTTTCTTTTTCATCTGGAAGCCTGTAAAGAAATGCCTTTAAAAGATGAATTAGTCCTGTATTCTTATTTAAGGAGTTAGCGTTTGAAAACTGCACAAGAAACTACATAAGATTTTTTGTTTTGAAGTTAATCTTTGGATATGTAGTTACTGAGAAATTCAAATTAAATCATGTACACATTCACCAAAGGCAATATTGGCAAAACCCTTGTAGAAAATAATTAGTTACACTTTTATGAAGCTTGCCATTAACTAGGATGCACATAATCTTGATTCTGTGTACTGTGGTATGCTTTGGAAATGTCTTACTTCCATACCTCCCTGAGTTTGGAAGCACTCACCTCTTCTCACTCTGTCTTTCTGCCTGTTTAGTCTGTTGCTATAGCAGAATGTGCTTCCTAACACTTGGCTGGAAGCTCAGACTTGTGCAGTGAGTGACAGACATGACAACTTTGCCCTAGCCACTGGCCAAAGTAAAGACCGATGTCAGTGAATGGGATGGTCATTATAGTCTTCCCCAAATCCTGTGTGAGCTTCATGTTTTCCAAGCTGAAAAAAACAAGGAAATCTAAGCTGGATCATAAAGCCAAATGTGTTACTGACTCTTAGAACCAAGAACTAGCTAGCTGACATCTGATTCGAGTGCACTGTATGATGGAGGAGAGGAACTTTTATGATTCATATTTCTCTTGAACAACTGCCAAGTCTTTTCTGACTGACTGACCAAATGTCAAATATCCTTTGGAGGATTTCTTGATGTTTTCAGCCAATCTGCAAATCTCATTACTCTTCTAACAATCTTTCCAGACTTCTTTTGTATTTGCTTTTTCTCTTATTTTCTTTATGGTTTTTGAGGATGTTCTTTACCTAAGACACCATTTCAATGCATTTATGTAGCCATTAGAGACATTTTCTTTGACATATAATTGCAATTAAACATTTATAACTTGATGGTGACATCCTAAGTTTTTCATTCATAGTTGTTATAAATACATGCTTATTTGAATTAATAAGCATTCTTAGCATGCTGAATAAATTCTGCGTGACTATATCGTTGTGAATTATATGAAACACGTGTTTTATCTCAGTACCTTTATGGAGGAAAGTTAGGATGAAGTGTTAGGTCTCAGGATCTCAATGAATTTTTAAAATAATTGCAAAAACTCATTATAATAAAAATGTATGTGTGTGTGATTTATATATGCTATATACCAATATATGGTTATCTCATATATATATCTGTCCTGAATTCTTGTTCCTTCAACCTTATAGTCTAGTTGCCATAGACACAAAGAGTTCTGCTGTATTTTCAAAGGCTTCATAGAAGGAGAATAGCAATGTTTTTTAAGTGATCAGAGCTCATGCTTTTCCTCTTATGTAACCTGAATTCCTACTTCTGCAATGTAATTTCCCTTTTACAAATTCTGAATAGAGCCCATCTGCTCACCATCCTGCTCTCTTTTTATCTTTGCCAAATGTCATTGGCAGAACCATCTCCTCTGACCTTTACCCCTCAAGTCTGACCCTTTGAAAAGTGCCACTTTATTTTTGTCTGTTGTAGGGAAGAGTGCACAGCAATGGCTTCTTTATCTCTGCCTCATTGAACACATCCTTTGGCTCTCTCTGCATTTATCTCGCAATTCTGGGCTCACCTATTTTCATACCATGATTTCAAGCTTTGAGCTACTTTAGAGAGTCAGAAGGTGGTAATAGATAGAGCTAACCACCCTTGAGGTAGCTAGCCTTTTAGTTTTAGAAAATGGAGCCTGAAATCATTAGATTATCCACAGGCTCAGTGGCTAGTCAGACTAAGACATTTCTGACCACTGTCTTCCTAGGATACCTTGTAGCTATTATCTTTACTTGCTGCAAGTTTTGAGTTGATGTCTATGGGCAGCCTGATGAGGAGGTATGATTCTCATGAAGGTAGCCATTAAACAGTAAGTGTGAGCATTTGTTTTGGAGACCCTATAATTTTTCAGAATTACCTAGAGTAATGCCATGAAACAAAGTTTAAAAGCATGTTTATATTTTGTACACTAGTGGTCTTACTACATTTATAGCAAAGGTAAATAAAATTAAGGAAATAAATACCTTTGTGCTTCCATACATTTCTGTGTCCTTTGTTGGCTGTGTTTGATAAACTTTTATGCTCTCTTCTGTCTCTTGTGTGGAATCTCCCATAGCAACTGGGTCATTAGCTAAGTTATTGAGCTCTGTGACCCTTCAGTATTCTGCCCAGGAGACAATTGGAAATTGTTTGGTGTTTTTACCTAATGAAGTTCTCAATATCTTTTTTAGGAAATGCCATTAGCAATAGAGCAATTCTGATTTTCTTTGTCATGTATCTTAAACTCTGTGTGGTCACATTACTTAATGGGCAAATCTTATGTTAGATTTCAACTACTTCTGTCAACAAACAACTTATGAGATCATTTGCCAAATACAAGAGTGTGAAATATGAGAATATGGGTTTCTTTTTTATCTTCTCTTTTCATGTTGATTTTGTTTTATGATCATAGAAGAATGACACAGATAAGGAATAATGAAAAATATAAGGAAATACTATTTCTTAAACTTTGGAAGAGTATAAAATCTGAAAATTAGTTTAAACTTGTGACAAATCTTTTAAGGCTGCTTTGGAAAAATGCATGGCATAGAGTTACTGTAGTGAATTAGAATATTCATATTGCTAGTGTATGGGGTTCAAAATAATTAAGGAGCCGGGCGGTGGTGGCGCACGCCTTTAATCCCAGCACTCGGGAGGCAGAGGCAGGCGGATCTCTGTGAGTTCGAGGCCGGGCTGGACCGATAGCCTCCAAAACAATACAGAGAAACCCTGTCCCGTAAAAACAAAAAACAAAATAATTAAGGAGAATTAGATCTTGAATGAATGTTACCACTAGACTTTGTAACTCACAGTTCTTAGTGTGGGGTCATTCTAGCTTGCTTTCTAAACACCATGGTCAAAAGCATCTTGGGTGGACAATGGCTTACTTGTTTGATACATTCAGGTAACAGTACATGTCGGAAGGCAGCCAGGGAATACTCCAGCAGGGCAGGAACTTAAAGTAGGAATCATGGAAGAATGCTGCTTAATGGCTCATTCTCATCTCTTTCAGCTACTTCATGTATGCAGCCTAGGTAATTCTTCCCAGGAGTGGCACTGCTTACCGTGGGATGCGTCCATCTACATCAAGTAGCAATCAAGAAAAAGTCTTGAAAACATGTCCATAGTCCAAGCTAATAAAACCAATGCTTCAGTTGAGGTTTCTTCTTGCCATGTGTGTCAAATAGCACACAGCACACAGTCACACTTGGAGAGGAAAGCAATACATGTTTATTTCTCCTTATTGTTACTCTCCAATCCAATTTCAATAGTAACTGCACCACCATCAAGGGCGTTTCTGGGCCATATAAGACCAGGGACTCATTATAGATAGATTGGCTAGTGTACATGAATAGAAAAATTGAAGTCAGTCTTATTTTATTCAGATTAAGCTCAAGTTTTTGAGCACCAAACTGTTTCATTGGGATGCTAGAAATACAAAGTGTTAGATGAGATTGGTCCTTGAAGGAGTCTTGGAGACTGTCTGGTCAAGCTTTTAAAACAGCTACAGGAATAGGCCAATGTTTGGCTAGGGCTTGGCCAAGGTCACGTAGCAAGCACAGCTGGCATTGGCACTCAGCTCTTCTGCACCCTGCTGCATGCTCTTCCTGTCTCACCATATTGCTCCCTGGCAATTGGCTATTTTCTGGACAGCTGAACTTACTTTCTTCCAGGCAAAAGAGGAATAAAATCTGCATCACTATCAAGCAACCAACCTCCTCAAAAGAATATTACATAAAACTTCTTTAGTGTACACACATACAAGTATATACTATGTTACCCCATCGCTTCAATTTAAAGGGCAAGATTTATTTATAAATTTCATAACTAAATGACTTTATTTCTCAATAGAAATAGAACCAAAATTACTACTGTAAGCACACACACACACACACACATCCTACTTTTAGAGAATTAGTTATCTCTGATTCCCAATAAAATAATTTGGTATATTTAGCTAAGACATCTGTTTTGAAGAGAATATCTACTTCAAGTTATGGAAAAGAACAATTTTGTAAATAAATTATTATACATACAAAATTAGATATTGTGGAGTAACTTAAATACTATCCCAAATTTGTTTTATAGTCAAGTGCTAGGGTTACATTTGAATATTTGTAACTCTTATCATTTTTAATTTATATTGAAATAGATGATATCTCTTTTGACAAAAACATTTGAAAGAGTTGATATTCATTAAGGTTTATGTGAATTTTACAATTTTAAACTAAAAACTTTCAAATTTGTGTGTGTGTATGTGTGTGTTTACACGTATGGATACCCATACATGTACTGGTGCATTTGGAGTCTACAAAAAGGGCTTCAGAGCCTCTGGAGGTGGAATTACAGGAAGTTTTGAGGTGCATAATGTAGGTGCTGAGTTCAGAACCATAGTCCCATTGCAAGGACAGCAAGCTCTCCCCCCATTTATTAAAAGCAGCTTTTTTTTCTCACATAATGCATCCTGGTTACAGTTTTCCCTGCCTCTACTCCTCTCAGTTCCTCTCTACCTCCCCTCCCATCTGTATCTACTCCCTTTCTGTCTCTCATTAGAAGACAAACAGGCTTTTAAAGGATAATAGTAAAAGAAAATATAATAAAGTAAAATAAAAAGGAGTATATTGCAATAGGACAAAACAAAGAGAAGGGAAAGAGCCCAAGAACAGGCACAAGAAACAGATATAGAGGCAGAGACCCACTTACTTGCATACTCAGAAATCCCATAGAAACACTAAACTAGAAGCCATAGTACACATTCTTAAGAGCACTCCTCCCATCGTCTCTTCTGCAGGGTTCCCTGAGCATGAGCAAGAGGATCTAAAGAGACATCCTATTTGGAGCTATGTGTCCCAAGGTCTCTCATTCTCTGTATAGTGTCTGACTGTGGGTCTCTGTATTTGTTCTCATCTGCAGCAAGTGCTTCCTTTCCAATTGCAATGTTTCAGAATCGTATACATTATTTAAATAGACAATCATCACAACATAATAATAAGATAGTAATTAGACGTTTACCTTGTACCAGTTAGAGAAAAAAAAGGTGTCTTTAAAATGGAGGAATCATGGACTGGAGAGATGGCTCAACAAGTAAAGTTTGCCATGCCATGTAAGTGTGAAGACTTGCAAGTGGGAAGACCTGGGAAGTGGGAAGACCTGAGGTGCTTCTCCAGAACAACATGGAACCAGCAGTGAACCTCTGTAATCCCAGAACTCCAATGAACAATTCCTGGAGCGCATATAGGTCAGCTAGGTTGGCTTAGGCATTAATGAACAAGAGATCCTATCTCAAACAGAAACCCTAGGGACAGAAACCCAATTTGTTCTCTGACTTCCACATATTCAACATATTCACTCACTCCTCACTCACTCACTCACTCACTCACTCACTCACTCACCTGTGCTTATCACATTCATATCACACACACACACACACAGAGAGAGAGAGAGAGAGAGAGAGAGAGAGAGAGAGAGAGAGAGAGAGAGAGAGAGAGAAACTTTCATATGCACTAAAATCAAGAACATAGACAGTCTTTCATTCTGGATATATATCCTTTAGATATGTGTGAGGTATGTGCATGTCATTAACTTCAGTGTCATTTATAATAGAAAAACCAAAAGTGGTCTGAATCTTAAATTTCTCCAAATAATATACTGTTTAAATACATTTTCATATTTTCCAAAGAGAAAACAATGAAAATATTAGAGCATTTTTTGGTGACTTAAAAATCACCCCAAATCAGCCGGCTTGCCCAGCAGGTCAGGTATTGTCAGTCAGCCTGGAGAAACAGTAAGTCTTAAGGTCCCATGCTCATCTAAAAGATCTGGAGACAACTGAGCAGAATTTCCTATGCTTGCTTACTCCTTTGAAATTTGCCCTTTGCTGACTGATTTCTCTGTCTCAGAGAAAAAAGAAAGGCTTTGAGTTTTGCTGATGGTTTCTACCACAGAGAACACAACACAGGGGCAGGGAAAATGCGAGACAGTGCATCTTTTGTGTTTTGAACATTTCATTCCACAAACCTGTTTAGTACACTATGAAAGAGCAGCCTCAGGACACTGCCCATTGCTCAATGCCTTTCTACAAGGCTCCTCAGAAGCCTCTGCTGGCTTTAGAAATAAAATTAAAAGCCTTAGCTCTTCTGTCTGGACTTTCTAGACTGGAAGCAAGGCAAATCTCAGTTAACATTGATTCATTACTAGTTCCTGGGTCTGGGACATTGCAGGCAGGAAAGAGTTTATGGTTAGTACTAACATATGGATGCACTAGTTGGAACTCCCACTGGTGGTGTGATCATTCCCAGAACGTAAGATGCTTTTGTCATCAGTCTTCTTGTTGATGGCCATTCTGACCTTAGTGAGATAGGGTCACATGCAGTTTTCATTTGCATTTCCCTGATAGCTGAGGATTTTAAATGTCTATTGGTCTTTTCTATTTGTTTTAATTTGCCTCCTTTTGGAGTCTGGGGTGCATATGTTTTTAAATTTTTTGTACATCCTAGATATTAATCCTCCCTCAGATATATAAATAACAAGGATTTTTCCCGTTCTGTAATCTGTCTCATCATTCTGTTGTTGTGTAGAAACTTTTTAATTTCATACAATTCCATTTGTTAATTCCTGCTATTATTTCTTGGGCTGTAGGAGTTCTCAAAGGTATCTGTATCTTGAGAGGTTTTTTTTGTTGTTGTTGTTTGTTTGTTTTTTATTTTTTGTAAGCCATCTCAGCATTTTGGCCCCAGCAGTGAGGTCTTCACTCTCCTTGTATGAAGTTGAGAGGCCCCAGATTGTGCGTCTTTCTATCATTAGGTTATTTACCTTCCGTGGTGCCTTTTAGTGCCAAGCCCATAATAAGCCTTTCACCCCAATGGGAAATTTCCCTCACCTTACTTTTGCAGCATGTGCTTGATTCACTTTAGTTTTTACATCATTCTGACCTATGTGAGAGATATCTTCTTATTTGCTCCACCCTTTTGTTACAAGCTCCACACCAGCTTATTTTAATTCTATGTAGAGTCTAGCATTAGAGCCAACGTAAGGTAAGAATTAATACCTACGATCAAATTGAATGGATGATGGAAATATTTTATCATGAACAATCCTTTTATGAGCATATCAGCATTTGAAAACAGTTGTTCAAATAACAGTGGGTCTGAGTGAAATAAATGGAACATCAAAGACACTTTGGTTGTTGAGATTAGAGGAGAAAAGTTACCGTTTGAATGCAGAAAAGCAAGAGTACAGATGTTAATATAATCACACTGTGAATTTTATTCTTTGGAAAGAATGTTAAATGGCTACACATACTTTACTGTTTTAATGATTAATTGGGGAATGCAGCTTTTTTTTTTCTTCAGAATTTATATGTGAACCAGACTTTTAGTTTGCTTGGGTCTTAACTGTTTATTTTTTAAATTAACTTAATCACACATTGCATTAATTAACATTTAGAATTCATGTTTGGATTCTTAGACTCTCATCAACCAAGAGTCTCGGGCTCAGAGATGTTTCTAAACCATGGGCAAGAGCTCTCTAGCTGTTTTCCAATTGTTTGATGAAGATGGACTTGTGCATTATGCTGGTCAGCCATGATCCCTGGCAAGGGATAGCTCAGAAAGGAACCCCTGCTGGTGTTGACGAGCCCACGTAGCAGTCAGCTGTGAGCAGCAGGGCAGGGCTCTGAGAGGGCTGTGCAAATGGTTTCCTCGGGATGAAAGGGGTGTGGACTCACGCCTTCACAGGGCAGAAACGTGCTTCCCAAGCTGAACGAGAATCTGTGAGGTGGTTTACTTTCCATACTGGCCCCAGATTCAGTATTCCTGGCATCCTTCAGTCATGGAATCCTGTCTTTTGGCTCCTGGTGACAGGCAGCCTGTCACCTCTGGTCCTGGTGCCATGTCCAAGGAAATGCTCTGTGCCACAGGGCATGGAAAGACACAGTTAGAACAGGAGAACTGCCAATGGCCGAGGTTCCACACCAGGATGAGCGCAAGGGAGTGGCTGTAGGCCACTGTGGTCAGTCTGAGCGAGCTTCCCTTTCACAACCCACACTTGGATGACTAGATGTTGCACACATTTGGCTGGCTGTCCTTTGGGGACATTTTAAAGTCCTGCCTCTGGTCTTTCATTGGCACAGTGACGCTTTAGATCTTTGGCCAAGTTGCCTTTGAATTTTTATAGTAAGGTAAGCCAGCCAACATTTAAACCTTGTTTCTGACACCTGCCCATATGATTAAAGTAATGCAACTCACACAGGCTCACTAGTCACCATGTCGTTACATTATAACAGAGCTTCTGCTTAAAACTTAAATTCGTTCTATGACTCAGATGTGTGGTGTCTTCAGCAATGGGACCTTTCCATCAAGTTCTAGAGAGCAGCCAATCACATTGACAGTAGCTGTAATATTTAGGGTTTTATTGCAGTTCACTGACCAAACACTCCAAAAGAGGTAACCCTTTTGGCACTGGGCTATTTACTTGTTAGTTTGTGGTATCTAGCAGGAGCATTGTTACCCCATTATCAGGTAACTCAAACTTTTAAACAAGTAAAATTTTCCATTCTGGTGGTTTCAGAAGGATTTGTTGTAGGTTACCATGACAGTCTTGGCGGTTTCATTCACTATGAATCATTTCAGATGCATAGGACACCACCAAGATTATATGCAAATATTGCTAAATGAAGGTACTCCAGAAAACCTCCAGGGGTTAGCATTTATACCATACAATCTCTTCTCCATTTTGATCTCTACTTCTCTCTCTCCCTTACACACATTCACCCTTCCTTTTTCATACTGATCATATTCCTTACTGATTTTAAAGAGTATTCATCTAACTTTTGTTTTGCAGTCATTATAACTCATATTTCCCAACTATTTCCTAGTTATTTACTGTTACAAGATCAGTTTGGAGCCCTTCTCATCTCAAATGAATGCAATTAGCCAGGAGCCCAATGCTACAACCATTCCCATTTTGCACATAATTGCACAGAGTTCACACCACTAGACTGGGTAGGCTTTTGACAATATGCTCCTGTTGTCTTTAGAACACACCAATTGAAAGATTCATGTCATGATTCCTTATGGGTATCTGATTGAAACAAGAAACTGATTTGACTTTGTTATTTGTCTTTCCTTAAAGTAAGAGTACCATAGTTAAAGAAATCAAGGAAGATGAGATGGCAGTTAAAAGAGGAGCAGGCTGTCATAGAACTCACTGTCTCAAAGTGAAGGCTGACTTTCTGTCCCACCTGGTCCTGCCACACTTCAGCCCCAAATAAACACACTGAGGCTACATTAATTAGAATCTGTTTGACCGATGGCTCAGCCTTTTTACTGGCTATTTCTCCCTTAATTATTAACCCATTCCTATTAAACTATGCATTGCCATGAGGTTGTGGCTTATCCGTAATCCAACTTTACATTGACCCACTGAAATAAACTGATAAAATAATTTAGGATACTCTAGTTATTCTCAAGTCCTCTAATGAATTATGGAGCATTTTTGAACAAATAACCTTTAGTACTGAATTGCCACAAACACAAATCAATGTTCTCTTGTCATAAATATGTACATACTTTCCCCCCACTGTTTTATTTCTTAATTTTATTAAAGCTACAGATGGGATATTTTTGTTATAAATGATAAAAAACAAATATGGTTCAATTTTAAGTCAACTCACTTTTTTTGTAAGTACTTTGAAATATTATAATAACCTCCTTAATATTATTATAATCATCTTTTAATTATCTTATCAAAATAGCCTTAGGAATGTTTTGAAACTGTTCTAATAAAAGATATAGAAACAGGAATACAATGAAAATATAGCATGAAACAA
Organism: Mesocricetus auratus; assembly: GCF_017639785.1. Taxonomy (NCBI): domain Eukaryota; kingdom Metazoa; phylum Chordata; class Mammalia; order Rodentia; family Cricetidae; genus Mesocricetus; species Mesocricetus auratus. Next base: position 60,110,635 of record NW_024429194.1, read on the forward strand.
CAATGCATTTCATAAAATTGTCGAAGAATATTGTGTCAAAATTGCTTTTTTTAAAGATGTGGAATGGTTTAAAAGCTATAATTGACATAAAAAGTGGGAAAAGGACAAAGCCACCATGGCTAGTTTAGGAAGTCATAAATTATAATAGGCAGAATGAACTCAAAGTATTTTCAGTGTATAATGCAGAGTTTTGAGACTCAGAATTATGCTGACACAGTGGTCACTAGAAGCTTCTGCACTTGTCCACATATGTCTATGTAGCACATATTCAATAATTTATTCTTTATCTCATTTTGAATGATTTCCTTCAAGAAAGTACATGTAAAATAGAACTGCTATTTCCACAGAGTCATTCTTCCACTAACACTCCTGTAACTGCTGCCAAATATTTCTGCAATAGTTTAAAATGTGTTTCACCATTCACCATCTGTTTTTTCTCTAATTTTTCAAAACATGGAAATAGCTGAAGATAAGGGAAAGTTCTCTGAAATGCCAGACTGTGCTGTATAAATATAACCTATAATATATACATACAGCTATGTCTTGGGAATGCAAGCTACTAATTTGTAACATTGAAAAGAGTAGTTGTTATTATAATAGCAATTGTGACTTTTAAAAAGATTATATATATATATATATATTTTATATTGCCTGTTTCTTGTACATTAGAGCCAGTGGTAATAATAAATGTTTCCAAAAAGTATAACTTGAGAAACTCAAAAAACAAAACCCAATACCGAACCAATCAAACAAAAATAACTGGATTAAAAAGTGGGGGAAAGACTTAAGCAGCCATTTTTCAAAAGAAAACATTTCAAAGGCCAATGGGCACATAAAAAAGTGATCAACTTCACAGGGCATAAGGAACCATGAGGCACCACCGAACCCCAGTACAAATGCCTAGTAACAGCAAGACTAACAGCACATGCTGAAGATGTGGCGAAAATGGACCCTGGCACACTATTGGTTGTGTGAATTAGTGAAGACATTATGGAAAACAGTATAGAGGTTCCTTGAAAATTAATACTACAGCTAATGTTTGAGCTATGAACCCTGGCATGGGTAGATATCCAAAAGAAGTAAAATTAGTGTGTTGAAGAGGTTCTACACTCCTGTGAGTTAAAAATAAGCTTGAGGTCACAATGATGCAACCATTCCACCTGAAGAGTCTGGACAATGCAAGACTACTCACGGCAGCGTGCTGGAAAGAGGGATACACAGGGACAAGGAAAACACATGGCTTTATTCTAACTCAGGTGGCAAGTGGCTCTTTCTCACATTGGCTGGAGTCCCACCTCACAGTCTTACACAATTGGCTCCTTTAAAAGAATTGGCACACAGGAAGTGAGGGAGGAAGGGCCAGGCCAACCACTTTAATTGGAGAATGTAGTAGGGCCTTTGTATAAACAAAGGGTGTCTGGGTGGGGAGATTAAAGCACTTGCATAAACATCTTACAAGATAAGGGAGATAAAAAAGAATAAATTCCTCCCCTAAGCACAAGTTTTAAAGTATTTGATAGAAGTTTCATATTAAATATTTCTTATACATGTTCATTGTAACATTATTCATAATAGCCAAGAAAACAAAAACCCAAACCTAAATATCATCAGTGATGAAAGGATAAGGGAAAATGCAGTACTTGTTAACAACAGAGTCATAAATTCAGCCATAAAATGACAGAAGCTGTGTTGTATGCAACACTGTAGATTATTATACTAAGTCCGGAAAGCCAGGGACAGAAAGATCAATACAATATCTCACATGTGTGGAATCTGACAGTGTTGACTTTCATATAAGAAAGCAGAATAGTAGTTCCCAGAGTCTGAGGAGAGGAATAGGAGAGGGATGAGAATGGGCTAATCAATAGGCACTGTGTTACTGTCAGGTAGGTTACAGGAGGAGGATAGGCTAATCAATGGGTACTGTGTTACAGTCAGGTGGGTACAGAATGAGGATGGGCTAATCAATGGGTACTATGATGCAGTTAAGTAGGCAGAGGATGATCTCAGGAACCACTGCACAGCATGGTGACTGTAGGTAACAATAATGTACAATGCATTTCAATAAACTAGAAATGGGGAATTTAAATAAATAGTGTTTGAGAATGTAAATATGCTTAGTCTCATTTAAAACATGCTATATGCAAAGTGCATCAAACATCATGTATGTGGAGGCAATTGGGATGTATGAGTTTTATGTTTTCACCCATTAGTTAAAAAAACAAGAAATGTAAATAAAATAAATACAAAGTATGGCTTTACTTAGAGAGTAAAATATTTCCAAGGTAAATATAATCAGTCTTATTCCTATGTAGATTAGAACACACGTTTCTATTTCTTTAGAACCTGTCACTGTTTAGCATGGTGAATCTTTTTCTATAATGTGATGTTTTATAAACTTCAAAACTATTATAGCAAGAGATTAAGCATGCCTTAGGATTCTGTTTGAGCACAGTGTTCCTTCTGGGAAGTGAGGCTGGAGTACAGGGACCTACACGGATATTAATATATACATGTCTACACTGGTTTGTGAATATTTAAGTAACATGTTGGATAAAGAGTTCTAGTCTTCCAAATGATAGTTTCTCTTTTAGGTAATTTCCCTTTCATTGCTCTGGAATTTCCTAAAGGTGGCCTCATTTGGCACTACTCCTTTTGTAACTTGCCTCTGCTTGCCATGATGTCCATCCCTCTGTTCTTCTCCTTAATGCTCCCTGCAGTCTCTAAAGCACTTTCTCGTACATTAGATCAGGTTTTGTTTACTCTGAAGACAACCAAACTGCCCTTTCTTAGAATTCCTTGCCTGTCTACCTCAAATCTAAGATGGTTTAAGATGATTTCATGTAAGGTGATCTCTTTTATCTGACAGGAACACCTTCTTCCATTACTGCTGTGTGTGTCTGCCGTGTGTGTGTGTGTGTGTGTGTGTGTGTGTGTGTGTGTGTGTTTATGTATGCTGTTTGAAATCAGAAGGGTAGTTATTTAATCTTCAGTAGACTTGATTTAATGAAATTCATCCAACTTGAAGTTACCACCTTTGGGTAGGTATTATAAGGCAATTGGTTTTACCTAGAGTCCTTTAAAATTCTAGCTTTTGTTCCTTATTGAAAATATAGCCATTAATTCATCAGTTACTCAGTAAGATGTCCCCACAAAAGTCTTGCTGAATGCTTCATGTGCATGTTTAAGTGTCAAGAGAAGACGAAAACCCCAGCATTATACCACCCACAACAGTGAAGCTAAAGGGAACCAATTATATTAGAATGGTACACATTTCCCCAACAGAACAGAAAAATATACCTAGAAGTACTTCAAAATTTGTAATCAATGTAGATGCATTGAATTAAAACAACTCATTTTAGTTTTATAGACTCCGGGCAAACCTGATAGGATCCCATTGCACCTACTCTTGCGACTCCATCACAGAATAGCAGCCCCAGACTATTTTTATTTTATTTTTTACCTTTCTACATAGCATTTTTTGTTGATGATTTGGGAATTTCACATCATGAACCCTAAGCAAACTAGTTTCCCAGCCCTCCCAGTTCTGCCCCCTCCCACTCTTGTGACCTCCCTACCAAAAAGAAGGAGTCCAACTTATGTTGCCTGTATGCTCATTGGAGCATGTCAAAATCCCAGTGGGAAGCCCATTAAAGAAAACAGAGTCCTTCTCCACTTCCAGCCTTGCCAGAAGCCGTCAACATCCTTATCACAATTTTTAAGAGTTCTCTTGGATGGCTTTCTGTCTAGGTTGTTACCTCTTTTGGAGGTGGGGCAGGGTGGGGTGGGGGTTGTCACAGAAGCCTTCTGTGTCCCTCTTTCCTCAACTGTGAGTCTACTGTCATCACTACCATGGCAAAAGTGACTTCCTTGCCCTTTACAGTCATCGGGAGCACGGATGATGGACATACACATAGTTTCCGGTGACATCATACGCCATGGACCTCAGTATGGTCTCCAGTGGCAGTAGAGACCACAGATATCAACACGGCTCTCTGCTGCAGCATGGTCCACAGGTCCACAGACACCATGAGAGCCCTCTGCAGGAGCACAGGCCAAGGACATCAACATGGCCTCAGGTGGCAGCACAGGCCACTCACATCAAAATGGTCCCCAGTAGCAGCATAGCCGACAGACATCAACATGGCTTCAGTACCTTTTTATTTTTATTTTTATTTTGGTGTGTGTGTGTGTGTGTGTGTGTGTGTGTGTGAGAGAGAGAGAGAGAGAGAGAGAGAGAGAGAGAGAGAGAGAGAGAGAGAGAGAGAGAGAGAGAGAGATGGTACATATCTGGAGTTCAGAGGATAACTAGTGGAAATCTTTTAACATGTGTGTCCCAGGGATTGAATTTAGGTCATCAGATTTGACCAACATGCCTTCACCTGCTGAGCCATCTTGTTGGGCCATTTCATTTTAATTTTAAGACAACATCTCTAAAGGTTCCAAAACTGGCCTTGAACTCACTCTATAGCTCAGGTCGGCCTTGAACTTGTGAGCCTGCTGCTTTCACTTACCAAATTAGTGGGATTGCATGCAGGTCTGTTTTACCAGGCCCAGCCTTATAACTACTTTTTTTTGACAGGGGTTGGGGGTGGGGGGTTGTGACAGGGTTTCTTTCTATAGCTCTGGCTGACAAGGAGCTTGATCTGTAGACATGCTGTCCTCAGATTCAGATATTGGCCTGTCTCTGCCTCCCGAGTGCTGGGATTAAAGGTGTGTTCCACCACCTCTCAGAAATATAACTCCTTTTTAATATTTGATTATTATTTTCCATATTTATAAGCTACACAGAGCTGTAACTACTTTTTCAAATGTTTAAAAACTAGTTTTGCTACTTCAAAATTCCCATAAGCAAATAGAAAACTGGTGCCAAGATACCTAAGAATATATATATGTATATATATATATTCATTATTAAAAATACTTACCTTACTCTTCAATGAGAGTCTCAGAGCTTGGGGGAAGTGATCGTGACACAGATGTCCCATTTACTGCTAGAGTAGGATGAGTTTCACAGGCCTCCACCCTATGTAAGGAGCTATTGACAGCTGCCTACTAGAAGAGGGAGAGTCAGTTTTCTCTAAGGGTGATGTTCCTTGTATGTTGACTATGCTGTAGTGAATGGTCTCATGTCCATACATCCATATATAGATGAAGCACAAATTGAAGCTGGTGGGTTATGATAAAGATAAGAGGATATGAAGTTAGGAGGGGATGGGGGATAGCTACGGAGGGAGTTAGGAGGAGCATATGGAGTCAATATGATCAAAATGCATTATGTATTTGTATGGAAATTTCAAAGAATAAGAATGTTACATAGAAAAAACATTTATAACTTTCCATAACAAATGTTTTTGTTCACAGGAGGTAGCAATATCACCAAGATGAATACAATGTAACTAATAGTTGTAAGTTTTTGTTTCTCTGTGACTTTGGAGGCTGTCCTGGAACTACTCTTGTAAGCCAGGCTGGCCTTGAACTCACAGAGATCCACCTGAGTGCTGGTATTAAAGGCATTCACCACCACCGCCTAGCATTTTACGGAATTTTTGATGGTGTTCTCATTATCTGATCAGAAAACTCAGCAGCTTGCCTCAGATACATTCCTAGGTTGACATGATTTCCCATGTCTGTGAATTCTTATGCAGCTTAGTATTTCTGTCATTTCACATATAGGTTAGGAACTTCTATCTTTCCATCAATATTGACTCCTGTGATCATTTCCGAGGTTTGCTGTGTGTTTGTGTGTTGCAATGGTGGTTTCTATGACTTTATTCTTAGTTTTATTTGTGGATTCTGTGAAATAACAGGTAAGGTTTAGGTATTTATAATAAAGGATTAGACGGGAAAGATAATGTAGCTTCCAAAGATATACTCACAGTTAGAGGACATCTGGAAAAGGCCAATAGTGTCTCCCAAGAAGAAAACACTAAAATGTGAATTCATGCATATGATTAAGGATAAAAATATTGGGCTGTTATCAGGAATAAACCTGTAGATTGTAAAAGTCCACAAGATTCCAGAAAAAGAAACAATGAGGTTTTCGTGAATAATATCCTAATCATATTTTTTTATCACCAATGAAAAAGGACTTCATGACATATTCTAATGGGACATAGCTCTCAATGTAAATGGTAAGGGAATAAAATGTTTAAAGTAATCAGTGAATATCTTTATGATTTTTTAGGTAGTAAATATTACCTAAGCAATGTACACATATTGTTATCAAAAAGGAAAAATTGAAGTTAAGAATGCTGTTTATTGGTTAACAGTTAGATACAATGTGGGAGAATGATGCATTTGTAAAACTAACCAACATGTAAAATAAAGGCCTTTTATCCAGAATAAATGAAATACCTGGAACAAGCAGACAAAACAGCAGAAAAAAACCTTAGTAGGTGGTGGTCAAACCATTCATAAATCTATGGAAAAGGTCTCTAATATATTTGGTTGCCTGGGAAATTCTAAATTGAAACCCAAATGAAATGGCATTCCATACCAATTGATTGGCTAAAGTGACTGTGCCAAGTGTTGGGGAGGAAACAGAAAGCCTAGGCCCCTTCTCCATTACTGACAGGAGTTGTAAATTGACATGACTTCCCAAATTACTTGTTAGTATTTAGTAATACTAACCACATCCATATTCTCTGGTCTAATAACTGTGAAAATTCATCATACATTGCCAACAGGAAAGTACAAAGATATTTCTAGCAGTCCTATTTATAGTAAACCTTGTCAGCAGTTGCCAGGACCACCCCAAAGTTGGCAATTCACAGACATACTTTCAAGATCCAACATTATTAGTGTAATGTTTGTTAGTATGGCTTATCTTCATGAAAACATATACAACGGAAGCAGCACAAAGAAAAGACTTATGGGGCAAAGTCCAGAGACCAGTTTCATGTTTCTAGAGTTCTCTCCAAGTGGAACACAGAAGAAATGCTACCCCAACCATTAGAGCTGTCTACCAGGGAAATTTGGTGGAGACTTGGTGTCAGGTGTGTTTTTTCCCTTTTATTGAAAATAGACTTTTTCCCCTCACATAATATATCCTAAATACAGTTTCCTTTTCCTCTACTCCAGTTTCTCTCTCCTCCCCTCTTATCTGGGTTCACTTCATTTCTGTTTCTCATCAGAAAGCAAGCAGGTTTTTTTAAGGGATAGTAACAAAATAAAATAAAAAAATTAACACATCGGAATTGGACAAAACAACGGAATGAAACGAGCCCAAGAAGGTAGACAAGAAATAGAGACCTGCTCATTCACACACTCAGGGATCCCGTAAAAACACTCAACTGGAAGCCATTACATATATGAAGAGGACCTGTGCAGGCCACTGGGCCAAATGTATTCATTTTGGATGCCATTTTATATTTTATTCAATGAAAAGTTTACTTATGAGCATGTTTCTCTAGTTAAAAAAAGTAGATAGGAAGGTAGGAGAAACATATTACCTAGAAAAAATGGTTAGAATTTCTAATAGTTTTGTGGTATAAAAATCAAATAGTAAAATTATGAATGATTTGGTGAATATCAAGTCAGATAGTTTACTGAGAGTGGCATTACAGAGCTTTGTACTGTCCATATAGTGATACTATATCTAATTTCTACTTAGAGCCTGAAATGTGGTCATTTCACACTGATGCATCCAGTATGTCTATTGCATAGGTGTCATAGTTATGTGCTCTAAGTACAAAATACAAGATTCTCAATATAAACAGTCACATCATGTCTCAACATTGTATTGTTGCAGGCATAGCAGAAGCTACTGAGCACATTTCAAACACAATGTTTAGTCTGTTTACATTTTAATATGACTACCACAAATTAAAACTGTATATGTGGCTCATATTGGATTTCATTTAGTGGTATTATAAATAAAAAATATGAATAGACATATTTTCTATTTGATTAGTTTCTAAATACCAAACTCCTAATCAAGTTGTTCTTACTGGTCCTCAGACATCCAATTCCATACGCTAGTTTAGCGTGGCATCTTTAGAACTCTGTTGGCTCTCAGGTCCCGTTGGCTGTTTAAATGTTTATATCTACTGACAAATAGCCATATAAATCAAAAATGTTAATGTCTTGTTTTCAATTATCTTGACTCATGGCAGCATGTAGATTATCTATAAAATATTATGTAACGGGACTATTTAAAACTATTATTATCTTTCCTGGGTCCCAGTCTCTAATTACCCGGAAACACAGTGAAGGCAGCGAGAGCACAGGTGACGATGCTAACAGGGAACTAACTGTACGTGAACTTGGTGTAATGAGCACATGCATTTCTGCCTCCAGGGCTGTTGATTCTATGTGCTTCCCCTAGACTGCGGGGCTTTGGGAAATTTCTGAAAAGAAAACCCAGGATACTAGAAACCTGTTTGTTATGCTATATGTTATTGATGAACCAGTCAACCTCACCTGCTACTCAAACTGAGTCTCAGTGTAAGTCACAAGTAGAACACACATCCTCCGCTACTTCATTTCCCTTTACTTCAGGTGGGACTGCGACAATCAATAAGCACAGGTCAGTTCTTTTTAGTTTATTTCTCCTTATCATGGCAGTGTTTCCAGACTTTCAAACAATGAACGACTCTCTCAGCCCTGTTCACTTCAGATTCTGCTGCGGGCACCCATGGAAGAAGCTTGCTTCTGGTTTAGTTCCATCGGGAGCTCTGCTCTGAGCTGGACTTCAGAGTGTATGTGGGTGATTGCTGGCATCCCACGTTGAGAGCTGGGATACTCAGTCATCCTTTCTGTTTCCTTGCTGCCACCAGCTCAGTGATTCTATTACACTGTTGTTACTGCTGGAGCTGTTGGCATCAGTGCTTACATTCCCCATGTCCTGGAGTGACACTGACGCTATATGGACCAACACAGCTTGGATCTTACTTTAACCATAACCCTTTCACTGCAATATTCATGTTAGGGGCTGTGAGGACATTTTTGGACGGGCATAATGATACTTAGACCTGCTCTCTCACTCAACTGATAATCATATCCTTTAACCACAACTTCAGTCCCCTCACAGTTCTCCTCCATTACAGACCAGCTTGTTTTTATGAAGCTCTTGTTCGTGCCACTAGACAAAACACAGAAAATCCAGTCAAATTTTAACTTAAAAAATTGTCTTAGTCAATTTAGTCTATTCTAACAAAAATATAGATGACATAGTTTAAAAACCATGGAAATTTTCTTCTTGGACTGGGGAGATAATAAAGTGCTTGCTATACAACCATGATGATTTGAGTTCAATTCCAGGACCCACATAAAGATCAGTCTTGTCAATGAACGCTTGTTATCCCGTAGCTGGGGAGACAGAGATAGGGGGACCCCTGGGACTTTCTGGCCAAAGAGTTTAGCCTAAATAGCAGCCTAAGGCAAGTAAGAGATCTTTTTTTCAAAAAACAAAACAAAACAAAACAGTGTGGATGTCTCTTGAGGAATCATGCCTCCACAAAGGTATGCTCACTTACCAGCACTCACACCTGCACAAATACCCATATGAATACCCATACACACAGGAACAAGCACACACAAACACTCACAGGAACAGGCACCTATACACATTTACATTTCATAGTTCTTTAGACTAAAATTTAGTGTCTAGTGAGGGTTCCTTCCTGGTTTTTATTTAAGTCTTTCATACAGTTTTAGTGGTGTGTGTGTGTGTGTGTGTGTGTGTGTGTGTGTGTGTGGTTTATGGTATAAGATAAAGGTAGTATTTGTTTCTATTGCATATGATATTGAGTTTATCCATCACCATTTGTTGAAGATTATGTTTATCCTGTTTCCAGCACCCTTTTCAAAGAAGAATCAATCATATACTCATAGTTTCATTTCCTATGCCAATGATATACCATTGTGTTTTTTATAGTTTTGTAATTTGTGCAATCAGAAAGTATGAAGTCTTCAACTTTTTTCTTCTTGAATTAATTCAGATGTTTGGGTTTCTTTGTGCTTTCATATAAATAGTAGGGTTTTTTGTCATTGAGATTTTGATGAGAATTTAAACTGATTGAGTCAGGCTGTATGAACATTTTAGTAATGTTAGTCCTATAAATCCACAAATAGAGATACCCTCCTATATATTTGTGCTCATTTAATTTTCTTCACATACCACACCCATAATTTTTGGAGTAAAAAATTTCATCCTTGATGGGCATGGTGGCGTACACCTTTAATCCCAGCACTTGGGAGGCGGAGACAGGCAGACCTCTGAGCTTGAGGCCAGCCTAGTCTACAAAGTGAGTTCCAGGACAGTCAAGGCTACACAGAGAAAGCCTGTCTGGAATAACCAAAACCAAAACCAAGAAAAAAGAAATACATCCTTGGTTAAGATTATTTCTAATACTTTCTTCTCCTACATGCAAATGGACATGGAATTATTTCCCAGCTTCTTTTTAGAATTTTCCACTGGTAGTGGTAGAAAGAAAACAGTTAATTTTTGTCAAGTCTTGTATCCTGAAACCTTACTGGTTTAACAAAATTACTTCTATTTCTATTTTCACTCTGTTGTTATACAAACAAACACTATGATCTTTTAAAAGCAGCTGAGGAGAGGGAAGGATTTATTTGGCTTATACTTCCAGGTCAGTCTATCATTAAGGGAAGCCGGGGTGGGAATTGAAACAGTAACTTGAAGTAAAAATCATGGAGGAACTCTGATGTTTGGCTTACTTTCTTATGGAGCCTTCTGTCACCTGCCCAGGAAATGGTGCTTCCCACACTGGACTGGTTGCCCTACATCAGATAACAGTATTAAAAGAATCCCTCAAAAGACATGCTCACAGGCCAATCTGCTCTGGGCAATTCTTCATTCAAGTCTTTCCTTGAAGAAAATTCTGACCTCAAGGTGACAGCTAAAGTTAACTAGGATGTCGAGCTCTTTAGAGGATAGAAATGTTCTCTCTATCTAAGGTCACATCATCTTTACTAACTGTAAAAGATAACTTCACCTTCTTCCATTCCAATTTGAATGTCTCTCATTGTTTTCCTTGCCTAATTGCCGCACTAAAGACTCTGATGCTATACTGAATAAGAGTGGCAGCCATGTGTATTTGTGCCTTGCTCCTGATTGGAGGGAAGAGCTGTCAGTTTCATTACCTAGTAAGATGCTGGGTGTCATTTAGGAGGCCTGGGCAATATATGGGGCCTCTGGTAGTGGATCAGTTTTATCCCTGGTATATGAATGGACTTTTGGAGCCCATTCCACATAGAGGGATACTCTCTCAGCCTAGACACTTGGAGGAGGCCTATGCCCTGCTCCAAATGATATGACAGACTTTGAAGATCCCCCATGGAAGGTCTCACCCTCCATGGGGAGCAGAAAGGAGATGGGACAGGGTGTTGGTGGGGGACAGGAAGGAGGGGAGGGGGAGAGAACTGGGACTGGCATGTAAAACAAGGTTGTTTCTAATTTAAATAAAAAAGAGGAAGAAAAAGATGTGTGAATATATGGTATATGGCTTTACTTATGGTGAGATAAGTTTAAGTGCTTTTATTATTTAAATGTAATTAATTATATCAAGCACCTTATCTGCATCTATTTCGATGATTCTATGATTTTTTTCTTTTGATCTGTTTATTGGGTAAATTGGATTGATTATTTGCATGTTTAATCTTCGTTGTTTTCACTGTTCCCTAAACAATTTAGTTTATATTTTGTTCTATACAGATTCTTTTTATATCCACAAGGAGAAGAGCATTCATTTCATAAGAAAGCTCCTTCAACTACCACCCTCTCTGCTGGCTTTCTTTGGTGTTTCTTTTCTTTGCTTGATCTCATTCTTATGGCTGACACATTTTTCCCCCTCAGAAGTATCAAGTATCATAACAGTTTTGGAAACAATCTTTTCACTGCTGTGAAATTCACATAGAAAGTGTTTATTGTTTATGAACATTTAACCACATACATGAATGCACATGAACACACACATGTGCAAACATGCATATACATTTATTTCTCTTGATTTCTCATGGGCTCATATTCCCAAAATAAATAAACCCACAGCACTAGGACCCGGGAGGTGAACCAGGACACATAACAACCCAGGCTCTATTCCTGTACTCACGGTCAGTCAGCATCACCTCTTTTACTTCCTGTGTAAGCATAGTGTAGATGTATACCATGAGTGATTAATTTTTCACTTTATATAGTTTGAAATATATAATATAAAACAAATGCTTTTGGTTTCTTTTGTTCAACACTGTATTTGAATTTTTGAATGATTGTGCCGTTAGAGACCATTTACCATTGTTGCTGTGTGATTATAACCACATATTTACCCACTATGCTGATGATACATATTTGAGTAGTTGCTATTTTTCTCTTTTAGGAATAGTTCTGGAATGAATACTTTTGTTCGTGACTTTCATGAGCAAACAGACAGATTACTAAAAGTCAAATTAGGTTTGTCTAATTCTCTGGCTTATTTTTGGTCTTTCGTTGGTTAGCTTGGTCTAACATCCGTCAGGACTCTATGAATGAAAAGAATGATATGCATTTAGAATTGCAGTGAATGATGGGCTTGGCAAGTATCTGTCAGATACAATTTTTCACAAAATATTGTTCCAGCACATGATTTTGTGGCTAACTCTTACACAGGAGATAAATTGGGAGAGGAAATACGTTTAGAATTTTAAAAATGCCTTTTCCAGCATGGTTTTACTCAATAATTATTTTAGCAGATAATTTGAAGAAATTTATTGTAATGAATAAAAGACATTAAGATATTTTGCTATAAAGTTGCTTTAGATAGGTATATATTTTTTAAGGTTTGGCTTTGATAAAAATAGATATTTGACCTTTTTAATTGAAACTTGGAATTTGCTTATGTATAACACTTGGCTGTTATCCATGAATTATTCTGCCATACCTCCTGGGGATACTACAATGAGTAAATGAGAAGTTTTCAACCTATCAGGCTAGGCTGAATTTATGTGAACGTAGCTCACAGAAGTAAAGCTGACTTATTCTGGTTCTAAAATCTGTTTCTCATGTGCTCAGTGATGGCGCTTCATTCTGCCTTTAACGGAATTTTACCGCTGGGGTTCTGAGAGGCTGTCTCCTGAATGCAAGTGATTTCCTTTCCTCAACTATGAACAGAGATGCCCCTTCTGAGCAGGAAAGCAAGAAGGTTTGCCTTGGCCAAAACCTCATGGCCCTGAGTCAAGTCCATAAGTGCTTTTTCAAGTGCCTAGACTAGTTTCTTTGAGGACCAGACAAGGTAGACTAAGAAGGAAATTACCCAGTCATTTCTGTTCTGGCATCTATTAGTACACATCTGTTTCTTTCAGTTCTGTAGGAGAATGGGTCTGAACTAGCCACTTCCCTGGATATGAGGATACATCTACTATGAGACCGAAAATAATTTTCCTGCACCTACAAACAGTTGGAGACTATATTATAAAAAATTATGCCTAATTACAGTTTATTTGTTAAATCTCTCTCATGCAGGCTGCATAGTATTTCTAATGATATTTACAGAAGTAGAAAGCTTGAAACTTGGGCATTTGTTCTAGGATTTCTCAATATGTGGACCATGCCCTGGTCCTGTTGAATCTGAGTCTCTGTTGAAGGGGCCTAAACACTGTCACTTCTGTCAGTTGTTTCAGATAACTCTGGAGTAAACTAATATTCAGTGTCTATATGGCCTCATCCTTAGGTCATGCCTTGCTGAACTGACTGTTAGCACTCATTTGAGAATAAAAGAAACATTATCAGTAAAATAACTGGTGTGAATTCAAATATAAATACTTTTAGCTTCAGAGACAAAGTAACTGTAGAGTTCAGACATCATTAGTTTATCAAATTTTAGTGTCACTCTGATAACATACACAACTTTGCACCAGAACAGCACAGATTTCGGTGTGATAACCATGCAAGAGTAAATGGGCTTTGCTTAAGTATGCAGTAACAATGGAAATATTTATCTTCAAGAGTGAAGAAGAGACTCTGTTTGAACACCACGTGTCAAATGTGAGCTTCGCTGGGTTACATTTCTTGATTCTTTACTTAGTGGTGAGGACATTGTAGGGCTTGGACACGTGTTTTCAGTGTTAATGTTACTGTGCCCATTTTTTCCTCTTTATCCTTTCTTTCCAGCAACATCACACTTTCTCTACTCAGGGTTTAAGTTTCTATGCCTCAACAAGTAACAATATCTTAATCATATTCTGAGTAGCAAAAACCCCAAGTTTTATCACTAGACCTAGATACTATTCTTATGGCTTTTTCCCACTTAAAAGAATTAGAATAGCATTCTTATTCTCTTCAACAAAAGCCCTGAATATAAGAACATTTGATCATTGTAAACAGAGCTTTGTTTAGAAAGTTGTCTTTTCTGCCTTTTTAAAAATACAATTTGGATTGCTCACCAGGATGAGTATTGAAGAATATCTGTTGCTTTCTCTTTTTTTTTTTGGAAGATTTTTTTATCCAACTAGACAACCTGGACAGAGTATAATCACGTACTTGCTTGCCGTCATTGTCTTCTCTTATTTTGTTCTCTTTCTGGGGTTAATTTTGCATTATTGAATGATATCTCAGGATTTTTTCAATGGTGATATATTTTTTGAGGATAGGCAGTGTATCAGTGTGCTGCCCTACTAATGCTCAGAGATGCTTATAGATTACTGTTCCCCTGATTTCAAGACTTTGGTAATGAAGAGATGAGAAGCTTTGATCATGTTTATGCTGCAAGGAAGTGACAACATTCACAATTAGTGTTTAGATTTGCTTGACTTAAAAACTTGTGATTTCTTAGACTTTTAAAAAATTATATTTTAAAATGATTTCTCAATATATATGAACATTGTTATGGCTTGGTTCTTTTTTAGTTTTAGTTTTGTTTTTCTTGTTTTGTGTTTGTGTTTCAGGTTTTTCTTTTTTAAAAAAATTGTAATCCTCACAATTCTTTAAGAATTCTACTATGGGGGAGGGACCTGGAGGCAGAAGAAAGCAGTCACCATCATTCTGGTCTCGCCCCTCCACCCTCCAGTAGAGAGATGAGTCCCAGGGCCTCTGGACACCACCCTCTACTCTCCTGACCCTCGGCCACAGGAACCCTCCTGCCACCAAACACCACAGAGGAACCTGGAGGCAGAAGAAAGCAGCCACCATCATTGGCCGCCATTCTGGTCTTGCTCCTCCACCTTCTGGGGGAGAGAAAAAGAGAGAGAGGGGGGAGGGAGAGAGAGAGAGAGGGAGAGAGAGAGAGAGAGAGAGAGAGAGAGAGAGAGAGAGAGAGAGTATGGGACATTGTGAAAAGATCAAACCTAAGAATAATAGGTATAGAAGAAGGCAAAGAAGCCCTGCTCAATGGTGCAGAAAACATATTCAACAAAATCATAGAAGAAAACTTTCCCAACCTGAAGAAGGAGAAGCCTATGAAAGTACAAGAAGCTTTCCAAACACCAGATAGACTGACCCAAAAAAAAGTCCCCTCACCACATAATAATCAAAACACCAAACATACAGAAACAAAATCATATTAATAGCAGCAAAGGAAAATGTCAGGTAACATAGAAAGGCAAATCTATCAGAATTACACCTGGCTTCTCTATGGAAACTCTGAAAGCCAGAAGGTCCTGGATAGATGTTATCCAAACACTAAGAGATCACAGATTCCAACCCAGCCTATATTCCCAGCAAAACTCTCAACCACTATAGATAGATTAAACAAGATATTCCATGACAAAACCAGATGCACACAATGCGTATCCACAGCCTTTTAGAAAGTTCTAGAAGGAAAACTCCAACCCAAGGAAGTTAACTACACTCACAATAGCATGGCAAATAGATAATCTTACTTTACTAGAAGCCAGAAATAGGGGAAAAACTCATAAATAATACCATCACCAAAAACAGATCCAAAACAAACAAGAATCAACAATCAATGATCATTAATATCCCTGAATATCAATGGTCTTAACTCACCTATAAAAAGACACAGGCTAGCAGAATGGATACAAAGATAGAATCCATCCTTCTGCTGCATACAAGAAACACACCTCAATTTAAAGATAGATGTTACCTCAAGTTAAGGGTTGGGAAAAGATTTTCCAATCAAATGGATGTAAGAAGCAGGCAGATGTAGCTATCCTAATATCTAACAAAATAGAATTCAAACTATAATTAATCAAAAGAGATGAAGAAGGTCTTTTCATATTCATCATAGGAAAAATCCATCAGGATGAAGTCTCAATTCTGAACATCTATGCCTCAAATACAAAGGCACCCACATTCATAAAAGAAACATCACTAGGACTCAAATCACACATAAAACCCCACACACTTATGCTGGGAGACTTCAACACCCTATTCTCACCACTGGAAAGGTCCACCAGACAGAAACTTAACAAAGAAACAAAGGAACTAACAGAAGTTATGACTCAATTGGGTTTAACAGACATCTATAGAATATTCCATCCAAACACAAAAGAATATATCTTCTTCTTAGCACCACATGGAACCTTCTCTAAAATCTACAACATACTGGGCAATAAAGCAAACCTCAACAGATACAAAAAATTGGAATAGCCCCCCATATCTTATTGGACCACAAATTGCAGAAATCCCACAAACTCATGGGAATTGAACAATGGTCAATTGCATCACTCCTGGGTAAAGGAAGAAATAAAGAAAGAAATTAAAGACTTCCTAGAATTCAATGAAAATGAAGGCAATACATACCCAAACCTATGGCACACTCTGAAAGCAGTTCTAAGAGGAAGGTTCATAGCACTAAGTGCCCAAATGAAGAAACTAGATAATAGCCACACTAGAGAATTAACAGAACACCTGAAAGCTCTAGAACAAAAAGAAGCAAACTCACCCAGGAGGAGTAGAAGCCAGGAAATAATCAAACTGAGGGCTGAAATCAATAAAGTTGAAACAAAGAAAACAATACAAAGAATCAATGAAACAAAGAGTTGGTTCATTGAGAAAATCAACAAGATAGACAAACCTTCATGCAAGACAGAGAGAGAACATGCTAATTAACAAAATCAGAAATGAAAAGGGAGATATAATAATAGACACTGGGGAAATCCAGAGAATCATCAGGTCATATTTTGAAAACCTGTACTCCACTAAATTGGAAAATTTAAAGGAAATGAATGATTTTCTGGATAGATACCACTTACCAAAATGAAATCAAGAACAGATAAACAATTTAAATAGATCTATAACCCCGAAAGAAATAGAAGCAGCCATAAAAAGTCTTCCAATCCCCCCCAAAAATCCAGGGCCAGATGGCTTCAGTGCAGAATTCCATCAGAAATTCAAGGAAGAGCTAATATCAATTCTCTTCAAATTGTTCCACACAATAGAAGCAGAAAGATCACTGCCAAACTTTTTTTACGAGAGTAAAACTACCATAATTACGAACCACACAAAGACACAACCAAGACAGGGAACTATAGACCAATCTCCTTCATGAACATTGATGCAAAAATACTCAATCAAATACTGGCCAATCAAATCCAAGAACACATGAGAAAAATCATACACCATGATCAAGTAGGCTTCATCTCAGGGATGCAGGGATGGTTCAACATAAAAAAATCCATCAATGTAATCCACCATATAAACAATCTGAAAATGAAAAACCACATTATCATCTCACTAGATGCTGAAAAAGCCTTTGACAAAAATCCAATACCCCTTCATGATAAAGGTCTTTTAGAGAACAGGGATAACAGGAACATATTTAAACATAATAAAAGGAACATACAGCAAACAGACAATCAACATCAAACTAAGTGGAGAGAAACTCAAGGTAATTCCTCTAAAATCAGGAACAAGGCAAGGGTGTCCACTATCTCTATATCTCTTCAGTATTGCACTTGAAGTTCTATCTAGAGCATTAAGACAACAAAAGGAGACCAAGTGGATACAAATTGGAAAGGAAGAAGTCAAACTTTCACTATTTGCAAATGATATGATAATTTACATAAGTGACCTGAAAAACTCTACATGGAAACTCCTACAGCTGATAAACACCTTCAGCAATGTGGCAGGATACAAAATTAACTAAAAAAAATTCAGTAGCTCACTATATACAGACAATAAAGGGATGAGAAAGAAATCAGAGAAACATCACCCTTTACAATAGCTACGAACAAAATAAAATATCTGGCAGTAACTCTAACCACACAGGTGAAACACTTGCATGACAAGAACTTTGAGTCTTCAAAGAAAAAAAATTAAAGAAGACACCAGAAAATGGAAAGATCGCCCATGCTCTTGGATAGGTAGGATCAACATAGTAAAAATGGCAATCTTACCAAAAGCAATCTACAGATTTAATGCAATCCATATCAAAATACCAGCACAATTTTTCAAAGACCTAGAAAGGAGAATCCTCAACTTTATATGGAAAAACAAGACCCAGAATAGCCAAAACAACCCTGTAAAATAAAGGAATGTCCGGAGGCATCACTAACCCTGACTTCAAGCTCTACTATAGAGCTATAGTCCTGAGAACAGCTTGGTATTGGCACAAAAATAGACAGGTAGACCAATGAAATCGAATTGAACATCCCAACATTAACCCACACAACTTTGAACACCTGATCTTTGACAAAGAAGCTAAAATTACACAATAAAAAGAAAGAAAGCATCTTCAACAAATGGTGCTGGCATAACTGGATGCTGGCATATAAAAGACTGCATATAGATCCATATCTATCACCATACACAAAACTTAAGTCCAAACTCATCAAAGACCTTAATGTCAATCCAGTTACACTGAACCTCTTAGAAGAAAAACTGGGAAGTACCCTTGAATGAATTGTTGCAGGAGACGGCTTCCTGAATATAACACCAGTAGCATAGACACTGAGATTAACAATTAATAAATGGGACCTCCTGAAACTGAGAAGCTTCTGTAAGGCAAAGGACACAGTCAACAAGACAAAAAGGCAGTCCATAAAATGGGAAAAGATATTCTGTAACCCCACATCTGACAGAGGACTAATCTCCAAAATTTACAAAGAACCCAAGAAGCAAGTCTCCAAAACACCAAAGGACCCAATAAAAAGTGGGGCACAGAACTAAACAGAGAATTCTCAATAGAGGAGTCTAAAATGACTGAGAGACCCTTGAGAAACTGATCAACATCCTTAGCTGTCACAGAAATGCAAATTAAAACAACTCTGAGATACCATCTCACTCCCATCAGAATGGCTAAAATCAAAAACACTAATGACAGTTTATGCTTGAGAGGATGTGGAGAAAGCATAACCCTCTTCCACTGTTGGTGGGAATGCCAATTTTTATAGCTACTTTGGAGACTGGTATGGAGATTCCTCAGGAAAATGGAAATCAGTGTACCTCAAGACCAAGCAGTTCTACTCTTAGGCATATACCAAAGATGTGCATTCATACCACAAGGACATCTGTTCCACTATGTTCATAGCAGCATTATTTGTTACAGCCAGAACCTGGAAACAACCTAGATGCCCCTCAACTGAAAAGTGGGTAGAGACAATGTGGTACATTTACACAATGGAGTACTATTCAGTGGGGGAAAAATGAAATCTTGAAATTTGCAGGCAAATGGATGGCACTAGAAGAAACCATCCTGATTGATGTAACCCAGTCACAAAAAGACAAACATGGTATGTACTCACTCACATATGGATTTTAGACATGGATCAGGGGAGTGCCAGCCTACAATCTCACAGCCAAAGAGTCTGGGAAACAGGGAGGACCCTAAGAGAGATGCATGGTAACCCAGAGAAGGCAAATGGGATGAGATCTCCTGATCAGATTGGGAGAGGGAATTTGGGGGTTGTGAGGGAAGATGGGAGAAATAGAGGGGGAGGAGGGGAGAGGAGGACATGAGGGAGCAGGAAGTTTGAGTCAGGGTAAGAACAGAGGAGAGCAAGATGAGAGATAACATAATAGAGGGGGCCATTATAGGTTCGAGGTAGAGATCTAGCACTAGTGAGATTTTCATAGATCTACAAGAATGACAGCAACTGGCATTAAGGGGACCATAAATGCCCTCCCCACATAATGAGATTGATGCCATCCTAGAACCCTTATCCAGTGGCTGATGGAAACAGAGACAGACACCCACAGCTAAACACTGAACTGAACTCCTGGAACCCAGTTGCAAAGAGGAGTGACAAGCAAAGGAATCAAGACCTGGCTGGTGAAATCCACACAGGCAGCTGACCTAAACAAGGGGGAATGCATCGACCCCAGACTGATGACTGAGAGGTCAACATGGGACTGATCCAGACCTCTGCCTCCCCCGAACCTGGATGTCAGAGAGGAGGCCTCGGTAATTTATGGGACGTCGGATAGTAGATCAGTAATTGTCCCTGGCATTCAAATAGACTTTGGGAGCCCATTCCACATGGAGGGATGCTCTCAGTCTGGACACATTGGGGAGGGCCTTGGTCCTGCCTGGGATGATATGACAGACTTTGAAAATCCCCCATGGAAGGTCTTACTCTCCCTGTGGAGCAGAGGGGGCATGGAGTGGGGGACCGGGGGT
This sequence comes from Mesocricetus auratus, assembly GCF_017639785.1. Classification (NCBI taxonomy): domain Eukaryota; kingdom Metazoa; phylum Chordata; class Mammalia; order Rodentia; family Cricetidae; genus Mesocricetus; species Mesocricetus auratus. Next base: position 60,131,151 of record NW_024429194.1, read on the forward strand.
TGTGGGGGCGCAGGGGAGGATGGGAGGGAGAGGGAGCTGGGAGTATCATGTGTAAAGGTTAAATAAGAAAGTTATTATAAAAAAAGAATTCTACTATGGTGGCAGTGGAGGCTGGGAGATGGCTCAGTGGTTAATAGCACTGGCCACTCCTCCAAAAGACCCAGGTTCAATTCCTAGCACCCATATGGCAGTTCATAACTGTCTATAACTCCAGTCCCAGGGTATCTCTCATACTCACATCAGACATATAGACAGGCAAAACCACAATGTACATAAAAAAATCTTAAAGAATTCTACTATCTGCTCTACATTGAGGGTAGTACTTAGTAAGCTCAGTCTACCCAAATGATCCTGTACTGTGATGTTAATCACACTATAATATTTTAGTCTACATACTAGATATGGACGTTTTTAAGGCAACAGGAACCTAGACTTTTTTCATTTTTGAATTCTTATTTTTTTTAGCCCCCGAAGAATAAAGCATTGAATAAATGAGTTAAGTGAGTATAACAGTAGCCAGTACAAATTAGTAGCTTGACTGAAAACTGTGAATCCATTGCAGATGAAAGTATTTAGAGAAGGATGGAACATGAGGACATCACTCAAATTAACCTACAGAATTCCATGTTTCATTTTGCAAGTGATTATACTAAATCTGTTAAAATGAATTCCCCTTGCTTTGTCTACTTACTAAAATTAAGGTCAGAGCGTTTCATAATTACAAGGCTTGTGCCCCTTAAAAACAGTTTAATTTATTGTTCTTCTAACAGGCCAGCTCAATAATTGAGCCACATAAGAAGAGTGAGGAAGGATAAATGCAAAAAGAAGACTCTAGTCCCACACATGGCACATTAGACCAGCAGTGGAGAAGTGGGGTCTGCATTTCAGAAATTGGTCCAAACTGGGCCACATAAGAATTCTTCAAGGAATCTTTGAGGCACTTAACTGAGTCAAGCAACTCAGGTTCTGGTTTCAGGTCTGCTGTTGACTGTGTGTCAGTAAGGAATTAGTTTGCTGGAGTCTCAGCTTGTTGGAGCAAAGACAAGAAAATGTAACTCATGGGAAGTTCTTGAAGGCTTTAATAAAATCACGTAGGAAAATAGACTCAGGCTGATTCCAAAAGCTGATGTTAATAAACAACAGCTAAAACAGAACCATTGCTTGTTTAAATACATGAATCAAAATTCTTTGTCTACACATGTAATTAATAGTGCTGTCATCATGGAAGAGGGATCAGAAAGATTCTAAGAGTCAGGGACAGTAGAGGATGGTCACTAAATAGTATTTTCAGGGCATTACATTGCCATTGCACACATGAACTCCCAGAAGCTGTGTCTGTATGAACAGGACCTGCACAAGATAAAGCCAGCCAAAATTACAGTGTGGCATGGGGAGGATCTCAGGAAGGCTCATCTCTAGTTGAGGAGCTATGACAATTGATGGCTGCTGAAGAGACATAGGTTTTTCTCTTTTCTGATAGGCTACCCATGCTCTACTAGATGGCCCTATCCCCAGGCTGGCAGCACTGAGTGGACTCCAGTGAATATAAAAAGAGTCCATGAAGTTGGCAGTGGAAAGTGTGGGGGGGTTGAATATAGAAGAGTTGGAGAGGAGGAAGTGGAGGTGGAGCTGATCAAAACACAATATACGTATATATGGAAATAACAATAAATTAAAAAATAACAGTGAAATTTCTTTTAACAATTTTGCATACACCCACAGCACATACATGCAGAGGACTGGAGTGGGTTTCCAGCACTGGATTGGGTAGCTTACAACCACCTGTAATCATAGCTCTACAGGATTTGATGCCCTCCTCTGTCCTTTGATGACACACACATATAGGTGTGCACACATACATAACACACACACACACACCACATACACACCACACCACAGCACGCACATATACACATACCACACACACTCATACACACACACACATACACAACACACGTACACCATATACAAACACACAATATGCATATCATATACAAAACACATACCACATGCACACACCACACACACATACACACACACTACATATACTACACACATCACACACATACCACACACATGCACCACACCATACACACACCACACCACACACAGTACAACATATACACATACATACACACACATCACACATACATATACACACACCACACATATACACACACCACAACATACACATACCACACCACACAAACACACCACATACACACACACATGCACACACACACACATGCCATGCTACACACACACAGCATACACCCACAGCACATACATGCACACACACACACATGCATACACATACACTCACACCACATACACATATACACATACCACATCACACACACACACACATTAAAAATTGGTCTTTCAAGAATTTCAGTGAATGAATTTATCTTTTTTTGTTTTTTATTTATTGCTGCAGAATTTGGTAGGCTTTCTTGATAATATTTACTTAATATCTGTATAAAATAAAAAACAGTGAAATCTTGGAGACAGTGTGTCTTCTTAGTTAGAAATAAGAAGGAAATGGTGCTCTTTTGGTTGGTCGTTTCTGCCTTCAGACTGCGAAGCATACACTTACAACAGCTGTAAGGAGCCTCACCCCTCAGACTTTGGAGTCCACAGTTGATTCTCTAGAAAAGGAACTGCCGAAGGTCACCAAACAGGGATTCCTTTTCCAAACGAAGTTCCCTAATTATAAATCTCCCATTACTAAGGGATGTAAAGGTCAGCATTAGCAGCCTTGCTCTCCAACTGATCATGAACAAATCTGCTAGTGGACATTTGCCAAGAAATGGAGTGTTTGCAGATTGTTTGGCATGGATTCCTATAAAGGAGCAAGCTCCCACTCCACCCCTTTACACTGCATTTCCTGCCTGCCTTGCTCCAAGGAAATAAATGTTTAGATACATTTGAAACATCAACAGCAGTTTATACCAATCTTAGCACAATACATTACGGAGAACAGATAATGTTGCAGTATTGCTCATTTCCCCCCAGTTAGCAAGATCTTTAACTTCACCCTTGAAAACAGAGGACTGCCCTCTTTCCAGACCCATCTCTGTTTGTCCTTGAAAGTTCTGAAGTCCGTGTGATTTAGTGCATTATTTCTCGAGTAGCTTTTTCCGTTTCACACTTTGAACTGAGCTAGTGCCCACACTGCTGCAGGTCTGGCCAATCAGAAGCTCACCATATTTGGATTTTCTGTTTTCTACTTCCAGTGGGTTCCTCTGTCTTTTACAAAAGTAAAATATTTTAATCAAGTGAAAACAGACGGGAAAAAAAAAAGACTCATTCTGCTCAGCCAGGGGATTGGGTTGCTGATGTCATTCTTGCAGTGGTGGCCAAGCGGTTCTAAGAAAAATCAATCTAGCAGACCCCGCTCCTCAGTTAGAAAGGAAAACATTTGTTGCAAGCTCTCTTATCTTCTCCTCCCTCCTCTTGTTTTCTCCTTTCCCCGTAGAAAGGAAAGAAACAGAAGCGAAGGTAAATCTCTGAAAGAGTTGCATGCTTTCCTTGTGTGTCACGCCACACGTGTTTCTTTTCATCCTCCTGTCTCATTCCACTGGTTCATACACATTTTGCGTTCAACACTGTTATTCTTTATGGACAGAAAAAGAATGACACAAAATTTTATTTAGCGGTTCCAAAGCTCTTCTCACACCAGCCTTCCTCTTAGTTCAGGCATTGCTGTTCTTTGTCTAGGCCCTGAACTCTTTGTCTTCATGTAAGCCTGTTAAAAGTATCCAACTGAGATCCAGCTTCCAGTCAGGAGCATGCCTCAGATGTTCTATAAATTTGAATGCAAAATATTTGACGTTGGGAATTCACATCGGACACCTGAGCCTGGTGTCTTACTATTCTTATTTGTCACTGTCATAAGAACTTCATCAGCCACCAGACATCAAAACTGGGTTTCTGAGGTGATTTTGACTTCCCTTTCTTGGCGATTCTGTCTGGTCAATTAGTAGCCAAACACCATTGCTTTGTTCTAGATGAGAGGACTGGCATCACTGAAAGTCACATGAACTTTTTTCTCTTGTTCTTTTTGTGGTGCTGAGGGCAGAATCCAGGACCTTATGGATGCCAGACAAGGGCTTTCCTACCGAGGTACCACCCTGGCCCCAGCCTTATTTTAATATAAAACCAGAAACTCTAGTTTAATCCCTATTTCTACTTCCTGCCTGGGGGACTGGAGTGAGAGACATCTGCTGCTTTAAATTTCCCTGGGTCTCCTAGGAAATGGAGATAAACCTAATGCCAATCTCAAAAGAATTATGGACTTAGACTAGCATGTTGGAAGACTTCTATAGATGTTAGATGCTGTGTTTTTTCACCATCATTGTCTTCAGTCACATGGCCCCTGACTTTATTTCTGCCTAGGATACTGAGTTGTTTAGTCCGCTGTCGTCTGCATCTCTATTTCAAATCCACAGCAGTGTTTCTGCCAGTCAAGGACCCAGTCAGAGCTGAATAAAGTCATACTAGGTATTTCAATATACACAATCAAAGATGGAATGACTGTCATTTAGTAGAACACAGAAAATTACCCAGAGAAGGAACAAGATGAAGATCTTTTTTTTCAGTAGAGCAGAGGGAATGAGGCAGGAAGCTGGGGTGTTCACTAACTGAAGCAAAAGTCCTTGAAAGCAGGAGTCTGATGTGGCTGGGATGCCCCAGGTACCTCCCCAGGGAACAGAAGGAGCCTGACATAGGAGAGCCAGATGAAGTTCCAAAGGTAAAGTGATGTTGACAAAATTTGTAACAAATGGAAAAGAAGGAGCTGATTTTTCACTCCTCTTTTACAGTTTTCAGATTCTAAGAGAAGCATCTGATACAAAAAAGTGATTTGCATCACACCTGGGCATAATAGTAGAAGAAGATGAACTGGGTGAGACATAGGCAGCACCGTGTTGTCTAAAACACAGAACCTCTCTTTCGCCTGGAAAAAAAATCATCAACTACCTGTTCAGGGCTTAGGTGAGAAAGTTCAGATGCCTCAAGGTTTGGGCAAAAATCTACTTTTCCAGTTCTTTCTCCAAATCCTTTATTTCCTCACCATTATCCGTAACTGGGAGTCCCTTGACTTTGTATGTTTTGATTCGTTCTCCTGAAACATTTACTTCTTCTATTGTTTTCCTCTATCGCCTTTTTTATCGTTTTTCTTTGTATTTTAACAAAATCTTCATAATTCAAGATTCATTTCTACTATTCTGTTGAAATTCCAAGGCAAAATTAATAACCTGTTGTCTTAGTTATCTTTAAATTTCTCAGAAAAGACTCTGTGACCAATGCAGCTTATAAAAGGAAGTGCTTAATTGGGGGCTCAAGGTTCCAGAGGGATAGAGTTCATGACTGTCAATGTGGGAAGCAAGACAGCAGGCAAGCATGGTGCTGGACCAGTAGCTCAGAGCCTATATCTTGAGATACAGCCATGAGGGAGAGAGAGAGAGAGAGAGAGAGAGAGAGAGAGAGAGAGAGAGAGAGAGAGAGAGAGAGAGAGAGAGAGAGAGAGAACCAATTGGAAATGGATAACATGGGCTTTAGAAACTTCACAGCCTGTCCCCAGTGACACAACAAGACCACACCTCCTAATCCTTCCTCAAACAATTTCGATAACAGGGGACCAACTATTCAAATATGCGAACCCATGGTGGGGGTCATTCTCATTCAAATAACCACATCTGTTCCTCTGTAAATCCGCAACCACCTCTTTACTCATTCAAAGAAAGTATGTATTGATCTTTTATTATGTAAGAGACACTGTTCAAAGCACTGCACTTTCAACAATGAGCACAGCACTCTTGGTCTCCGATAAGCTGACCACCCTGTGGGACTGACCCTGGAACTGGACTCTGAGGTAACTAGTGGTAATTAGAAAGGGGGAGGTGGATTGGAGAGCAGCAATGAAGTTGGTCTTAGACAAGTTAACCTTGATAAGTTTTTGAAGACATCTAAGAGGAGAACCCAGAAAGCTGTGGTGCATATGAGTTTAGAAGTCTAAAGTAGTGATGGCTAGAGAGATGTATTTGGAATCTGGATTTACATTCTAACTTAAGTGCTGAGGAGAGAGAGAGTAAAGAGGAGGCCTATGGCTGATAACAAATTACCAGTGTGTCTACTGAGGGGCTTCACCCATTAGAACAGGGATGCCAGAGAGGAAATGGGGCGGGCAGGGAAGATCTCCAAATGTGGAGAAATCGGCCAGCACACAAAGGTTGTCACTGGATTGGCAATCTCACTAGAAATCACACAGAGATCCTCTGCAGCAGAGTGAGAGCCCTTTTACAGGAAGCAGAACAAAAAAGAGTAGAAATGGAGATCACTGTTGTAAAGAGCTTGCTTGAGAAATTTGGCCAGAAGAAAAAATGAACTTATTTTACTTTGTATGAATGTCTCTGTTTCTCTGTCACTTCTCTCTCTCTCTCTCTCTCTCTCTCTCTCTCTCTCTCTCTCTCTCTCTCTCTCTCTCTCTCTCTCTCTCTCTCTCTCTGTGTCTGTCTGTCTCGCTGTCTCTGTCTGCTTCTGTCAGTCTATACGTCTGTCTCTCACTCTGTGTGTCTTTTTGTCTGTCTTGATTCTTTCCCTTTGTCTCTCTGTGTGTATGGTTGTCACATGATGCAGAGTACACTTGTACATAGCAAAGCTTGCAGTAGTTGATTTTCTCTTTCTACCACGTGGGTCCTGGATTTTGAGTTTACATCATCAGGTGAAACTGCTAGTGCACTTACTCATTGAGATGTCTCACTAGCCCCAGGGTACTTACTTTACTGTATTATATTTGCTATTGGTCCCAGCTCCTTATTTTATTTTATTTTTAAATTTAAATTAGAAACAAGGTTGCTTCACATGTCAATCCCAGCTCCCTCTCCCTCCCATCCTCCCTCACCCTTCCACCAACCCTCCATCCCCCTCCCCCAATCAGCACACTCCTTTCCCCAGAGAGGGTGAGGCCCTCCATGGGGAGTATCTATAGTCTGTCATTTCATCCAGGGCAGGGTAGGCCCTCCCCCAGTAGCCCAGGCTGAGAGAGCATCTCTCATTGTGGGATGGGCACCCAAGGCCCCATAGATTGCCTAGGCCTCCTCACTAACACCCACATTCAGGGGGTCTGGATCAGACCTATGCTGGATTTTCAGCCATCAGTCTGGGGTTCAAGAGCTCCCCCTTGTTCAGGTCAGCTTTTTCTGGGCGTTAAACAAGCCCAGTCTTAACCCCTTTGGTCATCAGTCCTCCCTCTCTGTCACTGGGTTCCTTGAGTTCAGATCAGTGTTTAGCTGTGACTGTCTGCCTCAGTTCCACTAGTCATTGCTTGATGGTTCCGTTTCCTAGACTCTCTGGCAGTGGGATTGTAGGCTGGAATTCCTCTGACCCATGTCTAAAATCCATATATGAGTAAGTACATACCATGTTTGTCTTTTTGTGACTGGGTTACCTCACTCAGGATTGTTTCTTCTAGTGTTGGCAATTTGCCTGCAAATTTCAAGATTCCATTTTTTTCCCTCTGAATAGTACTCCATCGGGTAAATGTATCACATTTTGTCTATCCAGTCTTCTCTTGTGGGGCACCTAGGTTGCTTCCAGGTTCCGGCTATTACAAATAATGCTGCTATGATTACAGTGGAACAGATGTCCTTGTTGTATGAATTTGCCTCTTTTAGGTATATGCCTAAGAGTGGAATTGCTAGGTCTTGTGGCAGGCTGATTCCCATTTTCCTGAGGAATCTCCATACTGATTTCCAAAGTGGCTGTATGAGTTGGCACTCCCACCAGCAGTGGAGGAGTGTTCCCCTTTGTCCATATCCTCTCAAGCATAAACTGTCATTAATGTTTTTTATTTTAGCCATTCTGACAGGAGTGAGATGGTATCTCAGAGTTGTTTTGATTTGCATTTCCCTGATGGTTAGGGATATTGAGCACTTTCTCAAGTGCCTCTCAGCCATTTTAGACTCCTTTATTGAAAATTCTCTATTTAGTTCTGTATCCCACTTTTTAATTGGATCCTTTGGTGTTTTCGAGACTTGCTTCTTGAGTTCTTTGTAAATTTTAGAGATCATCCCTCTATGAGATGTGGGGTTATATCTTTTCCCATTCTGTGGGCTGTCTTTTTGTCTTGTTGATTGTGTCCTTTGCCTTACAGAAGCTTCTCAGTTGCAGGAGGTCCCATGTATTAATTGTTGACCTCAGTGTCTGTGCTACTGGTGTTATGTTCAGGAAGCCGTTTCCTGTACCAATTCATTCAAGGGTACCTCCCACTTTCTCTTCTAAGAGGTTCAGTGTGACTGGATTTATGTTGAGGTCTTGGAGACATCAGGGATAACAGGAACATACCTACACATAATAAAACCAATATACATCAAGCCAACAGCCAACATCAAACTAATTGGAGAGAAACTCAATGCAATTCCTCTAAGATCAGGAACAAGATAATGCTGTCCATTCTCTCCCTAGCTCTTCAACATTGTGCTTGAAGTTCTAGCTAAAGCAATAAGACAACAAAAGAAGGTCAAGGGGATACAAATTGCAAAGGAAGAAGTTAAACTTTTGCTATTTGCAGATGATATGATTGTATATATAAGTGATCCCCAAAATTCTACTAGGGAACTTGTACAGCTGATAAACACTTTAAGTAAAGTGGCAGGACACAAGATTAACTCAAAAAATTAATAGTACTCCTATATATAAGATGATAAATGGGCTGAGAAAGAAATCAGAGAAAGGTCACCCTTTACAATAGCCACAAACAACATAAAATATCTTGGGGTAATTCTAACCAAACAAGTGAAAGACCTGCATGACAAGAACTTTAAGTCTCTTTTTTGGCAGGGGGGTGGTGGGGGGAGGTTGAGACAGAGTTTCTCTGTGGCTTTGGAGGCTGTCCTGGAACTCACTCTGTAGACCAGGCTGGCCTCAAACTCACAGAGATCTGCCTGCCTCTACCTCCTGAGTGCTGGGATTAAAGGTGTGTGCCACCATCAAACGACTGAACTTTAAATCTTTAAAGAAAGAAATTAAAGAAGGTATCAGAAAATGGAAAGATTTACCATACTCTTGGATAGGTAGGATCAACATATGAAAAACAACAGTCATACCCAAAGCAATTTACAGATTTAGTGCAATCCCCATCAAAATGCCAACGTAATTCTTCACAGACCTTGAAAGAATAATACTCAACTTAATATGGAAAATCAAAAACCCAAGGTAGCCAAAACAACCATGTACAATAAAAGGAACTTCTGGAGGAATCACCATCCCTGACTTCAAACTCTACTATAGATCTGTAGTAACGAAAACAGCTTGTTATTGTCACAAAACAGACAGGTAGACCAATAGAATTAAATTGAAGACCCTGATATTAATCCACACACCTATGAACACCTGATTTTTGACAAAGAAGCTAAAATTATACAATGGAAAAAAGAAAGCATCTTCAACGAATGGTGCTGGCATAACTGGCTGCCGACATGTAGAAGACTGCACATAGATCTATATCTGTCGCCATGCACAAAACTTAAGATCAAATGGATCAAAGATCTCAACATGAATTCAGCCACCCTGAACCTCTTAGAAGAGAAAGTGGGAAGTACCCTTAAATACATTGGCACAAGAGACTACTTCCTAAATATAACACCAATAGCACAGACACTGAGATTAACAATTAATAAATGGGATCTCCTGAAACTGAGAAGCTTCTCTAAGGCAAAGGACACAGTCAAGAAGGCAAAACAGCAGTCCACAGAATGGGAAAAGATCTTCATCAACCCCTCATCTGACAGAGGGTTGATCTCCAAAATACACAAGTAATTCAAGAAGCTATTCACCAAAACATACAAATAATCCAATTAAAAATGGGGTACAGATCTAAATAGAGAATTCTCAATAGAGGAATCTCAAATGATGGAAAGGCACGTAAGAAATCATTCAACATTCTTAGCCATCAGGGAAATGAAAATCAAAACAACTGTGAGGTATTGTCTTGTATCTGTCAGAATGGCTAAAATCAGAAACACCAACGAAAGTTTATGCTGGAGAGAATATGGAGAAAGGAGAATACTCCTCTATTGCTGGTGGGAATGAGAACTTGTGTATCTAATTTGTAAGTCAGTATGGAGGTTTCTCAGAAAAATGGGAATCAGAAATTCCACTCTTAGACATGTACTCAAAGATGCACATTCATACGAAAAGGCCATCTGTTCAACTTTGTTCATAGAAGCATTATTTGTAATAGCCAGAACCTGGAAGCAATCTAGATGCTCCTCAACTGAATAATTGATAAAGAAAATGTGGTGCTTTTATACAATGGAGTACTACTCAGCAGAAAAAAAACAATGGAATCTTGAAATTCACAGGCAAGTGGATGGAACTAGAAGAAATCATCTGGAGAGAGATAACCTAGTCACAGAAAGACAAACATGGTATTTACTCATTCATAAGTGGATATTAGACATAGAGCAAAGGATGACCAGTCTACAATCCAAACCCCAAAGAAGCTAGGAAACAAGGAGGACCCTAAAAGATGCACACATGAACCTCCCCTACCCCCCTATCCCAGAAGGGAAATGGTACAAGATCTCCTGAGCAAATTGGGAGCATGGGGGAGGAGCGAGGAAGGTAGGAGAAAGAGAAGGGGAAAAGGGAAGGTGGGAGGAGAACATGAGGGATCAGAAAGGTGAAGTTGGGAGAACAGAGAAGAGAGAGCAAGGAAAGAGATACCTTTATAGAGGGAGCCATTATGGGCTTTAGAAGAAAACTGACACTGGGGATATATCCAGGATCCACAAGGATAACCCCAACTAAGAATCTAAGCAATAATGGAGAGGCTACCTTAAATGCCCTTCCCCTGTAATGAGATTGATTACTACCTTAAAAGCCATCCTAGAGCCTTCATCCAGTAGCTGAAGCAGAGATTCACAACTAAGCACTCACTGAGCTGAACTCCTGGAATCTAGTTGTAGAGAGGGAGGAGTGATGAGCAAAGGGATCAAGACCATGCTGGGGAAACCCACAGAAACAGCTGACCCGAGAAATTGGGAGCTCACTGACCCCAGTCTCACAGCTGGGGAACCATAATAGGACTGACCCAGCCCCCCTGAACATGGGTGTAAGTTAGGAGAACTGGGCAGTCTATGAAACCTCTGTCAGTGGAACCAGTATTTATCCCTAATGCGAGAATGGGCTTTGGAAATCCATTTCCTATGGAGGGATACTCTTTCAGCCTAGATATATGGGGCAGGGCCTAGTTCCTGCCCCAAATGATGAGATAGACTTTGGTGATCCCCCATGGGAGGCCTCACCCTCCTTGAGGAGTAGATAATGTGAGGGGGTGATGGGGTGGGGCTAGTGGGAGCCATGGGAGGACAGGAGGGAGAGGGAGCTGAGAATCAGTTGCTGCAGGCCGTAGTGATTGGTCAGCCCAAGGGAAGTCTGTGAAGTCTGAGACTGGAAGTAGCTAGACACTCAGTGTGTTCCTGTTCACGTAACAAGCACCTTACCTAGAGCCTGGTTTAGAGGATGAAACGCTGCTGTTCTTCCTTTTCACGAGTTAAGGAAGCAGTGTGTTTGACTAAGTTATGGGAACTCTGTTCTTTATTTTCAGTTCCTGAACTATATTCTCAGTCTTGCAGCATGACATTTCTGAAGTCAAAGAGCAGGCATTCCACTTTTATTGAACTTCCCCCTCACACGAAACCAATCAATCATGTTTTAGACTGCGGGGTCACCAGCTTTTCTCTCTGTGACATTGAAAATATGAAATGTTTCAAAGTGAGAAAACAACTACAGCCATGTAACAAAGATGAGGCCATAAAACAAATTATAATGGGCAAAGTCATTGGCTATTTAATAGTGACTGCTTATTCTACACAATTTATGAAAAAAATGACAAATGATACTTTGTTCTCTAAACTTGCTGAAACACCACAAGTTGGATATTCCTTTATGTCTAGTTCAGCAGTTTCAGAAACACTGAAACATTCTGCATACAGCTGTGTTCCCACTTGCACAGACACAACATCTGCCAAAGCAAATACTGGTCTCTCCCTGTAATTCTACCATTCCACCAGAATTTCTCTTGTATTTATAGGATGGGTGTGTTGATTATAAGCTGGAGTTCTGGTATTTGGTTCTCAACTACATTGTATTTAAGTTCATTCTATGTGTTTTTGGTTAGAACTTGAAAGCAATGCCACTTTTAGATTTGGGAGGGTGCAAAGAAATACAGCCAGACAATTACATTATGTTCATGGTATATCCTCATTATGTGTCTTTGTACCATATGCATGTTTGAAGTGCTCACTATTTCTCTCCTTTCCAAAATATAAATTTAAAAACTCTATTAAAGATTTATATTTTGTATGTAACAGTTAATAGTACAAAATGAATCTTGTTCTTACCATTTTAATCTATTTGTGATATAGAAAAACATGCATTGATGAAGGGATTTAAAAGACATCAGTTATGATACTACAGAGAAGAGTACCAGATGTATCTACACATGTCCATACATCATCCCCACAGTTTGCTCAACTGATAAATATATCAGTGATGACTATTCTTTCCAATAATTGGATTTTATTACTACTTTCCTACAGCTTTCAAAATGATAACACATATCTATTTTAGAAGGGTAAGTAAAATGTTTGTTTTTTATTACATTTTTTTTATTTTTAAGTTTAAATGTAGATTAGAAACATGGTTGGTTCACAAGTCAGTTCCAGGTCCCTACACCCTTAATCATTTTTTAATGTACTAGGAACTTTCTTCAATTTGCACATACATTACTGAGTTAGATCGGGCATATATCAGTTGAACTAGACGTATATATTCTTTGCAATGGCACACTGCATTCAAAGGTCGTTATGAAATAAGACTTTTAAAATTTTACTTTTAATTACCTTTTATTTCTTTAAGCTTATAATGTAATTACATCATTTCTCGCTTCTTTTTCTTCCTTCAAACCCTGTATACAAAATATCTTGAGTTTTTTCAAACTCAAGTCTTTTTAAATTAATTGTTGCTACATATGTATACGTACATATGTATACATACAAACTCCTAAATACATAAAGTACAACCTGCTCAGTTCATAAAATGTTGCTTATATGATATTTGCAGGGATGAACATTTGGTATTAGATAACCAAATAGGTTGATTTTCTCTGGGAGGATTATTTCTCCCCCTCTCAGCATTCCTTATTTGCATGTAGATTTTTGTGTATGGTTGAGGCTTTCTGGTCTTTCCCATCCACTTTGGCATGTCTGTTGTTGTCCTTGTTCAACTCATGTTTAGCAGTCACACTGATGAGCTTTTAATGGCTGTAGCTTCTTGTCTTAGTTAGGATTTTTATTGCTGTGAAGAGACACCATGACCATAACAACTCTTACAAAGGAAAACATTTAATTGCGATGGGTTACATTTCCACAGGTTTATCATCATTATCATGGTGCTACATGGTGGCATGCAGGAAGACCTGGTGCTGGAGAAAGAACTGAGATTCTACATCTTGACTCACAGGCAACAAGAAGTTGTCTGAAACCCTGAGCATGGCTTGAGTATATATGAAACCAATGGCTTGAGTATATATGAAACCTAACAGCTTACCTCCACAGTGACATACTTCCTCCAACAAGGCCATACATACTCCAACAAAGCCATACTTCCTAATAGTGCCATTCTGAATGGGCTTAGGAGGGCCAATTACATTCAAACTACTACACATCTGATACTGGGAAGAAACACAGTCTCACACCAAACTCTTCGTTCCTCTGGCTCTTACAATATTTCTGTTCTTCTTCTACAATGATCCCCAAGCCTTAGTATGGGTACTGTATTATAGATGTATCGAATGGGACTTTGTTCCACAACTCTGCATTCTTATTTGTTGTGATTCTCTGTAATGTTCTCCATCTGTTGCGAGGAGAAGTTTCCTTGAAGAGAGATGAGAATTACACTTATCTATGGGTATATGTCAAATATGTTGGTTTAGTAAAGTGGTGGTTGTTGATTCTCATTCAAGGGCTAGGTTTCCAGTAACAAGCATGGTTTCCCTCCTTTTGAGCAAATCTTAAGTCTAATTAGAGAACTGTTTGTTACCACCAAAATAGGCATGTTACTACTACACCCTTAGGATTATCATTCTATGTGGATCATCGCTATGGCTCACAGGCACTATATTTGTCTAGGATTATTGGTTGCTTCCCTTATTTGGAAGCTGACATGGTGTTTTCATGAAAAAATCTATACAAAGCTTATTGTACCATGGGAGCAGGTACAGGGAACCTCTGAATCCTGTCTGGAGTGCATAATATTTTTAGCAAATAGGGACTTACATCCCACCTCTGGTGGGCAATCAAGGATAATAGAAATGGCCTGTAATGTTTTGTGAGTCTCTTGGACAACCTTGACCAACAGCTCCAAAGCAGATTTTTCATGCCTAGTTTTGGGAATTTTGTTGTGTGGTCTTTGGCTCTTGGAGGGAGCATTGCCATCCCAGATGAGAATATTTCCTTTGAAAGATATATACACTGACTTAAGTGTATTATAAAAATGGAATTCATTTTTAAGCATCTAAAACATTTACTATTACAACAAACATCTCTTGATTACTGATTTCTCAGACATATGATTAAGGAAGGTTTCTGATAAATGGCTTTGTTCATTACATGGCTTCCATTTGTAAACAAGGAATTCTCTCTTGATTGTCCCCTGTGCTATTAAAATTTCTTAGCTACCTTCAAGAAAAGATCACTGGATTTCTTCAAAAAGTGGTTTATTTTGCTTTGTGATCCCTTGGTGCTATTTGTACTCTATCAAGGTAAAGACGAACATAAATTCATTTAGCATACCCTTTTGTAACTCCCACACAATATGTAGGAGTGTCGCTAGGTTCTGCCATCTAGTACTCAGACACTTAACTCAATTTCTCCAGGAACTGTTTCCACCTTCTGTTATTGTAAACTGAGAGATAATTGAAGAATTTGTCAAGAATTCTTGAATTAGTTTTGGATTACCAGCAGTCATTGAAAGAACTATTAAATAGTGATGTTAAAATAATAACTAGAAAAGGGTAGGATATAAAGCAAGATAATATATGTCATTTAGCCATGCAAATATTCCCTTTCCCTAAAGTCCTTGACATCTTACTAATTTGGATTGTCAATTCTTCACATTATGAGATGGAAAAAAGTCCTTGGAAAGTGATTGGTGTTATGAATATTAGACAATGACTATACAGGGGTTGCTAATGAGGTGATTTTATTTGATGCTCTGTGTTTTTCCTTCTATGAGTGGAATAAAAATAAAACAGTTTTGAAAACTTGAAAAATAAATACAGTAGTGAAAATAAAGACAAGAAATGAATATTCTTGGATCATGAAGTAGATCAGTATTTGTCAAGCAATGTCAAACTTTTAGAGTTCTTCAAAATATTATAATTATTAAGAATCCTAAATAGATTTGGGGGATGATATCAATTGATACTATGAACTCTTAGTTTTAAGTTAGTAACTATTTTGAAATAATAATAATAATAATTACATATTGACATAAATTATATTGTTTTATGAAACTAAAATTTAATTAGAAGAGGAACATCACATTTTTAAGACATCAGTTTAATATTGAATTTAATGCAATTCAGAAGAATTTTTATACTTGCATCTGATTTCAATCTACTTCCATATGTCATTATGGTTAAATTCTCTGAAAAATTCTGGCTTCATACAGACACACAGTTAAAAAAGAGAAAAATCTCCCCATCAAATCCCTACCTTCAGTGCTCAGGGGATCCTGGGGAAGAGGAGGTAAGAGGATTGCAAGAGCCAGAGGGAATGGGGGACACCAGGAGAGCAGGGTTCTCTAAATCAACAAGACTTATGAACTTCCAGATAATGAGGAATGAGGGAGCTTGGGTAGAACCTACACAGGTCTGCACCACAAGGGGTCCTAGACCTAAAAGGAGACATGGACACAGGGCCTTACCCTTAACCCAGAAGCAATCTCCAACTGATTGCCACTTGTAAATGAAAACTTTAGTTTTCTCTAAGAAATTTTACTGGGAAAACAAATTGCACCTAAGTTTAGGCTGCATACCCAGAAGTAGATGGCCAACAGGAAAGAAACTCAATAGCATCTTTGGAAGTTCCTTGTCTCATAATGTCATATAAAGAGTTTTTCTTCTTTTTAAAATTTTTATTCTTAAAAAATACATTATATATAGTATTATTACACACACACACACACACACACACACACACTAACTACCCTAGAGGTCTTCTGTTGAGTGTTTTTATGGGAGTTGTGAGTGTGCAAATGAATGGGTCTCTGTTGTGCCTTCTCGTGGGCTCTTTTCCTTATGTTTATTTTATCTTATTTCAATATGTTAACTTTTGTTTAATCTTATAATTTATTATAGTACTATCCTTTAGATGCATCTCTGCTTTCTAATGAGAGACAGAAAGGGAGTGGATCTAGATCAGGGGGAGGGGAGGAAGACCTAAGAGGACTAGAGGGAGGGAAAACTGTAATCAGAATATATTATGTGAAAGGATCTATTTTCAGTGAAAGTAAATAAAAGAAAAGAAAAGAAAAAGAAAAATATTCACAGACTTACCCCATTTCCTTTCCTCATAGAAAATTTAGGAGTTCCCAAGTGTATTTATTCTGTCTGTGATTCAGAGGAAGAAACAGAAGTCAGGTCTGGGGTTGAGTTCTACATGGCTCACTCATATAATTGCATATGATTTGATATTTCTTAATCAAATGCTAATTTTCTGTAAAAACATGTCTCTAACTCATGGTGTGGTTGAGAAAAATCAATAAGACATTTTTGTGAAAATCGTCTTGGACAGCAAAACAGAGGAGATGTAGCAGGCATTTTTAAACTATAAAATCAGAAAATTCTCTTAATAGGAATGATATTTGGAGTGCTTACAGTCATGAATGGCAAATTAATAATAGTTTGGTTTTATGTATAGTATTTAAGAAATTGTAAAGTTTGTTTGCTCCAGTACCCTCTGACACTATTCTTTCTCTTAGTCAGTGTTATTAAGTCAATGATTGAATGAAGTCAAGGAGTTTGAAGGAAACTGGCAAATCAACAAGCATTGCATCACTTACTACTACTCTCTTCCTTTTAACAAGCTGCCTTTACCATGCTGCTTCACAAAGAAGGCACTGCACACTACAGAACTCTGAGGGCTGCCTATGTAAAGCAGCCAGACCTCACATTTCCCATGACCAAAGATCCTCTTACTTAACAAAAGGTGGATTTTCACTCCATTTGTACTCATATAAAATTAAAATAGGGTTATACTTACCTCTTTAGTGTTTTACATTAAAACTGTATTTGAAGTAGAAGCTTCCTAGATAAAATTAGAAGGGGCCCACATAGGAGTGTTTTGCTTTTCTCTGATATATTGACTTGAGCTGCTGACAAAGATATTATTCTGAGCCTGGGAGATGGAATGAGGTCACTATGTGACAAACAGAATTCTGATCTACATACGGTTGCGTATTCAAGCACAGCTTTTCTTGAGCCATGTCTTCTTTTGGAAGGGAAGATATGGGCATGGTTCTACAACAAAACCCAAGTAAAGTTGTAAAAATGTTTTTTTTTCTACGAGAATAAAGATGTGGGGATATTATTCAAGTATTTTTCTGTCTCCCCAGTGGCCTGATACTATAGAGATTCTAGTTCAGCAGCCTGGCTAATGAAACAATTTTAGAAGTTCCAAAACGCAATGGTTATTGTAGAAATTCTCTTGGCATACTGACTAGACCATTATAAGATAAAGTTGATGTCAAGGCTGGTGTTACAGCAATTGGATCTCTGAGATATTTCTGGTAATTCTTCCCATCATATGGCCTATTAAATTTTAAGAGTTTTGGTTGGGATTTTGGTTTGTCCATTTAGGTGAGAGACCAGTGACTTAACTCTGCTTGGCTAGTAATAACTTTTTTGTCCCACTTGAATTTTCTTTAATCACACTTCAACCAGTATTTGCTGGTTTAGTGTACTTTCGAAAGTTCTGTATAAATTCCACAAACATGAGTATCCTTCCAAGATTTTACCTTTACCCTTCCAGTGTTTTTTATACTTCCAAAGAACTTATCCCTGTATATTCGTGATTTAAATGTCAGGGGTTGGGCTTACTATCTAATCCAGTACAAGGATCAACTCTGTCCTGCACATATTTGTTTCCTTAAGGTGTTCTCTTAACAATTGTGTATTACATCAAATGGTGCACAACTTTGAAATTGGAATCCCCTTCATCCTTAAGTTATGATAATGAACTTGATGTTTATAACCATCCGGAAGCCTTCATCCTGTGACTGATGGAAGCAGAGGCAAACACACAATTAATCACTGAACTGAACCCAAGGAACCCAGTGACAGAGAGAGAGGAGTGATGAGCAAATTGGCAAAGAATGGGCTGGCAAAACCAGCAGAGACAGTTGATCTGAACAGGGGAGACCTCTTGGACCCCAGACCGACAGTGGGGAGGCCAGCATGGGACTGATCTGGACCCCCCAAATGTGAGTGTCAGCGAGAAGGCCTGGGCAACCTATGGGGCCCTGAGCTGTGGATCAGTGTCTATCCCTGGAATACAAACAGTCCTCGTGTGCCTATAGCACAAAGAGGGATGCTCTCTCAGCCTGGACTCTTAGGGGAGTGCCTGGACCCTACCCAGAGTGAAATGACAGATTCTAGATATCCCCTATGTGGAAGGAATTGGCAATAGGGTGGGAGGGTGGGAGGAAGGGGAGTGCGGGAGGAGGAGAGGGCGAGGGAACTGGGATTGACATGTAAAACAAGCTATTTAAAATTAAAATTAAAAATGATAAAAAAAATGTAGTAGAGCTCAGAATTTGTGTAGGAAATAAAGTATGTTATAGCTCCAGGAATTGACAGGCTTTGGAGATTGACTACAGAACATGAATTCATAAAATTATCTTTTTGCAGACAAATGGATTTAGGTTGAATTTAGAGTAGGCTAACAAGAAATGGCCAGGTCTTCTAAGGGTCAATCCATTGTCTATGCTGTGTATTTTATATACAGAAAGAGATTTCAGACATTCTAGCAACAGTTTTCAAGATTCCCTTTGTTCCTGATTGAGGGAGGCAAGCACACTGCTATAAAGAAAGCCAGAGGACATTTATAAAATCCCACTCATCCAACAGTACATTATAATTGCACCCATTCCATAGCCAACAAAAGTTACTGTGAAGTAGCTCAGTAGACATATGTGCTCTTTCAAACCTCATTAGAGCATACCACTCATTCCCCAAAATTAAAACGGTACTTTTTCCTACTGGTGAGTAAAACCCGAGTTAGAATTTCCTATGAGATAGGAATAGTACATGTCTTTTCATAGGAAGTGATCATATTGGTGTTTGACTTTTAGTTTTAGCTGCCACAGAGGATTCAGGCTTATGAGGACACAATAATTGGCAGTATACTTAAAATCAAGTTCACAAACTGCTATTTAGCAATCCTTAACAAATAGGAGTATTTATTTAGTCTATGCATATATACTGTATTAATTAAATGGCAATTATGGCAGATATACAGAATGTTTCTGATGTCAAAATGGTATAACAAAAGAGTAAGCAGCCTTGTGGTATTTAGAATATTGGAAAAACCTTTATAATTCAAACTTCAACTATGGTGGTTGAAATTTACTTTAATATATATTTGTGAGTTCAGGGATTACATGAAGATATTTAAATAGAAACTGTAGTGTAACTGTGTCCTGTATTTTAAGTCACTAATTTGGACATAGTTTTATTGATGATTTAAGCCTGTGGGTAGAGAATGTGTCATAGGAGTTCAGAGCAGACCTTCCTACTGTTTTGTACCAATCAAGACTGGGCCCTACAGTTAATTTCCCATGTGACATACTCCACCTAGGAGAGGGAGAATAGATGGTAATTTTTATTACTCAGAAATTGTCTAACAATATTTTCCAAAAGTTAGGCATTTCACACTTCAGACACAGTGATAGATGGTTTAATTACTTTATTCAAATACTAACACAGTTATAACCTATAAAGCAGAACACCGCAAAAGTGGCTTCAAGTAAGTTCATGTATCTGTTTTCCTGTCTAATAGCTAGGTTACAGATGCTTCCTGCACCCCTTGCAAAAGCAGAGAATCCCTAAACTTCAAAACAAGTGACTACAGAGTACAGGAAATAGCTTTCCCAAATCCAGGAAATATTAAAATTAACCAATACCAATAGACTTATAAAACAGGATAAAATAGACCACATGGCTTCCACACTCTCCACTGGCCTCTCTATGTCAAGAAAAGACCCATTCCCAGACCCTGGGTCACCACATATTGGTTAACTGAACAATGAATGTAAGGCTTTGATGGGCTGAATGGTGCCTTCCCAGAAAACCATATTGAACATTCTAGTACTTGAACTTCCTTAAAAAGCACATGCAGGGTGGCATGCTCATTTGGTAGAAATGGCTTTTGGTGTCAGTGAGCTTCTAGACAATTTCTCCTTTGTAGCCTGTATGTAGCCTTGTCATTGAAAATGTTTCCCCCGGGGAAGTACTGACTCATGACTCTTATTTTAGCTACACAGAATTGTCCATTCCAGTACAAACAATCTTCCATGGCTCAAACGAATTAGACTTAAAAGTAAATAATGGATTAGTGGTTTAAAAATTAACAAAACTTTAAAATATGTGTACAAAAAGTTTAAAACAAGTTGCTGATAGGCCAATATGGGTGAGTTTGAGAACCAGATACAGAAGACTGAGAATAGAATGAATCTATTTATCTAACATCTTAGAACAGCAAAGCCATAGAAAAAGAAATCAGGTCAGGCTGCTAGGGCTTAGATGACAGGAAACATTGACTCCAAATTAAGGATTTGGGGAGGCAAAAATATGTCCTATGGATTGTGATTATGATTACGTAATCTCACTCATTTGTCAGAATTCTAAGAACTGTATATCTCAAAATATGATGTCTGTTTTGTATAAACCATCTCTAATAAATACATTTCTAAAGAGGGCATCAAGTGGAGCACATGTTGTGATTAAATTAGCTAGTTAGTCACCGTGGTTTTTTATTTTAAAATAAACTTAGCAGTCTGACGGCAAACTTTTTATTATATCAGCACTAATATCACTATTTTATGCAAATGACTTCTAAAATCTTTACAACTCTAACTCATTGCATTCTCACAACAACCCTGTGAGGCAGACAATATTACTATCCCCAGTTTTCAGATGAAGAGATAAGTCAAAGAGAAGACATCAGTTTTCTTAGGACCACCCATCTGGTAGATGGTTGGATGATCATTTGAGTTGTCTGTTTGGCTTTAGGGCCATATTTATAAGTGCTGAATTTCCATGAAAATTTTAAAGCTATTTTCCTAATTAGTAAAATTTGGGTAACTTTTAAATTATTGAAGAAAATTCAAGGAATGCTAAGACTTAGGAGAGTTATACTTGAGAATCATTCTTTGCCTTAGGAGAATTCTGGAAAGAAATTAATGTTGTAGACATTTCCTAGGGATATAATAAGCAAACATCTGTTCTTCCCAGTAAGTATCACTGATAACAGACCAAAGAAAATTCCACTCATTTAACTTAGTGAACCAATAAGTTTACTGAAGGTACATAAGAACCTGTGGTGACTCAAAGGCTGCTGCATCATTGAAAACCCCACCAGCATGGGTGATGACTCACAAAGCTAATTTTTAGGAACTGAGGTTCCTTGGAGATTCCCCCCTCCCCAGTAATCCTTACTGCTTATTTAACTTTGGGGAGGGAACTTGTGGATCTTGTAAGTTTCAGGCCCTTCTTATGTTTGTTAGTTTTGCCTGCTTCAGGAAATCCTATCATTTCCCATTACTACCAAGGTCCCTGTCCAGGAAGGATTGTTTTAATTCAGAGAAAATAGCTACATAACACTTAATTGCTTTGAATCCGGATTATGCAAATATATAAAGACAACATACTCATGAAGTTTGGATACTGGTAACATTTATTATAAATCAATTAACACATGTGTTTATTTAATTGAAAAGATCCCATAGCATCCGTGAATACCTCAGCAGGTAAAGATGCATACTGTTACACTATGCAATTTCAGTAGGATCCCCAAGATTTGGGATTTGGACCATAAGAGAGAACTGACTTTTGCAAGCTTCTTTTTGATGAAAATGAGATAATAGCAAATTCAAGAGATTATAGAAAATGAAGCAGCAGTTTTTAATATACAGAAAAAGAAGATGTAGAAATGGCTGGTGTACTGATTTGATGAAGGACAGTTTTTTAAGCTCCCTGACTGCAAGACATTCCTGACCTTTTCTTCCATGACTGGACCTGTTCCCTTCTCAAATGAGACAATGCCTTATCTAATGAATAATTTGGGTCCTGAGAACACATTTTCTGGTTATGTGGCCAACCACTTAGTGGACTACCTGTAATACTCCATCTCTCAGAGTTCTGAGAGAGGCAGGTGCACACCATCAGCTGGAAGAGAGGTTCCAGAATCCCATGCTTATATGTAACTCTGATGTTTTCTAGGTGAAGTGCACCTCACACTTACGGTGGACCATCAAAATCCATTTCTTACCCTCTGAAATTCACACCTGTGTCATGAAATTAGAATGTCTCCACCCATGCACACACATATAAATGAACAAGATGTAATTTTAAAATTTTAAAAATATTAGGCAGATAATCTGAATTTTTCACTATAGCCACGTTTCAAAATGTCAGCGACACAATTTACAATAATGAAGTAAACATTCCACAATAACTTTGAATTTCAAGTCTCTGCTAGAACAAAGCATCCAGGACTTCAGACCTGGATCCAGGACTTCCCTGACATGTTAATTGATCCAAGTTATTAAACTTCAGTGAACCTCAATTTTCTCCATCATCCAGAAAAAAAGCAATTATGGTTGTAGCTCGTATGTTTAATTTGGAGATTAATTCATTTAATATACATGTGGTACTTGCTTACCAACCATATTATTACTGTGCTTATTATTTTCACAGTGGCTTCCAACGAGAGTATACTAATAAAATGTTTTGTTCTCTGTTCAAATTGCCATGTTGCTGTTTCAAAGAGTTTATATGTATAGGTGTATCTAATAAATGATGTGTTCTATTTCTGCTCCTTTACCTATTCCTCTTCCTTGTATAGTGTAGATATTTCTATCATTTTCCTAGTAATCTAGAGTTGACATCTCGCAAGCATCTTTATATAGGCTCGCCACCATTTCTCTCTTTGTTGTAAACCATGTTTTTGATTCTCTATTAAACAGTAGGTGTTCAACAAATAACTACTAGGAATAAATACCTGACAGATGTCTGTGTTATCAAGGAGCCTTCACTGTGGTAGAAGACACAGATAAATACAGTGTGGTATCTCTACAAACATATCAGTCTGTGTTATGAAAGAGAGGCCTGGCTGGTCATGATTAAGGAGGCAATGACTAAGTCTTGCTGGCTTCATTATCTACATAGGTGGCAGAAGTTTTGTCCCTGGGTGGTAGGAGAAAGAGAAGGGGAGAAGAGGAGGGGAGAGGAGAACATGAGAGATCAGGAAGATTGAGTCGGGGGAAGAATAGAGGAGAGCAAGAAAAGGGATACCTTAAAAGAGGGAGTCATTATAGGTTTAAAGAGGAATCTGGAGCTAGGGAAATATCCAGAGATCCACAAGGATGATCCCAACTAAGAATCTATGCAATAGTAGAGAAGCTACCTTAAATGCCTTTCTCCTTTAATGAGATTGATAACTACCTTAAATGCCATCCTGGAGACTTCATCTAGTAGCTGATGGAAGCATAAGCAGAGACCCACAGCTAAGCACTGAGCTGAACTCCTAGAATCCAGTTGTAGAGAGGGAGGAATGATGAGCAAAGGGGTCACGACCATGCTGGGAAAACCCACAGAAACAGCTGACTTGAGCAAGTGGGAGCTCACTGGCCTCAGTGTGACAGCTGGGGAACCAGCATAAGACCAAACCAAGCTCCCTGAATGTGGGTGTCAGTTAGGAGACCTGGGAAGTCTATGGGGCCTCTGTCAGTGAAATCAGTATTTATCCCTAGTGCATGAATGGACTTTGGGAGCCCATTCCCCATGGATGGATACTCTTTCAGCCTAGATAAATGGGGGAAGGCCTAGGTCCTGCCCTAAGTGATGTGACCAACTTTGATGATCCACCATGGAAGGCCTCACCCTCCCTGGGCAGTGGATGGTGGGTGGGATGGGAGGGTTGGTGGGGGACATGGGAGGATGGGGGGGAGACAGAATGGAATTTGATGTGTAAAATAAATTTGTTTCTAATTTAAATAAAAATTTATATAAAAAAAGAGGTGCTGTCCCTTATGGAGTCCATGTGTCTACCGTTTTTAGTGGATGAACAGTCTCAAGTTCTGTAATGTATCGTAGGTTCCCCTACTCCCTTTTATTTTACTTCCTTAGTCTAAGGTATTATCATCTCTCATTGTAATAAAGTGCTACCCAATTTGAGTCTCTGCCTTCATCTTTACATTATATAATACATTTATCACATGCTATTCAGATGTCTACAAAATCAGTTAATTCTCAATCCTTTTTGGAGAGGAATGGGTAAAGAATGTGATATATATTCATGTATACTTACAGTGAATTTTTATTCAACTGTAAAGAACATGAAATTATGCCATTTGAAGGAAAAAGAATGGACCTGGAGATAATACTTAGAAAATTAGTCTGACTGAGAAAAGAAGTATTTCATGGTTCTTTCATATGCAAACTCTACATTAAAAATATATAAATATATATAAATGTAGAAAGGGGATTAACGGGGGTGAAATGATGTGTTTAGAGAAAGGGATAAGGCTATAAGATAAAATACTGGATAGAGAATAGAACAAGTATCACAATTTCTCTCATATATGGGACCTAGTTTTATATGTATTTGTGTGAAATGAAAGCAGAAAGGTGACTATTTGGAGGTAAGAAGGGGACCAGTGGGAGGAGGCAGTGGGAATAAGGGGAGATGATTAGAGCAACAATTAACAAAGTACAATAAGATATATAGAGAAATGTGAGTGTGTGTGTGTGTGTGTGTGTAAGTAAAATAAAGAAGTTCATTATTTTCTGTTATGAGAAGCTTTCCTTGTTAGCTGCTTTGGTTTATCACCAGTCAGTCGCCTGGGCTCTGCCGCGTCGTAGACCCCAAATAAACACACAAGACGCTGTATTAATTATGAAGCTGTTGGCCTTGCTTGTTTCTTACTGGCTAGCTCTGACTTAAATAATTACCCCATAATTGTTAATCTAAGTATGTCTCTTACTGGAGAATAGTTCCGGGTTCCTACCCCATGGCGTTACATCTCGAACTCTCTTGTGTTTCTCCTTCCCAGAATCCTCCTGGACTCCTAGTCCCACCTATCTAGATTCCTATTGGCCAGACAGTGCTTTATTAACATAAGACTTCCCTAACAATTTTCCAGGATAAACACAAATTACTTATTTTTATTTTTATCTATGTGTCTGTGTGAGAGTGTTTGCTTGTGAGTGTGGGTATCTGTGAAAGCCTGAAGAGAGCACTGGATGGCGTAGAGCTTGCATTCTCAGTGATTGTGAATCACTCAATAACATGGATACAGGAGCCAATCTGTGATCCTCCACAAGAACAGCCAATGCTTTTAATTGCAGAGTCATCTCTCCAGCCCCTCAATTAGTTTATAAAATAGTTTACCCTGGTGTCTTCCTGCATATCTGTAATTCCAGCAGCTCAGGAGGAGAGTCTTGGCTGAACCATGTTAGTATGTAAATAAAGCTAAGGACAGCTAATAGCCACTGTAACCCAAATCAATGAACAAGGAGAGGACAACAGTGATGGCAGGTCAGACGTGACAATTGAAAACATCATCCTTATTCTGTTGGGGGGTTCCAAAGGAAACTGGACTAGTGAAACAGATACACAGAGAGAAAAGGGTCCCCAAAAGAGGGAGGGAATAATCAAAGAATCAAACAATTTAGGGAAGTATGGTTAAATCTGCAGTGCTTTCTGCAGGTTCCTCTTTTGAATACTTATTTCCCAGGTGGTGGTACACACACACACACACACACACACACACACACACACACACACACACACCTACACACACATGGGAAAGGGGAGAGAGTTATTAGAGTTGCTACACTTACAGGCTGTGGTCTGGGTAGTCCCATACTAGCTGTCTTATGGTAGAAAGTGTTTGTTCAGTCCCTGAGACTGGTTGCTGGATGTCTCAACAGTCCCATTCTAGGTCTAGAGTCCAGGAGAATTCCTGGAGGGCTGCTAGTCTTCTGTCTGTGCTGGCATTCCAAAGAACCTGGTTCTAATACCAGCAAAGAGATGCCTTGTTAACAAGACAGATGAAGTTGCCAGTGTCAGTGAGAGCAATAGGCAGAAAGCAAAAAACCTCCTTCCATATTCCTTTATATGTGTTGTCACCAGCATGTGGGGCTGATATTTGAAGCTCCCCACCTTAATCCTCACAGGCATGCCCAAGCTGATTGGGTTTGACTCTGAATACAGTGATTTTGACATTGAAGATTACCCATCAGATTAGCAAATGAGAGAAAGGACATACTGTCCCAAGGTAAATTGAAGGGATGAGAAGAATGGAGAGGGAGATATTAACTCAGAAAGAGTGCTAAGGATGTATTTTCCTCCTGAGATAGGAACATGGTATCAGGTAGGTCTAGAAGAGACAAGAAACAATGGTAACCCTCACATGAAGTTAACCATCACACAAGTAGGAACTTAGATGGACTAGATAGGCAGACTTGATCAAGAAAGCTTCTTTAAAGCACAGTTTTTATAAAGAGTTTGAAAACCAATAGCAAAGTAAGCTTTTAGGATTGTTATGAGAACTGTTATAGATTCACTCAAGTACTTGCCGTGGTGGGTTGCCGGCATGCCTCATGAGAACCGGGCCTTAATTCTAGAGCCCTGCTCCAACAGTAATGGGCTAGAGCTCATTCTCTACTTCTCAAAAGGCATAGTGGCATTTACTTCTCCAGGAATTCAACTGCATCTGTTAAACTGGTATATCTGCTGACACCTGTGTACATTCTAGAATTTTCTACATTGTTGTGGAAGAACAGCTCTAGCTGGAAACAGTTCACTCTTAATGGTTTCATGGCAACAGATGGCAGAAGCTCATGGAGAACTACAATACAGACATTGATTTATCTCAGCTCCCAAGAGAATGGTTCCTATGTATGGTCTTATCACAGACTTCGAGTGTGATGCAAAGAGATAGTAGAAATTATGGAAGCCTGGGAAATTGTTTCATTGTGTTTATAATTCCCTCTATAGATGTTGTGCCCACAGGTAAACTTAAACACCTGTATTGACAAGCTCATAACTGTTGTAACAGCAAATGGAAACTGATAGGAACAGGCACTGAGATTAGGTTTGCTCGCTCTGCTCCTGCAATCTTACCTTATCATGTTTGAACTTTCAGCCTGGAAATAGTTTCCAAGAGCTGTAGATTCTCCACAAACATCTTTTATCTCAATACTTCAGTGAAGATTTCAAGATACCCCAAAAGTTGGCCCAGGATAATTTTGGTGCCAGGATGATGTTGGTATCTAAAATGGTCTCCTAGTAGAAGAAAACTGGTAATCTCAGTGAAAACGATGTTTTTTTCCTGTATTTATTTATTTTTCTGTCACTGCCATTGATTATTTAGCAAGATACTTTCTCTTTGCTTTTTAAGATTATAATATAATTACATCATTTCTCTCTTCCCTTTTCTCCCTCCAATCCCTTTCATATTCTCTTCCTTTTTCAAATTCATGACTTATTTTTCATTAATTAATTACATACATAAATGTACACACATAGATTTATCTATTTCAAAGAGTATAACTGCAACCTGCTTAGTCTGTATCATGTTACTTGCATGCATATTTTCAGGGATGACCATTTGGTATTAGATAACCAGTTGGTATGATCCTCACTGATGAAGGCTATTACTCTCATGCTCAGCATTGCTTAGTTGCCTGTAGTTATCTGTGCCAGATTGAGGCCTCCTGGTCTTTCCTCTGCCTACTTTGGCATGCTTATTGGTGTTGTCCTTAGTCAGCCTATGGTAGGCAGTCATGGTGGTGAGACTTTATGGTTGTAGCTTCTAACATTATTAGTAGCACAGTCTCATAGCAAACTTGTCGATGCTTTGACTCTTTTTACCTCCTCTTCCTCAATGTTCTCTGAGCCTTAGTTTTAGGAGTTGTTCTGTAGATGGATCCATTAGAACTTGGCTATACAACTCTGCATTTTAATTGGTTGTGGTTTTCTGAAGTGATATCCATCTGTTGCAAAAGAAAATTACATGGTGATGGATTAATAAGAGTATTGACATCATGGTTTTTCTCAGATACTGTTCAAAAAATTAATAGAAGATTGATTTTTATTCTTCATTTAGTCCATTAAGTGGGAGCAAGACAGCCATGGGAACAGCAGTGTTGGTGAGGGAGTCACTGTACAGGACTAGAAAGCCATTCTTTGAACTTCTCCAGAGTCTACCTGCACCACTCAAACTGAAGCCTCAGGGATTTCTTTTACTAAGAAAATTAAATAGTAAATCAAGCCTATATTCCTATTCTAATTATAGACTCTATTTTTTGTATTTATTTTGGGTTTAATTCATTCCACACCATTATATATCTGGTTTGTATTTTTTTCTTTCATGTAGACATATTTTTCATCCATTGCATATGTTTCTTAAAGACGACAGATGTGGCCTTTGTTTTTAGTATGCCATTGTTTTAGTTAGGGTTTCTATTGCTGTGAAGAGACACTGTGACCATGACAACTCCTATAAAGAAAAACATTTAATTGGGCGGTTTTAAGTTCAGAGATTTAGTCCGTTATCATGGTGGGATATGGCAGTGTGCAGACAGACATGGTGCTGGAGAAGGAGCTGAGAATTCTGCATCTTTGATTCATAGACAACAGGAAGTGAACTGAAACACTGGGTGTGGCTTGAGAATACATGAGACCTCAAAACCCACCTTCACAGTGCCATACTTCCTCTAACAAAGCCATACTTAGTCTAACAAAGCCATCTCTCCTAATAGTGATACTCCCTATGATCTCATAAGGGACAATTACATTCAAACTCCCAAAGGCACCCTACCTCCAGTGTTCAGTGAGGCTCAAGGTACCTGGTCAGAACTGAATAATTATTTACAGTTGAGTCACTCACATTGTGTGGGGCAGATTCCTGATCCTTGAGGACTCAAGGTATCAAATATATTAGACTGCTTCAAATGCACTGAAGGCATTCAGATCTTGTCAAGCCTGAGTAGGACACAAAGTTAATGGCTTTTGCTCTTAACAGGAATGTTCAGCTGGGACTACCATGCTTCCTAGAAAGCCATTTAGGGTTAATAACAGCACCATCCACTTTTATGTAGCTCTTTGCAATTTGGAATGTAGTTAATAGCACATTACTCATTTTAGTGTCACCAAACCCTGCATACTGGTCAGGGAAAAGCCCCTTTTCCAACAAGAAAATTGGAGTGCACAGAGATAAGGACTATGTATAACTTCACAAAATTGGTGAGTGGCAGATCTGATGCTGGGACCCACCCTTTCTTCGTCCAAAAGCAGTGTGTTTTCTTCAGTCTACACAACTCTTAGTAGATTTTTCTTACTTTTAACATAATAAAATGCTCTGTGATGAGGAATATGTATAGATATTGCCCTTTAAGAGATGTAGAAACAGCTTAGTGCAAAGTATTTCAGGTTTGTTTTTGCAATTTTATCCAGTTTCTTCTCTAAGAATCCTCTCAGAGCATGAGAAAGGGAACAGAATGAGAACTGGGACAAGAAGTCTTCATCTGCAGTCAAAAGAAAGGGTTAAAAAATATGACGTTTTAAAGGCTTAAAGTGGCGAAGAAACTTCAGAATACCTAAACGCAAAAACAAAAACAGAAAAGAAAAAAGAAAAGGAAAGAAAGAAAATTCCCACCTAAAGGGTGTTTGTCCATCCTCCCTAAACCTTTTTTAGTACCTCTGGAAAAGTCAGTGGGTGTGTTTCTGGGGGAAGGGTAGGGAGGGGAGGATCAGACTCCTATTTGGCTTTCTTAAAAAAAAAAAAAAAGAAGAAAGAAAAGAAAAACCAAACACACACCCAACAGAAAGAAATAAAAGTTTGTCTCTCTTTGGCTCCATCTGCGCTTAAAGTCTACAAGAAGTAAGTGAAATCCCAAGTTGCAGAAGCGCGCGCTCTGATTTGGTTGTTTACCATCAATCAGACGGTTGCTTGGCAGACACTGGATGGTTATGAGCCTGAACAAGCTGAAAGGGGCAGGAAAAGAAGTGGAGGCAGCATTCTTCCTATTTAAAGCTGCATCGCTTGAAAAAAGTTTTCGCAGACTGTGCCGGAGCTGGTGCTGAAACAGGCTGAGGCGGCCTGGGGGCTGGTGCTGAAAAAGAGCCCTCAGCGGAATCCATGGTGCTACAGTGACCTCAGTATCTACTCTTCGTTCCCAGGACCCACATGTCTCATATTTAGACGTGATGGCAAACTGGGTGGTAGCAAGACCTCTCCTCATTCTCACTGTTTTATTAGGGCACTGTGTCTCAATAAAAGCCCAGGAACAAGAGAATGGTGAGTTCGCTTTTTGCTTTGCTTATGGTGTTTATGGCTTGGTTTGGGACTAGATGGAATGTTAAGCTGCTGGAAGAGTGTGAAGAGGAGACTATTTGAAGTTTGAGGAGGGGGCTGTGGGACTTGTACCTGGGAAACAGCTTAACTCTGGAGCTTCTGTGTCTGTCCTGGCAGAGTGGGCTTCTGCCGTCCAGGAAGAGCCAGGATCAGACCAGTCTTTTTGCCTGAATGTAAGAGCAGGACTTTTAAAAGAAAAGAAGAGTGCTTAAAACGGAGCCCCGAAGGCACTTTTAGTCGGAGTCAGTTGTGTGGGCTGGCGCTTTCCGAGCAGGGAGAGCCTCTGCAGAAGCTGGGCAGGGTGGAGTCGTTCCTGTGCGAACTTCAGCTGCTTCATGAAAGTCTTTGTTTAGAGAAACCTCTGCTGCAACTCTGATAGCTCGGAATTTCCTTTGTCTTTGCTCTTCATTCCTCTTTCCCCACAGCCTCAATCCTCCCCTCCCAACGTTTTCATCTGTGATCTTAAAATCGTGTTTGCTTACTGAGAGAGAGTCAAGTTTATTTCTCCATGACAGGGGCTGATAGAAGCCAGATTTCTTAAACTGCGGTATTTTCCCACCCTACTGACTTGGTTATCGGGACAGTGTGGTTCCTAGGGGGTGGGGGGAAGGATGGCTGAAGGCAGGAAATCAGCACGCCTTAACTAATTAGGCATGGAGTATTGATAAGGACATTTCTCTTAGATCCTTGCTTCCTTCCTTCTTTCTTCCCTCCCTCTCTCCCTCCCTCTCTCCTTCTGCTCATCCTTTTTCCTTTTCCTTCCTTTTAAGGCATATCTTGCTTGGGTTATATTGTTAAGCAAAATGACATGGCTGCTATAGAATACTACAAAAAGCAAAGCAAACAACGAGAGCAACGAAAAGCGCCTGGCTCCTGATTCATTTAAGCAAAGTTAAATCCTTAACTTTTGAGGGCTGAAACACCAGCCACAGACATGTTCTCATTTGCAATAGGCCGGCAGAGATCTGAGTCATCACTAGTACTGAACTCAAGCTTCTAACTTAGCACATGTGTTAATCATGTCTGTCTCTGTCTTTCTCATGTGTGTAGCAACCCGTTTCTATACATTTGTCTCCTGCATCCCTGTTTATTTCCTCTAAAAATGTTTAGAAACTGCGTTTGGCAGCTATATATTCTAGAAAAGTATAAGGAGGGAAAACAAAATTCTGGAGATGAATTTCAAGTCTGTTGTAGTCCCATAGAGGGGGCCCTTTTCTAAAATCTTGGAACTTTTTAAGTCAGTTTCTATGTTTCAAAGAGTGAGGGGATTTATACAGGGTGAAACTTATCACATTTCTTCATAATTCCTAAAGGACAGAGAAGTTAGGAATGAGTACAAAAAAAGCAGTAAAATGTCTATTATCAGGAGTCTGCTCACTCCCCTCACCCACCAGGGACTTATGTTAAAATGTTTGTGCAGACTTCATTCCCAACTTATATTAAAATTATGTGATTAATTTTTGCAAAGTATGGACATAATTGAATATGTGTGTTAGTGAAAGATGTAAGATGTTGAAAAGTCTTGAAGGGTAGGCCATATGCTAAAAACCACTTCTAAGTCATTCCATTTATTCTGTAGATATTACTGAAAACTAAGGGGTTTATCTTTCTCTACCATTCATTTACATAAATTAAGAATATAAGGTTGGTTCAAAAGAAGCTCTGCCTCTGAACCAACCTCTTTTACCCTAGTGTCATTAAATAGAAAAGAAACTCAAACCCCAATTTACAGAGAAAGTAAATTCTCTCATAGACATTGTGTATAGTAATTAAAATAGATGTGATAAAAATTAATTGCAGAAAAGTGTGTGTCTAAGTAAGGATAATATTTACAACTCAGCAATCTAGTGTATGCAAAGCCATTTAACTTACACTCGACTCATTTCCCTGCATACTTGGGTGTGCACTGATACTGTGTGAACACTTGTTATACTTCATTTCTCCTGTTAGAACCTGGTAGTTCCACATTATTTTTGTTTTACTTGAGGAACAGTACATATGGGGGATGCTGTTATATTAAAGAAAAGCCTAAGACTTGCATGTCAAGAACATAAAAATTTCAAATTGTTGTTATAAATGGCACTGATAGTGGTAATTCCTTTGTGTTCCCTTGAATATGTGTTATAGAAAGCTGGCATTGTATGGACGTATATATTTATAAGCTTAGCCTGTTCTTCCATCTTTTGTTAGTATAAAGTATAGCTCTCTCTCTCTCTCTCTCTCTCTCTCTCTTTCTCTCTCTCTCTTTCTTTCTTTTAACTGTGGACCATGAAACACAAGCACAGTGCCAGCCTGATGGAAATACATATTGATGCTAAGATATAGTAAATAAAGTTTTAGACATTTGTGGCCAAAACAGAACTACCTCACTCAACTTTAAAGATTGATTTGGATTTTAAAAGTTTGTTAGAAACTAAAAAGAAAGAGTTTGGGAGTTAGACTAACTTTAGTTGAAAGTATAATGTAGCCAAGATGAGAAAATCAGCTTTGCAAGATCTCCCCCACCACCAAACACTCCCTCTGGTGTGTATGGTGTAGGGAGGCTTTGGAATGTTCTACATTTGTTTTTTGTAAGAGAAAAAATACTAGGCCACTTTATTTCCAAATCAAAATGTAACATCTAGGGAAGGATGCACATTTTTGTTATTAGCACCAGGCATACTTAATCTTAGGGAATAGTCTTCCCTAAGAATATTTATTGACTTGAATCATTTTATTCAACACTGCATGAGTGATGGAGAGGAGGCTCAGAAGGGAGTACATCCTGTGAACTTCAGTGCTTCCAGAAGCTAAGCTTGTAACATAAACAGTGATGCAATAGTTTTGTGTATTAGCAGGGTTGATGGGACTTGTGGAGAACTGAAGACACAAATATGCCCATTTTAATCATTCCAAATTAACATTTTTTTCAGGAAGCATTTCATGAGCCACATCTAATATGTCCAATGGCCAAATGTGGCTCATGGACTATGAACTGTCAGTACCCATGCTACAACCCTACACTGAAACTTGATTCCAAGCCAGCTTCAAATAGCAAGAGAAAAAGTGCATATAGGGTTTTTAAAAAAATATTGGGATCTCTTGCATTTTTTTGTGATGTTATACCTGTGATTTATCTTGTAAGAATGCAGACAGGAAGCATTAGATGCGTGAGAGTTAGCCATGCTTGGATGATGTCATTTCAAACGAGGCGCAAAGAAACAGGATGAATATATCACTTAATATATTCACATTTATAAGTTGTTCTACGCTCACTACTATTGAAATGATTTTATTTTAGAGTGCTTCATATGTTAGAATACAGTTTCAATCAAGAAAAATATAACAGAAGCCTTTTCCTTATGTTAAAGAAGATCTCAAGTAGAGTGATGAGCTGGTGATTGAAAAGAGCTGGAGACTCAAACTTTTTCTCTCTGTGTTCTTTCATCCCTAGAGCATAGTCTTTGATTTTACAGTCCTTGGTGACTGCTTGAGATCTGGCTATTGCATGTAGTTTCCTAGTCATCTGGACAGAGAATGAGAAAGCTGTGACTCTGCATTTCTTAAATGGAATCTTCTCTCTCTTCAAAACATTTAAACTTACTTATGCTTGGATGGAGTTTCATCATACAGTCACACAAAGATGCAAGAATGGGTAGGAAAATGTTTATTTTTTAGGTGGACGATGGTTCTGTGATGCTCTACTATTGAGGACACTAGAAAGAATTTTGAGTGATATACTCTGGTGACTGTTTATTTCCGAGCAGAGTGGAAAGCCAAGAACACAACAGAGATGTGTGTGCATGTGTAATAAATATTTAATTATTATCTAGACAACAGTGAAGTGTCACTCTGAATACTTATCTCTCTCTGCATGGGAGGTTAGGGAATCCATTATATTGACTAGTGCAGTGTGCTTCCTCCATGATTTAGTATTGCATAAAGGGTTGCCTGAAGATCTTGGTATTGATACAGCTTTCAGGTCTTATCCTTTTTAAATGTATATGGTAAGCTTGGATGTGCTATGAGAATCAGACCTTTGTGGGTGAGCTCTGTTCACACTGGTAAAGCACTACACTGTGTCTTTGAACAGACTTCTTCTGATACAGAGGATGTGGCTTCTATGCACCAAAGTAGAAATTCTGGGACCTTCGGTTTGTTAGTGATTCATTTTACTCATGAGGCTGACTGAAGTTTGCTGGTAAACCTTTACAAATTTGATATCATTTGATGAAAAGATAATCCAAAGCCTAACACATGGTATTAGGTAAATAATTCGGCTTTACAGAAGACATGCGTAATTCCGATATATTTCCAGGAAGTTGAGTTCATCTCCCATCCCTCCTATCCCTATTTTTCATACATTCAACACTATTACCTCAAGCCTGGAATTGATTATGGTGACCATCCCAAACATGCATTCAGTTCAAGATGGGAAACTAAATCAGGAAGAGGAGGTTCTGTCTTGAGGAGACTGGAATTATGCTAACCTGATATGGCAGTATGGAATCATTTTAATCATACAATTTGTTCCATGTCAAGGATAAATCATGTGTCTTTGGCCTCATGAGGCATATGTTAGTGTTGGATTGGGAACATTTTAACCTAATGTTTTTTGACTCTGCGATCACAACATTGAGAAGTGTATATATACATATGAGAGATACAGTAATGTTAAGAGGAAAAGATTAAAATTGTTACTAAGTAATCTATCATCTAAATTTGGGTAGGTTGTACAAGGTTATAAAAACAAAATTTATCCTAGAGGTAATTAACATTCTTGTATGCATTATTCTCAGTGATTTATTTCTGGATACTTGGATATGACATGAGATATTATCAATTTACTGAAAATTTGCGTTTTTTAAAACTTTTTTTCCATGAGTGTATATACATGTTCATGTGTGTATACTTGGTTTTAGATATCATGCGTGTGGAGGCTGTAAACTGACATTAGATGTCTTCTTTTTCTTCTTATGCCTACTTCAAAATTTATTGCTAGTGTGTGAATATATGTCTGTTTGTGTGTGTACTTTGTGAGGTCAGTTCTTTCCTTCCATTTTTATGTGGGTTCAGGGGATCGAGTTAATGTAGGCCGAATTTACCAGATGAGTTCTTGGCCTTCAATTTTATTTTTTTCAAAGATTATTCATTTATTTTTATTTTGTGTTTCCAAGTGTTTTGCGGGCATGTATATGTATGTGTGTGGTGCCCTCAGAAACCAGGGCGTCAGATTTGGAAGTGAAGTTATAGGTGGTTGTGAGCTGCCACGTGGGTGCTAAGAACCAAACTTGATCTGAAAGAGTGGCAAGAGCTTTTATTTGGTGAGCCAGCTCTCTTGTCACCTCAGTTGTTTTTTTGTTTTTTTTTTTTTTTTAGAAAGGACGGTTGGTTCATTGATTATCTAAAGCGGATGGTATGTGAGCTTCCTGTCTCTGTCTCCCTTTTGCTAGGAATACAACCCGCATTTTTACATAGGTACTGTTTATTCTAACTCAGGTTCTCATATTTTCATGGCAAACACTTTACCAACTGAGCCATCTCCACAGACATGATCATTTTTTATAACCAAAAAATTCATTCTAAAGTTAGAATAATAATCAGAAAAATGCAGACAATTTCCTTACCTTTAAATGACACAAGATTGAAGAGCTGTGTTTTCCATGCCCCACCTACATGGGGGGCAGTCCTGACAACAGAAGGCTTTGTCTTTAAGGTGCAACTGTATGGGACATTTTTATCTTGTTCTAATCTTTATAAATAAGCTGTACTTCAAATTAATGTGAATCCATCTTCTACTGAATTTATTCAATAGGGGAAAATCCAGTGAAGCAATACTTTCCTAACTACACCTTGCCTTCTAGGGAGAAATCACTCATGCCAACAGCATTAATAAATGAACACAAATATATTCATGGAACTTTATCCCTTTAACATTTTGGTGTAGTGTGCAAACTGAAATGTTTACTTGTTCAAAGTTTAGATGTAGGAAGAAGATAGCATCACAGTTTTCTTTCTTATGGCTTTATTTTCAATCAGAACTATGGCTTCAGTTTTAAGATGGGAACTAGCGTGCCTTTGGTCACTTCTCAAGGAGAGTCAGCCTTGATCTCTCCACTGTTTATGAGAACTGTGTTCTTGGCATTGCTGCAGCTCTGCAACATTCCAAGTCCTTTGCATCTTCACCAAAAATGGGAGGAAATAAGACAGCCTTGCAAATGGATTCTGGAGCTTTAACTGAGGCACAAAATATGAACACTTATTCCAGTCGTGACAGGTCTAAGCTCCAGCAGTGTAATCGTTTTCCTTTTAAACAAATCTTAGACTCTTTTGAAGTGTTCTATGGATTTGTTCTGTAACTTGCTTGTTTTCTATCTTTCCGATGAACTATTTGTTATCAATCATGACCTCTTCAACTACTTGCCTATTCACACTTGGCGCTTTCTTCCTAGCCTCTGAGCAAGCTCAACTGTCTCTCAGAACTCATGTTTTCTTTCAGAGCACAACTGCTTCCAAAGAAGAGTAGTCGAGATTTCTGTCCTAGTCTCCCTTTTCTCCCAGGCCTCATTTTTCCCCACTTGACTCTGATTTTGATCACTGTCCCCTGTGGCCCCCCAATCCGTGTAAACTGATGCAGAAAGGAATAACATGCATGATAATTCCATGGCCTCTCTCTCATCAGTTTCAAGGCCTTTCTACTGAATTAACACCATTGAACACTGTAGAGTTTCAAAAATGCAGTTCTCTGAAGGTTTTCCCTCCCCTCCCTGACTTTCTTTTCTTGTTCATAGGACTCCTCTTTTTCTCCCACTAGCTTTTTTTTTCTTCTTTAGTGGTTCTGTCAGGATATTGCCTTTTTAGGTCATCCAGGTAGCTTCCGCATTGTCAAGGGTTTTACTTGGTGACTAATGCTAATTCTCCCACCAATCCCAATCTTTCATATGAATTCTAGAGTATATATCTAGCCACTTAGAACCATTTTGAATTTATGTATCTACCCCCCAAGATTGAGCTATTTTCTTACACAGTACTTATGTCAGTTAATGCCAACATCATTGTGTCATTCAGTGAATACATTTCCAATCAGTCACTAATTTTGCCGTTTCATTTACTAAGTATTTCTGATACATAACTAACATTCACCTTTATTACAAATTTCTTAGTTCAAGCCCTCATTTGTCCATCCCTGGGTTACTGCAATGCCAGCTAAATAGATATTCTTGTCTCTGTTGTGGCACTTTCCTATCAGCAGCTCCATATACCCCCTTTTTACCAGTGCAATACAAAAACAAAATGTAAGCCTGTTTTTAATTTCTTATTCTTCCATGGGAACTCATAGTGTGAAGAGACAGCAACGGTCATGCTTGTTAGCTTGCATGTATTCGTAATGTCACTTGTCATTCTTTACCCCACAATAAAAAGTCTCTTGTAGTTCTCACCCCCAAAGTGCTGTGCTTGTCTTTATACATGGACACACACACACACACACACACACACACACACACACACACACTTTTTTTCTCTTTCCAAACCTCTACTCTTCAGAGTGCACTGAGCTTTAATTTTCTCTTAGTAGAACCCACTGTTCCTTCATTTTTATCTCATAGAACTTAACTCACCTTTCCTTTCCCTGCATGAACCATGAGCCATATGTAGAGGATTTCTTTTTTAGATCTTCCATTTTGACAATTTTCTTTCTAGGCTACTGATCTCAATTCCTCTACAGAAATAGCTATAATTATTTTTATTTGTGTTTAATACTGTGTAGCATCATTTCTTGGGTTATTGAAATATTTTAGTTGAGTAGTCTGTAATGATTACCTCTTTCATTTCTCTCTATGTTCTCTAAGTGGTCAGTTGTATTGATGCTAATTCTCTGTCTTTTGAGAAATAGAGACCATACCATAAATACATTTCATTTTTTTCCTTTTAGACAAACATCTCAAAAGGCTATTAAGCCTACTGTGTGCACATGTTCAGATAGATGGGCTCAGATTTTAAAATTATTTGTGGTTCTCAGCTTTAATTATCTGTCATCTCTTTAGTGCCAAGAAAAAAAGTGAGGAAACAAAAGGCTGCTCAGGGAGCTTGTTCTGGGAGTCTGCAGTCTTCCTGGTTTGCACTCTGCTTCTCTTGGGTTTCTCAGAGGCATACAAGCCATGCATGCTCCACCCATATACCAGTTCCATTCTGTTTCTGTACCAACTCAGTCTACTTCACAGCTGATTTTCTGAAAATATGTGAGTCATAAAAGTCTCTACTGAAAATTGGAAGCCATCTTTCCACCCAGCCTTTCCCTGGGTCTACATTTGCAGTAAGAGGAGTTGTTTCATGGCAAAAGGATGTACAAGGCAGGACTACCTGGATACAGCAGTGAGTTGAGCATCTTTCACAAACTTTGCAGTGAGTTTCTTCGTTCTCCAGAGGCTGCCAATGCACTCCACTCCCTCCACTTCAGGACATTATGGTGATTGACTCCGGATAGTAAACACTGTTGCTGGTTAGGTACTCTTCGGATTCTGCAAGACTTTTCTTGCTTCTCTATTCTACAAATGTAAAGGAAATCACAACAACAAGATGATGGGATTAATCCAAGAGGAGAGATTAAGATAAAATTTTGTCCAATAATTTGTTACAATGAAATTATTTTATTCAATCTGTGATACCCAATATGTTTGTTCTCTGGCCATCAGCATTAAGTTTTCTTATTATATAACCCTGAAGATAATGGGTAGTCTCATAGCACTTTAGAGATTTAGCATTTTTCTTGCTTTCATTACCTGTTATATATTTATTTGCTCCTTTAGTAAAAGAATCTGTCAGGTCCATTAATGTTAATTTCAAAGTATTTTTAAAGCGTCTTCAATCCCAATTTTCTAGGACTTTATATGTAATAAGTGACAAATTACAGTTCAATTCTGAAGAGTCACGTTTCTCACGCAAGTATGAAAAGTTTTAGTTGAAATTTATGATAAGGTAGATGTTATACAGTGAGATTAGCTGATTATCATGAGAAAAGAAAATGTTTTCTGATTTTCAATAGAGAAACAAAATCTTTCTGTCATTTGCCCAGAAAGCCTATAGTTTCTTTGAGACTTCAGAAAAGAATTGGCTATTTCAAGGCAAATGAAAATACCCCTATGTAATAATAATCTTTTGCAAAACTTTGTATTGAAAACAAAAACAAAATCAGGAAAAGAAAAGAAAATATCTGAGGTTAATGAAAATGGAATGGTGGAAAATTCTACTTAGGAACTTGCATTCAAGTCTTATGGTACCTGTCTCAGATAGGTGTCCACTGCTGTGCCTACTAACCATTAGGAGCAACTTAGGAGACAGGCTTTATTTGACTTACGGGTCACAATTCCATCATTGATGGAAGCCTCAACATGGAGGAACACTGCTTATGGGCTTTCCTGATGGCTTGTTCAACTTGATTCCTTGTACAACCCAGTACCTCAACACCCACAGGCTAGGCTGTCCCACATCGATCAGCAAAATGTACTACACACTTGCCCACAGGTAATCTGATGGGGGCATTTTCTCAATTGGATTCCCTCTTTCCAGATGTGTCTAGGTTTGTTTTAAGTTGACAAAGGCCAGCCAGGATAGTGCCATAGTAGGATGTTGTTTTGGATGCTTCTAAAAAATTTCTTGGGTGCTTTATATTTTCTTTTTTAATGTAATATTTTGTTCTTCATCAATATACACGTGTGTATATTCCCATCACATCCCTCTTATTTTTTCCTTCAATTCAACAACCCATATTACCCTTCCAACTTCATTCTCTTTTCTTATTTAAAAAATATACAGCCCACTGAATCCAATGAGAGTTTCATTCATATATATATATGTATATATATATATATATTTACTGACTGGAGTATGTCAGTACCTCAGAGGACCATAACTTTAAAGAAGCAGACCTTTCCTTCCATAGTAGCCATCAACTGCCATTAGCTCCTGGGATAGTGAGGGTAATTCAAAAGCCCCTCCTTCACCCAAGCTAGAATGTTGACTGGCTTGGTCTTTTCTTTTCCTTCCTTCCTTCCTTCCTTCCTTCCTTCCTTCCTTCCTTCCTTTCTTTCTTCCTTTCTTTTTGAAACAGGGATTCTCCATGAACAATCCTGGCTGACCTGAACTTACTCTGTAGACCAGGTTGGCCTCAAACTCACAGAGATCCACTTGACTCTGCCTCCTGAGTGCTAGAATTAAAGGCGTGTGCCACCACCGCCCATCTGACTGGCTTGACCTTGTACAGCAACCACAGCTGCTGAGAGTTCAGGAGTGCAGCAGTCTGGTCATGTCCAGAGGGCAGTTTTCCCCAGTTCTCTGCAGCCTCTGGCTTTTACAGCCTCACTACTCAGGATGCTTTCTTTCATCACACTCAGAATCTGTTAAATTTGTAAAAGGGGGAATGGTTGGGATTATTCCAACTCTTTTATATAGAATCAGGGCAAGTTGCAACAGAATTCATCTAAGATGTACCAGTGAAGACATTCCAGGTTCCACTGTGAATATTTGTGTTCAGATAAATGGAGGATAACAAAATGGGATTAAATTAGTACAATGTATGCTATTTCCATATAATTGACATGTAAAGATCGCCTCATACATTTGGTAAATATGCACCTCACATGGGCTGCCTCATGTTCCTGCCATCTGTTCCTTTGGTGGAATATGCTAGAACTGTGGTTCTTGCCCTTCCTCATGCTGTTGTTACCCCTCAATACAGTTCCTCATGTTGTGGTGACCCCCAAGATAATTTTCTTTGCTACTTGCTGCATGTTAAATAAAAGATCCAGAAACCGATATTGGGCTTTAAGCTTCAAGCTGAAGATCAGAAAATCACTAGCTCTTACTTCTACCTCAGTTCTGACAAAAGGGGCAATCCTCAAACTGCTCCCGACTTCACTGCTTCTCAGATTCATTTACAGTGCTATGCTCTCCTCAACATGTCTAGAGACTAATTCTCAGACTGAATGTCTCTACCTTTTATACCTCTCAAATCCTAAGATTAAAGGTGTGACCCCTGATTCACTCTCTGGTAGCCCAGGGTGGTCTTGGACTCAGAAATTCATCTGCCTTTCTCCTGAGTCCTGGGATTAAAGGTATGCACCACCACTGCCTGATCTCTATGGCTTGAGGCTGGCTAACTTTGCTTTCTGAATCCTGAGGCAAGCTTTAATATGTTACCACAGCTACTTCTAGAGGGCAATTTTGCTACCGTTATGAATTATAATGTAAATATCTGTGTTTTCTGGTTGTCTTAGAAGACCCTTGTGAAAGGGTCATTCAAACCCTAAGGGGAGGGGGTCATGACCCACATGTGCTAGAAGGAGGAGCAGGTCTTTTCTTTCTAAGAAATCTCACCAACAGGATTCAAGTTGCACTTGAGAAAACTCATCTGGTCCTGTCCAGTCAGCACTGTGTGGGTATCAGGAGTGAGGGTTTGGAGAATGTGAAGTCCATGGGAAGAAGGGACCTTGAGGGGATGCAAGCAATTCTAATAAGTTGAGTGAGACAGCTGAACTGAAAGACAATAAAATGTAAGGTTCTATGACACATTTTCCTATTTTATAACTAGACTTCAATTTTTCTGTGAGGAAATTGTAGCTTCCTCTGAGAAGGTGGGATCTACTGTAATCATTATCTCTTCCTTATTCAAGTCTCATCAGGAAGTTTGTCTCAAAACCAGTCAGCTCTATTTGTAGCTTGGCATCTCTTTTTCAGTGGGTTTAAAGTGACTTGGAGTAAGCAGCTGAGAGAAATCCCCAGCAATCAGCTGAGTGTTTATACAAAGGCCCCATCTTCTCTCAGACTTGTCTGCCTTCTGATGTATTTTAAGACTCCGCTTGTAGAGGGCGAAACATGCAGTTAACGAGATGAGAGCTTCAAGTAAACAGGCTGTAACTTTCTTTCATGAATGAATTGTTGAAATAATTTAAATGAAAAGCTTCTAACTTAAAACTGGACCAGGACACAGGGATTCTGCATTCTAATTGCAGTTCTGTCATGGGGCCACTTGGTGATTTTGTGGAAGTGACTCAAATTCTCTGGGCCTCAGAAGCCTTCTTCAAATCATGTGGTATATTGTTAAGCTCTGAAAACCTTCAATGACAGAGGATTTATGTAAAATTTCTTCACCAAGGTCAGACTAAAGTTATAATGCTAGAGTATATGATGTACACAGTTGGATCTCTGGGACCATACATAATATGTATTTTCTGTGGGTGATGTATTGTGTCCATTTAAAATTAGGGTTTAAAGTTTCGATCCAGGTTTCTAGTTATTTCTTGGAGGATGTGGCTATGACTTATAGAAGCTAATTTTCCTGAACAACATAATGTTCCCACTAAGCTGACAGTTCATCTCTAATGTGATAGCAGTAATTGTACAGAACTAACAAGAAAAGGTGGAAGGTGAAAAGGGAAGAGAGGGAGAGAAAAAGGAGGAACTGAGTGGTGAAAGGAAGAATCATGTGAACTGCCTGTGAATCTTGTCTGAAGAGTAGGCCATAGAATTGTCGCATTCCTTCTAGTTCTTCATTTCTCATTTTTTTTACAATAATGTTAATTGGAAGAAGTGAAAATGTTCAGTCTAAATATGTTACTGTGATTCATTGTATTGGTATTTCCTGAGCCCGGAACACTTTAGACCATGCTGTCTGCCCCTTTTTCATTTCTGAGTTTCTCTCCCATTTTTTTCTTCACAAACCGTGAATGAGATATGTGAACATTTATGTTCCAGAGTTCTGCTGGAATTTAACTCTGAGACATTCATTCTAAGCAGGAAATAAGAGTGAATGATTTACTGGCAGACACACAAACCCTCTGTATTAAAAAAATCTCTACATTGTATTTCTAGTTCATGAATTATTAAGATAAAAGTCTGATACACAATTTATAGAATAAGTCTTATTGTCTAAGAAAAGATGAATGCATAAAGAAAATGTAATATGTATGTACAGTGGAGTTTATTAAGTATTATCTGTTCCCTACTCATGTCTTATCATATTTTAGCAATAAAGTATAAGATTATGTCATTTGTAAGAACCTAGATGGAACTGGAAGTCAACATGCTAAATGAAATATAATGCATATTTAGAAATAAAGATATGGTTTTTCTCATATACCCTGAATCATATATATAAATACATATGTAATTCTTCATATATGTGGCATGAAATTATTAGGGGGACTATTGGAGAAGAGGGAAGGGTATTGGGAAGAGAGAGTGAGGCAGGAAAGGATTACGAACAGTGAATACAATCCAAGAGCATATTACACTTCAATAAAACTGACACTCAACCCAAATGCTTCCATGCTAAATTAGAGACTACAAAAAGAGCACACTGTCACCAGCTGAATGGGCTCTACAGTGAGAGATGTACTTGACCATTTGCAAGCATTTAAATGTAATTTGCTTTTTTAAAGGGAATATAAGTCATTGTATCCTTAAAATCTGGCTAAGTGAAGATTTCTGATGGCCTTCAATAACATATCCATAAAGTTAAGGACCAAATTAAAATTTCTAGGTGTTCAGGTATATTCAAATACATTGACTTCTGAACTAACTTCATATAATAGCCATTTATGTCATTACATTAGACAAACTCAGGTAATTTCTTTTATTTGCACACTGTTTTCTCAACATAAGGGTCTCTTCAATATTAATGAAATCATGAGCATCTATTAGGTTTTGTACTGTATTAGTATAATTTTATTCTAAGAAAAAATTATAGTGGTGTTAAATTAAGGGAGAAGATTATGGTTTCATTAAGAGTTTGTGAAATTCTTGGCTTGGAAACTTTAATCTATACATGATGGTGATATTTTCTACCATCATAAGTATAGCATAACATCATTTTCCACAAATAATTCATTACTATAGTACTAGTCACTTCTCTTATCTATAAGGATTTCTGTGATGTGGTTCAGGACTGCATCTATTCATTATTGAGCAATTATCTATAATACTTGCAATTAAAATTCAGCAAATATTCACTAGATGCCTACTATGTTTGGTTATCATGTTAGATTATAGGAATGTTTAAAAATTAAATGCCCCCTTAAAATTTTCTAATTAAGTAAAAAAGAAATTGTAATGTACAACTGTCATATTCTAAATAGTTTAATGATCATACTGATTTTATTGATGCTAAAAATGTTGTCTTCAAGGCA
The DNA here is from genome assembly GCF_017639785.1 of Mesocricetus auratus. Taxonomy (NCBI): domain Eukaryota; kingdom Metazoa; phylum Chordata; class Mammalia; order Rodentia; family Cricetidae; genus Mesocricetus; species Mesocricetus auratus. The sequence continues at coordinate 60,176,024 of NW_024429194.1, forward strand.
GGACATACCAGAAGGAATAGGGCATTTTGAACAAACCCTTGGCAAAGATTTACTTCAAATAGGAATACCACGAAATATTTAGTTGCACTGAAAATTTAGCCCACATTTTTTCATCCAAAGCACATTGTATTCCAGTCTCTCTTTTATTGGTATGTATGACAAGACATTTTGAGGTAGACAATAATCTAGATGAGAATTCCATTTGGTAGACTCTGTTCAGTAAGGTTGCAAAGTCATCCAGTTATCATCTCCTTAAACAGGTAGCAGGGACATGTTGTGTGGTTATTACTGAAGATAAATTATTATGTGCATTCTTATGCCTTTTATATATTTTACTTAAATGTTCTTAGAAAGTCCTTTAGTGAATGTTTGAAATTATTCTGTATAACTGACTTTTTGCTTTTGCTTGCAGTTAAACTTCTCTATTTCTCTCTATATCTATATTTATATTTATCTATAAATATGTATATCTATCTCTCTATCTAATCTCTCTCTCTCTCTCTGTGTGCATGTGTGTGTGTGTACATTGTTGTTCTGTCTTGATGTATGTCTGTGTGATAGTATCAGATCTGATACCCTGGAACTGGAATTATAGACATTTAGGAGCTGCCATGTGTGTGCTAGGAATTGAACCCTGGTCCTTAGGAAGAGCAGAAAGTGATCTTAACCACTAAGCCTTATCTCCAGCCCATCTAGATATATTTTTAAGGATTATTTACTTGTGTATATATGTGTGTGTTTGTGTATGAGTGTTTGGAGGGGACATTAGATGTCTCCCTCTATTATCCTCTATTTATTTTAGGCAGAGTCTCTCTGTGATCCTAGGCCTTGCTGCCTTCAACCTCATTTCAGCTTTCCAAATCCTAAGATCACACAACCCATCTCTAAATTCTCCTTTTAGAAATTTTTTCCAAGTGTGTTAAAACATGCATCATTAACAACAAATCGTTTGAGGACTGAAGAAATGGCTCAGTGGCTAAGAGCATTTGGTGCACAGTTGTGAGGACAAGAGTTCAGATGCCAGCACCCATGTGAAAAACCACATGCCCTGTACCAGCCTGGAACCCCAACTCTGAAGGGCAAGGAGGCAGGAAAAATGGCTGGGACTTTCTATCTTTTAGATGGAGGCCTGCTGGTGTACCTAGTAAGACTCCATCTCAAAAAGCAGCTGGCCATCTCAACCACCATGGGAACAGCAATAAAAAAGAAAGAAAATAAAGTAATATAATAATTTTAGTATGGATTGTATTTGGAGTTCCATTTATTCTAGAAACGACCTGTAGGAAAAATATATATGCATAAATATATGTATAAAACAGTTTATGATTTCTTTAGACTATGCAGAATGTCTGGTTACTTCCTTCAACATAACATGAATGTCATTCATCATGATGGATAAAATACAATTAGAACTGTAGTCATATTACCAATTGCTTAGACTGAATTCTTTGTTTTCTTTCTATTATTCAGTTACTATGGCAACTAATCTTCAACCATAATTCCACTACTTCATTGAAAAATTTAAGTGACTTATTAAATTGTATGCTTATGTTATTCTCCAGTGAGAATTAATACTGCATGTTCTGTTGGCTGATTTAGATGTTTTATGAGACAATATAATTTTACATTGTGAGTTTAGAGGAATTTATAGTAGATAAGTATTCATAAAAGTAAATCTGAGAGACACCAATATTTATTTTAGACATTCAAAAGAGCAACTTTATACAAAAATACCACTATTCTAGTATATAAGTTTACATTTCATTGGTGCAACCTCTGTAACAAGGTAGGGTAACCTTTGAAAATGGTTTTATAAGGCTAAGACCATGGATATATATATCAGAAAACCAATATTTAATGTTTTAAAGGTTTGAAAAGTTTCTATAAAGGGGTAATATAGACAAATAATTTAATATTTAAAGTGTAATATGAATTATTATTTTGTATTCTTTTTTATTTTATATTCTCTAATTCTCAAAATACGTAGTCAGAAACTGTTTCTTTAAAAATAAATTTTAGAGTTAAAGGTAGGTCTGTAATTCTATCACTCTGGAGGCAGAGCTGGTTCCCTGAGGTAAGCTGGCTAGCAATTCCAGCTTGAACTGGGTGAGCTCTAGGCTCAGCATGATGGCCTGACTCAATAAATAAGTGGAATGCAATTGAGGAGGAAACATGACATCAACTTCACCTGGACACATTCGTGTGTCTAAACACAGGAATATGTATACACCCAACACACACACATAAACACATGCAAGGGGGGGGAAATATTGGAAATATTTGGCCCTTTAAAAATGCGTAAATTTGGCAGGGTGGTGGTGGTGGTGACGGTGAATTCAGTACAGTCAGAGGTGTAACACAGAGAAACCCTGTCTCTTGTAAAACCAAATCAAATAAACAAATACAAAGATGTTTAAAATTTATTGAAACAGGAAGTTGTCCTAGTCCAGGCTGGCTTCCTCCCACTCCCCCAAGATTTACTTATTGTTATTTTATAAGTAGAAGCTTTCCATAAATGTTTGCAAATTTACCATATGTGAGCCTGGTGCCCTCAGAGGTCAGAAGAGGGCATGGAAATCTGAGAAATGGGAGTTACAGGTTGTAGTGATCCATCATTTGGGTGTTGCGAATGAAACCAAGCAAGTGTTTTAAATTGCTGAGCCATTGCTTCAGATGCTAGGCTGGTTTCTAGGCCCTGGTCTTCTTGCCTCCAATTCCTGAGTATTTGGACTACAGGTAAGTACAACCATGCCTGCATCAAAAGGAACTTGAAAGTTAATTTATTCAGTAAATGTTCATGTCTTATGTGTACGTGGCAGACACAAGCATGTCTCTTAGGATACAGTAATGAGGAAGTCCATGAGTACACAGAACCTCAATTACATACTAGAGTGGGTGTGGATGAATCATTTCCACCCTCTGATCTCTGCAACTTGTGTGTATACTGCCTCTTGTAGAGTGGGACAGTAATGTTTGATGATGAAATCATGGCTGCCAACAACTAACCTCCAGATGAGCCTGGATTAACTGACTAGACCTCCTGTGAGCAAAGCAGAAGAGATGTAGCCCAGAAGGAAGACATCAGAGCCAGAAGGAGATCTGAAGGTGTCATTCCTCTGCTTGTGACAAGAGCAAGAGGGGTTCCAGCTTCTTCTAAGAAACTGGAAAAGGCAAAGACTTGGATTATCTTTTAGGGTCTCCAGAAGGCAAGGCTGTCTATACCTTGATGTTAGCCTGATGCAACCCATTTTAGGCTTATAATGTCAAAACGATATTTATTGGCTTTTCATTCCATTCGATGAGTAGAAAATGGTTACAGCAGTGATAGGGAATGAATACAATAATATCAAATTGAGAGTGAGATGTAGGATGGCGCTGTGAGCTGGAATTGCCTGATTTGTAAGCCTTGACAATGGGGAGGAATCATTAGTCAGCTTCTTAGAAGCTGGAAAATGAGTGGTCTACTCCTCCTTCCCAGAGTAATGCAAACTCCTTGGTGTGCAAGTGACACCTATTTGGGATTTCTGACTCTCCAAAATTAGCTTTCTTGTTAACCTGCTGTCTGTGGCAGACTATTGTTGCAACCACCAGAGGTAAGGATAGAGATATAGATAATAAATGGATAAAATAGTTATGCATATTATTTTAAAAGGATTCTTTAACATAACATGCAAAAAGGATTAGAAACTGGGTAGGTGTCTAGGATTGTGATGTCAAATATAAGCTACTGATAACATGATACTGTGTAAATTTAAATTAAATTAATTACAATCATAATTATAATGTAACTAGTGGCTCTATTAGTACAGACGTTAAGAACTACCCATTATGACAGAAATGGTCTTGGCCAGTGTCTTTCTGAATGTTGCACAATTTTACATAGGGTGAATTCAGATAAGAGGTGGGTATGAGGAAGGAATAATAAGGCTTGAGAAAGAGTGCTAAGGCATTTCAGGTGCAGATAAAATAGATAAAAGACACAAGTGACACAGCACATCTTAATCCCATCAGAGTGTTCTAGTAACACAGTTATTGTTTTACTATTAGGTAGTAGCAACTGCTCATTCATTCATTCGTTCATTCATTCATTCATTCATTCATCCCGAAGCATTTACTGACAGCCTACTTTTGTAATGAATGTTTGCCTGGTAAATACATACACAAAAGTTGGTGTTCAGGGGTAAAAGTCAAGAACAATTAATTATTCTCTTGTAAAATTCATAGTTCTTTCTGAAAGTTTCAAAGGTCATTGGTTTGATAGGTAGAGAGCTGAGCTACAATTCTGTATTCTTGGTTGAATGAGGAAAGAGAGAAACTGGAAAAATTCTCCTGTGCTGGGGGCGTGCCACTTGTGTAGCACCAAAGGTGTCTCTCTGGTCATTTTATGTCCCTTTTTCAACTCTGGCAACAACACACATGGCGGAGGCGGCACGAAATAAGTGTCTCCAGCTGCCCTGGAAAATGAACAATGCTCCATTAAATTGTAGGTTCTTCCAGTGAGTCTTGAACTGGAGACTTGGACTTGAAAGTGTACTGTTCCTGCTACGTATTCATTTTCATCAAAATTTGCAGCTAATGACAATAACTTTCATCTGTTAATGTCAGCAAGCATAACAATTTCATCTGAATACAGCTTTCTTGCTTAGGGAAGATTGTAGGCTATGTGCATGTATACTTTTTTTCACTTTAAAATATGGCTTGATTATACTAAAACATTAACATATAAAATGCTATTATTAATTTTATAGAAATCGCCAAAGTGTGCAGCCAGTGAATATCAACTTTCCATAGCCAGGGAATATTGGAAAGCTGTTATCCAAAGGTACTGTGGAATCTCAGGGGGTCTGCATGGGAACTACCTTTTAAGGCAAATGCATCTTACTGGTGAAAGTGATGGAGGATGATTTCCAGATGTTGAAATGCTTGTTTTGGCAACTGCTACAGAAAACCGAAACGCGTTGCCAGAACAACTGGGAATGATGTGAGGCACTGATCTAAGAGGGGTTGGGCACACACAAAGCAATATGTGCAGAATTCAGACAGGAGATCCAGGGGATGTATCTGGGTGAAGGCAGCTGTAATCAGAGCCGAGGAATTGCGTGGAGTAAAAAGTATGTGGGCCTCTATGTTAGAATACACCCAGTCTCATCTCATTAGTGCTATGTTCTCCACTTCCTATGCTGTCTTATTATCTTCCCCATAATCGTTTACATTGTGGTAGTAACCAGAGAAACTATGCCTGGCTAAGTATCTTGTAACAGGTTATGAGGTTAGTGACATATACTTGGTGGTGAAACCACCAAGTAACCTGTCTTTAAACCCTGTGTCCATTATTTGCTACTAAAATAGACTTGACTAAGTCTCTTGCTCTCTATAGTTGTTTCTTCCATCATAGAATGGTATCAGAAACGACACCACCACTACTAAAGGGTTGTTATAGGAAAAATGAAGTGAGGTCTTTTATCTTACCCTTTTCAACCAGCCTCCAGAATTAATAATAAAAGAGATACATTTTCCAAAGCAATCTGGAATTTTGTTTTTGGTCTGATTGACTTTCCATGAGATTTTACAAGCATCTTATAGGCAACTAAGTACTCTGTTGGGTGTTGCTTTAGGCTTGCTTTCTAAAGGTGAGAGGCGCTAAAATAAGCATCGATCTTTGATTAAATATTTATGTTGACCACAGTGCTTCTTTCCACCACCATTTTAAATGTACACGTGGATTTTCAAACCGAGACAAGAAATTGTTGTTCTGAAGTAGTCAGCCTGTGCTGACCTGCTCTAGGTAAATGAGTGTTCATCTAACTACATTCTCGTGAACCTTTTCCCTTTATTTCCTAAATTGTTTTGATTACACCTTTCCCCTCTACAATGCTCTTCACTTCAACTCTTCCATAAACAAAGACTTCTTGGCAATCTCTGTAGGTAATCGTGTTCCTGGGCCAGAAAATGCCAGGCCCTTCCAAAAACTCAGTCTCTGTAGAAGTTGGAGCCTGAGATCCCAATTACTGTTCCAACTATTTTCACAAAGAGTGCAGCAATAGGACCAGGATAGCAGGCAGGGACCTCTACAGGGAGCTAACTTGGTTCAGGACTGGAGAAGTGAGCGTGCTCTACTATGCGTTTTCTCAGAAGATGTTCGAGTGTTCATGATGGAGAAAGTTGCACTGTATATTGACTTTCCTGTAACTTTGTTTACCATCTTCACTGTCCATACTCTTGAACTGCTAGTTTACCTGAGGAAACATCAGACACACAAGCCAGAAGATTTTGGAATCTTGATTTGTAGTCTAGAAACCACAGATTGTTGACCTTACATATATTGTGCTTGGAGTTAGAAACCACAGCTTAATTTCTAGCTTCATCAAGCACTAGTTAAATGATCCTGTATTTCAATCATACATGTAAATCTCAGGATACAGGCCACAAAATGCAAATAATAGCAATACTGTATAGGATTGCTTTGTAGTATGCCAGGAGTATGTGTTTGTAGTATGCAGAGAGCATCAACTCTTCTTTGTTATGCACCGAGAGTCTGTAAATTCTGCTCATGTCACGATTATTTGGTTCTTTTTACTGATTCGGGAATTGGGATGGATTCTTCTTATTTGAAAGCTCTTGAGTAAGAAAAGGAGTGCCACAGTTTCCTGTGTGATGTTAGGTAGCAAACTCTTAGACCCAGAAATGCAATTTAAAATGATCTCTGTGTTTATGTAATGTCTTTGTGACAAGCAAAGAGGTTTTAAAATCAAAATGACTTTCATATCATTACTTACAAAGAAGTTTACCAAAGCTATTTAGAACTATGAAACAAGTGTAATTAGTGGAAGAATCTCAGTTAAAACTGAATTTTAAATAACTATGGAGACTAAAATTAGAGTCCACACTAGTGGTCTTTGTAGTTAAGATATAAAGAAAAGAATTGTGGAGTAATGTGTGTGGGTTTTATTTATTTTCTTTTCTGGCAGTTTGAGGATTGAATCAAGAGCCACACACATGCCATGTAAGCACCGTATCACTCAGATACAGTCTCTGTCCCTGTTGCTTAGATTTTAATGCAAGCACAATTTGGTAAAATTCATTTTGGAAGGTGACTACCTGAAACAGGATCTTAACAGAAGAGATGGGTATATGGCGGGTAGCCATCCAGTGTGCAGGTGACCTTTCATTTCTCCTTAAGCACTTCATTTCTCCAGTCAGAAATACAACAGAAAGCACATCACTCAAATCCTGATAGTTTCACCATTAGCTTTTTTGGTGAAATCTGTAGTCTAGATCATGTCTTCACAATGAAGATAACATCCCTTGGCATTATGTAATTATATAATATAAAGTACCAAACCATTTGTAACCAACCCTAGACTCTTCAACAAAAGCTATTTTAGTCAAAAGAAGATACATTTTGGAAGTATATACACAGTCAAGAATATGGAAAATCCATTGTAACAGTAACTGTGAGGTTATTGTGTCTAAATCACAGAAAATAAAGAATGGGAAGGGTTATTAATATATCTCAAAATGTTTGAAAAAAAGCTCTAGCTATAGAATTAGAGTTGAATAAAATAAGAGATAAATGGCATTTATTTCTCTGAACTCCAATAAATTACTAGAACCATGTGGTTTAGAAAGCAGATAGTTCATTGCTTCCAATGACACATTCAATGAGTAATATACAGACCATCTGCTGTGGGTTCCATATTTATATTCTCTAATATGCCATGTGGCATTCTCTATGAAAGATATTTTTAATACTTTGGCCTAAAAAATGGAACAGGATCCCGCTGAGGCAACATATTCATTTTTGAAAGTAACCAGTCAATGGGTCTATTACCCTGGATACTTTAGAAGGAATTCCTAAGAAATTAGACTAAATAGTGTTTTGTTCTCTTCTGAAGATTTTTTGAATTTAGTGTTCCAGTAACTCCTGAAAAGGTTCCTAAGGTCATTATAGGACAAAAGCCTGGGAAGAATAGGGGAGCATTTATTATACACAGAAAGTCATTTTGTCAAAGCTCATTTGTAAAAAACAGGAGTAAAGAAATCAGAACTTGATTGAAGTTATCTTTTAAATTAAAAAATAACCACTGTGTACAGAGTCACTGGCATTTTAAGGCAATCTTTCAATCTTTGAAACTTTAAGAAGACTAACATTTACATATTTAAAATACTTATTTCAGAATGAAAGTTAATGAAACATAGACATTCTTTCCAGTTCACTATGTCCCAAGTATTCACAAAACCGAGGTGTGCTTATGTACTAACATGTGACAGTTAGCAAGAGATCCGTTTGCCTCGTGTATCCAGTCACTTATCACCAGAGCATTTTCTGATATAATTTATTGCTGGCTAACCATCTCTGCAGTACAGTTGTAATGGAGGGAAGGAAACAATCACTGATGTTTAGTGGCCAGACTGCTGACTGCTTTCTTTTGACTTTGTGGACTGTGAGTCTCTTAGTTGGATTCCTGAAGGACATATTGTTCGGGAATGTTTACCAGTTATGAATGATGGCTAATTTTCCATATTGACCTCATCCGTAATTACATAAATTAAAGCAAACCATAACAACTGAGGCTACACATAAAATTTTACAGCCTTCGCCTTGCACTAAGCTTGAAATTACATGCCATACAGAACATACATCATTTTTGAAAATATGTGTTTAAACCCCTCCTAAGAACTGTAAATAAAAGGTTCTCTTCTAGAAAATGTCACCATGGAGTTTTCCTCTTGAAAAGTCTGGCTAGTGAGACGGCTTATTGGGTAAAGGTGTTTGCTGACAAACCAGATGATCGAATTACATTCCTGGGACCTACATGGTAGGATATGGAGACCCACAGCAGATATATGCTAACCAATGAATATATCATTGAAAATGATCTGCCTATGCTTCCTACTACCACAGGTGTATTAAGCCATTGGAATTTAGGAATACCAGCCCTGAGACATAAATATAACCTACTATCCACAACTTCCCTCTGACCTTCACATGTGTGCAATTGTGGACACACATATACATACACACGCACATTCATGCACACACACTCACACATACTAAAAATTAATTAAATGTAAAATTTTCATCTTCTGTTTTCTAAAATTTGTCTACTAAGTAAGAGAAAAGGCAGTGTGTATAACCATGGAAATTTAAAAAATTTATTTACTCATTGATTTACTTTTCTTAGAATATGATTACTTGGTAATAGTTTCTATAGCTGGGATTCCAAGCTGCCTTCAAACTACCAAACAAACCAGACTGTGGTGGCACATGCCTTTAATCCCAGCACTCAGGAGGCAGAGGCAGGCAGATCTCTGTGACTTTGAGGACAGTTTGGTCTATAGAGTGCATTCAGGACAACCAAGGTTACACAGAGAAACCCTGTCTCAAAAATGCATATAAAAATTATATAAAACTAAAACAGGTTTAAAAATGGAACAGACATGGAGTTTATATTCAACTCAGTGAATAGAGAGGTCATCTTTTGTTGCATTTATAATTTGTAATTACAATTTACCTGGACAAATAGCCCTTGTAATATGTGATTTGAGGAGTTAATGATGTGGCAAGTCATTGCTTTTTCTTAGTGTAGTCATAAGATGTCTACAAGTAAAGTTGTAATGTGTGCTTCTTTAAGAATTACTCTTGTTCCGACTTTGATGGAATTTATACCCCACACTAAATACATTAACTGATATTTTCTTTGTGATTGTGGAGACCTTTAGTTATTTTTCAAATATTAATGTTCTGGGATTATTAATCAGAAAGTATTTTACATTCCTTTTACCTCTAAAATGATTTTGTTCAAAGTTTGCAGTCAGTCATCTTCCCAGCTAGATGCTGGAGCAACATATAAGATTAATGAAGGAAACCCCTTCACTGAAGCCTCACCAATTTTTTTCTTTCCCTTTTGTAACTTCTTCTTTTCCAATTTCATACATGTATGCTATATAGTTCAGTCACTCCCCCATGTGCCCTCTCCTATTTCCTTCCTACCCCAAACATCACTCCTTCATCCTCCTAATGTCTTTCCACTGTTTACTGACTTTGGTTTTGTTTAGAGTCCCAGAGAGCTTAATTAGGGCTGTCCTGTGAGTTCTGAGTTTGGAACTAACTATTAGAGCCTGGCTGGCTCACCACTCAGTACTATGACTCCCTCTACTCCAGAATCCATTATCCAATAATAGACCAACAATATGTGATAAGGCCTTGTGCTCCCTTCCTCCCTCTATAACTGTTAGGAGGAAATAACTTCTGTGGCCCAAGTGCTCGTATAGACAGACACCTGTGAGGTTCTGTTGCCGTGGCTGTGTCAGACATCTGTGAGTTTCTGTTGCCGTGGCTGTGTCATGCTTAGAAGATGGTATTGCTCAGACTTTCTTCTCATTCTCCAGTTCTTACATTCCTACCATCCCCTCTTCCATAATATTTTCTGAGCCTTAAAGAAGTGGTATAAATGTCATGTTTAGGGCTATTCTCTCAACCATCCTTTATTTTTAGCATCTTTGCAGGCATGGGTCTTGGCATTTACCTCTGTTTACTGCAAAGAGTAGCTTCTATGGTTAAGTCTGAGAGTAGCTTCTGCCGGACTCAAGTCAGATCCAAGTAGCCTCTTTTTTTAATAAGAAGAAAGTTGATATGGCTTTGGCAGGATAAATAATATTCTACTTTTCAAAATTTTTATTAGCATTGTTATTGGACATGGTAGCAGAATTAAAATGAGCTCAGTGACCCCTCTTATAGTTTAGGAATTTTGACTTTTGGCTAAGGCTGAAGTCTATGCAAATTAATGATTTACATGATGGATCATATTTTTATTATCATTTTTATTTTAATTTTAAATAGCTTGTTTTACATGTCAATCCCAGTTCCCTCTCTCTCCCCTCCTCCCGCACTTCCCTTCCCCCCAGCCTCCCACCCTATTGCCAATTCCTTCCACATAGGGGATATCTAGAGTCTGTCATTTCACTCCAGGTAGGGTCCAGGCACTCCCCTAAGAGTCCAGGCTGAGAGAGCATCCCTCTTTGTGCTATGGGCACATGATGACTGTTTGTATTTCAGGGATAGACACTGATCCACTGCTCAAGGCCCCATAGGTTGTCCAGGCCTTCTCACTGACACTCACATTAGGAGGGGGTCCAGATCAGTCCCATGTTAGCCTCCCTGCTGTCAGTCTGGGGTCCAAGAGCTCTCCCCTGTTCAGATCAGCTGTCTCTGCTGGTTTTGCCAGCCCATTCTTTGCCAATTTGCTCATCACTCCTCTCTCTCTGCCACTGGGTTCCTTGGGTTCAGTTCAGTGCTTAATTGTGTGTTTGCCTCTGCTTCCATCAGTCACTGGATGAAGGCTCCCAGATGGTTATAGACATCAAGTTCATTATCAGGAATGGGCATATTTTTGAGATGAAACATCTTCATAGAAAAATGAGGTTTCAGAAAAAAATCTATGAATATAGAATATATGGGTTGTATTTTGTCAATTTGACAAAAGCTTAGACATATATAGAAAGGGGAAAAGAGAATTGAGAAACAAGATTGGCCTGAAGGCAAGTCTGTGGGGGCATTTTCCTTTAATAGTTAATTCAGGAAAGCCAAGTCCACTCTAGGTGGTGCCAGTCCTGGGCAGATGATCTTGGGGTGTATAAGAAAACAGGACCAACAGGTTAAGAAGAGCAAGTCAGAAAGCAGCACTCTCCCATGACTTCTGACCTACTTCCTGTCCTTCTTGAGCTCTTGCATTGAATCTTTCCAGGGGTGGGCTATTAACTGCAAATGTTAGATGAAGTTAACCCTTTCCTCCCCAAGGTGGTTTTTTGTCATGGTGTTCTACCACAGTAGCAGGCAGCCTGAGACAAAGACTTTCACACACACTTCCTAACCTATTTGAACCTTATAATTCCTAATTAGATCATTTTGATTGATGTAGCACTTAGGCATCATTAGGAATTTTACCAACTTTATAATATTTTCTTTTTAAACTTTAATTTTCATGTTTCAAGTCTCATGGTTTGTCAGACCACATTCTGGTTGACTTCTTTATACCTCCTATACCTATTAAGGATCATCTTTAAGGATAATCACTTGTAATTTTTTTTTGTTTTATTCTCCCGAGGAGTTTCAGGATTATCCAGTATGATCTGTGAAGATTTGGATCCCGATGGTCAAGCCCTTCATTTCTGGCTTACCTGACAGATGTTGTAGATGGTACCAGAGAAGAGAGAAATCTGCTTTCCTTTCCTCCATGCTCCTTTCAACTTTTCTTCTTCTCTGTCCTTTTGTTCTTAATCTTCTTATCCCAAAATTGACTGGGGAACCCCAGTGTACTAAGGAAGGCATGTAAATAGATTCCAATATAAAACCACAAAAATATCACTCTGATACTATCTAGGATGATTTGGTTACTGTTCTATCTAGAGTAGCTACAGCATACAAAGCATTGTAAAGCTCACCATCTGGGCTTCTTTCTACCTGAAGAAACACCTTTTTGGAGATTTATGTGTCAAAGCATCTTTGGAACCTAGTGGGGAGTCAACATTTAAGCAGTCTTGGTCTGATCCATGTTATATACTCTTTCAAAATACAAATATACTACACCTATCAGTTCTTGCATTAAATGCCTTCTTAGCTTGACAATTCTAACAGATTACTTAAGCATTGTTTTCCTTCCCAGGACTCAGATTCCCTTTGTAGGGTCTGTTATATTAAGCATATACAATATATGTGTCAAGTTGATGTAGTAGATTCCACAGGATTGCATGGGTGTAATTAAAATTTAGATTACCAAAATATTCAAAGGATTCTGCTAATAAGTGGGGGATAAGTTTAGCAATTTATTTTTTTAAAAAAATTTGGTTAATTTGTTTCCAAGTGGTCACATGATTGGTTCACTGTTCAATATCTAACCCTTACCTTCTCTCATAATTTTATGTACAAACTACATTTTCTCAAGTATTTCTCTGTATCAAATTTTATGAATGTTTTCAACAATTAATTTAATATTTCAGAAATGCCCACTGAAACTACACTTTAAGTATTGAAACTAACAAATAAATAAATCAAAATGGACTAAAAACCAACGACCATTGAATAGTCTTCAAACATTCCATTTTATTTTTACACTTGCTTTGGGTCATCTGGTTGGATTCCTTTCTTCTGTTTGACATTTTAAAGGATCTTCTTGTTGGCTTTGAAATCCTTGTAACATAGTTTCACAGATAGTTTTCTGGTCTGCCTAATTTCTGCTGGCCTCTGACCTGTCACACTTTGGAAGTCTTTCTTTTTCCTTGGTTTGCAAGCTTTCCACTTCACTCTGTTTCTCTCCATAGTCAGATTTTAAACAAACGGGGCAATCTTGCTCTCAGACTGCCTCCTCAGACTGCTTCAGACTGACTTGCTTAGCCTGCACTGCTTCTCACACTGCATTACTCCTCAGAAGGCCTTCTACCTAGACAGCACTGAGCTCCTTTCTCCTCCTGCCTTACACTCCCCTCTCCACCCAGTCATATCACTCAGGTCTCCACCTCCCTACTGCTGGGATTAAAGGTGTGGGACCCAAAGTGCTGGGATAACCTTTGTGTGAGCTCTGTTTCTCTTTTAGACAGATTCATTCTCGTGTAGCCCAGGGTGACCTTGAACTAACAGAGATCCCTCTGCCTCTGTCTCCCAACTCCTGCAATTAAAGGTATGTGCCAACACTGCCTGGCCTCTATGGCTAAGTAATGTGGCTAGCTTTGCACTCTGATCTTCAGGTCAGCTTTATTTGTTAATTAAAATAGACTCCAGAACTTCTGAGACTCATCAAATATTAATTTTTACATGTCTAAAAACAAGGTAGGATTTTCATTTTTTCCTAAAATTAAATTATTTTATATGGCCCTCCTTTTTTCATCAAACACTGATCCTGATTGTAAATAGGAAACATAAATGCACCTCTGTGATATGGCCTACACCAATCCCCGTCCTACTCTGTCTAGATGCTGAGAATAAAATTTAAGAAAACAGACATTAGAGTCTTCTTGCATTTAAATATATGTTCAACCAACTGATAAGAGGATGAACAATAAAAATCCACATTACTACTATTTTACCAATTATGTTTACTTTCCTAATTGTTCTATACTATTTGAATAAATTTTAGTAGCCAGCTGTAAGTACAGTGTAACTTTAAAGTTTTTAGACAATAATCAAGACTTTTATCATGTTATCCTTATTCAATTCAGCTTTGTTTTACTATATGAGTTTTGAAAATTTTTATACTATCAATCTTTGTAAATAATATGTTCTTTTGAGTCTTTATGTTTCCTGATAGCTTTCTGTAAAGTATTTATAGTTTCTTCATTGATTATCCGTTCAAAGGTTATCTAAATGTCCTCACTGGGATCAAAAACTTCTCTGTAGGTTATTCTATAGTTGAAGTACATTTAACATGGTCCAAATTTATGGTCCTTTGCCTTAACTCTACTGTCTCACTCAGGTTGTATACAAATATGAGAATCACATTTTTTTCTTCTACATGATAAATTCCACTCATTCAATATCTTTGTGAAATTATTAATTTTAACTGGCTATTAAAGGTCCTATGAAAAAGTCATGCTATTAAGGACTAGGGTCTCACTTTATGTTTTATACTTACCCTCTCTCATGTAAAAAGGACCTTTTCTCATGTCAGTTATGTTCATAGTCTCACCTCATTCTTCATGTACTAGTTTTCCTTTATTATCTAAGGAACTGTGCAAGTGTTTGCTTTCCTTTAAAATACCATGTTTACATCATAGAAATCCTATGGGAGAAACTCTTCTGCTCACTAGTTAATAATGATTGTTTAATTGTCTCTGTGGATCTAGGCAATATAATAACTAGATTGTCTAAATCATAAATGACAGCTAAGGCTTGAGGTTGTTTGCATTCATGGGGTTTCTGATTCAGTCTGTGATCAAAATAATGTGTAAGTGTCAATAATTTTATTTGGAACCCCAGTAATAAAGTAGGAATGATGTGGATTTTTATTGCTCATCCTTCTATAGGTAGATAGACTATATATTTAAAGGTTTTTAGTGTAAGCTTCTATTCTTACACATAATCATGAATTAGTTTAATTTAATTATTTGTGGTTTTCTTTACCAGCTTGAATGCCCTCAAATGCTTTCACTTTGTGTGTTTGGAGTTAAATATAAGATCTACATGTTGGATGTTCAACTGTGGCAGATATTTGGGGTTTATGTCTATAAAAATATTGTTGTATTAGTTTCATTACTACATGGAACTCTATTATACTTATATAACTGTATTTTAACACTGCTTTGAAATCACATAAAAACAAAGAGCAGGAAAGTGGTGAGGGATAAACTGTTGTCAATTATTAATCTAAATTATTTCTCATGTATTTTACTTAACTCTTGAGAGCACTATTGGATTGATAGTTGTCAGGTAATACTGTTTGTATGAATGCATGTTTTCTCACAGCATGTCTCATCTAATTTATTCAGAGCCTGAGTTGGTGAAGTTTATATGTGGACACTCATCATGTCCACTTTTCCTTATATATAGTCATAGAAACACTCATTGTCCACTTTTCCATATATATAGACAAGGGCACACTCATCATGTCCACTTCTCCTTACCTATGGACATGGAAGAAGTGATGTCCTCTTTTCCTTATCTATGGACACTGAAGCAATTATCATGTCCTCTTTTCCATACATGGTAGGACTGCGAAAGTAGCTTTGAAGCTGATTGTGGCTGTAGAGTAGGGAAACACAGCTTTCTATATGATGATCCAAACTCAGAGAAGTGCCAGCTCACAATGGATCACAGTAATGATAGAGAATTGTCTACTAATGCACCCCAGGAACTGTTGAAATCTCGTGTCTTAATAATTTGGCAGGACTGAAGTCCTCTTCTATAGAATGCAATTTCCTCTCAAAAGGATGTGAGGCATGCATCTTCTCCTGCTCAGAAGCAAATAGAGAAGGCTTCATCAGCGTTAGCCATGCTGCCTAGCACCCACAGTGCGCTTAAGGCTCCAGTTACTTCACTACACAGACTAGTTAGTTATCTGGTGTCTCATGTTATTTGTTGCAATTGTAAGCACTATTCTATTTCCAAACTCATCACTATTAAAAAACAAACTTTCTGATGAGAGTGTACATATGCATGTGTGTAACTGTGTATTTAGTGTTTCATATAGTGGATTTTGTTGTTAGGTCATGTGAAAACTCCCAAGTATTATATAGCATATATATCTAAGAATATTCATGCATATTGTGTATGCAGATATATTTTTGTTTGATTTTACTCTGAGTATTATTGCAAAGGATATATTGCAGCCACCACTTTTCCTTATGAGGTTAACCTATAACACCATTAACAAGCCCAGTTTTGTAACTCAAAATTTAGAACAAAAAAAAAGCCTCATTTATTTCTCTCCTCTTTCCTTTGAGGAAAATACAGCATTTGCTCTTCTAACTCTGTAAAAGTAATCAATTTCTCACCCATTCTTTTAATGAAATCATGATTCTTAGTAGGGGCAAGTTGTTTCTCCCTTTTATCTGTGTTTGGTTTTTGAATTGCTAGGAAAACTCTTCAGAACATTCTTGCACTCTGTTTTCTGAGGCCCCAGCTTCCTCCACAGCAGCAGGGGTTCTGCTTAGGAAGAATGCCTCTGAGTAGCCACGCCCATTCTACCACCATCTGCTCTGCAGATGAGCCTCACAGCATTGTTTTTTTCTCTTTCTTCAAGGTCTGAAAAACAGATTGGAAGCAAAATTCTAACCCAGTGATGCTTAGCAAATTAATCTTCATACTTGCATGAAGTTGCTCCAGAATTTCATCCATGAGCTCCGTGTTTATTTCAAGAATGAACACATCACACCTAGGAGCACCACCTGCAGGACATTTTCCTGCTGCTGTGACATTGTCATTCTTCCCTGCAGCCTAGTTAGATCTCACACCTTTTCCAAGTCAGGGTTAAGTGCTGCTCTTCTGTGAAGTCTCTCCTTGTTAGTCTGACTCCATGGATCTCTTTCATTACCCAAAACTGATTTATACTACATTGGCATTTATAATTGCTTAAATGCCTTGTCTGTTTAATCAGACTGTAAGTTGCCTGATAGCAGGAATTTTTTTAAAATTTTGTTTAGAGTCCCAAAACAAGGGACATAGGCCATTCCATAACCAGCTATTGAAGTGATATTAAACCATTGCTTTTGAAGAAACCTGAGTAAGTCTGTAAAAAAATGCAGTCAGAAATTTAGGAAGTGGTGTCACTTTCTTTTATTCTAGACAACCGGGCAGACAGGAGCACTGTGAAAACACACACAAGAAACAGCCAAACCAGACACTAGGCACAACATCAAGCTAGGTCTCATAGTACAACAAGATGGGAAAGAAACTCTGGATCAAATGTCAGCTCCAATGGCTACCGTGAGCCTCTGTGAGTTTACAGAATTCCCCATAATTCCCCAGTCCTCCACCAAGGCAGATGAAGCAGGTGATGGCTCAATGGATTAGGAGGAAGATCTGTGTGGTACTAAGCTAGAGGTCAGGCATCTGGGAATTTATTTGTCACATTGGGAGAAAGATGTAAGTAGTTCTTGCTGATGTGGATATAGGTTTTGAATTGGCACAAGTAACTGATCTTAATGAGAACAAACATCCAGAGAATGCAGAAGTGACAATGGGTTGGAGAGTAGCAGATAAGGCCTGTAAAATGTGACACAATTCTCACTGTGAGTATGAATTTGTTATCAGGACAGAATGCGTTTGGGCACAAGAACTGAGGCTTAAAGAAGGTTACATGGCTGAGATGCCGTTAAAGGAGACAATTTTAATGGCTACGTTGAAAATAGTTATAGTAAAAATATATCTGTATGTCTGTGGTATTAGACACTGAAAAAAATGGAGAAACAAGTAAGGCAAAATACAGGCAACTTATTTGGTTGATTCTGTGAGCTTGCCATCTAGGAAAGAGTGCTTAGGAAATTAAGGGGGCAGAATAAGTAATGGTAACTGTTATCTTCTCACGGATGTCTATTAGTAATACTTACTATTTTAAGGTTACCATTTGTTAAGATTCTAATGAGCACAGTGAGTTATTACAGTATACAATACATCCTTATAAATAAAGCAATAATTATTACAATGTCATTAGCAATATTTTCATAAGTTTCGAGTATATTTTAAATAGAATCATTTGATTTGCTCCATTTACAAACTCTATCTTTATGTCATGAGCTAACTTCATACTTACCCACATCCTGAAGTCCTGTGGTTCACACATGTATTTCCTGAAGTGTGACTCTAGTCAGCAGTTGCCTATGAGGCGATGTTAAAGAGCAGATGTGGTTTTAAGTTTCCACATTATGTTTGCCCATATGATAGAGAAAACTATATAAATGAACATATTCGAGATCATTTCATATCGTGTATTATATGAAAGTCAATTTCAAGTATATCTTAATGAGACCGGAGTGGTGACACATGCCTTTAATCCCAGCACTCATGAGGCAGAGGCAGGTAGATTTTTGAGTTCAAGACCGGCCTGGTCAACAGAGTGAGAGCCAGCATAGCTAGGGGTATATAGACAAACCCTGTATTGAAAAGCAAGTGGAAAAATATATCTTTAACAAAAAATACACAAAAATAATGGCACCTAATATATGTGAATGCACATAAAATTGTAGCCATGGTAAAATAGTATGAAACATAGAATTAATCTGTACAGCATATGTTTGCCATAAAGGTTAAGTAAGCATTTATTATAAAAATACGTTGTCTGCTTCTTGATACTGTATTAGTTCTATAAAAACAAATATCCAGTGTCTCCCTTGCTGTTTACACCTGGAAGTACATAATAAAAATAAATAAATAAAATTAACTCTAAAAAAATAAGATGTCTGAGATTTTGTGAGAGGATTATACACGTTTAGATATGTCAGTATAAAGAGTAGATTTTCAAAAGAAAGGACTTCGCTACTTTAAAGAAATTTTTGTTAAGATTTGTTTTAAACAAGAATAGCTAACATGAAATTTTATCTTTTTTTTTTTAACCATATAACCCCTGTGATTACATATTTTAGTGAGTGAGAGGACCAGAAATACTAATGGCCCATCCCAGTCAAGTTGGTTCTCCACTTTGTATGACTCATACAGCCCGGCTAAAGTCCCAGAAGAATGGACTCCTTGTGTCACATAGAGAAAGCTCTGAGAATAGGCTCCCCCTTAACCCCTTGTGTCACATAACTGAGAATGGGCTTTCCATTAACTTGGTAAAATCATTTTGCCTCTAGTGCTCTAATCGCTTTGTCTGCAAAGTAGGAAACTAATCTCTGCCTCAGTTTGGTATAAGCATGTATCAGATAAGATGTGAAAAAAGCGTGTATGAATATGTGACCCTATTGGTATTAGTACTGCAGGCCCAGAGCGTCTGAGAGCACCATTGCTTTTTCTCATGTACTGTTCATATGTTTCCAACTGTGACTCCACACCAAGGCATTTGGAGTCATAGCTGATATTACCCAACTCCCCACTGTGCCTATTGTAGTCTCCACTTCGCCAAGCTCACAGTAAATGTCTTCTAAAGGAAATGCATAGAGTTACTTTGTTCATTTAAAAAAATAATGATGGTTATCATTAAAATACTTTAAAAGTAATGCATGATTTTGGTGCATTTTAAGCAGATTGGTTTGTTTTTGAGCTGGAATCTTACAATATAACTTAAGTTGATCTCTAATTCAAGTCTGCTTGTGCCATCCTCCCAAGTTCAATGTTGGCCCTAAAATAGAACAAAGGTGTGGGCCACCTAACAAGATGTGTGTATGTGGGGGTGCTTAGTAGCTGAAATGGTTTTCCATGCAGCTCCTCTCATTTCCCTTGACATAAGAATCGTTAAATGGACTTTTCTCATCAGAAGAACAGGGCCTAAGATAGATGGCTTCTTCTAGGTTTCCCTGATGGTAATTCTAGTTACAATGAAAATCATGAATGTATCTTCCAATGATGAAACCCAGTTCTTCTCTTATACATCAAACCTTGACACTTATTAAAAAAAGGAGGGGAGAGAGTCTACATAGAAACCTAATGGAAAATAATGAAGTTTAATTCTCTGGCCATTGCCTGGCACTCTTTGACTAATTTAAATCCCATTCTTCTCTTCTGTGCTGTGTGCACACCTGAATGCACACCTACAAAGTTTCAGCATCCTTTTACTAGCTCCTGGAACCCACAGTGTCACTGCCATGCCCAACTCTCTGTTCATTAAACAGTCATTGTTGTGTCAAATGTGGCTTTGGCCTTACAGTATATGAATATGTAGAATATTTTCTTAATCTAAGATGGAATAAAGGAAACAAGGGAACACACCTGTCAGGGGATGGTGCTGGAGTGGGAATCATAAGACTTAATTCAGCCTTGGGACCTCTGTCACAACTTTTATGCCTTAAAGCACGAGAGTATATGTTTTTTCTATTCTAAGTAGACTTAATGGTGTATTTATATGAGAAAGTGATATTGCTTTGGTAGTAATTTTTTAACTTAGAAATTTATCTTTATTTCTATGTTTTTAAATACATGGACAGTTTTGCATGCTAACTAATTATACTTTAAATATGCCTTAATAACCTGTCATTAAAAATATACTTCTTGAAAATATACCCTAAACCAGATGTCTGAACATGAAGTCTTCAGGCTGAATTATTTTTGCACATATATTTGGCTTGGCTCACAGTATAAATTTTCCAAGGGCACTCCAGACCCAATTTTCCCCCTTCCAGACATTATATTCAGAAGTAATGAACTAATATTGATACTTCATTTATATTTCTTTGATTTTGGCTCATGACCTTTCCTGTCTGAGGAGCCCAGGCAACACCACATTGCATTTGATGAGAGCATTTCCTTAGGTGTCCTTTGGCTGTGACTGTTTACCAACTTCTCTTTGTTTTCATGAGTTGGAAAAACTGGGGAAATCAAATGAAGTTTTTTTTTTTAGAATGTTCCTCAGTTGGGATGTGGGCCTTTGTTATTGAAGCTTAATTTTGTCATTACTAAACAGGTATGCATTTGGGAGGAAGCTTTCACAGGTAAAGTATGATACTTGACTGCCAGTGCGATTTACAACAATGATGTTAAACTTGAACACCTGACTTGTATAATGGTTACCAGTTGTCTTTACTTTAAATTACTAGTTCTCTTCATACTGTGCTCTGAGAAAGGACTTAGTGTGAATAGCCCATACTGAAAAGAGTGGAGTAGTTGCCTTAAATTTCCTTGAAGTTATAGTATCACACAAATTATTTGAAATTCTTTGTGAGTTATTTATCTATCTGTTTGTCAGTATAGATTCTTAGATATTTATTTATGTTTTAGAACTGTTGGTTTCTGTGTCCCTGTGACTGAACCCTATCCTGCATGCCACTCTTTTGAATTCTGATATAACACCATCCTATTCAAAATTTCACTTCTTTTCTGACATTTCAATGTGATCCATTTTATGTATGTCTCAGCCTAGTCCTAAGATCTTGCATTTCTTCAAAGTGGACCTGCATCTTCTATTGAGGGATATTAAAAACCATAATCTATGACCTAAGTGTGCTTACTTCTGTACTCACTTAGCTGTCAGAACAAAGATGTGTGTGTGTGTCCATATTCAAAGACACATAATTATTTTGATGAGTTATATGGTTATTGAACTTTAGGGAACAGATACAGTAAAATGACCCAGACTTTCGCATTTCACAGGAAATCACTAAAGGAAGCAAACCAGGCCATGGTAATGGATAGTAAAACTAGGTAGAGGTTAGGAAGAATATTAGGAGAATATACCGTAATTCAAATGTTTCTATCTGTAGTCTTGGGCTGGATATGTCTGCCCAGGCATTTTTTTGACTCATGGAAAACTTTGTAAACAATTAGAATTGTATCACTGAGTAAAATACAGTCAGAGGTCAAATGCAATGCTCCCTTTTAGATGCTCTGAGCTTTGTCAGGCCTGGGACACCCGCACCTGTGTTCTCTATTTGCCAATTGTCTTCCACTGATTGGCAGTACCAACCTTAGTGAGGACCACACAAGCACCTCTTTTCCAGATGATCTACTCATCCCCTCATCCAGCTCACCATCTCCTGTGCACTGGAGGCCAACTCAGGCCCCAAATGCTCATGGACTATTGCTTCTATTCCAATATGAAAGAAAGAAAATTGTTTTTTGAGCCCATGGCTAACAAATTTGGAAAACGACAAAAATAATTTTATTTGTCTATGTGAATGATATCCCTATTTAAGTAAAATTGTGAACCCTATTGAGATACTAAATAAAATTCCAGTGCAAAATAAGCACAGTTCAGTAGATTTTGGCTTCTGCACAAATCCTGGTTCTCAAATGATAATCATGAGTCTACCTTCCTAGCCACTCCTTCAAAATTGCTTAGGTAATATGAATCAATATAAAAGTTGTATCCGAAGGGCTGGGGAGATGGCTTAGGGGGGTGCTGCTCTTGCAAAGGACCTGATTTCAGTTCCCAGACCCATGTCATGCTGTTGGCAACCCTATATAACTCGAGCTCCAGAGGAGCTAACACCTCTGGCCTCCAAGGGCACCTGCAATCATGTACACATACCTGTATAGAGAATTAAAAACACAGAATTACATACCTACCCAGCATTAAAAACAACAAATCTTTAAAATTTGAATTTGGATATGACCTGATAAATGTGATGTCCTTATATGTGCTATATGTTTAAATGCTAGAAGATATTTCTTTTGTGAAGATAGTTTTATTTTTGACAAATTTTTAGTATCTTGAACTATACTGTATCCTGTAAAAAGCCACTTATCTACCTCAGACACTTTAACTACTTCTAAAGGCTGAGACTTGTGGCTTTGTTTGTAGTGGGTTTGGTTAGTCTTAAGGCTGAGGGCAGGAAGCAATGGAGTGCTCATGGTGCATGCATATGGCCCTAAATTCAATCCCCAACACTGCAAAGCAAAACAACAAAGCAAACAACCCCAAGATGGGCTAATTTAGCTTTATTGAGAAAGGACATGAGTTAAGAAAAAGTTATTAATTATAATCAATGTTTCTGATATCCTATCATATAGATATAAACTATCATATTTGACATTTGACTTCTGCCCTAACAGATATTATGAAGCAATAAAAATCCGAGCCATCAATAGTCAAAGTGCAAATGAAATGCAGATTGTGAGAATCTGGGAGTGAAGCAAGCTGGCAGCTCCCCAAGTGTTACTGACTGAACTAAATTAATCGTATTTTACAAGACAATGGGCTTACAATATGACGAAAAAACAAGTATTGTAGCTATGTGAATGGGGATGAATTTAGTTAATTTCAAAGTATTAAAATGAATGGTGCATAAAGTAGAAGAAATCACTTCTAGTTAAATAACATTAAAATGTATGTCAAGTATGGAAACTCGACTTTCTTCTTTCCTAACCTCCATATTAGTGCATAATTTGCTAGGATTATGTTTCATAATGCTCACATTTATCTCTCTGCATATATGAATACACAAACAAAGTTTCACCGTGTTTTCATACATATGTAGTTTTGTGTACATATAATATTTATAAAATGAAAAATCTATAGCTGCCAATGTATAGCTATTGATATAAAGGACAATGTCTATACATATAATATATATAGATATAAAAACTATATACAAATACACATGTATCTTTTACCTAGACACATTGTACATACACAACAATAATGCTTCCAGGAGATTTTAATTAACTCTCTTGAAACTGTGTTTGAGGGTTAATTACATCTAAATTGTAAAACACAACTATGTTTAGTATGTTGCAAGTTCTTAATAAACACTAGCTTCTAAGTTTCTGTTTTACTCTTACAATTATCACACTGCCAATTTAAACAAAGACATTTAAATTAAAATATTTTTAATCTAATGTCAATTATGAAGTTATTAAAGGAAGTGTTCAGTTGCTAGTTATTTGCCATTAACCTGAAGATTTTACAGGTTTTTGGATGTGGCTTTAGTGTTTGCAAACTAAGAACAAACATTTGGAAAATAAAGATTAGTCTCTGCATTCTTCATAATAAAACACTTAGTTTTCCTTTTTACATCACTGTTTGTAAGCAACAGTCTTGACACCAAGGCACGGGATTCATCAGAAGTCATTGTACTGCCTCTTATGTGAGTGGAAGTAGTAGTTATCTCACTGGGGAACGCGTCGTTGGCCATTTCATAGAACACTCAAAGTGCTTAGGGGTACTATTACAAACCACCAACTACATGTAAGGCAATAATTTTACATAAACCATTTCAATCATAATTTATAAATGACTCAAATATTTAGACTTGGGAAGAAGTTTCATAATGGGTTGAGATTGTAACATATGACCATCTTTGGTAAGTTCTATTTAATTGACTAGCCTATATTGAAATTTAATTATTTTAAATTAAATTTTAAATCAACCCTCTTTCTTGCCTTATTTGAGCCTCCCTATAATTGTATTTGAATTGGAAGATGGAAGCAGACAAGTCAGGAAAATTCCTATAACTTGAAGATTTATTTTATGGAATATAACATCATTCTATTTTATCTATTAAGTCTGTCTGCCTGCCTGCCTGCCTGCCTGCCTGCCTGTCTGTCTATCTCTCTTTCTCTTCCTTTTGTCTTTTCCAGCTAACCCAGTGCTGTGGCATTGGACTATAGTACTGTCTTCAGTGGAAAGATTAGTTTGGAAGCTCTGCTACTAATGCTTCTTCAAATGTATGAATTTGCAGCTTCATGCAGGAGATAGAGGTAAAAAGAGAAGCTTGGCACTAGAAGGTGTTCCCTTCGTAAAGCTTCAGGCAGACTCTCCCTGATTCTCCATCTCCATTCTCTCATCCAACATTAAAGGATGTACTTACAAGTATTTTTATAATATAGTTCACTTAATTTTTCTGGAATATGCCTGTGACTGGTGTTTTGCAATACCAGGAAGGTGTTTTATGTATAACTCAAACACTTCATTCACTGAATGTAAATTTACTTAATGAAGAATTATTGAAAATTATATACTACAATAAAGTACAGGAAGTTGTCAACCAGTTTTGTTTACATTGTCAGTTACCATAGAGGAAAATTTGGACTGGAGCTATAAATTACAATTGCTTCTATAAAACCATCTGACTGGAGAGAGGATGTGGTGTTAGGCATGGGACATACACTAATAACTCTAAGTGGGATGTAGAAAAATCCCAATACCGCCACCTTTGTGGATGCAGACAAACCTAGTCAGTGCGCTGATTAGTGTCGTCAAATTCACACAACCCTGAGTCAGTTGGGAAGAGAGAACCTCAACTAAGGAATGGCCTCTACTAGACTGGTCCGTCAGCATGTTTGTTGGTCATTTTCTTGATTAGGGTTGATGTCAGAGGGGATGGGCCACTGTGGATGGTGCTCCCCTGGTGTCTTAGGACCCAGAGTTATGTTAGGAAACAAGCTACTAAATAGTTTTTGCCATGATCTTTGGATCAGTTCATGTCTCTAGGTTTCTGCCTTGAGTTCCCCGGATTATGGACTGTCACTGGGAAGCTTAAAATGAAATAACCCTTTCCTCCTCAAGTTGCTTTGTGTTATTGTTTTGTCTCATCAATAGAAAAGCTAACTATGGTTGTCAGTATGTGATTTCAAATATATTTTTCTTGATATTTTGGGAAGGTCGAGGGGCTGTATCCTCAATAGACTGAGGTGTACGAGTAGAGTTCAAGTACATTTCTCCAGTCCCTTGTTCAGAGGTTCAGAGAGCCCAGTTCCCCCTCCACCTCCCCGCCACATCCACCCTGCCTGACCCCAAAATAAAGGAATAGGGCATGAACTCTTCAGGGCAGAGTAAGGCAGTGTGTTTTCTTATATGAGATATAATTTTGGAACTTCTGTTTTTGGACACTGACACTTACATGGTGAGTGTCATGTCTTTCCACTTGCTGCCCCTCTCTATCCTCTTCTGTTGACAGGACTGACCCGACTTACCTCATAGTAGGCTACCTTGCAGATTTGCTGTGTAGATCCTTTTCTGATAAACTTTATTTTTTTTTCTAGCACCACTGGGTATTCAATCTTGTCACTTGCCATTTTTCTGCTCCCTTAAGTAAAGGCATTCAAGATATCAAATCACCAAAATGAAATCCAGTCATGCAGTATTAGCTTATACTTTAAGTGTCAAAGTTTGGAGGCAGCCAGGGCTCTCTGGAATTTTGCCTACTTCCTACCAAAGCAATCTCTACCACTATGTCCAAATGCATTCCATTCTGAACTTCTTAATCTCTGAATAATTGCTTGGGTATTTCCTGAGTTATTATCTCTGACACTCCTTGACAGTGATAAGAGGGCACAGTTGATATTAATTTATTGCTTTGATAAAGAATCAGCTGAGGAGTTAGCATTATATAAAATGCATTTTCATTCCTATATCTTTGGTTATTTTACTTTCATTCATTGCTTTTTAATCCTGTTATTCTTTTCAAAGGATGCTAATGGTATGTGGTTAAAATTAAATGCAGTTATACTGTTAGAAAACTAAGATAGCTTTTACTTAATATTGAAAGTTGTAGATAATGTGTTTTTCATCTCTAAAAGTGTACAAAATTCATTTTCTCTGATTAACAAAGTTTTTAAAGTGTACAACTAAGTTTGTAATTTTTCCCAGAATGTTTTCATAGCTTTATTTCTTTCTTTGATTTTAAGAAGTTGTCTGTACCAAAATGACACTGTTATTCAGGAATGTTGATGTGGTAGGAAACTTCTACTTATGTCTCTAGAATCTAGGCCATGATGACATATCATAAAAATAGATTCAAAATGTGGCTACTCTTGCCTCTTGGTGTCCATGAGGTGGCTTAATCACGTGTCTGTACATGTCAGCAGTTAATTTTTTAAAAGTAGATGTTAGTATATGATGATCAAAAATAAATAAATTCATGTGGGTGACATAATACCAATAATGTAATAAAATGTTTATCATTCTCTGAACTAACCCCTGTTCAACATTTATTTGTCAATTACATAAACTTATTGTTTGAAATAGTCAAGTTTTATTTATTGATTTACACATAGAATCTCACCCCTTTTCCTCCAGTTTGTTTTCCCAAGTTTAAGAGACAAATTTAGTTCAGATGAAAAACCTCTTGGAATGACTTTAATCTTATTAAAACACACTTAAGTACTGATACTTGTCAACAATTCCTTAATGCACATTTCATTAGATTTTCTAGAGTTTCATCTTTTTAGACAAAAGTAGGTATGATCAGGGTGGTTTTTTTTTAAGTTAATTTCACACACACAGAATTTTGTGTTTTCCTATGTTTAATGAATACAGTGCTCCCAGATGGCCTTTCAAACCCAAGAGAGAAGACAGGAAAGAGAGACTAGAAAAACCACAAGTCTATTTTCTGGGAAGCAGTTTAAATACCCTGTGGGAGAGGTCTTGAGCATCTCTGGAGGAGGAGTCATCATTTGGTGGCTTTTTGAGAAGCAGTAGGGTTTGGAGGGAGATAGGAGAGGGGGGCTTGGGTGCAACTTTCACTATAACATTCCAGACTCTTTGGGTACATGGATGCCAGGAGCTGGGGTGAAGCTTCCACGATAACATATACAGCACAGGCTGGGCCCAGCCCACAGCCTTCCAGTGCTGGTAACTCCCGCCATCTGTTTTCTATAAGGCCGTTGTTTTGCCTTTTTAAGTTCTCCTGTGTGAAATGTTTTTCTTGAGATTTCTTTCTTTGGTTGGTCAATTCTACCTTGTGATAAAACACACTAGGGGACCCTAGAAGCATTTGGGTACTCTGGGAGACCTTTGCAAACTAACTTCATACCAGAAGCTCACTGATCTGATAGAAACCAGACCTTTACAGAGATATCTTTGGCTGACTCAACTGAACGGTCCTGGCCATTAAAGGACTTTTTGACTTTAGAGATTTTATTTTTTCACTTTAGAGAGTGTTCAGGTTGGTGGTAGCTGTCAGCAGCAGGTTTTCCTATGGAAAATACCAGGTAGAGTTTATCTCTGTTGTCACAAAGAGCAATCAGGAAAAGCCCTCAGTGAGAATGATCATACTGGGGCATGGCAATCATCCGCTTCCTCCATTTAATGGAAAGGACATCATTGGAAGAAGAGCTTGTTGTGAGGGCAATGGTAACCGTACCCACATCTGCACCCAAACTATGAGAAAAGCATAAAATAAACAGAACTTTCCAGACTCAAAGCAAAAAATAGAATCAGTAAGAGCAGGAGGTAGGAATTAGTATTAAAAAAACAAAAACCAAAAATCAACAACAACAAAAAAACCCCCTCTGTGTTTCTGATTGAGAGTGGGGTTTGAGAAGCAGCAAGGTAAAATTAAAGCTAAATTTAAAATGAAATTAAAAACCTTCAATTTGAGAGATACACTGTGTTTAAAATCACAAAATACATATAATTCTTATGGGACTGATTTTCAGTGAAATGTTTGAATTAGGGAAGTAAAAAGATTATAAATATATGGTCTTAAAAATAGCCTGAAACTTTAAATGGCTCTGAAAGATAAACCTGAGACCTACCTCCCTATCCCACAAGCGGGAGCATCCACCCTTTAAAATTATAACTGGCAAAATATGGGTTATGTTGGCAGAAATCTCAGAAGACTCTTCATCACTTAAAAGCCTCTTGTCAAGATGCCTTGTAATTAGCGTCTCAAGTCTCATCTGTGACGCTGTTAAACACAGGTGAATTGCTCTGGGAAAGTTGCTCAGGTATTGTGATGTTAACAGAATCCATTAATTGCTATAGTGGCTTTGTTTCAATATCACACTAACTCAGAGACATTGGAGAAACAGTCTTCCTCTTCCCTACCCTTGTCACGTATGTGCTTGAAATATTAATGTTTCTGGTTTGTGATATTGTTTAGCACTGAACCAATCCCAGTGTGTTCTGTGGAATGGCAGGATTCCTCCTGTTCCACTGTTATTGCAGTCCCGTGGGAATGGGTCTCTGCCCACACACCATAACATGACTGTTTTGTTTTTCCCTAGTGGACATTCTGATAGGACCCTCCTAAAGATAACAGTGGCAGGACCTTAATTGCATTTACACAAAAATGGTTGAGTGAGTGAAGAATTTTTACAATCATTTTTGTAACTGTTCAATTTGCAACACAGTTTTAAGAGATGGTGTACTGGGCAAAAATTTAAGAATAAACTGAAGACCCAAATATGCATTTACCAAAGGCTGCACATGATGTAATTTTTCAGGGCCAGAGTGAGAAAGGAAAGGAACATGCAAAATTGGTTTTTCCTAATTATTTGATGTGTTCCTCTTTATTAGTGCTTCTCAGTGCCTAGTTTAACTGCCAAAATATAAATGACATCGTAGCAGTTAGGTTGTAAATGTGCCTGTCTCCATTCTTCCTTCTTTTGCTCCGGGGTGACAGTGTCCTACTCTCTCTGAAGATTCAGCGAACCAAGCACATCAGTGATCTGTGTTTCTAATACTCCACACCAGCATTCCTTCCAACACGGTCTCATTCACCACCACTCAGCCCCCACCTCTTTCTCTATAGAAGCTGCTGGACCTGGCATTAGCTTAGGATACCCCAAGACCAAGTTAGCATATTTGCCCCAGAGGGACAGGGGGCAGGGAAAGAGAGACAAATACAGGGCATAGAGGACTGGAGAGAGGGGCAAAGCAACAAGGGAATGGGTCAGGTGTATTTGTCCTGGAGGGAGGCACAAAAATGTGCGTCTGGATAGAGAGAGACATGGCACATAGGCAAATAGCAGTTTATAGAGGTGAAAATGTAGCTTCCTGTTAGGAGGAGGTGTTCATTTTTGATGGAACATGTAATTAGGTTAATTAGGTGCATCAAAGGGGGTTTTGAAGCTGACTTCAATAAACTGATAGCTTGATCTTGTTAGTCTCAGAAAGAGAAAGTGGCCAAAAAGAAAATAGACCTTGTGGCTAGCTTTTTTTTTTCAAGGCAGAGGAAATGGGGGAGAAGGGCAAGGCTTACCAGAGCCATGTTTGCCATGCTCAGTCTGGCTAGAGTCTGTTGAGTCTCTTGAGACAGGGTCTTTCTACATAGCCTGGCTGTTCTGGAACTCACTCTGTAGATCAGGCTGGCCTTGATCTCACAGATAGCTGCCTGACTCAGCCTCCTAAGTGCTAGGATCACAGGCGTGCCCAGCCTCAGTCTCTCTTCTTTTGTTGTGTTTTCTCTTTGCCTACTTTGCTTCTAGTCATACTGACTTAATCATACTGTTTATGGATAAACCCTGTTTCTTCTCAGTTCTCAGCTGATACAGCACTTCTGCTTAAAATGTTAACTCGATCCTCCCCCACAAAGCCATGGTAGTCTCTGGTATGATATGCAGCGTGAGGTGGATCCATGGATCCCATGGTAGAGGGCAACCACAGTAGTTATAACAGTTGTGTCAAGATCCCTGTCGTTATGCATTTTAACTGCTTTTTAGATATCTTCTTCATTAGACTATCTCTGTTTAGAATTGGGATGATACATTTTCTAGAGCCTGATTGAAAAAATGTAATAGGTCCTCAACACTTGCTGGGTTGTAAAAGCCATTTATTCTCTGTATCATGCACTGCCTCGGCATTCCTTGCAGGATTCTTCTTTCTAATTCTTGGGAAGCCTAATTTGTTCCTCACTCTGTCAAGGCCTTTCTGATACCCCTACATAACAACAACACTGTGCTGGAAATATTTAGTTGAACGTGGAAACTTACATATATATGTTAGAATTTCATATATGAACACCATTTCCCTCTCCATTCCCCCACCCTCTCAATTATGGAAGTTTTATAGGTACCATTAACTTCTTGGATTGGAATATGGTTTATTGTGATGTTACTCCTGCAAGTTAGTAGATTTGATATTAATTATTTTCCTTACATGATATATGTGTGTGTGTTTGTGTGCTTTATGCTGTTTATATATTTGTGCAACTATGTATAAGCATGTATGCACATTTGTACACATGATATGAAGGCCAGAAGTTGACCCATTTTATCTCTCACTGCTTTTCACCTTATTTTGTGAGATAGGGTCTTTCTTTTTCTTTTAAGTTTTTTTTTGTTGAAAATAGATTCTTTTATCCTTTTATAGAATATATCTCCACTACAGTTTCCCCTCCCTCTACTCTTCACTTCCTCCCTTCTCTCTCTCCCCTAGATTCACTTCTCCTCTATTTTTTTCTTCAGAAAAGAGCAGGACTCCAAGAGATAACAACCAAACATGACAAAACAAGAGAGAAGGCTAAACCCCTCCCATTAAGGTGGGACAAAGACAGCCCAATAGGAGATTCCCAAGAGTAGGCAAAAGAGTCAGAGACACTGACACTGTCACTGCTAGGAGTCCCACAGAAACACCAAGTTAACAGCTGTAACTTATATGCAGAGGACCAGGTGCTTGCTGCTTCAGTCTCTGTGACCCCACACATGCCCTGCTCAGTTGATGCAGTGGGTCGTGTTTTCTTGGTGCCTGCAATCACTTCTGACTCCTATAATCTTTCCTCCCCTTATTCCTGGGATTCCCTGAGTTCCCAGGGTAGGGATTCAATGGAGACCTTCAATTTAGACTTTCTCTCACCATAAGAGACAAGGTCTTTCATGGAACCTGGAGTTCACGAGCTCAGCTAGACTGAATGACCTCCAGGGATCCACATCCAACCCCTCAGCACTAATGTAATAGATGTGTTCTGGTCCAGTTTTTATATGAGTGCTGAGGATCTGAACTCAGGTTCACAGTTGTGCAGCTACATTTTGCCCACTGAACCATCTTTCAGGTCCTAGATGATTGAGTTTTAATGAGGTAACTTATTAACAGTATTTTAGTAGGAACACAAATTTGATATGAAAATTTCCCATTACACACAGTTTTACCATTGTAAAAATCTATGTATTCTCACACTGAGATAACATTCTTTTTGCTATCTTTTTTTGTTTGTTGTAGAATATTAGTTTAAAATGTGTTACATTCATTTATGCTGTGGAATATTTGTTTAATGATGCAAAGATGTGTTGCATTGATTTAACTCTGTAAAGCTGTGTTACTTTGCCTGGCTAACACACCTGATTGGTCAAATAAAGAGCCGAATGGTCAGTAGCTGGGTAGGAGAGAGAAATAGGTCATGCTGGCACGCAGACAGAAGAAATAGAAGGAGAGAAGAATGAGGAATGAGAAAAGGAGAAGGAAGGATGCCAGGGCGCCCCTATACCCACTCACACAACCAGCCATTAAATAGGAAGGAATAGAGAAAAGACAATGGTAAAAGCACAGAGGCAAAAGGTAGATGGGATAATTTAAGAAAAGCTGTTTAGAAATAAGCCAAACTAAGACAAGGCATTCATTCATAAGTAAGAATAAGCCTCCCTGCATTTATTTTGGAGCTAGGAAATGGGTCCCCAAAGAGTAAAAAGACAAACAAATAAAAAACCAAAAATAAACTGTATTTACTAACATTTATAATTAACTCCTAAATCCAATGATGTTAAATTAAATTAACTTCCAATAATGTTAACAGTTAGTTCCTTTAAAAGAATTAGTTTTTAATTTTCTGACTATTTTTTGGAAACTTTAAATACTATAGTTTATAGTTCATCTTACATAGGCTAGCATAAGGCCATGGCTTGAAGAATATATTCACCACACATTTAATATTCCTCCAATTCCTGACTAAACTCTTCACTTCATATAGTGTTCAAGGATCACAAACCCCAGAGCTCATAGGCACAAACAAGCTTATTTTATTGTATGGTACAAGGCAGAACAGTGTGAGCACATGGACACTGATACTCTGAGGTAGAACAGTGTTGAGTACATGGGCACTGATACTCTGAGGTAGAACAGTGTTGAACACATGGGCACTGATACTCTGAGGTAGAGCAGTGTTGAGCACATGGGCACTGATACTCTGAGGTAGAACAGTGTTGAACACATGGGCACTGATACTCTGAGGTAGAACAGTGTTGAACACATGGGCACTGATACTCTGAGGTAGAACAGTGTTGAACACATGGGCACTGATACTCTGAGGTAGAACAGTGTTGAGCACATGGGCACTGATATTCTGAGGGAGAACAGTGTGAGCACATGGGCACTGATACTCTGAGGGAAAACAGTGTTGAGCACATGGGTATTGATACTTTGAATTAGAACAGTGTTGAGCACATGGGTACTGATACTCTGAGGTAGAACTGTGTTGAACACATGGGCACTGATACTCTGAGGGAAAACAGTGTTGAGCACATGGGCACTGATACTCTGAGGTAGAACTGTGTTGAGCACATGGGTACTGATACTCTGAGGTAGAACTGTGTTGAGCACATGGGTACTGATACTCTGAGTTAGAACAGTGTGAGCACATGGGCACTGATACTCTGAGGGCGAACAGTGTTGAGCACATGGGTACTGATACTCTGAGGTAGAACAGTGTGAGCACATGGGTACTGATACTTTGAGTTAGAACAGTGTGAGCACATGGGTACTGATACTCTGAGGTAGAACTGTGTTGAGCATATGGGCACTGATACTCTGAGGTAGAACTGTGTTGAACACATGGGCACTGATACTCTGAGGGAGAACAGTGTTGAACACATGGGTACTGATACTCTGAGGGAAAACAGTGTTGAGCACATGGGCACTGATACTCTGAGGTAGAACAGTGTTGGGCACATGGGCACTGATACTCTGAGGGAGAACTGTGTGAGCACATGGGCACTGATACTCTGAGGGAGAACAGTGTGAGCACATGGGTACTGATACTTTGAGTTAGAACAGTGTGAGCACGTGGGTATTGATACTTTGAATTAGAACTGTGTGGAGCACATGGGTACTGATACTTTGAGTTAGAACAGTGTGAGCACATGGGTACTGATATACTTGCAGCTTGATGTGGAAACAGACAATGATTGCTTGGAGTTCTTAATCCCAGACAATCTAGGGACACACAGATGGGTTTAACAAATCCTTTCAATCAACTGTTGTATTTACCAATCCAGAACCTACAGACACCTTCTTCTCCTATAGCTGAATTCTATACTATCAGAGATGGAGACTGTTGGAAACAGGCCTTCTGTTTCTCTCTGCATCAGGCACATCTTACAGTCATGCCAAGTAGGTTTGAGATCATGAAACGCCTACAGTTGACAAAGGCCTCTTAGTCATTGATATCTCATTATATCACAAAACATCCAAATTTACCCAATTACATTATATTATGCAAATATTCAAATGATTGTATTTAGATTTTATAGAGGACATGCTTATAGTATTATAAAGGAACATCTGCAATCATATTTTTCATTTTCTTTCAAATTCTCAAAACCAACTAATCCATTGCACATAGCTTAGCAAAGACAAATAAGACAGTTGGACTTGTGCTGTATTGTTAGAGGATACTTGTTTTCAAATTTCTTCACAAAGCCTCAAAAACAAGCAGAAACTGGAAACAGAGCTAGAATTTTTTCTTTTTAAAAATCTTATATTTTATTTTGTTTATATATTACACATATAAAGTACCTTCCCCCACCTCCCCTCCCACCCAGATAAACTCATGTTTCCTTTAAAAATATAAAAAAGCAGACCTCCCAGAAATATCCACTGAACATGAACTAAGAAAGTACAAAAAGACTGGGCACAAATCCTAGTATCAAGGTTGGATGTAGCAACCCAGTAGGAGGAAAGAAGTCCCAAGCTCAGGCAAAAGAATCAGAGACACCCTGACTCCCAATTACTGGAAGTCCCATAAGAACTCCAAACTGCACAATCATTAGGATGAGTTCTTAAAACGAGCTAAGTTGCTGGGTGTTGGTGGCACACTAGGGAGGCAGAGGCAGGCGGATCTCTGTGAGTTTGAGGCCAGCCTGTTATACAGAGCAAGTTCCAGGACAGCCCCTCCAAAACAATACAGAGAAACCCTGTCTCAAAAAACAAACAAACAAACAAACAAAAACAAAAACAAAAAACACTAGCTAAGTTTTAAGACTTTATGTATTATGTATTTTAAAATGTAGGTAGTTGATGGTTTTAAATTTTACTTTTCAAGTTGGATATTTCCCAAAATTTTGAAAGCAAACAAACAATATCTGGTTAGTTAAAAGAAAGCAGAGAACACAATACTATTGTTTGCTGTGAGTGAGTCATTTTTATGCACTAAAAGCAGAATATTCTGGGGGAAATTAATTTCCTGTGCCCTATAAACTAATCTAAGAAGGAAAATAATAGCTGGTATGCATCCATTTGCTAACCATATTTATGCAAATATCTGAAGACTTATTCATGACATGGACTTGGTTTCCCCATCAATATCCTACAGGATCTCAGGAAAGCTGGAGGAATTTTCACCGGATATTAGGATGGGAACATTTGGTGGCTGCATAGGCCAGGCACCTGGAGATGAAATGCTGGCCATTAAGGGCCAGGAACTGAATAGAAAGCATGGAGCTCACATTCTTCCCTAGAATAACAACCTAAGTTTTAAACATTGATCACTTTAACCTCTCTTTTCAAAATGTCTAATGTTAGCTTATTATCCTATTTTTATGTTAAGGCATATACTCTTGGGCTTCTTTCCTTCATGTAAGCTCTATTATCCATCTTGTTGCATCCAGTTAATCAAATTCCATATTAGATTTTGAATTTCAAAATTTTATTTGTGCAAAATTGTCTTCTCTCAAAAGTAGAAATCTGGTTGTCTAATGAAATGTAAGAATGGTGAAGGCACAGGTAGCTTTTGAGTGTGCTTTAGAAAGTTACTATTTTTACCAAAATCCCCCAGTTCCTCTTGTACATCATTGGTATTCCCCCTTCTGGCCCTACCCATATGATATTTTGTATTTTCTCAATGATTATTTCATGGGATCCCTCTTACCATCCAGGCAGTCTTTTTCACTGCACCATGTGTAATTTCTTGAACTTTTAAAGGCCTCCTTAAGAATCTGTTTTTCTTTATTTTCAAAAATTTATTAAATTTGCTCTTAGACAATTTTGAACATTTATGCTATGCATGCTGACTGCTTTCATCCCCCCACCCTTATCTATGGTCTCTTGTCTACTTAAATATTTCTCACAATTATATATATTTGTCTTGTTTTGTGACCTTCTGGGATAAACAAGGACTGTCTGTATGACCATGCTTTTGGAACTATTCATTAGAGCTGGTATACTCAGCAGTAGGTACACAACTAAAGACGGTGTCAATTCATCCTCTTTCAGAATCTATCAAGAGCCACTAGTTCAACAGTAAAGAGTACAGGCCTTCTGAGCTGCCCCACACTTCCCTTTCTTCCTTGGCTGATGGCAGTGTTGTTCAGTATGGGTCCAGTGCAGATAACTAGAGTTGTTGTGAATTGGTGGTTAAAGTGGTTAGGTTGAGTTCAAAGAATGGTATTTTGCAGACCTTAACCTTATTGTCCATCTCTTTCATATTTTCTGCCCTCCCATTCCACAATAGTATAAGGGTTAGGTCTTAGAGGAGGTGAAAGCTCATATACATGTATATGTATATATATGTGTATATATATGCATAAAATACGTGTATATATATGTGTGTATATACATATACATACATACATACATACATACATACATACATATCCACTTTTACTACTTGAAATCATTTAAGAAGTAACTGGCTAGAACATAATTTTTTTCTTTTATCATTTTTTCTTTTAATTTTAAATAGCTTGTTTTACATGTCAATCCCAGTTCCCTCTCCCTCCCCTCCTCCTGCACTCCCCTTCCCCCCCAGCCACCCACCCTATTGCCAAATCCTTCCACAAAGGGGATATCTAGAGTCTGTCATTTCACTCTGGGTAGGGTCCAGGCACTCCCCTAAGAGTCCAGGCTGAGAGAGCATCCCTCTTTGTGCTATGGGCACACGATGACTGTTTGTATTCCAGGGATAGACACTGATCCACAGCTCAGGGCCCCATAGGTTGCCCAGGCCTTCTCACTGACACTCACATTTGGGGAGTCCAGATCAGTCCCATGCTGGCCTCCCCGCTGTCAGTCTGGGGTCCAAGAGCTCTCCCCTGTTCAGATCAGCTGTCTCTGCTGGTTTTGCCAGCCCATTCTTTGCCAATTTGCTCATCACTCCTCTCTCTGTCACTGGGTTCCTTGGGTTCAGTTCAGTGCTTAATTGTGTGTTTGCCTCTGCTTCCATTAATCACTGGATGAAGGCTCCCGGATGGTTATAGACATCAAGTTCATTATCAGGAATGGACATTCGAGGTGGTCTTGCTTAGCTTGCCAATTGGTGTTATCCCTTTTACTAGAACATACTTTTAAAATATGATTTTATGAATGTTACTCTTTTTCTCACCTAAAAGCTTTTAGGAGTGGTATGCATAACTCTTTTACCTCTGGCATGGACATAATCAAGCATACAGTAAATAGATTCAAATATCTATAGAAATGGCTAAAAGTGGATTTCCTAAATATAAACTAAAAGTGAATCCTAGTATGAGTTTTTAGTAACTATCTTAATGCTCAGTGTTTACTGTATTAGCAACTGTGATGAGTTTATTTTTTTCTAACTTGTCACTGCATAATACACTGTTATTTTTTTGAAATGGAAAATGTTATGAGGATATAATCCAGAATTTTTAATCTAAGTGTGAAAAATGGCTACGGAATTGGGCTTGGAAAAACACATTTATAGTATCCTATGCTTGCCAGAGTTATTCATTGGCAACAAACATCCCCTCCCTGTTTTACTGTGCATTCTGGCTTCTGGGGCATTCTGCAGACTGTTGAGGCACAGCCTTCTCCCAAGTCACCTATTGTGGACATACTAACATATTTAGAAACAAGAGTGCCATTGTTTCCCCCTTAGGCAAGAAAAAAAGGGAAGACGGTAAAGGAATCAAAGTAGGAGCAGTGGGCTTGAGGAAGTACCATGTTTTTTCAGATGTATGCTGAACAGCTGCCAATTGCCAGCATGAGCCAGGAGTAACACTATTACACATCTTGGAAAAGGGTTTTTGGAAGGAACCACTTCAGATTTTAATTTTCTTCCTTAAAAAAGAATGTTCTTCAACACAGTAAAGAAAGGAATTAAGGCATTACAGAATCAGAACCACTGGAGGTTTTGATGCCTCTTCTCCAGACTAGGTGAGTGGTACTCCCTGAGTGTTCCAACATCCAGGTTTGCCCCAGTTTTATGTTTAATGAATAATGTACTATCAACCTAGGTGTATTGCCTCATTGATTCCTTCTTCAGTATGTAAAGGCAGGACAAATTGCATTCACTACCTTAGCTTTTATTTCTTGGCATAATAATAGCTTGGCATAATAATAGATGACAGATTTTTGTTTGGTAAATTATCAACAGGCATGCACTATATTGTTTTATTGTCTCTTTCATAGGTAAATTGTTTATTTTATAATATGAAACATTTTTATTGTAAAAGGTACTGCACAACTGAAACATTTAAGAAAGGCAGAACACACACAGGGAATCTTGACTTATGATCATTCTGTGTGCTACAGGGCTCTAAGTCTAAGGCTCAAAATATGTTCCATTAATAAGTAAGGATGGATGAATATGGCATTTCCTTTATGATAGCTTAATGGCATGTGAAATTCTTTGTTTCTTTCACTCCTAGCTTATTTGATGTCTGTTCATACAAAGGCATCCTCAATTCATTTTCAAATAACTGAAGGTTGCTCTTGTTTTACATTCTAGGAATGTCTCAGATTAAAGTTTCTAAGATTTAGTTGTAATTAAGGAAAATAACAGAATTAAGCAAACTCTTGCCAGAAGAGAGGAAAATTCTAGAATACTATTTCAAAAAGCTCCCCAAGAGCACCTAGAATGAGAAGATAGACTTGAATCCACGAGGGTTGTTGTGGTGCCCTGAATGATAAGAAACCTGGAAGCTCTTATATTTGAATGATTGGTCCCCAGCTGGGAGAGATGTTTGGGGAGGAATAGGAAATGTGGTTGTCAGAGTAGGTGTGTCTGTCACTGGTTGGAGGGGTCTGTGAGGTTTCAAAAGCCTATTCTGGGTGGCTTTCTCTCTCTCTGCCTTGTGCTTGTGAATCAGATGTAAGCTCTGAGCTACTGCCCAGGGCCGTCACCTCCTGTCTGCTACTATGCTCCCACCATAATGGCCATGGACTTCAACCCTCTGAATCTGTGAGTCTTCAAATTAAGTGCTTTCTTTTGTAAGTTGCCATGTTCATGGAGTTTTGTCACAGCAATAGAAGAGTAACTAAGACAGTCAATGTACAGGTAAAATTTAGACTGCATATAAAGGATGTGTGCAAATCTGCACAAATATGTTTATACAAAGACAATTTCATAACTTTCTGTAACTCTTGTATATTTTGTTATTTATGGGTAAGAAGCTGACCCTGAAATTCTTTTTCACTGGCCCTAAGTTTGTTCTTGTAATCGATAATGTCCAAAAAGGTTTGATGGATAAGTGAATATTGAGTAAATAAGTTAATTGCTATTTCTTTTTCAGATTGATTAAAAACTCACATTTCAAGGCAAATTTACTTATAATACCCTTTAAATATTTTCCCTCCAAATTCAATTCTCATTTAAAAACAGAATAAATAAAGGAGAGAGTCCCAAGTATCAGAGGATTAGAGCATCATGTTTTGCGTGTGTGTGTGTGTGTGTGTGTGTGTGTGTGTGTGTGTGTGTGATACTTGAGACTTTTCCTAAAGTAGTCAGGTGGATTTTCTGCAAAAAGTAACCTTTGAGCTAAGACCTACAGGTGAAGAAGGCAATC
The DNA here is from genome assembly GCF_017639785.1 of Mesocricetus auratus. Classification (NCBI taxonomy): domain Eukaryota; kingdom Metazoa; phylum Chordata; class Mammalia; order Rodentia; family Cricetidae; genus Mesocricetus; species Mesocricetus auratus. Next base: position 60,215,778 of record NW_024429194.1, read on the forward strand.
AGGTAGATGAATATTTAGCATTTGATCTTAGCTCAAAGCCTGGGCAGCTGCAGAATATGTATGTATGTATGTATGTATGTATGTATGTATGTATGTATGTATATATGTATGTTTACTAAGGATAGATAATATATGATTATATAGAAATTGGTACTTATATGTATCTATATAAAATATTTATATATTATATAATTCATAGTAAAACATTTATGTTTACTTGTATGAAGTATGTTAGAACCTCCTAACCTCTGTATGAGGATAGGTAGATAGGATGATGTCATTCTCTGCATCTATTCAGGGACTTGAGCTGTGTATTGCTTCTTTGTGTGGGAGTAAACTAACAACAGTGACAATTCCTTAACAGCCTGAAAGTCATTCTTGCAGACAGAGCTATAGATGAGCATTGCACAAAGACATGTGTACTTTTAGTTTCATAACATGGCCACAATTGTTTACATTTCCAAAAGGCACATGGAAAGAAACCTAAGTAATACCTAATAAGCGAGTCTTTGCTTTTCATTTTTTCCATTTTAAGTCAAGTAAAACCAGAAGTGTTGCTAGTTAACTGAAAAGCTTTTATGTGTGATTAAAAAGACTTTCAATGACAATACTAAGGAAACTACCTCTGTCATAATTTACCAAGCCTGTTTATGTATAGGATATCCTGAAATTGTGTGGGGGTCATCTTCTTTCTAATTTCTCAGATTTTAATAACAACTCTAAAATTTTTCATGTTGCTTTAGATTATAAAATAAGATCATTCTTAATGGAACAAGAATTTAGCTCAGCTTAATAAACCTTTGGATATTGTGGTAGGCAATTCAGGCAATTCTTTTATTCCTGACAGAAACTCATACAACTTAAGGGCATTTTTGTTAAAATTTCCAAAGTTTAAGTCAGTGCTAACTGGATGTTTCTGCTTCTTGGTGTGTATGTGGTGAGACAGTTTCAGGTAGGTATGTGTAGAGATAAGTGGCTTACCTCTGGCAAACTGGAAAGAGAGAGGAAAATTTACAGTAAGTGGTCAAGGGCAGGATATATTGTTCAATGACACCTCTTAGTGATCTACTTCCTCCAGCTACACCCCATGTGCTAATAACCCATTCAGACGTGAACACCGTGCTTGATCCATTGAAGGAGCTAGTACATTCATGACCCAGACAGCTACAAATAGAGCAAGCTGGGGATCAAGACTTGGGCACTCCTAATTCAAACACAAATGCCTACTCATGTTTACTTAGTACAATGGCAGAGAGCACAGAAAATGATAATTTGGATGAGCATCCTAAAAATATATTTACATTTGGTACCTTATCACAATAAAAGTAGATTTAACAACAGAACTCTTTTGTACTCACCTACCTACCCAGCCATGAGCTTGGGGCTGAAGTGAAAACACATTGTCAAGCCACAATCCCCTTCTGCTGTTTTGGTGGCTTCAGATGGTTATGACTTTTAAAGGCTGCGAGACAAGGGCATGGCACTGCTAGCACTTACTCATTAGAGGCTAAAGGGAAAAATGAGTGCCCTTCTCCTTGTCTTTTCCTATGGTAATTGGCTCCCTAGAGTAGAAAGTACTTTGATCAGAAGAGTCTCTAGAAGCCGGGCTAAGCTGAGGTTGACCATGCTTTTCTGGAGACAGTGTCTGAGGACCAATCCAGAGAGCTGAGGTTGGTCATTCTTGCTAGAGACAGTGTGTGTGGCAGAGCCCAAAGAGATGGGTAGCGTTGTTTGCTGTTGCTTCCTTTGTGGCACAAGAGGACACTGATGTCGGTATGACAGTCAGAGGAGCTTTAAAAAATTGTATGCCAGACCTTCACAACCCAATCAAGAAATGGGGTGAGCTGAGTCAGGAAGCCAGTTGTTCTGAAAAACAAGCTGTTAGGACCACCACTTTCTTCTTCTTATCTGATTTCATAGAGGTCTTGACACCAGAGACACTCTGTCAAGACACTCATTCAAAATGTCCTCTGGGAATTTAAGAGGGAGGAAAGAGATGAAAGTGTTATTTTTCAATAGATTTGTTCACAGGCTAGATATTTTTCTTTGACCACCATCCATACTATGAGACAGATAAATTTGTAAGACATCAGGAAAACATTCCTGAGATGGGCACTATTTTAGGTCCCAAGGAATTTACAGCTCAGGAGAAGAAATTGATCAGAACAAATATTTGTCTGAGCAATAAAGGAGAAATTATTGTAGTATAAGCATACTACATAATTTCTACAGGGACGATCTTCAGTGAACTGTAGTTAAAGGCCCTCAGGTTATTTGCAGTTTTCGTTTTAAGGCATAATAGTACTATGCACAAGGGTTTAAATTATTTTCTTCAGGTTCTATGAAGAAGAATGTTAGTTGCACGACTTAGGAACTATGTATCTCTGACTCACAAAAGTTTCAATATGCATCTTTCTTTTATTTTTCAAGATTTTATTTATTTGTGTGTGTGTGTGTATGTGTGTGTGTGTTGTGTTGTGTAGTATGCCATGTGTGTGGAGATACCCATGGAGGCAAGAAGAGGTTACTGAATTCCCTGGAGCAGGAGTTACAGGGCATTCAGGGCATTATGAACTTTGGGTACTGGGAACTGAAGAGTAGCAAGTGTTCACAACCCCTCCTAATATCTCTCCAGCCTGTCCCCTCCTTTCCCACCTCTTTTTTTTTGAGATAAGTTGTCATGACATACCCTAACTGGATTTGAATTTGAGATCTTCTATGAAGTTATCTTTTGCACACATACTATGTATGAAGGAATGAAAATGTGGGTCATGTGAGTTCACAGCTGGCAAATGGCAGCTTTAAAATCCAGTTTGTCATTGTTTATTGTTAAAAGATGGTGGGCTTGCTCTGCCATCTAGTGATTCAGAACTGAATTTAGACAATTAAATTAGAAAGCATATAAGATTTATAAGAAAAAAGATCTATGAAAACTTTTTATAAAAATAGGACAATTGAGTTTATTTCAAGTAAAATATGATCAAACAAAATGCATCTCTCCATCTAGATACCCATGCCAGGGCTTTGTGGGTGACTTCAGAATGGAGCCAGTCTGACGGAATATTTAGTAAGAGGAAAACAATTCTGTAGCTTGGAACTTAAAGTATGGGGAATTACATCACAGAAATTAGAAAAGAGCACAAAAACATAGCCAGACTTCAACCACTTTAAAATTTTAGAGGCATTAATAAACTGCAAGTAGCAAAAAGTGTAAGTAGCACAAGTAGGATGTAATTGAGTATGTGTGTGTGTGTGTGTGTGTGTGTACATGTGTGTGTGTCTGTTTTCTAGGACTGAAATCTAGACAGTAGATATGAGCCTTGATCATGTTTCTGAAATGAGTAGCAGTCTTGAGGGTACTATTAGATATCTCAAGATGTCATTGGAAAATTCCTACATTTTGTTTGTTTTTCATACAATAATTATGTCATGAAATGTTTGTAATTCTTTTCAACAAACTAACAACCATTTTGTTTCTTATTCTGCTTTTCATTTAAGTAAATGGCCATGTAGAAACACAGAGAAGTGCAAGCTCTTTATTTTCTCACCACTCTTGCTTTGCACACATCTTTCATTCAGACACACACAGCAAGACTTCACTGAGCCCTCTGTGATAGGAACAGATTCCTGTGTGGGCGAAGAGAAGGCATGCCTCAGTAGTGAATGTGGGTTTTCATCTCCTTGCCATTTAAAGGCATTCCAACTACATGTCCATATCATTTTAAATTCAATTATAAATTTTCAGGAGAAAGAGACCAGTGATGAATCAGAATATAAAACCAGTTTTTGGCATTGTAATTTAAAGAAAGCAATACAGTGACTCTTAAACTTGCAGGAAGGCATTGCTCTTATTTGTGTTAACACAGGACTGAAAGGGTGAATCTTTTTTCCCAATCTCTCTCCCTCTGCCTCCCTTTTCCTCCCTCCCCTTTCCCCCTCAGGTTCAAGAACAAGTTCATTTGACTTTCAGAGAAAATATTACAGATGATTTGAAAATCTCAGCAGTCACCAGGAGAAGATATGGAACAGGAAACGCCTTTTAAGTTAGGGTGGAATAGAAACAGCTTTATGGACAAAGGCAAAAGTACTCTGAACAAAGTAAATGAACTAGTGAGCTGGGCAAAGAGTTCCGCAGACCTCCTTTCCCGAGGTAGCTGTAGAGATATGATTAAGCCATCTGCTGAAGAGATTTTTACACATTTTAGTAATATCCAATTGAACATTTACATGCAATCTTGTTTATCTTGATTGCCCAGTTTTAGTTCGTTGCAGTTACATTGCATGCATTATCACATCTAATAGCCTAATTATATGCTGTATGTAAGAATATTTCATTATATATAAATTTAAGTTTGTAGCTTATAGCACATTAAGTGTTACCAATTAAAATTATATGGCATAATAATTCCATGTTACTTATATTTCATTATATAGTCAACATTAATTATATTTAATCAATGTTAATGTATTGTATACTAATTTGTAAAAATTTGTTTTTCTTGTATGAATAAATTTAACTTCACAATGTTGTATAAAACATTATATATAACAATCCACATATATTGCTCCACAGTAATATGTGTGTGTGTTTTCAATATTTGAAGGATAAGCACTTACACACTACCTTCTCACCCCCATTAATGTGTTTGAACATTACCCACTCCCAACCTTGACCACCCAAATTGCGAGAGAAATAGCTATTTGACTTTATGAAGTATTTACTTTTCAAGCAATTAATTTAAAACCAGTAAATAGTTGCTGCTTCCTCAACCAAAAACTTAATGAACAAAGTTCTTTTTATTTAAAACAATATGTTTATTCATTTATTCTGCATGTCTGCCCACATGTTTGTATGGAGGAAACGGGTTCTCAGAACTGAAGTATGGAAGTCAGAGAAAAACTTTGGGTTTGCTCTCTCCACTCTGTGAATTCCCCTGCAGTTAAGTTCAGGCCTGGCTACAGGTGCCTTTATCTACTGAGATACCTTGCTGCTCAGAAGTTATTTTAAATTTATCTATTTATTATAATTGTTTAATTGATTATACACACGAGATTGTGTTTTGGAATGTTTATTTTAGAAGTAGAATGTTTAAAACCATTTTAAAGCAAATATAACACATTTTATTGTTTGAAAATTTCATACAAGTGCATAATGCAATTCAATTAGTACCACTCAATCATCTCCTCTCCAATTACTCTATTATCACCTCATCACTTAGTTTTCCCAACATTCTTTGCTCTTTTCTTTTGGAGTTAATATAGTGCATCCTGAATGTACGTGGGTGTGGGTAGCTCTTCAGGGAGCATCCTTGAAAATAGCCTGACCATCCCTCCCCCAGATGCCATCAATTGCCAATAAATCCTCAACTAAGGTTGGGACTTTATAAGCCCTGCCCCTTTCCATGCTGGGATTTTGATTGGTTTGATCTTGGGCAGTCAGTTGCAGCTGACGTGAGCTCACGTGTACAACTATGATAGTCTGGGACATACTGCTTGGCTGTAGACAGCCACTGTTTCTGTATCTTACAATCCATCCTTCTTTCTTTCCTCTTTTGAAATATTGATACAGGGTCTCACTATGTAGTCCTAGCTGGCCTAGCCAGGCCCTCACCATCTTATTGCCTTCTTCTCTGTAATGGTAACTGAGGGTAGGTTGTGATACTGGTGTCCCTCCCCTGTGTTGTTCTGAGCATTTGACAGATGACTGTCTATTGCTGAGAATTGGGTACCATTCTGTTGTTTCTGTTTCTCTCCTGGGACTTCAGCATCTGGAGAAGTTTGTTGGTTGTGTGCTTCCCCACTCCTCTGTTCAATTGCTTTTCTTCTTTCAGTCAAGGTACATAAGATGACAGGTGAGGAACAAGTCTTAGCAGGGTTGAGATGCCCATTTTCCTCTGTGGGGTTGTTTCCGGAAGTTCCAGAGGAGAGTAAGTGAGTCTAAACAAGGGAACCTATTGTGTCCTTGCTGAAGAAGGCCACATGGGGTGGGATCCTGAAGCAAAACTCTTGGTAACTGTAGGCAGTGATAGCCGTGAAGATGTAGGATCACTAAGGGAACTTTGAACCAGGCAGTAGGTTTGTTTATGATGATCAGAAAGCAGCTACCATCGCTGTATGGAGTAGTTCTGGTGCTAAGGAGCTGAGAAACTCCTGAGGATGTAGAACCATGCAGTGATTCACTTCGTGTTTTATTACGCACAAGTTGACCTCTCACAAAAATTGAGGCTAATCATTTAATACATATATTTTTTCATGTTAAATATAACTGTTGTTGCTTCATATGTACACCTGCATGCATATTCCCCAATACTAAAAATACATTTTATATAAATATAGAAAAGTAATTAGTAAAGTTACATAAAACATACTGTACTGCTTTTCCTGTAACTTTCCTTAATTGATTTCAATGTAAAGATAGTCCCTCAATATCTTTATGAGTTCTGTGTTTCTGCTACAGTTTAAAAAATTAATACCCTCAGTTTGGTATAGCTAATGGAAACATAAACCAAGAGATAGGAAATGGTTATTTCATTGTAAATTCATGTTTAAAACAGTTCTCAGAAGCTCATATGCTATTCTTTGGAACTTTATCTCAGTACACGAGTCTGTTTGAACTCCTTGCTTGAGATTTACTTGCATAAAATCTCTTGTAAATTGGAAGTCATGTAGGGTTCACATGTACTGAACTTACCCATTCCCTTTGGAAATCCTTTTGTCTTTCTTTTTTCAAATGTTTTTTTTCTGTCCCTCTTCATCACAATTATGTTCAGTCACTCATAATTTCAAAAATAAAATCTTGTGAGAAACATTCTTTGGCTAAAAAACATACTTATCTTGAATCATCTTTTCTCCATCTATTAGAGGAACATGTATTTCATGAAGAACTACTCATTGTTTTATGTGAATAAGTTCATTTGTATTTTAAAGAGATTAACCCCTTCTCTCTTCCCCTTCCTCCTCCTCCTCTTCCTCTCTTTCTCTCTCTCTCTCTCTCTGTCTCTCTGTCTCTCTGTCTGTCTCTGTCTCTCTGTGTCTTTGTGTCTGTCTGTCTCTCTCTCTGTCTCTGTCTCTGTCTCTCTCTCTCTGTGTTAATGCCAAAGACTGATGTTGGGTACTTTCCACAATTACTTTCTATCTGTGTTTTGGGACAGAGTTTCTTACTGAACTTTGTTAAGGGAAGCTTTTTCTTTTGATAGGGGCCTTCCCGCCAGCCTGGTTCTAGAGCCTCATCAGTTCCAAATAAACACACAGGAGGCTATAATAATTATGAAGCTGTTGGCCTTGCTTGTTTCTTACTGGCTAGCTCTGACTTAAGTATTTACCCCATAATTGTTAATCTATGTATTTCTCTTACCGGAGAATGGTTCCGGGCTTCCTACCCCCATGGCATTACATGTTGACTCTCCTGTGTTTCTCCTTCCCAGAGTCCTCCTGGACTCCTAGTCCCTCCTATCTAGATTCCCTATAGGCCAGACAGTGCTTTATTGACAAATAACAGGCAAATAAAAGGACTTCCCCAACAGAACTTAGCTATACTGAGTGTTGTTAGGTGCTCTGGGACTCTACCTTCCAGTCCAAGGGTTGTAGACATATGTGACTACACTTGCTCAACCTTTTGCATGAGTGCTGGGCATCTAACCTCAGCTCCCCAGGCAAGCACAATGGGGACTTTGCTTATTGATCTAGTTCTCAAGCCCTAAGAGGCTACTTCCTAGAATTTTTAAAAAAACAAAATGATACCTTATTTTCTTAAACATTCCACAAATTATAAAATTTCAGATTATTAATATTTTTCCTTTATATTTCAGATGAATATGATGAAGAAATAGCCTGTACTCAAGGTGGCCAGATGTATTTAAATAGAGACATTTGGAAACCTTCTCCATGTCAGATCTGTGTCTGTGACAATGGTGCCATTCTCTGTGACAAGATAGAGTGCCCCGAAGTGCTCACCTGTGCCAATCCTATAACGCCTGCTGGGGAATGCTGTCCAGTATGTCCACAGACACCTGGAGGTGGAGATCCCAGTTTTGGTAAGAATGCTCAGGCTATTTCAGAATAGAGTGGGGACTCACCTTCATTTCCCAGTGATTGCTGCCCTCAGAGTTTAACAATCCAAATGAATAGTCATAGTAACTAACTCAGTGACCTCAGGGGTCAATGGCATGGATATCAGAAAGCTAAACATATTTTTAAAAAAGTGTGATGAGCCTCCTGGAGCAAGTAGGGAACTCAGTATTCCCTCCTGAGGCCAATTAACATAGAAGTAGACAATGATTTATTGTTTTCTTAACTAGCAGAGAATCTTGTTTTGAATGGTTACATCTAATTAGAGAAAGAATGTGCATTATACATGGCTGCTGCTATTGTGCTTATAAAAGGTGCCTCCAAGATATTTTGTTGACTTTCTATTTCATTGCTTAATGTCCAACAGAAAATGCAGAAAACATGTTTATCATCTCCGGTATAAACTTTGCCCTACAGAATATGATAATTATTCACAATGTAATTTACTGCTCTAGCAATTTCTCTTACATTGCCTCAAAACTTCAAGGTGTGCTTAATGTGAACCACATAATAGAATGAAATGGAGCCAAGTTCTTGGAGGAAAGAATGATGCGAATTACTGGGTTTCAAAATATTTTAAAAGAAAAATGTCTTTGATTAATATATATTTGATTATTAAAGAGACAGGCATGCATTATCATTTGTGCATTTTAATTAGTTATATAAGACCAGCATTAAGCTTTTAAGTTGTTTACTTTAGTTCTTATACTGGTCATTGTCAAGACATTATCATTTCCTTTTTCTTTTCACAACTTTCATTGAAAATAACTAAATATAATGAAGTATTCAACAGTACATACATGGAAATATTAGACAGCAACTTAAATCTTTTAATCTTGGATATTATTTAGCAGAATCAATGCACCTAAAATAAATACTTACACTCAAATTTGTACAGTATGATAAACATGTGCCATAGAATAGACATATCGACACATAGAATAGATAAAGACACAAAAGCTCCTTGAAAGCAGACATAATTTTATAGAAGCCCAGGAATCAGAACAATTAAGCCTTGGGGATAAACAAATAGCAATTGGGAATATGTCAGCAAATATCAGAAAGTAAAATATACAGTTTCCTGCCAATAATCAGTGCAGGAGAGTGCAACTCATCCCAAGAGGAGTAGTGAAAATGAATGACAACAGATTTATACAAATTAAGCATGACAGAAGGGTAGCCGATTTCAGTTAAGTTTATGAGACAGAGAACACACTGGCATATGTGTGGCCATTGGTCAGACAAATTTTGGCTGAATATAGTGACATATGCCTTTAATTCCAGGACTTGGAAAATGTAGGAGCATCAACAGTTCAAAGGCAGCCTGAGCTACACACTCAGTTCAAGGCTAGCAGGAACTAAGTAAGAACCAGCATCAAATCCAAACAAAATTAACCCATACCAAACTAAACTAACAATATTCTGCCAATTATACAACTTTTTTTGAGACAAAGTTTCCTGTATAGCAAGCCAGTCTTTAAGTGATTTAGCCAAGGATAGCCCTGAACTTCCTTAGTTTTGGATGCTTAATGTATGAATAATTGAAACTAAGTACTAAGATGTGCCTCCAGCTCAAAATCTAGTCAAGTCATAACTATGTTTAAGAAAAGAAACCTCTCATCAGGATCAATGTTTAGTGATAGGAAAAATAAAACTGAAAGATAAACCAGGAAGTTGAACAATGAGGTGATAGTGTTCAAATTACAGAAAAGGAACAGATGACATCTGTGGGAAATATAATATAATATATTAATATATTAATATAATATATTAATCAAGAAGAATTGAATATATTGAAAGGCAGAACACATGTAGAAGATATCCATGCTATTGAAAAGTCTCCAAAGAAGAAGCTAACGCAATGACAGAATAAGCCATAATAATTCAAGAAAACTGTGCCTAGACAAACCATTTTGTTACTTGGGAAAATTAAGAAGGTATTTGGAAAGTATAATTTTGCCTTCTGCGCATTTTATATGAATGATAGCATACAGCAGATAGCCACTCCAGATATGTGCCCTTAAGGCAACGAACATTATAGTTTCCACAGAAAAGTCTTAATGTTTCCATTTGTAGAAAACAAAATTGTGCATTTACAAAAACCAAGGAAATTGAGTAAAAATTACTATAAGGCAGTTTAGTATAAAGATAATCAGCAGAAATGTATAAATTTTCTGTGTAAAAAAGTTGTATTTTAGTATAAATAATGAGAATAAAACATATGCAATTTATAGCAATAACAAATATCTATAATTAAGACAAAACACACAAGAAATAGCTGATAAAATTATAGTAAATAAGCAAAAACTTAAAAATGTGAACATCCTATGGACATGAATATTATATTTATAACAGTCACACATCTTACCTTAGGGCAAACCACGAATAGTTCTCAAAAATGAGATAAAATGGAATTCTGCTCAAGTCAAAGATAATGGAATTCTTTTGTAGTCCTGAAATGTAGAAGGTGTTTTCTGTTTTGGTACAGTCCAGTGGTAAAGTATCCACATCACATGAGAGAGGCCTTAAGTTCATTACCAAACATGTAAGTGAACAAAGAAAACAAAAAACAAAACCAAACATGGGCATGCAAGAAACAAAGCAAATTTGCAATTAAATTTACAAAGGATAACTATGTTTTGTACATATGGAAATTTTAGCTACAAATGATAAAATAACAATAGCAAAAGATAGGAAAGGAAATAACACAGGTTTTAATGGAAATTGAGTGTAATACCTGTCAAATTCCCTCAAAATCAAAATTGAGACGTAGGTTACATTGTTTCAGCTGGCAAACTGAACAATACTGTAATGTTTGTCAGCACATTGTATCACTGGCCATTATTTTGGGAGTTTTGTTCACTGGCTTCAGGAGTACATAGTGGTAGTAACCTCATGAGGTGTTATATTGATAATATGTTCAATCATAATTGTCTGTTCATTGGCTTAAAGAGTTTAAGAAAATTTATCTTACAAATATACTTACGGATAGTCATATATAAAAAGTATTCATTATAGCATTATTTATAATAATTAACATGGTTTCTGACTAGTCCATCAAAACTCTAGATTATACCAATCAATATAGCTCTCATTTCCATCCTTCAAAATATTGTGGTAGGGTAATAAGCAAATAAATCAAATAATTAATTGTGGGGAAAGTAATGCTGTTAAATTGACTATGATGGATTCATGTAATGAGATCCCAATTTGAAAATTAATCTGGAAAACAACTTTTATGTGAAGATTTGTGTGATTTAAATATCTATAATTATATGCAGACAAGAAAAGGAGAATAAGGAAAAATTAGATATCTGGTATCATTTGCTTATTTATGAGGACTATAATAATATACATGGAACCAATAGAAGTGGATTTGATGGCACAGGACTTGGCAGAGACCAGGAATTAGGGGATAGCATACAAGACACAGGTTTCCATTGCAGAGACCAGGAATTAGGGGATAGCATACAAGACATTTTGCATTTGAACTAAATTACTTGGCTCATTTAAAGTATTAAAAAACAATAGGGAACATTCATTAAATATAATTTGTGATAAAATGATTGGTTTTATGGTTTTGCTAACACTAGAATCTCTATGAATGTTGTGAAGAAAATTATGATCACATGAGAATATTCCAAATATATGTACAATTTCCTTTGTTGGAATTGATTCAAGACAGTTGTTGAGCTCTGATATATTAGTGGGTAGAGAACCTATGTTGAAATTTATAAGAAATATACTATAGAACGTATATATGTTACATGTTTTTCATAGTTGTTTCCTCATAAAATGACACATTTATTCTTTTCTTTTTGTAGGTAGAGGAAGAAAGGTGAGTTTTATTTTGTATAGCTTTTTTTCACAAGTAAAATTCTTTCTAAGACTGTCTACACAGAACTGTGCTCTGAAATGTCTGGAAGCTTGATGTGGAGTATAAAGTAGCCTGAAATACACTGAGACCAAATGAACACAGTTCTTTGACTGGTTGAGTTACAGAGGCCACTAGTCTTGGCTCTACAGTTCATTTGTCTTTTCTTCTTTCAGTGTGGGAGAGTCAGGGTTTCCCAGACACTAAATAAGCATTCAACCATTGAGTAGTTTTTACTCACGTGTGCATGTCTGTCAGAAAGTTGTAAACTGTATTAGGAGCATGTTATACTGTTTCCATCCTTTTATTAATCATTGTACTTAGTAAATATTTTATTTGCTTTAGAAACTTGGTGTACATTTGCTGACAGGGATACAGTGAGGAAGAGGAGGGAAGGAAGACAGGAAGGAAGAAGGAAGAGAAGGGGAAGAAAAGAAAATGGAGGCAGTTCAACCTTAATGAATTGATCTTTCCATTGGATGGGGATTAATTGACCCAAAACAAATTATTTTTTCCTGAAGCACACTGTTTGCCCTCTTCTCCCTTCCTCACCTTCAGGACCTTGAAATATTTTTCTAGAGAAGAGCTCTATGTATGTGAGGACATCCGTAGTCATAACGGTTACCTCTGCCTCTACTCTAGGCCACTTTCCTACTCTGAAGCATTACCTGCTCCAGACTCAGATCAACTGATGTGATGAATCACTGTGTTGTACACCCTGCCACTGACTCTGTTATTATGGTCATTACAATTATAAAAGTTTTAAATTTCATAAGTCTTTCATGTGTGAGGTAATATTGGGAATATGTAATTAGATTGCCCCCTTTGCAGTATACAATTTGGTGACATATATTTAAAAAGAACAATATTCAAGAAAGTAGTATGACTTTTAATCTACATACTTTCTAGAAGCACCTCTCACATATCCTTCATGATGCCACCCCAAGCACTGGTACTCAAGGATGTTCACTGTGGTTCTTTTGAATATGACAGTTTAGGGGTGTAAGCAGTGCAGCTTTGAGAGTGCATAAAAACGATGGGAACATGTCAGAAGGGTAAAGCTGTGTATCTCTGAGGGACTGAGTGAGGTAACTTCTTCTGTGTGTTTCCTCTGTTTCCAAAATTCCCTGCTAGCCACATTTTGACTTCATAATTAGATGGAATAATAATACATGTGAGAGAAGAAATTAGATAAGCTTACTAGCACTCCTCTTGCTGTCCTTTCACGTAGGATGTGAGTGTTGAATTCCACTTGCCTTCCTCAGTTGTGTCACAGAAGAGGGCATTTCATAATGTGTTCATTAAAAATAATTGGCTCATGAAGATCATCAAGGAAGAAAAATAGGCAGACACAAGGATGGCACCAAGGAGATCAAAATCACACAAAGACAAACACTGAAGCGGATAACACTAAATAATATATGAGGAAATAGAAATATATTAGGCCACCCAATAGTACTTACCTTACACACTGAGATCATAAAATCAGTATATGCACTCCAAAAGTCTACAGTTCTTTGTAGAAATTGAATGCCTGTGATGTCTACTTTCCTTGTTGCTCCTTCGCTCAAGCACATAGATTGACTAGGCAGTATCTTCCTACACAGTTGACATTTTCTGTCCGAGATTTAGAAGTACACAGCTACAACAATTGTACCTTCTCTTCTGCTGAGACAAACATACTTACCTTCTGTTACTTTTGATGTTTTCCATGAATGTTTTCTGCATTTAATGATAATCCTGCCTATTTGTGAGTGTGGGAAACTCAAACACACACTTCTCTGAGTTTCTTCTGTGGTTTCGTCTTGGGAAGAGGTCTGAGTGACACTCTGCCTTTACTTCTTTCTCCCCGACTCTTTCTTATTCTAGTCAACTCCTTGCTTTTGATGCTGTGAAAAACAAAGTAAAACAAAACTTTTCTCATTTCATATCCTAGATTTGTTTTATGTTCTTAAGCTAAGAAGAAGTTATTCTCACAAGTAATTTCTGACTAAATGTCTTTATTATGGAATATTAACTTTTTGTTTTCATTATTAGTATTCTGTAGCCTAGTGTGACATGCTATTGCTCAAAATAATTTATATTTTACTAATTGCTTTCTTCTTTTAAAAAATATTCCTAGGGACAAAAAGGAGAGCCAGGATTAGTGCCTGTTGTAAGTACATATGTGTGTTATATATTACATGTTCTATGTTTACATATAAAACAATATATGTATTAAACATAGCTACAGTAGTTGTATATACTATTGTTTCCTTTAAAAAGGAAATTATTTTGTAATAAAACATTTTAATAAAACATACAGAAGAGAAAATATAGTATTTGGCATGATATAATGTTTTATAACATTTAAATATATAATCCACATACCTGACAATACAAAAAAATCGCATTTTTGTAGCATTGAATGTGTATATAATGACGTTCCACACTTTAGGAAGTGTGCCATCCCTTGATCATGATTGAAATTCCATGTTAATTCAGAATTCTCAGGACATCTTCATTCTTGTTGGTGACCAGAAGGTACACCATGAATATGCTGGAATTGCTAGCATTTCAAGTCATATGCTGCATAGCAGTTTTCATCAATATATTAAGAGAAAAGACTACACATGTTAATTAGTTGGTAGTACACATGTTTTTGCTTTATCATTAAACCTTATTTTCTCAGTTTATCAGAAAAGTAAACACTTCAATAGTTTCCCTTTTCATGCTTGATATGTCTTAGATTCTAAATATTTGACAAACATTTATCAATCTACATAATTCTAAGTGAGATTATTTCATAGATACCATTTTGCATTTGCATGCAAATTTCCATTAAAGAAGCTTAGTATAGTATAGAGGGAATAAATAATTAGTCCAGGGTCACACAGCTGCTAAGAGAGTGAATATTTAAGTGCAGTGGCCCTGTCTTTAATGTGTGTATATCAATTTCCATGAAAACACTATATTCCCATATGCAGTTCAAAATAGGTGGTATTTTAACTAACAAGACAGAGGAAGTGCAGCTAGTTGGGGGACACTCTTAAAAAGATTCCACTGTGCTTTAGCATTAGACCATTGAGTGTTCTAAGTCTCTGTAAACTTTGTTATTACAATTTTCTAATTGTCTTCTTTGGTGTTTAGGTAACGGGCATACGCGGTCGTCCAGGACCTGCAGTAAGTACTTTTCTTCAGTATTTGTTGTGAATAATGAACATCATTATTGACAAGACATACATGAGAAAGCAGCATAGCACAAAAGGATGCTCGACATCCCAAAATACTTTACTTTAAACCATCTTCAGATGTAGACATTTTGTTTTTAAGTACTACATGGCACACGAGGGTCAGTTCACCTCGAAGCTGAAAATCTTTGTTTTTTCTTGCCCATTAGTCTTGCTGTTAGTGAAAGGAAAAACAATCTATGTTTACATTGTTAATTTTACACTGACCTTGTTCTTGAAATGAGAGCATACTTGCATGTTTACTGATGAATAGAGATTTAGTTATTTAAATAACATATTGCAATAGAATTTGAGAGGTTATATACCAGCATGACAGATTTCTGGCTTTGCATAAAAGCTATTTTATCTCAGGTTTGGATATCAATAGCATTCTTAGGTAACTATATGAATAATGTACACTCATATGCATACCATTTAAATATCAAAACATGTCAGATCTCCTGAAATAAAATACTAACACAGCTCTAACAGACTCATTTTATTCTGGAGTTTCTGTTTTTGCACAGTGTTGTTGAGTAGGGCATGGCAACAAGACACATAGTTCTTGCTTTTCAGGAGGATGAGGCAAGAAGAGCCTTTAGCCAAGGAGTTTCAGGTGTAGTCTGGAAAACATTTTAATAAAAACCTAAATAAGACAACGGAAACAAAGTTGTTGGTTGAAACAAATAACCATTTTAAATAAATTATTTTTAGTAAGGCAGAAACTGTGACAATTATAATCAGAGAAATTAGAAGTAGACTGTATATATATGCACGTATATATGCAGTATGTAAACCACTGTTTGAATGTACATGAAGCAACAGTTGGCTGACAGCAGCAGGTAGACCAGTGGTCTGAAGCTTTGTGTGCCAGTCTGAACTCGCATATTCTACCAGATAACTGATAGTTTAGGGTTTGCACTTATATGTGAGTCTCTAGACCTAAACTGTTAAGTTTTTGTACCTAGAACTTAATGACCAAAAATCTGCACTGGGACAAGTGTGTGAAAATGATGCTTAATTTGCAATTACTAGCATGTTAATATGTTTACTTCCATAGTACCATATGTGGTATGTAATTCTTTGAGATCTTTGAACTTAACTCCTCAACACTCAGCCCTTTTGTTTACAGAATATTCATAGGCACAGGCTTTGCTGTCCAGTCTTCAACTGAACTGAATTGGAAATTAAATCCTTTAAAAATTCATAAATGTTGATATCTATAATCACAATTTATATTTTAGGGTCCTCCAGGATCACAAGGACCAAGAGGGGACCGAGGCCCCAAAGGAAGACCTGTAAGTTGGTGGTTACTTTTTTTCCCCAAATGTCTGTCAAGTGAATTGACTTGCACTCTTCCTTTGAGTGCAGTGAGGGTGCCAGAGACACTGTTACTCTGTCACCTCCATTACATGCCACAAAGAATTCCAATGTTGAAATGAACTTACAGCTCTCCACACTTAGAGAAAAGTATGGCATGAAAATTATTACCTACCACTTAACTAGAGAGATATCATGACTGCAGTCACTTATTTTATAAGGTCAAGTTACAATCAAGCTGGCTAGAGAAGCAGGGCGCATGTGTGGGCATGGTGACAATCCATAGCCTTTAGTTAATTTCTCCCTTTGATTTGTAACTTTTGTTGGTTGTCCTGGTGTAATTATTATCACTAGTTTTTAGCTACTGACATACCACCGAATACTCATAGGGAGAAGGTTTTGATTCATGACACAGCGCTCATCAGAGGTGTTCGCTGGATGAAGGTCTTTACCGTCACTGTAAGGCATGGTGTTAAAATCCTAGGTACCAGTGCTCATCTCCAGTTTCCATTACTATCAAACAATACAGAAGACTCCCATAATCTAGTGTGGTTTCTCAACCTCAACACTCCTGAAGTTTTGGACCAAATAATTGCTTCCACTGTGGGATTATTGTCATCCCTGCCTACCAGATGCCACTAGTAACCCTCATCACCATCCTACTTGTCACAAATAAAATACAGGAAAAATGTGCTGGATTGAGAAATACTGATACAAAGAAACTGGGGGAGCCAGTGACCACCAAGATTCTTTCATCAAAAATCCTCAGTTTAGAGTGTGTTATCCAGGTCCCTTCACAGTGACATTCAGCATTATGTTGAATACAAATTGCACATGACACTTCTAGGGATCACCACATATGGTGAAACATGCACGAGTTATTACAGCTGTAATATTACATAATGTACCTGCGTGCTTGCTTATGTGTGCTTGTGTTTGTGCGTGAAATTGCTAACCCGAGCAGAGAGAACATTCTTGAGGAGTGTGCAGCTGTTTTCTTCATGTGAACGTTGAAAGTTCGCCACCTAGTGGCCATCCATAAGTACTTTTATGCAGAGCGCTGCCTGAGAGTATTCTGGGGATGGGTGAAAACAATGATACATAGAAGAGCGTTTACTTACCTTAACACACAAATTACGTGACTAAGCTTAATAGGAAATATAAAATGCGGTTTAATTGATTCCAAATTATAGTTCATTTTCAGTTTTTAATCAATAAACTGTCTACATTATATTTTTCTTATTCTCATTAAATTGTTTATCCTCTTTGTTTTAGAAAATTTCACAAATGTTTATTAACTTAAATTTTAAATTACATTAGACTAACACACCAGGGATATTTAAAGATGTTTCAGGAAAATATAGAGGAGACAGGAAGTTAATAAAAACACAGACTGTCTTAGGATCAGACCTTGCTTAGTATCTGATCAGGCTTTGCCAACAAATTCATTAACAATTTAGAGAATTAATATTATCCAGATCTCTTTCCAGTCACATATAAAGTAAATTTTTCTGTTTATTTTGGAAATGTTTGGGGAGTAAGCATCTTGTTTCTGTTAAGTGCCTGTTTATAATAAGTTATCATTTAGCAGTTGAATTTGGGGGGAAGAACCCTGAATGAGCTCAAGTGCCACTCTGTGTGGTCTGGTGCAGAAGGTGCCTGCCACACTGTGTGATCCAGGAGCCTGAGACAGCAGCTGGAATAAGCCCGATTGCACATTCAAGAGAGTAGAGTCAGTGGTCTCAGGGAAAGAAGGGAGTTGATTTTTAAAATATAAAAATTGACTTTGATGATCCCCCGTGGAGGGTCTCACTATCCCTGGGGAGTGGGTGGTGGGTGGGGGTTTGGTGGAAAGCATGGGAGGATGGGAGGGCGAGTGAATGGGGGAACGGATATGTAATTTTCTATAAAATAAAAAAAGAATGTTTCTCAAATTACGTTTTGAATTTTCTGGGCTACTTTTTCTACCTCAATTTAAAGACATAAATGCTGCTATTTGGTCCACTATTGAAAGATATGGTCGTCTGAGTGTAGTAAATCATGAGGAATTAGCCTCTTCAGTTTGTCCAGCCTTCTGGCCTGCATTGTTGGATTATATTTGAATTGGTACTGTGGGCCAGGTAGAGTTACTCTCTTGGCTAAGAATTAGACATCCTTCTACTGTTAAATGCCAACTTACCACTTTACTCAACCCCCATGTTTAGTGATAAAAATGAAATTATCTTGGACTTTATTGTTCCTCTCTTTTCTACCAGAGCTTAAGGTTTACACACACACACACATACATACACACAAACTCACTCACACAACCCCTCACACTCACACACATAGACATACACTCACACACATTCACACACACACTCACATACACTCACACATACTTTCATGCACATAGACAGACATACATACAGACACACAGACACAGACACACACACACACTCACACAACCCCTCACACTCACGCACATAGACATACACTCACACACACTCACACACATACTCTCACACACATAGACAGACACACAGACACACACACACAGACACACACACAATCACACAACCCCTCACACTCACACACATATACATACACTCACACATACACACTCACACACATATTCTCACACACACTCTCACACACATAGACAGACAGACACACAGACACAGACACACACACGCCTAATGGGAATGATGAAGCTGGGAGATGGAGCTTTTCCTGACCTGAGGACGTGGCTATTCCCCAAGCTGCTGTGGTTTAGGGAAAGGGTGGGGCTTGGCAGTAAGGGCCATTGTTCACTTCTCTGAGAACTAGACTTGGCACATCACAGTGCCTTGCCTCTGATTTCTCATTGGTCTGGTTGACCACTTGGGTGGGAAGGAAAATATTATGTGCCTGACTTAAAGTAAAGAAGAAATGTGCAAATGTTATCCACAGTATTGAATGTCAACCATGCACCAGAAATTCTGCAAGCCTCATGCAATTTGAAGATGAAATAGACCCACAAACTATCAAGGGCCTTGATTTTGGGAGAAGATAGGCTAAAGAACAGGTTGTGCAGGCACATTCATAGTTAACTGTAATACAGGATGGGTACATTCAGAAACTGTTTATTAAATGTACTTAAGCAAGAAAAGCTCATCAAACGCATTCTAGAATGCTGCTGAGGTGACATGATTTTCTGATTATTCTATGATTTAACACATAAAGTAAGATTCTTACCAAGACTGCGTTTCCATAACAGAAGCCATGAGCAGTTCTGAAATTGGCAGTGTTTAGATTGTCTGTTGTAATTACCATGATTACCATCTAGAAGTCTGTGCATTTAGCCTTCTACTAAGTACATATTTGGAAGTGGTTCTGATATCCACTGGTTTTCTTTCCTAGGGTCCTCGTGGTCCTCAGGGAATTGATGGAGAGCCCGGTGTTCCTGGTCAGCCAGGTGCCCCCGGGCCTCCTGGACATCCCTCTCACCCGGGACCTGATGGCATGAGCAGGGTGAGTTGTATGCTCTGGTCAGTGCAACAGTTGGGTTACACACAAATTCTGAATTCTGTCTTCTGGTGTTAGACCTATTGGTTCAGAGGTTGATGCTTTGCTCATGCCCCGGTGATGAGTGCAGACCAGCTATGAACAACAGTGAAACTGCCAAGTCTGCAGTGGATTGTTGGAGATGCCAAAGGACCATTTTCTAAAGCCTCGCATCACATTATTTGTTTTCCCAGTGGTAGTTCTAGACTCCAAAGCCTTTTTTTTTCTGGTGATGCTGAGACTCCACTACACTGTTAAAACAATGAATTGAAGAACATACATCTCTGTTCTACTGTTCTGCAGGCTCCCAAAACACTGACAAAGCCAAACTTGTATTCTCCTGAAAGAGGATGCTGTATCTATGACAGTGGAGAGAGCAGAAAGTCACACAGAATCTTGGGGCAGGCATTTTTGTCACCATGACAAATGATGGTGAGAAACCATTTAAAGGAAGGAGGATTTGTTTCAGTTCACAGTGTGACAAGTTTCCCGATATGGCTGCTGGCTGGGCCAGTGCTGGGCATCATGGCCTAATATTGATAGAGCAAATATTCCCCTCCTCCATGTCCAAGAAGAAGACAAACAAAGACAGGGAAAAGACATAGCTCCCCCAAACATTCCCCCAGTGGCTTGACTAATTTTATCCAACTCGATGTCATTTCTGATATTTCTTCCACCTCCCAGATGTGCTTTTGGCTTATGATTCCATCAGTGGATGAATTCAGTAATCATGCAGTTAGTTCCATGGTCTTGTTACTTCCCAATACTCCACCCGTGTACATTGCACTGGGGATCAAGATTTTAACACAAGTCTTCAGGGTGTGTTGGGGGAGCAGCATCAAACCATAACAGCATTAAAATATTCCTTAGATTTTAATTTCCTACTTTAATCAAATAACTTTCTTCTTTCTGTGTGTGCTTTTGAACTCTTGGTGGACACAATTGGCACCTAGGAAAATATTGCACAATACAAGTGACCATGTAGAGTCTGAAGACTACCACTATTTTACAACTGTTCATATGTTTGATTACCAACTGATTGCAGAAGGAATTGTCTGTTTATATTTTGAATAACACACATATTTTCCTACTCAAATTTGGAAATTAATAAAACTACTGGAAAATAGTCGAACAATTTTAGTCAGTTTAATTGCCAGAGTATTTTAAAGGTCAAGAGAATAAATAAAGCTGTTTATAATTCTTGGAATAATCAGAGATTTATTGAAAGGATTGTAACAATTTTGTTAACTTACATAAAAGCATTTTAGGGTTCTTTCCATGAGTGAAAAAAAACCAGAAAACACCATTTACTTAAAATAGTCTGAAATGGAATCTGGCATTTTTAGCATAAATACTTAAAAATACATCCTTTAAGCTTTGCTCTGTTATTAGCATGGTCTAGGGATGGCAGGAAGCCAGGTGAAGACATCAAATCCATAGCAGACAACTAATAACCCATGAGGATGATCTGTGCTTCTGCCTGGCTTCAGCGGTTTCTCTGAAACAGCATACTTATAAAATACCCTAGGGGAAGGATAGTCCATCAAATGCACACACATTGAAAAGCAACTTGAATTTTTCCCCATGTATTAAAGTCAAACGTTTAAAATGGCTCCTAGAAGAGTCTTGTATGAAAGTGGCAGAGTGTGCACATTTCTCACTATTAAAAGTGTGCTGATGCTCATCTTATTACACTGTGAATAATGTCAACACCTTCCTTTTACAGCCCTTTTCGGCTCAGATGGCTGGGTTGGATGAAAAATCTGGACTTGGGAGTCAAGTAGGACTCATGCCTGGCTCTGTGGTAAGCATACAGTTTACTGGTAAAGCATTGGTTAAAAGACACTTATAAATGGAGAAGCTTGAATGAGCTAGTTAGAAACATTCTTAAACCAATGAGGTGGCTCAATCCATGAAGGCAGCCGCTGCCATGTCTGAGATCAACCCCCAAGAAATATATGGTGGGAGAGAATACTCTTATGGCTTCTACATGTACACCATGACACAAATACACATACACACAGAGAGACACACAGACACATACACACACTCACACATGCACATTCAGACACATACAAAAACATACACACACATGCACACACAAACTTAAACACACATATGCACATACAAAGAGACACACATAAATGTTCATACATACACACACACATGGACATGCACATGCATACACATATATATATACTTTATAAACATAAAAATTATAATACTTTAAAACACACTTACCAATACATTTTATTTGCTTATCAAGTCCTACTGTGTGCAAGTTAAAAGCAAACCATTTGTGAATGTCAGAAAACATCTGTCTGCATATTTCATTTAGCACTACAGGAAGTAGAAGACAAAACTACAACCATCAAGACTGTTACTTTATAATAAAAGTGTATTTATTAAGTTTTATTGTGCCAATTAGAAACACTGACTTGGCAGAGTTTTCAAACAGATTTCAAACTAGGCCATTTCCATTTTTATGAGTTCCTAGTGACCTAACATGCTTTGACTACTTTATTCCAACAACTCTGCTTCCCGGGCTGCTCCTCTTTCATCTTTGACCTCCTGAATTTCCCATCTTCTTGGGATAATTCTTAACTTGGTTATTTGAAGGTCTCTAGACCCATAGAAGGAATTAACACTCCACATCAAGTCTCCCATGCCTTTTAATCACAATAAGTCAAAAATTGTTCAAGTTAATGAGATTTCCAAAATCCAAAATGAAGTCACACCTCATAGATACCCATGCCTCACCTTATCATTAAGGCCATCTTTGATTTGTATTTTTTTCCAAGTTAGTAGTGGCGCTGCTCACTGCCTGTTTTGTGATAGTTTTCTGAGATATCTAATGTTTTATATATTCTAGTTTAAATTGCATAAATATTTATACCAGTATCTTATAAAAATTTTAATTTTAAAATCCTTTAACTTAAAATTAATGTTTTATTAGCCTATATTAATTGTACATAATAGTGGCTTTCATTATGTCATCTTTATACATGTACACAGTTTGATCATAATCATTCTTGAATTTCCCACTCTTGTCCCTTCCCTCTCATTGGCTTCTCCTCCCAAGTAGACACCTTTCAACTTCCACATTCTTTTTTCTTTTTTTCTTTTTTTGGTTTTATGAGACAGGGTTTCTCTGTATTGTTTTGAAGGCTGTCAGTCCAGCCCGGCCTCGAACTCACAGAGATCCGCCTGCCTCTGCCTCCCGAGTGCTGGGATTAAAGCCGTACGCCACCACCACCCAGCCAACTTCCACATTCTTAAAGGTGTTTATTTTCCTTAGTAGCTAGAATAAACACTCAACCAAAATCAACTTAGCAGCTTTAACTTGACTAAACTTTATTTTAGTGAAATTGATTTAACTTTATAAGATTTTGCATTAAGTTTTGTTGTCCTCATATGGAATTAAAATTCTCCTAAGTTTTCATTTCCCTCAACATCCCTTTGCTTCAGAGGAATCCTTCATGTTTAGATGAGGGAAGATTGTGCTTAGACTTTTAATATATGTTGTGAAAGAAAGAAATGTTCCAGAAAACTCAGTTCCCAGATAATTTTAAGCTGACACTGAAGATAATCTGGCCAATATTGTTGGCATCATAAACTGTTAACTTACTTGGTATTTAAGCTAGCTCTCTCTAGAGCTGAAAGAACAAACAGGCTGTCTGTAAGTACCGTGTGCCTGCCAAGATGTGTTGCTGTGTCAGAGCCACCCATTTGCACATGTGTGGGCCCTTGTCCTAAAGGCACTGGGTGTGCACAGGCATATTTATCTCTCTTTACGGAGCAGAGGATAGATGATGAAATCATCACACATGCCACTCAAATTTGCTCTCTCTGAGTCCATCTGCCTCCCAGAAGAGCAAAACCAGAGTGTGTCAGTATGGCCCTCGAGCCAACTGTCAAAGTCACCTTCCAGATTCAAAAGCACACTCAACATTTTAAAAGTATGAGTTGAGGGGATGGAGAGATGTATCTGCTGTTGAGAGCACCTGTTCTTGAAGAGAACCCAGGTTTGATTCTCAGCACCTCATGGTGGCTCACAACTATCATAACTCCAGTTCCAGAGGGCACAGTACCTTCTTATCACCTCCAAGAGCACCGGGTGCTCTTGTGGCACACGGGCGCATGCATGAGCAAAACACTCATATGCATAAAATAAATACATCTAAGAAGAATTAAAAATAAATATGACGTGATTTGAATATGAAGTAACATTTCCTTTCACTTATTTTTAAGGGTCCTGTTGGCCCAAGGGGACCTCAAGGTTTACAAGGACAGCAAGTAAGTGTTTTATAACTGAATTGTATACTGTAACATAAGGAAAGAGCACAAATAAGGTTCATGCTTCATGACTACTTTGGGCAGAACATTAAACCACATAATTATCACTTGGAATGGTATCTACCAAATAATCTTCACCCACCTTTGTCAGTTTTTTTAATAATGCATGAGTGCATGTGTGCATGTGTGTGTGTGTATGTGTGTGTGTGTGTGTGTGTGTGTGTATGTGTGTGTGTACCAGTTGTATGTCTTCTTTGATCTCTCTCTGCTTCATTTCTTGAGGCAGAGTCTCTCTCTTGCAGGCAGGGTTTCTTGCTGAACTGATAGCTCATCAGTCATTTTGTTGACTTGTCACTGTCACTGTCTTCCTAGAACTAGGATCCCAGACTGGCCATCTCTCTGCCCAGCTTTTGCATGTGTGCTGGGGGTCACACTCTGATCCTCCTCATGCCTGAATGACAAATGCTTATCCACTGAGCTGTCTCCCTAGTCCTCAGTTTTCATCATCTGATTTCTTTATGTGATTTCTAACTCTAGGATTCATATGTCTTTGGTTCTAAAAGAACAGAACATTGTCTCATGTCATGATGATTTCTGTAATTGATTGTTGCCAACTCTCAGGCTTTACAATCAGATAACAAAAAGCCATTTCCAACTAGTATTAGTATAAACTAAGGCCCAGTTTATTATTTTGTGGAATCTTTAAGATCCTAATACTATAAACTTTCTTTCCACATGTATCAAATGCTAGTGAAACTATGATGTAGAACTATTTTACTCTTTATAATGATCTAATGGGCATTAGCTAATAATAGTTCAAAAGAAAAAAATCATTAGCTAAGCCAAGGTAATTATATTGTCATAATCACCTCTATGAATCTTACTTCATTACATTGCTGAACATAGAGGTAGTTAATAATGGTGAAGAAGATGATGATGATGAAAATGAGCACACATTCAGTGCTAGCACTATTTTATTTTAAGACACATTTATCTAAACAGATCAATAAATTGTGAAGGCAGGATATTAGTGATAAATGATAAATGGGTGTTTTATTGGGGAACAACTTACACAGATAGAAGTAAAGATTCAGTCTCTGCTCTTCTGATGCTCTATGAGACCCAGTCGAGAGTGTGTGCCCCCCCATTCTCTACCTTCAAGCAGTCACCACCTCCACACCTGAAGCCATGCCTAAAGGGGTGGGACCACTAACGCAAATTCACAGGCAAGGTGAGATGCTACTACAAAACTGAGTCCTAATCTTAATCTAATTTTTCAGATTGGGAAACTGCATTATACTGAGAGCCAGTAATTTTCCTGAAATTATATATCTGGAGAGTGACAGAGCACAACCTCCACATTATACTTTTTAAGAATACAGAAGTTGCTATCCTGCTTACCTTTGCTTCATTTATCATTTTTCTCAACTTTAGGGTGGCGTGGGGCCAACAGGACCTCCGGGTGAGCCTGGTGAGCCTGGACCAATGGTGAGTGTGGAGTGAACATGTCAGCCCATTTCACATGACTCTACTTCTATGTGGTTTTGTGAGATACTTGTTCTCCTAGATATTTGTCCCCCCACAATAACTTAACAGAAAATGATAATCCTATAGACCCTGTACTGTGGTTTATCCTTAAGTTCTGTGCTTCTCAGTCACAGCATTTCAACCCAGAGTCTGCACTGTGGAGTCTACTTAAGCTCTATGTTTCTAAGGCACAGCATTTCAACCCAGAGTCTGAGTGTTATGGAAATTAGGGGTACGTAGGTTTGTGCAACTCATTGTTTCTATTGCTAAACACAAGATCTGAGACACAGAGATAAAATGCAAAACATTAGCAATGCCATTTGTCTCAATAGTATTTGAATAATGCTGGAAAGAGGAGGTAAATATTTTTCTTTGCTTGTCATTTTGTTTTTCCTTAGGGCCCAATTGGTGCTCGTGGACCTGAGGGGCCACCTGGGAAGCCAGGAGAAGATGTGAGTTTCTGTTGCATGTTGCTTTGGAGTGTAGAAGAGGTTAACAAGGGTTCCATGGGTCAGGAGAGCACTCTGCTCTGATTCCCATTCTGTTTCCTCATCCTTTCAGCTCCCCTTAAATCTACTCTAAACTGGAGAACACGGGTTATACTTTTGTAAAATCTGAAAGGACTCTATTACGAGAGTGTCAAATTATTAGATTATATTTCTACAGAATCCTCCAGGATTTTTATTAATGTTTATCTTAGAAAAAAATGTTTTTTTGTCTCTTAGAAGGTTCAGAAGATGACTCAATCTGAATGCACAACAAACATTTATTTTCCTTTTTGCTGTGCTAGGGATTAAACTTGGGGTATTGCGCATGACAGACAGGGTCTCTACCTTGAGCTGTATCCCTGCCCTCTGCATGTAAATTCTGAGGTTCCAGAAATGGCTAGATCAGAACAGGTTACTTTACATCCATTTGTTCTCGCTGATAACTTTGTGGACACACCATAAACTGAACTACAGGATTAAATGTTACCAGAAATAGAGCCTGGTTTCTGTTTTTACACTGTTTGTGGTATGACACAAAAACTCACTACAGGCTTTTTGTCTGCAATTTGTCATGCAATCTCAGAAAAGAATACTTAATCTCTTCACACTTCTCACCTCCTTTTTCCTATGAAGGGTGAACCTGGAAGAAATGGCAATACTGGCGAAGTGGGATTTTCAGGGTCACCGGTAAGTTTATGATTATCAGTATAAGGACACAAAGATTAAACGAAGAATGTGAAATGTGTAGTTCATTGTTCGCACATGTATTAGACACCCACGTGATAGCTCCTTCTGTCAAAATGCAAGATGTGGAGGGACATTTTGCCAGCATTACAGTGAATTCTACTTCCAAGAATTGTATTGGCTCCAGATGAAAACCCTAGAGCCAAACAGTTGTATCATAGCTATAATACTCATGGATACTCCCAAAACTCAAAATTTCCACAATTAAGAAGTCTCCAAAGTGACCTATTTGCAATTCATAACACCTGAGTTTTGTTGATCTCTAAATATTTTGATTGTATAGCAGTTCATCTGTCTGAAGCAACAGCTTGAGTTTCTTGCCTTATGTGTGTTTTTAATCAGCTGGGGACCAAACTGTGGACAGGTTCCTCCTTTGGCTGATCCCCAAGTCCTAATGTTGCCTGACATCCTTTATTAGTATCCTGGGCCCTAAAATCTCAGGACAAGATGCATTCATTGCCAGGCTGCCGAACACAGCTGTTTTATGTTCCCTTAACTCATTCAAGGAACACATATGTGTCAACCCACTCCACCGGAATTCATGCTCTGGGACCTTGAAAGGCCTCCAAATCTTCCTGTTTGACCCTCCTGTTGTTTTTGTTTAGTTTCTTTTAGGACATGCTAGAACACAGTGGTGAACATTAGAGATGGAGGAAACAAAAATCTCCTCAAACATGCCAGTGTGTGCAGTTTCTCTCAACCAACAGCTCCTAGCTTAATTCATCTCCCTTGTTTAGTTCCTGT
The DNA here is from genome assembly GCF_017639785.1 of Mesocricetus auratus. Lineage (NCBI taxonomy): Eukaryota > Metazoa > Chordata > Mammalia > Rodentia > Cricetidae > Mesocricetus > Mesocricetus auratus. The sequence continues at coordinate 60,243,572 of NW_024429194.1, forward strand.
AATTCCCTAATGTTTCTATACTTATTACAGCCACTGCGTGACTTTGCTTTCTGAAAATTGATGAGGTTAATTGCTGGAACTTTGTTTGTTTGTTTGTTTGTTTTTTGAGACAGAGTTTCTCTGTATTGTTTTCGAGGCTGTCCTGGAATTCACTCTGTAGACCAGGCTGGCCTCGAACTCTCAGAGATCCGCCTGCCTCTTCCTCCCGAGTGCTGGGATTAAAGGCGTGCACCACCAACACCTGGCTAGAAGGTTGTTCTCTAACTAGAATGTATAGGGCTCTAAGCATTATTTAGTTTCAATTATCAAGCCAATCCCCCATCTTCCTCTTTCTTTCTTTTGCTCCTCTATCAACTTGGTGTGTAAGTGCAGACAAAGGCATGAGGTTCAGCTATTGGGACAGATGTTCTCTTTGACCAGTTCAGGCTGGAAACTCCTGTGACCTTCTGCACTGCTGCTTGTACTCGAAACGTGTATCTCCACAGGGAGGAAAGGTACCCTGCCAGCACAGCATAGATGCACGCTGCAAGTTCACTGCAGCAGAGTACATCTGTGCTGCGATGACAGCTCTGGGTCAGCAGAATGAGAGTTCTTTATGAATGTTAGTACATCTCGTTCATTTCCTTGCTACACTAGAATATGTAATCATACTGGAATTTCCCCCCCACAGTCATAAAAGTTGACGTGAACTAATTATTTGAAATAACAACTCAGTTATTCCCTCATAGGCTTGGATGGGTGTGTACTAAGTTGCTCACTCAGTATTAAGGGAGACATATCTCAGTGAAAGAGAGGATGCCAGTAAAAAACCTTCCTGATATGAAAGATGTTCTAAGCACGGTTGTGTCCACAGCAGAATAGCAGCACCTCATCTTTTCAGATGAGTAGTAGATCCCTGCAGTGATGCTCTCAAAACACTAAGGTTCTTTCCCTGCAAGAAGTCACAGAAAGCACTGCTCCAATCTTATCAAATGTTTTTTATTAAGTTGCCTATTCATACATTTAGTATATACTGAATAAAGATTGTAATGTGTGGTGTGAAAGTACTTTGCCATATGTGTAAGTGCTGGGACACGGGAAGGTCCTCTGGAAAGGATTGGTGGAATCGACGAGGATTCGAAGCATTAAGGCTTTAATTCAGTCAGTTGTCAATCTCATGATTATGATTATTTATTGATCGCTTGCTAACCCAGCATAAGGCTAAGTGCTAGGGATTTGATGATTAATAACCACAGTAGAAATTTGCCAGTTCTTTGGTAGCACCAATTTGTGCTATTAGGGTATAGAACCTTCCAGTGGTGGTGGCAATGGGAATTCAACGCAAAACCAATTTCATGTGGTCAAAATAAGTGCATGATTGAGTACCTGGGTCCTTATCATTTAAAAAACAATATATGGGAAAAGCTTTAATATTGTTTCAAATAGTTATTCAACAAGTTTTCATTTGTGGTTGCATTTCTGTCCTTTTGATTTAATGTGCTTGACTAGAAGACACAGAATAGCAGAAACATAGAAACGACTGAATCAGGACAGAAAGCTATCCTCACATTTGCTGATTTTCTGTTGGATATTTTAACTCCTCACTCACTTTCCAAGAAGTTATCATTTCACGAAGCTTGCCATGATCACTTACTTTAAAAAATCTGGACCAAATTACTGTGTTCAGACGGTAGAAACAATGAAAGCCGTTGGCTTGCTACATGCAAAGAAAAACACCTTCTCTTCTACGACAGAGGAAGCACCCCCGTTGGGGTCCTCTCTTGAAGTTTCTTCCCTGTGCCTGGACCTAGTCAATTTACACACTGCACATACTGATTCACGAGTACTTTCTTGTCCCTTTTCAGCAGACCGCGAGGTGTCACCAAGTGAGCAGCGGGTTCTTTAATCCACATCTCTGTGTGTTGTGCTTCCTTGTCTGACAATGTGTTTGGTTTTCCAGTTTCGATTAATCCAGTACCATCTTTATAGACAAAATAATCCTGTTCTTTTCTCTAATATGTTGGTAAAAAAGATGTGTCAGTTGCCTGGGGCAGAGGCACATTAAGTCATTTTTTGTTTTTATTAATGACCATAATGTGCCTATGTACATTTTCCACAGGGTGCTCGAGGCTTCCCTGGTGCTCCTGGTCTCCCAGGCCTGAAAGGTCACAGAGTAAGTTGTTTTATTCTCTGTTTTACTAAGTGGGGCCTGGGGATAATTCAGTCAAATCCTTTATAATTCCCCTGTCAACTGCCCTTCACTACTTATGATTTGCAACATTCATCTGCATACTGAAATCACAATACCACCATAAATGCCTTTGAATTTCACATGATTCTTTAAAGAAGTACTGCGTTGCATGAAATGACACCACGGTGAGCAAGGAGAGCCTCTGATTTACAACCTCAACTAATAAATGGGTACACTAGGAAATGAGGCCATCATTACACAGGGCAATGAGTGGCATGATTAAAGTGGAGCATGCTAGGTCCAACTTGGAAGACAATAGAAGGTTTTTGAAACGAAGGTAATGAATAGGAAACTATTAAATATAGTGCTCACAGATATAATCTACAATCAGCCATCTATTATATGTGTCTGTATTGGGATGTGTGTATCATCATTCTATCTCCCATCAAATTATGTATCAAAAAGCAAGGCCAGTATCAGTTACACTATGCTGGGTAGTCCCGTTTGGAGGGGTTGAAATTCTGAGTGGAATGTGTGTTGCTGTACAAGTTATCAAAAAACATCATTTTTTCGTGTCTGTTGGGGAATGGTTCCAGGAAAAGAATACATTTATTAAAACTATAAAATCCTGTAATCTGTCTAGGGCCAGTATATGTTTCTGTAGTGTAAATTTTCTTTCTATGAAGTCACATTGATCAGTACTTTCAGCTGAGATGATTACTTGTGAAATCTTACTCTTTCTTCTAATGCATTTCAATAAAGTATTGAAATTTTAGAAAAAAACAGTGAGCAATGATTTTATCCATACAAATGTGTTCTGGTTCTTCTAGCATGGTTTGGAAAACTGAAGAAATCTAAACACATTTACAAATTTATACTTTTTTTTCAGGGACACAAAGGTCTTGAAGGCCCCAAAGGTGAAGTTGGAGCAACTGGTGCCAAGGTATTTGTTTCTCACTAACCCTGACTTTGCGCGGCAGTGAGGCTGCCGTGAGCAACGTTTTAAAAGGAAATATATGGAGAAAAGAGGGACTTGGATAAATGAAAAGTCCAGTAAATAAATGTTTCCTGGTTACTCCATTCTTTTCCAAGACATTCTAGCCATTCTTTCTTTCACAAAGTGACTTATTTATACATAACTAGAGAAAACAGCACAGACCTGTCAAGGACTTCTTAAGAGGAAAACATCATTATGAGATATATGCATGGAAAATATGTTTCTAATTTTTTTGTTCCTAAATTTCCTAAGAAAATAACCTAGTTAACTTTAGCACTGTAAATTTTATTTGGGACATGTAGGACTTGTAAGTGCTCATTGACTAGAGGTGACAGTTTATATCAACCTTGTTTAAATTCTCAACTTTAGACTGTTTCTATGGTAATTAAACTTTCACTTAATTTCGAGGAAAGATAGTAAAAACGAATTCTGATATCTTTCTTTCTTTGGAAGCACAATTTTCAAATGTTCGTTTTGAAATTGTGCCTCCAACATCATGCCTGTAACTGTATTTAGATTTCTCTCACTGTGATGCACTCTGCTCTCCTTTGCTTTAGGGTGAAGCTGGTCCCACTGGTCCAATGGGTGCCATGGGCCCTCTGGTAAGCCTCCCATTCTTTAGTTATTTGTTTTTCCTGTTACAGTAAGGAAATGTTCTAATGAAAATGCATATATTTGCTAGTAGATAATTCTGAAAAGCAGTCAAAGGAAATCTGGCTCTTTATTTGGAAGCTGGACCTTCCAGGATTTCACTACTTCCCTTTTAGCAAAGTAATCAAAAATTACTCTTGTTTACTTAGCTTTTAAATCCATGTTACATGAAATCTGTTTGTATCAGGGTTTACATCTCCACAGATAAACAGATTTTCACATCCAAATTTTCTCCTTTTAATATTGCTTTTAATATCAGTTATATTATTTTATTTCACAGGTCTCTATTTTTATTGATATTATGTCTAAATTGGATGAAGTCAAACAAGTCTAGAACTCATGTTAGGTGCCTCAGGAGACTTTTTTCCTATGTCTCTTGTAGGGACCAAGAGGAATGCCAGGAGAGAGAGGAAGACTAGGTCCACAGGGTGCCCCTGTAAGTATACCTGGATCATGTATTTATTGAGAACTATGTTCAAATATTTTTTCTTCAGTTATGTCTTAGCAGATAATCTTCTTAAATCAGAGTAATATCAGGGCATATGACTTTATGGTTGGATTAGTTTTATTTTGAAGCAAATTTCAACTTTGAAATACTAGACAGTGTGACCTGACATCTAAAGCTGTGAAGAGAATTCATGGAACACAGCTCCTGCAGATTGAGTCACCATCATCCTTTTGGTCTGTTCTCCACTAAGCCTTCCCAAATGCCCAACATAGCTATTGCATGCTTAGCCTGTTCGTTTCTTCTGAGTGCTGCCTCAATTCACTGTTGGAGACAACACTTACCTCTGTACAGCAAGTCGAGGATGATTCCTCCTCTGTCTACTGCTACCTGGCCAGTGAGGAATCCAACCTCAAATGTCGACTTCCACGTTGGCCCTCTTGTGGCACATTTGATACCAGTGGACTTTGGGTCTTGGGTCAGTTTTCCTAGACAACAGCTTGAAAGCTGTGACTTGTGTGTGGGAGTCTGATGAGGGAATGCATCAGAAAGCATACCCATGAAAAATGAATAAGGAAGCAGACTTTTGAGAGAAGCCGGAGAGTGTCGCAGTTACCACAAAGACTTCAGCAAATACCTGGGCAATTGTCAGCCTGTGTAGACACGACCAAAGAAAGGGCAGCAGTGGGGAAGAGTCGGTGCAGTCTCCAGGGAAGTCAGACTGCTGCCCTCAGCAGGTGTTATCCCAGCAGACTCAATGGACCCTTCTGCATTATTTCATCCAGACAGGGATCTGGATAAACCCCGAAGAACTAATTTGAACTTAATTTTTGTTTGTGCCTCCTGTGTTATTAGTTATTTTGTTTGTTTATTTTACAAAAGCGCTTGTCCTCCAAGTTAATCTGGTCAGTAAGAAAGCCAAGATGCCCAAACTATCTTTGAATCTGAGTTTACATGACACAGGGTGTCTCAGTCAAGTATAGCAAATATTTGGATCCATTTCCTTTCCTTAATCCTGACTTTTAGTTTTGTTGTTAGTTAGTTTGTTTGTTTTTACTGATACAGGATAAATATGTTTATTGCTACCCTATATACCCACAATCTGTTTTGTATAAATTAATGCTTTTATTACCATTAGTTTAGTGGCCCTTATTGCTAGTCAGCCTTAATATTTTTTTCAATGTTTTCAGGAGAAATTGTTTAGGAAGCAAATGAATTATGAGGAAACACTGTGGAAGGGAAGATGCATTTCCTTCTTTTAATTCTCTGTTGTTTTTTTTTTTAAATTAGGGACAAAGAGGTGCCCATGGTATGCCTGGAAAACCTGGACCAATGGTGAGTTGTGTTATTTTCATATTAACTATTTAATTAATCCATTACTGGTTTGTATATTTTACATTTGATGATTTATTCATGCATTACTTTGTTTTTGTGTATACATTTACAGAATACTCACTGTGTTCTAGACACTTGGAATAAAAACATGGCAAGCACAGGTCTTAATTTTGAAAACAGAGTATATTAATTAACATAGGTGTGGAATATAATTACATTATTTGATATATAGATATCCTATCTGTTAAAAATACAGACCCCCCAAAGAATAGAAACAGGACATCATTGTATACTGATTAAAAATATATAATTGTTGATTTCTTTTTCATAGGGTCCTCTCGGGATACCTGGCTCTGCTGGTTTTCCAGGAAATCCTGGAATGAAGGTAAAATAGTAACAGCACTTGATGAGTGAAGGGCATTTCAGTAATTGAAGAGTGTGGGGGTTATTCTTTCTTTAATTAATTTGGTATTTTTTCCCTGCACAATTACAGTTTCCCCTCCCTCCCTCCTCTCCTTCCACCCCTTCCTCACCTACCTTTAATCTCCTCCTTTCTCTTTGGAAAAGGGCAGGCTTCCATGTATATCAGCCAGCCATGCTATATCAAGTTTCAGTTAAGACTAGGTACCTCTCCTATTGAGTCTGGATAAGGTAACCAAGTAGAAGTAAAGGGTCCCCCCAAAACAGGTAACAGAGTCAGAGACAGTTCTTGCTCCCGCCTGCTCTTAGGAATCCCACAAGAAGACCAAGCTACACAATAGTAACAGATGTGCCAAAGGCCTAGGTCAGTCCCAAGCAAACTCTCTGGTTGGTGGCTCAGGCTCTGTGAGTCCCTATGAGCCCAGGTTAGTTGATTCTGTGGATTTTCTTGTGGTGTCCTTGGATCCTCTGGCTCCCATAATCCTTCCTACCCCTCTTCCACAGGATTCCTCAAGGTTCACCTAAGGTTTGCCTGTAGGTCTCTGCATTTGTTTCCACTGTTGCTGAGTGAAGTCTCTCTGATAGAACTGGACTAGGCAAAAATCTCTGAGTATAGCAGAGTAACACCAGGAATCATTTATTGACTATTATTTTTTGCAAGTCCTGAGTAGTGTGTTCATGGTCCTAATGCAAGGGGATAAAAAAAGAAAATGGAGAAATTAAAACCGTTATATGATGTTACATTAAAGGAGAGTCACTTAAAGCCATAAAATTGGACTCTATAGACAGTTTTGAAATGGCTGTAAGGTAAGTAAGAACATCTGTGAGCTGGTGGACACTCTGTTCTTGGATAGAGTGTAGAAAACGATAGCAGACTGTTTAAACAATAGGAAGTTAAAATAAATTAGATCTTGCCAAAAAAAAAAAAAAGCAGTTTTCTGTTACAACATGCTGGCCGTCACTCAACCCCTTCCCGCCTCCCCACCCAATACCCTAAAGAAGTGAGTAGGGAGGGTACTTGGCTTTCCATGTGGGGATGGATTAAAGCATTCTGTGGGAATCATTTGGTGGCACAGTTTGTTCTTTCTCTCAGTTCTTTGGGAGAGAGTCAAAGACTAGAGTAGGAGGACAATAAGGTTATCTGAGCTAAGTCACATACAAATCAGAACACTGCTTCTGAGTTGTGAGCCACGGGGGTTGATTTCCTTTTGCACCAGGAGCAGGAACTTTCTTGGTCTGAAAAGAGATTTCCTCACAACACTCAGCTTGCATCCACGGCCCACTAGGAGCTTCTCTGTGCCTCATTCTCCACTAGATTTCTGTCCAGGATTAAGTGTGATGACTTGTGTAAATCCTTACCATAGGCGGTGGTCCAGCCAGTATGGTGCAGGTTCATGCTTGTTAGTAGCTCTACTCAGACAGAATGTGAATTTAGAAAGGAGAGAAGCTGCCATTATAAGTTTTAAGTGGTCTTTGACATAATTTAGTCAAATTATTCTCCAGGCTGAGAGCTTTAAGTGGAAGTCTTAAGTCATTTAACTGTCTCTGGCATCACTGAAAATGTGTCCCTTTAGGACTCTGATCTCTCAAAAGCCCTCATTCCTCTTCCTCCTCTTCCTTCCCCTTCTCTATCTCCTTGTCCTCCTTTCCACTTCCTGTTTCTCTTATGCAAAACTGGCCATTCTTCTTCTTCCCTCTCCCATCCTTTTTTTTTTTTTTTGAGTTTTCACTGATGCTTTTAAACAGGTTTCTACCACTGTTACACTACTCCCATGAAATCCAAATTTTAATACTACTGACTGGATCCAACCTCTCTTCATGATTTAATGAAAACATATAAAATTCCTTCATACTTCCACGGATACTCCCCACCCTCAAACGGAGTGCTGCCTAGGGAAATAAGGAAAGGTTACTCCCTGAGCCTTAGTCTGTGAGCTGACAGAAAGGAGTGACTTCCTACTCTACCTGCAGGCAGACATTAGTTCAATTTATTTAGTGACTTGCACAACTGTTTATTTGGGATACTGCCCTGTTCCGCTGAGCATTGGTAGGTCTCATTTTTGGCTACTGAATCCTCCTTCACAAAACTTAAACATGAAGTAAGTTGTGTGCCCCTCAGAATTTATCTCAGTGTCTCTGCCTCCTTACTTCTTCACCATAAAATCTCTGGGACCTTGGTTTTAGTTATTTATCTCAGACTATACCATAGTTTCTGGCTGTATGTGTTTCAACTTTCACATCCAGCCACTTGCATTTCCCTGAAGGCTGGAAGGAATTTAATACGTTTTGTTACTACAGATGAGCCCCTGAAAGCTTATAATTTTAGTTTTCGTAGATCCTCTAAGGCATATGCAGGATAAAATACTGGACCTGGCATGAATTTCAGAGAAACATAGGAAATGTTTGTGGTAAAAAAAAAAAAGGTCTCAAAGTTGTATAGAAGAAACTCATACTGAATTTTTTATATGAACCAAAAGTTACCTGAATATGCTGGATTTGGACTTGCTATCTTTACTGTCATCTTGGACTGAAGTAGAGGTTACTGTGGCCCTTTGCTCCATTACTAATGCTGTGATTTTAATATCTTCTAGTTCCTAGAAGAGAAAGTGTTCATTATTTTGTTAATGCATTGGTTTTTGTTTTTATGATGCTAGAAGTCATCAAGTTTATTAGCCACTTCAGAACCAGGTGTTTTCCATCTTACTGACTAGATATTTTTTGAAGGTCAATAAGTGAATATTTAGTAAGTCACAGCATAAGCTTTTCTCTGAAAAATGATTTTCTATAATTCTTCTATAGAGAGGAAATGATTTCTTGCCTCTAAATTATAGTATGAAATTTCACATGTAATTTTACAGTGAGTTTAATGCATTCAAAGAGTTATCGAGTCCTGTAAAAAAATTTAGCTATAAAATAACATTGGATGTGGGTACATTTAGAAATCTTCTGCAGCCTTCTGTGTCTCAATCAAATTGTAATTGTGTGGTTCCTGGTTAGACTCCAAATGTCCAGGTTTACATTGAACAAGCTCTTGGTAGTTTCAGATATGTAGATTTTAATGAAAAAAAACACCTCCAAATATGCAATTATCTTTAGACCATAATACCAGTATTTTACTTACATTAACGTTTTCTTTTGCATTCCTTTAGGGAGAAGCAGGTCCAACTGGGGCCCGAGGCCCTGAAGGTCCTCAGGGGCAGAGAGGTGAAACTGGTCCCCCTGGTCCAGCTGGCTCCCATGGTCTTCCTGTAAGTGTCTAAGAGCTAGCCCAGAAATATGCTAATTTTTTTAGTATCAGAAGATGTAACTTGTTTAATATAGTCAACTCTGAACTAACTCTTAGAAAAAGAAAACTTTACCTGTCAATACATCTTGATTTGTCTATCTTTTGGAAAGGGTTGTACACAAAAAGTACAGTTTTGATGTAATTGTGGATTTTTTTGTTTACAATTTCCCTGTCTCTTCTTAGATGATCTGAATAATATGCTAGATGTGTCAGACATAGTATAATATTTCTAAAACACGTTTCATGTCCTTTTTTAGGGTGCAGTGGGAACTGACGGTACACCTGGTGCCAAAGGCCCCACGGTAAGTAACAGCATTTATATCCGGTGATTTTCAAAGGGGTGCAATCCTTGGCTCTAGATTACTACCAGGTCTCTGCTTATTGTGTCACCCTTGCTTCCGGCAGGGCTCTGCTGGAACCTCTGGTCCTCCTGGCTTGTCTGGGCCTCCTGGATCTCCTGGCCCTCAGGGCAGCACGGGACCTCAGGGAATCCGAGGACAACCGGTAATGTCTCGTTACTTTTCAAAAAATAATCGTATTATTTCACCATTTCCTCTAAACCCTCCCATATACCTCCTTTTCTCTTTCAAATTCATGACCTCTCTTTACATTAATTGTTATTATGTATTGTGTGTGTGTGTGTGTGTGTGTGTGTGTGTGTACGCGCGCAAAGGTGCCAATTCACCCCCGTACAAGTCCTCTTACTCCACTCCCCATGAACGTGAACACATCCACAAAAGTTACTGCATTTCATTTTAGTGCCGACTCAAGACAGACTCAGCAGTCCATTCACTGTACTTAACTACAGCAGGTGGGTTGGTTAAATTGCTCAGTTCTTTCAACTACTGATATTTTATTTTAGGGTGATCCAGGAGTTCCAGGTTTCAAAGGAGAAGCTGGTCCAAAGGGAGAACCAGTAAGCCTTCATTATTTTAATAATGAAAAGCATAAATATTGTCTAAATATATATTGCTTAAATTTTCATGTATGAAAAATAGCATAAAATAATTATTTAATATAGTTTAAATTTTTACTGACTTCATTAGATGAGTTTCTTAACTTTAACTCAATGAATGACTCTTCCTGGAACCTGTGCTTCTGTTTTAATAGGGGCCACATGGTGTCCAGGGTCCCATAGGCCCACCTGGTGAAGAAGGCAAAAGAGGTCCTCGAGGTGACCCAGGCACAGTTGGTCCTCCAGGCCCAATGGGAGAAAGGGTACATTTGAATAATAAAATTCATTTTCCTCTCCTTTCCTGAGTGTGCATTTTGGGAGGTGGCATGAATAAATAGGAAGGAAACATAAATTAGGAGACGGTGCAGAGACCTTGCATAGTATGCTATGTTTATCATCAAGTATTGACTGATTAATGTAAGCCAGGTAGTGCTTTAAGTGCTCCAGGATACATCAGTAAACAATCAGTAATCCTCATGTGGGTTGCAGTGAACAGCATTATTTACTGGGTGGCAAACAATAAGTCAACAGGTAAATAAAACACATTTTAATAAGTCCTCCTTACAGTATTAAATAATTGGTGATAGTGGAGAGTAACCATGGATATCTAACAGTAGTGGTGACAGTGGGGCATAAGAAAACAGACCTGAAGGGACTATAATCCCTTAGATTTGTGTAGAGTTTTACTGAAATCCAAGGTCATCTTCTCCTATAAGATAATACAAAACATGCTAATGTTGGCGTTTTAATTGCTATAGACAGTGATTTTGCTTCAGGGTCTACATATTAGTTTTTCTGTGTTTATTTTATAATTAATTATTGGAGTATGTCTTCTTGAAGATTTGGTTTAATACTCATCTTCATCAAATTTTCAATATTCTTCTAGTGAGATTATTTTCTTCATATTTATCTTTTGCTATGTTAACTTGACCAGAGCTCTGAAAACCTGGTAACACCAAAAATAAAACCTATTCATCAGTTATGTCACACAATCTCAGAACTGCATTTTGGTTCATTTTAGGGTGCTCCTGGCAATCGTGGTTTTCCAGGGTCTGATGGTTTACCAGGGCCAAAGGTAAGATCACATCTAGGCTTACATTTCCAGAATGGGGATGTGTCCCTGACCCACATGACTCCATACCCATAAGGAACATAGAAGCAGGTATTGGGGGGTAACCCCAAACCTCTCTAGTCTATTATTTTATCTTTTGACCATTAGGAATTCCTAGGACATAGACGGGTGTTGTAGTAATATGAGACCTTGCTTCTAGACTTCTGGAAACAAAAGGTTATAGAGCTTTAGTATGGACGATGTAACCTTTAAATGAAATTTAAACTCTAAAACTATTTCCTTGTTGGAGTGAGGCTGTGATTTCATCTTTATTTAACGGTGAATAAGACCATTTTAACAGGGGATACAATTTAGAACAAAACATTAAGTGACATGGTTTTAAAATACCTCTTTGTCAAATCTTTGACAAAATGGTTGCATATCACTGTACAAATAGGAATTTAATGTCTTCTTGCTTTGTTTCAATTCTGTCCTGTCTGTCGTCTTTGGAATAGGGTGCACAGGGAGAGCGAGGTCCTGTAGGTTCATCGGGACCTAAAGGAGGTCAGGGAGACCCAGGACGTCCAGGTGAACCTGGACTGCCAGGTGCTCGGGTAAGAACCCTGTAGTTATATGCTGTCAACATCCAATGCTTCTGCCTTCATTGATGTTTCATTTCCCATTTTTATATTTAGATTATTTTACAACATAGGCCATCCTTTTAATAGTTTTGGATGTATGCATTATTTTAGAAATGCTGGTATGCTATTTTTGACATATACATAAAGTACATTCTTTTTTTTTTAATTTGTTTTGGTTTTTAGAGGAAGGGTTTCTCTGTAGCTTTGGAAGCTGTCCTGGAACTCACTCTGTAGACCAGACTGGCCTCGAACTCACAGAGATCCCCCTGCCTCTGCCTCTAGAGTACTGGGGTTAAAGGCATTTGCCACAAATGCCTGTCTAAGTACAGTAATTTCAAAAATATCTTCTTAAAGCAATGTATACAAATAGCTTCACTGCTTGTCCTGGGAACAGTATCTACTTGTAAATTTTTGCAACTTCCAATTTTTTGCTAAAAAATAACCTGTTTGACCTTTCATAAAGAAAATTGTTTCAATTTAACAAGATTTCATTTAAAATATTTTATTTGAGCTACAAAATTGCCCTTCCTTTTAGTTATTTGCAATGAAGTATGGTTTTTCTATTTTAAAGTCTTTATACCAACTGCTATTCAGCAACAAGTTAACAATTGATTTTCATTTTCAGGGCCTTACAGGAAACCCTGGTGTTCAAGGTCCTGAGGGAAAACTTGGGCCTTTGGTAAGTAATTTAAATAATCCCATCACTTTTAGCGTTTCCCAGTAGATGTGTAAGTTATATTTATTTATCCTGTGAATGGTGGTCATGAGTACATTTTTAAGGTCCCTCTAGCAACAACTTCTTAGTATCTAACAATTTTCAAATTGAGCAAAATAAAAAGTTAAATTCTCTTAATTAGATGTTTGAAACTAAAATTTATTCAGTGAAAAAGCTAAAATAATACTATTGTTAAAAATTGTTTAAGAGTATTCTCATTCCCTGGTGGCATTCCACTTGTACATGTTTTAGAAATAAATATGTTGTCAGCTTATGTACCCTGAGTCTTTTCTTTAGTGTGAAATGGGAATTTTAAATATTCAAGACTATAAAACAGAGTAAATGAAAGAAAGGAAGGCAGACCCCTTCACATGAGGTGGTCAGGAGATGGTGACAAAGAAGTTTATGAAAGGAGCAAAATTAGAATTTCTGGTCTAAAGCTCCAAGCGCCTCAGGTCTTCAAACCAAACCAAACCAAACCAAACCAAACCAAACCAAAAAACCATTTGGCTCTTCTCATTCACTAAGATATAAACATAAGGAAATTAATGTTTAGCTAAGATGACTTTTATGGCTACCTAAGTCAGGTGAGAATGTGGGCAGAACTGTGCTTCAAATTCAGCTTACCTGCCTGCTGTGAACTTTGCAGGGTGCTCCTGGGGAAGATGGCCGGCCGGGTCCTCCAGGCTCAGTTGGCATCAGAGGACAGCCTGGAAGCATGGGCCTTCCAGGCCCCAAAGGTAGCAGTGTGAGTACAGAGAAGAATGTTTAACAGCTATTGGGATTCCTCAGCTGGAGATCAAGGTATATTTCTTGAACTGAATGAATTTAGAATAGTGTCCATGTATTCCTTAGGGTGACCTTGGAAAACCAGGAGAAGCAGGGAATGCTGGCGTTCCTGGACAAAGGGTAGGCATTCATTTTATGGTATTTAATAAAAAATATTAACGCCATCGAAATTCTGATAGCCTCACCTAAAATGTCATGTCTTTGTGATCCTAGGGGGCTCCTGGAAAAGATGGAGAAGTTGGTCCTTCAGGCCCCGTGGGGCCTCCGGTATGTGATATTTTTGATGACATTGTATGTTGCATTTCTCAGTGTTTCTTCAAGATTATTCATGAATAAGTTCAGAATGAGAAATAAGGGACTGGAGATGAATTTCAGTTGTCTTTTCATTTTATTCCTCTGAAGTATTGCTTTCTTTTTCTTGGGTAAAAAGATTGATCTCATTTTAAATTGTAAAATGGTATCTAGTTTCAAAGGTGGTTACCCCTTGTATACCATAGTTGAAGACAAACATAGTGTTTGAAAATGTATTAATTTAAAATGTTTAAATGAAAAATTATTCTTAAAATTTTAAAATGTAATTTATAAAACATATTTAAGTTGGCTGGTTTTGAAAAGGTAAAAAGAAATCGTGTTCATCTTTAGATGTTATGCTTTCCTCTTGAGATTTTTAAAAATTGTTTATCAAAGATGTTTTGACATTAGTTTTTGTGGGGTCAGTCTAAGTAGTCTCTCAAACATTGACATTGCTTTCTTTAATCGTTCTATTTTGAAATTATAATGAATAAAAATAAACTTGTGTAGAAATAAAACCCTTTAAATTGGATGTAGGAAATAATGGATTTCTTATAATACATCTATGGTTGGCTCTAAATATTTTTTGTTTGAATTAAAAACAAAACAAAACAAAAACAAAACCACACTGTAATTTCTTTACTGGATTTTTAAATGAAATTTTCTTACTTTCAAGGACTTCAAATAATGGGATTTGGTGATTCTTATTACTAGTGTGTTATCTGGCTAATATGTAGAGCAGGTGGTTGGAAGAAATACAAAGAGATCAATACTTTTTGTTCATATAAACAAGAAACAGACAAACACTTCTGACAAGATTCATTTTGTTTTTTTTTCTCTTTTGTTTAGGGCCTAGCTGGGGAAAGAGGAGAGCAGGGACCTCCAGGCCCTACTGGCTTTCAGGTATGCACTAGTTTTCATTTATTCTATGAACTGCTTTTTTAAATTGTTTTTAAAATACTACAGAAAGCAATCAGTTGTGAATTCTCACACCTGCACTCCTACCAGTTAGAGGATTGAGTTAAAGGGGTGGCTTTGCACACAGGGTCAGCCTGTGGTACTTATTAAGTTCCAGATCAGGCTAGAACACAGGAGACCCTATATATATGAATAGTTATGTGCACATGCATCCATGGACATGATAGAATGTTTCAAAGGTCTTTCGTTTTCAAAGTAGACATCTTTTAGGATAGTTGTGTATAACCCAACATTGTTGTTCAAAAGCAGGGAATGACCTTCCTCTGAAAAAAATGATTGAACACAAACCTGGTATGAAATTAATGATAATAGAATGTTCCCAATATCTCAACAGGTTCATTAAACTTTAGTATATTCACAGAATGTTTCCATATAGCACACATTATTTAAGGACACAAAACAATTAAGTTTGGTGAAATGTCAGTCAGACCTTCTTCCAATAATATTCTAGCAGGTACAAAAGTGCTAGAGACAAAACAAACATGAAGAGCCTTATATTACATTATCTTAACTTTTAAGAGGTACGGGTAAATAAGAATCCAGCCTTTTAAATAGACTATTCCCTGTACCTTCTAGTAGGTGGCTTTCCCAATGTATTTGGACAGTATTTTTCCTAACTTTTGCTTAATATGTCCATGCAACGTTTTTTGCATGGAGGTTGAATAAAGTATAAAATGTAAACTATTTAGTTTTGGTAGCTGATAAAACTTGCTGTGAATAATTAGTTTTATTTGACACTCTTATTTTAGGGGCTTCCTGGGCCTCCAGGACCTCCAGGAGAAGGTGGAAAGTCAGGTGATCAAGTAAGTTTTTAAATAGTAGCATCAAAAATATGAATTGGTAGGTTATAATACCCTCTTGGATAGGTGAAGCTCTAGTATTTTTTTCTGTTCAATAATGAACATTTACAGATGAAGGAACTCAGTTGTTGTGTGATTTCCCCAAAGTTACACAACTCCTCCACTTGAACCCAACTCAAACGCTTCCTATGCACATGATATTACTTGGTGATTCACAGTCTGGAATTGATATAAACATTTTAATGGAACACGGATTTGCTTTTTTATCTGTGAGGAATTAATTTGTTTATTACCATTCAATAAACATTTCCTGAACATTCTATGTGCTTGGCTCTGCTAAGCACTGAACCTCTCAGCTGGATAATTGGTTGGGGATTCTGTAGCTCTGTATTTCCAAATAACAGAAGAGAAAGAATGTAATAATAGCATGATGCAGATGCTACAGCAGAGGAGGCACTATAGATGACGATTTCATGGTATAGGAAGACTTTCTAAAAGGAAGATTGTACATATTATCCTAAATGTTGTACATCATATCCTAAAATCTGAAGGATAAAAGGTGGAAAATACTTCAGGAAGTGGGAACGGCAAGTGCCAATGGTTGCTGAGAGACTTAAGGCACTGTAAAAATGCGGTGTCAGACTTGTGGAATACAGTGAGAGTGGTAGAGACAAGGCTGGAGGGGAACCAGACTGAAGGGAGCCCTTCATTGAGTTTCATGAGGGAAACTGGCAAAAGGCTTTGAAGCAGGAAGTGCTGCAGCCAGACTTGGGATTCAGGACTGGTGTAACAGCGAGAGCAATGCACTTCCAAAGAGAAATCTGGAGGCGAACTTGACAAAGTTATTATCTTTCTTTCTTTTTAATTCTTCTCTCACATAATACATTTTGACCACAGTTTCCACTCATCCCAGTCCCTCCCCAACACTGCTCTTCCCCATCCACTCTTCTGCCCTTTCCCCTCAGAAAAGAGCAGGCCTCCCAGGGATATCAATCCATCAAGGCATAACAAGTTACAATTAGTCTAGGCACAAACCCTCATATCTAGGCTGGACAAAGCAACCCACTAGGAGGAAAAGGATTTAAGAGCAGGCAGAAGAGTCAGAGACACTGCTGCTCCCACTGTTAGGATCCCACAAAACCCCCAAAGTAAATAACCACAGGTACCTAACATAGACACATGCAGGCTCCATGCTTGCTGCTTCAGTCTCTATGAGCTCCTATGAGCCCTGCTTATCTGATTCTGCTGGTTGTGTACTCCTGATGCCCTCAACCCCTCTGGCTCCTACTATTCTTCCTCCCCCTCTTCCATGGGTTCCCTGACCTTATTAAAGGAAGAAGTTTTGAAATAGCTTTACTTCAATTGTGATCCCATAATTCCTAGTGGAATGTATATCTATATATATGTATCATTGAAATTGAATTAGTTGAAATAACTGGTTTGTATGTGCTTTTGTACATTACTTTCCTACTATTTAAACACTTTCTCATACTCTGTTTTAAAAAAGATACTGTAACTATATTCTGTTATCTCTAAAAAAATCTAATATGCTATCTTTGTGAGAGAATAGTCTACACATTCTCATTGCCAACAAAACCAGGCATTTAGGTTAAAACAAATCTTTGCATAAAAACATGATATTCCCTCAATTGTAAAAGTTAACATATTTTTAATTCTTTAATATTTATTTTAATGGGATGATGAAGAAAATGTGATGTTTGATCTGGAAATATTTCTAATAGTACAAGAGCTAGAGTAATGTTTTTCTTCCATTTTTCAAATTGTGTAGGGTGTTCCTGGAGAGCCTGGAGCAGTTGGTCCTTTAGGACCTCGGGTAAGTATTTTCTCTTGTGTCATTCATTTTGTTTCCCATTAGCTACAGAATAAAACTAACTCTTATATCCTGAAGGCTGTTTTATTTTTAAGTATTAAGTAGTTCTATGGTTTGGAGAATTCATGAGATACCTGTCTTGTGAACAACATAGAGTATCTTTAGTTCTAGTTCATTTCTTGGTACTAAATTAGTCATTATAGTGTCTCCATTATAATAATTTCTTCAGTCAAATACATTTTTTAGAAACCTTTTAACTCATTTAGTTTAATATTGAGGTTATCTGACATCCTGCTGTCATGCTAGGGAGAAAGAGGGAATCCTGGAGAAAGAGGAGAACCAGGAATAACCGGGCTGCCTGGGGAGAAAGGCATGGCTGGAGGACATGGCCCTGATGGTCCAAAGGTGAGTGCCATAATGACCTGGGTTTTCCGAGTGCCCTAGAATTTACCAACTGTCTCTGGTATTTCCTGTGATAACTTGATTAAATTCTTTCTTCTTCAACAAATCTTTAATGGTTGCATTTTGGTTTTCCCTGGCAACTAGAGAGTGAACTTTCTGTGGTGGGAATGATGACCCCAGACACAGGGTACTCCGCTTATGTTCCCCATGCTTGTATGTTTTGTTGATAACATCTACGAATTAACAGGGATGAGAAATGGAAAATCACTTACTGGTAGCATCTATGAATGAGAGAGACAAGAAAGGTGCATCACAGTTTATTAGTGGGCACAGCAAACCATGTGCCCATGTTCTTCATCTGGGCTCCAGGATTACAGTTAATGCCTGTTTGAAAGTATTTAGCTTTGAATATAGTGCAGCATTGAGAACATGCCTGTGTGGTTTCATGTGCTGTTTTAGGATCAGTGGACAACAATGTAACCAACTTTCATGTGTGGAACTGAAGTGGAATTTCACATCATCATAGGACTAAGAGGCCTTTAATATCATCAAAGTCCACAGTGATGAGCAAAACCAATCTGAATTTGATTATACAAATAGCTGGGAACCAGCTTAATCTCACAGGTTTTCCAAGGAAATAATGAAATGTTTCTTTTTTTATTAATGGGTCTGTCGTGGTCAGAGGAGGGAAACACAAAGGCAATTTAATTAATTATATTTGAAAGAAGATTCATTTTTATTTTTATTCAAATTTGTGTTTAATTATGTATAAATATAGGGTAGGTATGAGTCATGAAACTAGGGTGAGACCATGAGAGGGGTAAAGGGATATTGACTCTGTGTGTGTGTATGTGTGTGTGTGTGTGTGTATGTGTGTGTGCGCGCGTGCAACATGTCACACAGGTGACATGAAAGTAGAAAAGAAGCCACTAGAGGTGGTATAGTACAAGAGATGCCAAGAGGGTGGGAAGGCATGAGTAGGATCCACAATGAAATCTAATAATTTATACACTAATTGCAAATAAAAATTAAATGCATATAAATGAACAGTTAAGTTGGAAAAATGAACAATATAATAGAGGGGCTGAAGTTAACAAAAGAGAGAAATTAGAAATTTAAGCCAAAACTCAGAATATCAATCAAAGCTGTTTTTAAGAACTCCCAATGAGACACAGTTTCCCTAAGTGCAAAATCTGAGCATTGTGCCATACTATCTAACTGCTAACATTCAATTATTTTAGACTGGCAAAAACTCCAACTTCACACGTTTTAATATTAATATACTAACATCATCTCATCATTTATTCATTTTAGGGCAATCCAGGTCCCACTGGGACCATTGGAGACACAGGGCCACCAGGTCTTCAAGGCATGCCAGGAGAAAGAGGAATTGCAGGAACACCTGGCCCCAAGGGTGACAGGGTAAGTCCTGTTTTATGTTAATTTTCCCAGTGTATGTCTTGAGATTTTCTATGATAGTATTTCCTAAGCAGCCTTTTATTTCAATCAGCCTGAGTAATAAGTCCTATTTTTCTTCTAAGCATCTTTATTTTTTGAGAATATGCATAGTCAGGTACTATTGTAGGTGGTACTCTGAGCTATGAAGGAGACAAGTAAACATTTGCCCTCAAGAAGCTTCATCTGGAGCATAGGAAGCACAGGTAAACAAACAACCGGTATTTTGTTGTTTTGTGTTTTTCCAGGGTGGCATAGGAGAGAAAGGTGCTGAAGGAACTGCTGGAAATGATGGAGCAAGGGTAAGGGAAAGTATATCTTCTTGCATGAGCTACAAACCTACGTTATCATTCATTCTACAAACTTCCTTTAAATTTTAACAATAAAGTTATTCATGCTGATTTATGTTCAAGAATATAAAGACGATGCCTTTTGAGACTTGATGTAGATCGACAGTGGTATTTATTTTACTTACCCTGCATTACAGTAATACAATAAATAAATAAATAAAGCAATAGAATACATAAAGCTATCCCTGTATCTACTATGCTTCTAAAAATATGTGTGATAGATCAGGGAAAATAAAAATTATTTGTGGCAATACATTGTTTTAGGAAAGAGGCATTTCCTGTAAGAAAGCAACAACATGTTTTCTCTGTATTAATAACATCCTCCCCTATATGAACAGGATGTTTTTATTACTTATGCATGTAAGCAATGAGCTGGTTTTTTTTATGAGAGAGGGTTTCTCTGTATTGTTTTGGAGGCTGTCCTGGAACTCACTCTGTAGTCCAGCCTGGCCTCGAACTCACAGAGATCCGCCTGCTTCTGCCTCCCGAGTGCTGGGATTAAAGGCGTGCACCACCACCTCCCGGCATGAGCTGGTTTTTACTCAGGTCTCAGGAAGTGTTCTAGGAAAATTATTATAGGAATATGTTTTCTGATATAGATCTGGAAAAAAAGAAAAAGTTTTTCACAAGAAAACACAATTATCAGTTTTACTCTTTATGTTCTTTCAACAATGCAAATATAACTTTAATGACAAAAGAATGTTGGACTGCTTATGAAGAAGAAACACAAGCTAGCAGAGCACTTTTTTCTAAAGAACCCCAAACAACCCAGCCACTTACAAATTGAGATTATGTGTCCTGAATCCCAAGGCATTGCCCCAGGTGGTAACTGTCCCTACATTCCCCATATAGAGGATACATCAACAGCAGTGAGCCTTGACTATGGAAGGCTCTTTCATTTTCAACCCTGAAGACATGTATAATTGCATTTTTAATAAAATCATTGCATTTTTGTTATTATATTAAAATTGAAGAAAATATCACAAAAGGAGAGCCAATTTTCAATCTATACCCAATTTCAAAATAGATACTAGCAAAATTAAACAGGTTATAAAATCAAATAAACATTGGCAAAGAAAGCTGCTAATTTAGAACTAATTTGAAGACAGTTTCATGTATTGAACAGGGTTAGATGAAAGAGGTCAAAACATTACGTAGAGAAAATCTGATTGCTAGTGTATGGACGACATGGCAAAAGTCTTGAGAATGTAGAGGTGGTGTTGTCTGTGGTAGGAAATGACTTGCAAAAGCAGTCATGCTACAAAAACACTAGCTGGTTTGTTTGCTTATTTACTTAAGCATGGAAATTTATATACACATTTTCCTTCAATGTACATATGTTCTGTTAATTTGCAGGGTCTTCCAGGTCCCTTGGGGCCACCAGGTCCTGCAGGGCCTACTGGAGAAAAGGTAAGTTAAAAGAAGTCACTGTGCACTCCAAAACAGCAAGGCCTAAAATGTTGCTGTTTCCCAACACTGTGGTAGAGATAGATCATCTCAGAGTTTGGTCTACTTACACATGGTGTCTAGTGGTCTTCAATTGTATTATGTATTGGATACTTAGCTATCTAAAACCTATTTTCTAGGGTGAACCTGGTCCTCGAGGTTTAGTTGGTCCTCCTGGCTCTCGTGGCAATCCTGTAAGTGAAAATCTTTTGATAATCTTTAGTGTGAGGTTGAACACTAAAAGATTTTTTCTTTTGTTGATCTATCTATTTATCTATCTATCTATCTATCTATTATCTATCTAATTAATAACCATCTGTCTCTTTATGTAATTCTCATGTTTATTCTGATAAGTTATTTATAGCTCCATGGTTTTCAAATTTCATTTTCATTAAACTTAAAAAATTATTGGCTGCACAATCTATTAAATCTCGGTAAATAGAACTTTTCTAAGTAATTAAGTTTCTTTGATCTTGAGAATTTTGTTCAATGACC
Organism: Mesocricetus auratus; assembly: GCF_017639785.1. NCBI lineage: Eukaryota > Metazoa > Chordata > Mammalia > Rodentia > Cricetidae > Mesocricetus > Mesocricetus auratus. The sequence continues at coordinate 60,265,075 of NW_024429194.1, forward strand.
TCCAATTTATTATCTCACTTAAGGATATTCCTCAAGCAATGCAGTCGACTTCCCTATATACAGTTAACTACATAAAATGTACACTCTATGTGTGAAAGGTTCCATCCTTCTTGTCTCCTTTTAGGGTTCTCGTGGTGAAAATGGTCCAACTGGAGCTGTTGGTTTTGCTGGACCCCAGGTAAAAATTCAAATGTTTCCAACTTATAAATTAATACACTTCTTAGTAGAGAAATGAGTTTAAGTGTTAATTCTCATGTTTTAAGATATATTAAAATATTTAACTTTTAAAATATTTTATGTGTTATTCAACATATTTTTCATGGGTGGAACAAAAGATGATGCTTATAATATTTTAGCATATGTAGTTTTTTTTTATATAATGAACATAGTCTAAGATTTTTTCCCAAGATGTTATTGAGGTTTTGTTCCCCCATGCCATGCTTAGACTAATTAAATAACAGCATCCTATAAGACTAAATGGCATGTTAGTATTAATTACTATGAAATGACTTGTTTATAAATATTAAAAACAGTTACTCATTTGAAAAATTGCATTTAGGGTCCTGATGGACAACCTGGAGTCAAGGGAGAACCTGGAGAGCCGGGGCAGAAGGGAGATGCTGGGTCTCCTGGACCACAAGGGCTAGCAGGATCACCTGGCCCTCATGTGAGTTAAAAATGAAAAGGGAAATTTGACACCAGGGCCCAATATTTACAATGCACAGTACCTGCATTTAGCTTACACTGGCGGTGTTTCTTTCTTCCATCCAGGGTCCGCATGGCGTTCCTGGACTGAAAGGTGGTCGGGGAACCCAGGGTCCGCCTGTGAGTCTCTTTGTTATTCTGGGAATTGTGCACAGCCAGTTGCAAACATCAAGTCACCTAAGGATGTAATAACATGTTATCCTATGTATCAGCCGTACTATAGAGCAAAAGGTGCTTAGCTTAAGCTGGTGATCTGGGGTGAAGATCAGTTTTTTTTTTTAGTAGTGAAAACCCAACTGCTTCATATGGAGCAGAGATATTACATATCAAAGTAAAAACGCTTTATGTAGTTGGTTTTAGCTCAACTTTTATATGCTTCATAAATAAAAGTCAAAATAGAAAAATTGTGTAACTCTATCAGTTAATCTAGATTCTCTAAAGCATTTGAGGACCGAGAGGAAGGGAAGGGATCAACAGGCCCCGAGCCTCCTGTGTGAAATGTAAGCTTCAGGAAAATTAAGAACTGATGTGATCTGGACAGATTGTATGATGTTTTTTCTCAGGGTGCTACAGGATTTCCTGGTTCTGCAGGCAGAGTTGGGCCCCCAGGCCCTGCTGTAAGTCAATTTAGATTTACATCATTGGTAGTAATTCTAATGCATGTACTTGCATGTGCACTGCCACACATGTGGTATTTTAATTATTATTTTTATTTAATCTCTTACTGATTTGTTTTCCTCTTGGTCATCTTGTAATCACAGTGACATTTCACCAAAGCAAATTCAAAGTTTCCAGTCAATGAACTTGGAAGAGATTATTTGCCTGTTCTTTCTAAGCTAATGTTTGACCCTGCTTCTGCTTGAGTTCTACGTACCTTTTTTGTTATGAGCTAATAATAAATCTTAGAATGCATCTCTAAAATCTCCAAAAAGTTCTTCTTAAAAGTTCATTCTTTTTATATATACATGTGTGTGTACCTGCATGAGTTTATAAAACACATGCATGCAGGAGTGAGTGGAAGCCAGAGAGGGTGTTGAATCCTCTGGGACTAGAGTTAGAGGTAGCTGTGCTCACCTGCAGGTGCTGGGCATCAAACCCATGTCACAGGCAAGAGGCATGAGGGAGCTTGATAGCTTCACCATTATGGCAGCCTCTGAGAGTTTCTTTAGTAAATTCAAATAAAATAAAACATTATAATCTATGGTTGGAACAGAACCTTAAACACACATGGAAATTAAAATTAATTTCATAGCTCTTAATAGTGAGGGATTAAATGGTCATCTGAAAATGAGAGTTAGGTTTTTCTTAGGCATTAATCTATGGTAAGCTTTGTTTTCTTTTGCTTTGCATAAGTATTGGAAGTGACCAATTATCTAGGAAAATAGCAAACAATCCTGTAGGGCTGTGGCCTCTGTGGCTGAGGCAGAACCCTTTGGATAAATTCTTCTTACTTACCTTCCATTATTCCCTTCTCATTGTTTGTTTTTGTGTGATGCCAGGGAGCTCCAGGACCCGCGGGGCCCATAGGGGAGCCTGGGAAAGAGGGACCTCCTGGTCTTCGTGGAGATCCTGGCTCTCATGGGCGAGTAGGTGATAGAGGACCAGCTGGCCCACCTGGTGGCCCAGGAGACAAAGGAGACCCAGGAGAAGATGGACAGCCTGTAAGTTTGGCATCTGTTTCATTACAGCTCCAACTGGAATATTTATAAGAAGAACCCTGTAATAATCACTACCATAAAATCTATCAAAATATTATTCTGAAAACATTTCTAAATGCTTTAATCTCACCAAGTTATATACAATTTCTAATTCTCTGCTATGAAAGTGTGTATATATATATCGATAAGTTTACAAAAGGTTGAAGGATGTGGCTTTCTAAAATAAACCAAAAGACATTCATTATTGAATATCTCCTATGTGAAGAAAGTAAAACATACATTATCATATTTAATATTTACATACTACTAAATATTATCACTTTTAGAAATATAATCCTTCTAAATTTGCTTTTTGTCCTTTTAAAAATGAGAAAAAAATTTTTCCAATAGCTCTTTCCTTTTATTTTCACTCGTTATCAAGTTGCTTTCCAAGTGTTGAATAATGTTAGAGGCTGTACTAGAACTCTTAAGTATTAACATTCACAGTTTGATGAGATGAGATAACTTTTTTTCCTCATACCTCTTCAAATTCTACAAGGCTACAGTCAGCTATATAAATTACTCAGATATGGACTATTCTGTAGAGTAGTAATTATAGTCTGCCATCCCCATTAGGGTCCAGATGGTCCTCCTGGTCCGGCTGGTACCACTGGGCAAAGAGGGATTGTAGGAATGCCTGGACAACGTGGAGAGCGAGGCATGCCTGGTCTTCCTGGCCCAGCGGTGAGTAGCTGTTGGTCAATACTCATTTCGTAGAAAGAATTGATTTGTTTTGCTTGATGAGTTGATTCAAACAGTCTTAAGCTGACATAAATTCCTAGCTTTTAAAAACCTTTGATCCTTAATGTTAAATGTTTAACAACCTTGACAAACACTTGTTTAACCTTGGAGCTAGTGTTTGAATGCTTGGTGACTCATGTATGTCTTCAATGATAGAAATGATGCTAGTACGGTGGTTTGGTAGTATCTTTTAAAATAAACATCCTTAAAAAAACAACCATGCTTCTTAGTAAACCATAAAAGATAATAGGTAAGCTGAGGTCACATTGGAAGTGATTGTGGGTGAACTATAATCTCCTGTTTCCCATGGTTGCTTGAGGATCTCATAGTCTTGGGAATACAGAAGGAAGTTTGATGCTGTAAAAACTCCGAAGTAGTTGATGTTACCAGTGAGTGGTTACAACGTTTGATGGGAAAATGGTGTTTTTATGGAATGTGGACAGAGGTTGGGCTCCTGGTATGTTAAACTAGAAGAACTTTGGGTAGAAATATGAAGCCAACATTTAGGAATTCAAGTTTATCTTGATGATAACAGAACTGAGGCAAGAACTGGAAAGTAAAATTCTTCAGTGATGAGTCTAAAGTACTGGGACACATTTAAAACAAATGAGCTGAAGAAAAAAAAAAACAAATCCCAGGAGTGAAAAGGGTGTATATCTTTGTAGTTATACAGATTCCAGAAGGAAAGCCATAATTGACTACATATATTTTAAACACAAAATGCAGGTGGTACAGGATGCTTCTGTCTCTATGATATGTCAGAAGTAAGGTGATAAGACGTGGGCATGTCTTCAAGTAATCATGGGTGCCGTACGATACTGGACAATTCTTTCTGTAGGAGGAGAAACTGAAGCACTACTAAATAAATAGATCCTTCTGGAAACTGGTATTCCTAATTTTTTTCTGCAGTGGTTGACATATTTGTGCTTTAATTTCAGGGCACACCAGGAAAAGTAGGACCAACTGGTGCTACAGGAGATAAAGGTCCCCCTGGACCTGTAGGACCCCCAGGCTCCAATGGTCCTGTAGGAGAACCAGGGCCAGAAGTGAGTGCTGATCTCTAAAGAAAATACCTTCTCTTTCAGCTGAGTGTGATGGGGATAATCCTTCCATTATGAAGCCGATGTAGATATTTAGGGATGGATTGCACAGAAGAGCTTACGAAAGATTCTTGTCAGGCTGTTTAATGTACTCCACCTCCCTAGAGAGTTGCTAAATATTAGAGAAACTAAATCAGTGCCCTTGTACTGACTTTCATAAAAGCTGTGTTGAGGATTTCCATTGATTTAGCTTTGGGGAAATTGTTTTGAAGGTGGAAGGACATAGCCATTCATCTTTCCCTTGTTACTGTAATGGGATATTTATCAAATTGCCAAACTTTTCAGTGATAGGATTGATGAAACTATTGCTGCTCATGAAGAAGAAAGAAGAAGTAGAGGACATTCCCCTTTATCACTACAGAGTAACATTGTGATTGTCACATCCCATTAGTTCTTTTAAGAGGAAGTACAATGTTGACAGGCAATTTGAGACACTAGAGTCTGGAATACCCTTCGGCTCGGCCGCTTAATGAGTCAATTGCCAAAAGATCACGTTCTCATGAAAGAATTGATCAATGATTTTGAAGCTAATTTTATCAAAAAATTAAAACATAATTCTGAAAATTATCAAAGCAAAATAAGGAAAGAATAATATACACTTTTAAATGGAATCATATAATATAAGCACAGTTATCTGGTTTCAAAACCTTAAAAATATTATTTGGGAAAGCAAAGTGGGAATTCAGACAAAATGCAAGATAGCAGCACTGTAATTTTGATCTATTTAAATGTGTCTGAGGACCTTTCTTTGTAAAATTGAGAACTAGAGGCAAATAATTTGAGCCAATAAGAATGTGGTAATTTTAGAAGCAATTGAAAATATGAAGAAATTGGCAGCCATTTTTCTCCTGCTAAGGTTCCTATTGAGTGCTATTTTATAGTTTAAAGAAGAGTAAAGTACAACATGTTGCTCCTTTCCTGTCAACTGGGATGAATGTTGTGAAGCAATGTCTCAAACACTGTTCTTTTTAGGGTCCAGCTGGTAATGATGGTACCCCAGGACGGGATGGTGCAGTTGGAGAACGGGTGAGTGCAATGCTACCGATTAGAGTGATAGAGTCACATAAACCTGAAATCACTGTAATTCTAGTGTAATAATGATGATAATGATGATGATGTTGATAACAGTTATCCCCATAGGCACAGTGCAACTCTGACTTTTCTGATGGCAAGCTTTTTAGTAAGGTTATAACCTTGGATTATCTTTTAAATGAAATGATATTTGGATGCATGACAAAGTATGACATATATTTCAAGAGTAAGGAACAAAAATGTTTTCATATTTGGTGTGACATAGAGACTTTGTGTGAAGATTTAAGTGGACCTTCTAAATTTCCATATCACTCACATAGCTGTATGACATCTACATTTTTCTATTTATTCCCCAAAGAGATAAGTTATAAGAATATAAGCCATGATGCTTGCTAAGTGGTAGACACACTGTGTATTTTTAAATTAGACCTGCATTGAGCTGACAATTTTCCCAGGTGTATCAGCAGCTAAGTCTCTTTTGATGGTTGCACAGCTGTTAGGAAACAGATCCAGCCACCAAGGGCAAATCAGCCACAGGACACTGAGTTTTCTGAGTCTATTTCCCAATACCTTAAATATGCTTAGTGCAAGTGTTTACATGCTAATACCAGGCTTAAAATTCTTCTGTAGAGTAAGGACTCAAGAAGGCTTGTGTATTATAACAGGAGCGTGGAGTGTTTCAGGGGTGGTGGTCCTGGGCTAAAACTCTCCTTATCTATCATAGCCACAGAAAATTTTCTAACATCTGGAGAATTTGCCCTTACTGGTGTATACATGGAATGCAGAAAGCATTCAAAGGTCTTGAAATGCACTCCCTGAAATATTATTGCAGCTTCTTGAACTCCTACGTGCACTTTAAACTGCTGTTTTGTTTTTAATCCCAAAGTTGAATGCATACAGCACAGGCAATTCCTTGCAACTTGCAGCTGTTTGTGTGCTTTAAAAGATGTGTTTTCAAAATCTTCTCTTCAGTTTATTGTATATGTGCTCTTTAGCTTAGATGCAAATGTTAATTCTAGCTGCCAAATTACTTATTTATATTTCATGTATGAGTGCTATGCATGCCAGAAGAGGGCATCAGATCCCACCATAGATGGTTGTGAGCTACCTACCATGTTGTTTCCGGGAATTGAACTCAGGACCTCCGGAAAAGCAGCCAGTACTCTTAGCTACAGAGCTATCTCTCCAGCACTCCAGACCACTTCTCCAGCTGCCCTAGCTGCCAAATTAATACGTCAAGATAGAATTAATTTGTCAGAAAATGAAGTTTGACTCCCTTTATTGACTCATTAGTTGTCCACGCATGCTCATGCCACATTGATTTTAACCTGTGCCAACACAAGGAGCTATTATTTAGAGCCTTGTCGTATGGGTCATAGAGCGAAAGGAGGGAGGACTCTTTCCCAGTTTTCCAAGTGAGACCTTAACAATATGAAGACATCTTTGTGTGCCCCTCGGAAGCAGTTACTTTCAAGGGCACTGTAGCATACAGGACTGCAACTGTCATAGTGTTTGCCTTCTTCCATGAGGTGGGGAAGGAGAAGGAGTAAAGAACTCTCAGAATCAGTATTCTGAGACTCCATGGAGCTGAAAATGTAGGAAGTGGTTTCCTTAACATTTTCCCACTCTGAAATTACGGTGTTTTAAAAACTTGGACACTCCTTTGAAGACTGCTAGTCTAGGAAGTTAGGATAGCAAATGTTACATTCCGGAGGTGATACTCCAGTACTCTCAACAGTCCGAACATAAGGAACAGCCAGTCCTGGAGGTGGATGAGATCTGAAGCAGACGAAAAACAACCTTAGTCCCTTGAGTATAATGTACAGAGTAGTGAATAAAAGCAAAGCCGTTAAGTAAAACAATAAGCCAGCATGTTTGAAATGGTGTGTTTTTATAGTGTATATTATATGAGCAATATAGAATATTGTTGCTATTATAGAATGAATGTTTAAAGAACAATACTCTTTCTATTCTTGTCAGGGTGACCGTGGAGACCCTGGGCCTGCAGGTCTGCCAGGCTCTCAGGGTGCCCCTGGGACTCCTGGGCCTGTTGGTGCACCAGGAGATGCGGGACAAAGAGGAGATCCTGTAAGAAAGTCAATTTCACACTGACAGTTTTATGACACTGATATTCTATCCTGTAACTATGTGTATATTCATCCTATCTTGTATATGTTGTCAGTTAAGAACTCTAAATAATGACAATTATGAATTAAAATGTATGCTTAGTTGAAAAATGAGTTATTTTTTGAATATATGATCTTGATATAATTACTTTAGTTATCTAAACAAGTTGTGATTTATATGAACTATAACACACATAAATAAAATTAAGTAAGCAATATCATTTAATAGTCAACAAAAGTGAACTTCATGTGGTAAAGCTAAGAAAAATGTTGACTATAATGTGTTACTAGAGTTAGTGCATTCTTACCTGATGTGGAGACATTTGCCAGACATCAATTAATTAGCTATAATTGTGCACATTTTATTTATATCTCTGCTTATGTTAATATGTTACTCATATTTATATTCATATTTACATTTATATTTTTTAAGATAATAAATTTTATGATTTTTTCTAGGGTTCTCGAGGCCCTGTAGGACCACCTGGCCGAGCTGGAAAACGTGGTTTACCTGTAAGCTCTATCTTTTCTGAACTAAGATATGTTTTCTTATATAAAATATATACACAAAGAGGAAATTTAATTTAATATTTATAGATAGTTATTGACCCAAAGAATCCTGAAAGTTTGTGACATGGTACCAATAATGACATGTAGCAGTAAGGGATATTTCAGAAAGATAGAAGACAGATTTTGAAAGATTTTATTACAAAGAAATTATACAAATGGCAGTGTATTTTAAAGCTGCATTTAAAAATCACAAGGGGATTGAGTTTAAAGTGATGTGGGGAAGACGGAGTGTCCTTGAGAGTAATAGAAGTTTTCTTGCTTCAGACGTACAGTAGCTAAGGGGGCGAGGGGTAGGGTGGGGGGAGATGAGGTCCTGAGATATCAAAGGATGAAAAATTTTTCCCATCCAGTGGATTCCAGGTCCATGTAGATTTCATGAACAAAATGAATGGCGAGTTTTTAGAAAGAAGTTTGCCATAGGTCATAGATGAGAGCTAGAGAGACAGGAAGCAGGCAGAGTCTAGAACAGCAAGAGTACGTCCGAGGGATGGGTTGCCATTGCGATGCTAGTTTAGGGACTGTTTATTTGACTTATGGCAAAAGCTATGTTGAGGTACGCCAAGGTAAGCTGATCAATCCAGTGCCTGCTTATGACATTTCCCTGTGGCTCTCCATCCTAGGTGTCTGGGCTAGATTTATGGTGCTATCTATGTACAGAGCTTCCACTCAAGTTTACCTTTATCTGTTATGGGTAGTCGAATGGATTGTGTTCTAGTGTTTATATATCAATATCTACTGTTTTTGTTTTATTAAAAACTCTCTAGTCTATCAGATTGTTTTGAAATCCAAATTAAACCCAAAAAGCAAACAAAATGAAACATAAAAAGGGAAAAATATTAGCCTAAAATCCACTGGATTTGATCATTCTATCCATTCTCTAAAGTTAGATTAGTAGGGTTCCAATTCTTCCAGGAAACCAAGGATAACACATCTAACCCTAGCCATCTGCCACTTGTCTGCTCAGTGTGAGCAACTGAACCCTGAAGCAGTGTTCATTTTATAGCACTCAAAATCAACGACAGAACCCACCTGGTGGATACCTTTACCACTTCTCTGGATGTGGCTTATATCACAAATAAGATTCTTCTTTATAGTTTTTTAGGATCAGGATCCTTGGATTTGAGAACAGACTGTTGTAGATATGATGAGGATGACATTCTCTCTCTCTCTCTCTCTCTCTCTCTCTGTCTGTCTCTCGTGTGAGTGTGTGTGTGTGTGTGTGTGTAATGAATGTAGCTTACTGATAATATTTCAGTTTCATTGCCCCAATTTTAAAATGTTTTTGAGAATGTTATACATGAGTATTATATTTGCATCGTTTCTACCCTCCTCCTCTCCCTCCTTCTCCAAGTTTTCCAGTGTTCTCTCCACTTCCTCTCAGTTTCATTACCACGTCTTTAAATGTCTACACATACGTACCTATAAATACAACCTGCTGAGTGCATTTTACATTGCCCATATGTATATATGCATTTGAGGCTGACCTCTTGTGATTAGATAACCTATCAGTGGTTTGCTCCTGGAAAAGACCAATTCTCCCCTTCTTCTGTGATCTTGTGATCTTCCTTGAATCTTATGTGTAGGGGTTGTACTGTAGATGTGTTAATGATGCATGGGGAATCCCGTGGTCAGTTGTTCTCTGCATTTTGACCAGTGTGGATTTCTGAGAGGAGTCTAATAGAGGGTATAGAGCTTTATCTGTGGATTTATGGATAAGTATTTAGAATGCAGTTGGAAATTAGTTTACGGTGTTCTCCTCTAGGGCCCATGATCTCACTAGCCATGGGTAGTTTGCTAAATTTCCAGACATGAATTGCTTCCTACTGAGTGATTCCTAAGTCCAATTAGGTTGCTGTTGGTTATTCTGAGGTACAAATATACATACTAAGCATTTATTTGTTTCTCAATATAGTCCCAGCAGTCCTAGCCTATCCTTTTATTTGCATATGTAAATATAGTATTCCTAGATAAAACTTGGAAAATAAAAGCTAGTATTAAGTTTTAATTTCAGAGAAACTATTTAAAAATTAAAGTAAATACAGTCTTAAAGAGCAAAATTGCAGCTGGGTGGTGGTGGCGCATGCCTTTAATGCCAGCACTTGGGAGGCAGAGGGAAGCAGATCTCTGTGAGTTCGAGACCAGCCTGGTCTACAAGAGCTAGTTCCAGGACAGTCTCCAAAGCCAGAGAGAAACCCTGTCTCGACCCCCCCCCCAAAAAGAGTAAAATTTTAGGAAACTGTAGTCTTAAGAAGTAATATTAATGACTGACTATTTATAGGGACCCCAAGGACCTCGAGGTGACAAGGGTGATAATGGAGACAGAGGTGACCGAGGTCAGAAAGGTCACAGAGGCTTCACGGGCCTTCAGGGTCTCCCTGGCCCTCCTGTAAGTTTTTTGTTTAAGCATTGTCTTTCCTTGCATGTGAAAATATACTGATGTATTCACAGGACTACCAATCCCTCCATGAAATAGATTGATGCTTTTGTATGCCATTTTAATTTAAAATGTACTTAAAATATTGATAGTTACATAGTTACCTAATGTAAATGCCCATACATATGTTGTAGGGGAAGAAATAAAGCAAACATCTTCATACCCCTTTACATATATAGTTGACTTCAATATTAGTTGGATGTTAAGGAAGTTAATAGCTTCATTTCTAGTGCTAAAGTTAGTAACAGCACACTTTCAAAGACAAAACACAACACAATGCAAGATTTATATTTGTATTTATTATTTTTCTGGTTCATGAGCTAGCTTTTTGGAGATTATTCACTATGGTAGGATTCCAGGCTGAATTGTCATGCATGGGGAAAGAGTTTGGTGGGACCTTAACTTAATGTACCAACCAGGCTTTGTTGACTCCCCATGGGAGGCCTTACCCTATGGGAGGAGTGGATGGGGTGGGCTGGAGGAGAGCAAGGAGGGCCGGGAGGTGGGGTTGGAGAGAAAACTGTGGTTGTAATGTAAACTAAAATTTTAAAAAATGTAAAATATTCATGTTTTAGCAACACTTTCAATATTCTTTCTGTGTAGGGTCCAAATGGTGAACAAGGAAGTGCTGGGATCCCTGGTCCTTTTGGCCCAAGAGTAAGTAACAGAAACTCTTAGGTTTCAGGTGTGCATAATAAAGCCTTTAGCGACATAATACTGTTTCTTGATACAATATTCCTGGTATTAAAGATTCATTGGTTCATGGTTTCTGAGGTTTGCAGAAGATGTATGGGACAACCTTAGCAAGTAATTAAGTATTAATATCCTAGAATTTGATATATCATATATTTTACTGTGAGCCCATGGTAAACCTCTTACCCAGGTTTTTATATTTTCTTCTATTCAGTTTCTTACTGGAGGTTAAATTTTCATTAAACATGAATTCTTTGAGATGATTGGACTTACTCGTGAAGTGGAATGGATTTTCGAGATAGAAATGTTTTGCTCTTTAATTGTGGTAAAACCAGAGAATAAGTTTATAAAAAGATAATTTGAAAGCAAGTCATAAAAGAAAATCAATATGTGAGGCTTTTAGAAATTCTAAAGTAATATAAATGTTGCTTCTTATGTGTCTTTGGTGTCCTAAGACAGTATGAATTAGCAAAACAAATATGCTGTGTTTAAGTATAACATAAATTGAGACTAATAATAAGAAGAAGAAGGCTAGGATATGATGAGATTCTGTAGTGTAAGTACTGAGGCTCGGTTATCGCAAACACTCAACTTACATCATTTCCTTCTAAAGTAATTGAAATTCCAACCAGGTTTATGAACAATTTGATGGAACAGTTTCTACCAGTGAAAACCGGTGATTAGCATGAGTGTTAGTTAAGATTTCTATTGCTGTGAAAAGACACCATGAGCACAGAAACTGTTACAATGGAAAATATTTCATTTAAATGGCTTGCTTATAGTTCAGAAGTTTAGTACATTATCATCATGCTGAGACATAGTAACACGCAGGCCAACATGGTGCTGGAGAAGTAGCTAAAAGACCTATATCTTTCAGGCAACAGGAAGTGGTCTGAGACAATGGTTGTTTCTTAAGCATACATGAGACTCCAGAGCCTGCCTCCACACTTCCTACAACAAGGAGGTCACACCTCCTAATGGTGCCACTCCCTCTGTTAGTATTTTTAGCTTACCTTGGTCCTCTACCCAGAATTAATGATGGGCAGTTCACACACAATGGAATTATAAGTGTAACAAAATGCTGAAAGGCAACTTAAGACTGGAATCTGAGCAATCATGTAATTACTCAATCTCTATAATGATTCTTTTATTAGAGAGACATTGCAAAGTCTTTCTTCTGAAATGTAGTTTTTGTGTTCTGACAGGGTCCTCCAGGACCAGTAGGTCCTTCAGGCAAAGAAGGAAACCCTGGGCCACTTGGACCCATTGGACCTCCTGGTGTGCGGGGAAGTGTAGGAGAAGCAGGACCAGAGGTAAGCTCACAAGTTTTCGTGGAAGATGCTGCCATTAGGATGGGGTCTATCCAAAAGCATCTGTGCAAACATGTCAACAAGGGTTTTAAGAGACTCCTTAAATAAACCTAGAAGTCACAACTGAAGCTTATCTCCTTAAGTAATTATTTCAAGTCTTTTAATACACAGTATTTAGAACATACAAAATGAAAGTTCAATATATCAAGTCCTTGAATTGATATTACACCAAGATCAAATATCAAGCAATGGCTGCATTCTTATCAAAGTTGTGCAACTAATGTATTGTGTGAAATTATATTTTTCTTAGTTTGTTTTCCTGTTGCTGCTTAATACTCTGACAATATAATATCAAATTGAAAAAGGGTTTATGCTACCTCATAGTTCATGGTACAGTCCATCATGGCAGGGACATGAAGGCAGCAGGAGACTGCAACAAGATGATTATATGAGTTTGAAAGGTTTCTTTACTGAAAATGTTGTTCAAGATTTCAATTTAAAATTTTCAATTACAAATCTAAGGGCATTTAGTATAAGATGATATCAAGTAATAAACCATGTTAGTTAGTCTCTAGCTTCTCTGTTCTTAGACATGCAGCATCTATCTACATACATATGTACTGTGTGTATCTAAACTTCTGTCTGGTGTTTCTTTGATATTTTTTATCTGACCCTACCTTGTTAGTCTTTGTTCTTCTAGTGACTGTGCCATTGATTAAAATATTTATTATTTTTATGTAGGTGTGTAGGTTTATTATCATCATAGTCAAGAATGTCCCCTCCTTCTTTCTCCATGAAGAGCAAACAGTCATACTGTTTATCTGTGACTTGTGTGGTTCTTGATGTACTGAGTGTTCTTGGTGAGATGAGGCTATTCCTCTCAGATTAGTGTAATAGGATGTTTGGAATCATGATGACTTTCCAGAAAACAGTCATCCATCTATCCATCTACCCATCATCTGTCTGTTTTACTATCATTAGTCTTTTGAGAATGTGAAAACATTGGCATAGAGGCTACCACATGTTGCCTGGAGGCCCCAGTGAATTGCAGAGCCAGTACTGGCACATCAGGACGGTGCTCTCTACCTGAAATATGGGCACCTTGTCTCTTTAGTTACATGGCTCTTTCAAGACTCAGTTCTTTCTCTGAAAATGCAGAAGAATTAATGGAAAGCACTTAACTTGTAAACTTTACTACTTTTTTCCATCTTATCTGAGACTTTACATTCCTTCAGTCTTCCTGAAAACAGAAGAGCAGGGCCTATCCTTAAGGCTATGGAAAGGCTAACTGGAACTTCTCTTGGACTTTATTCAGTACAGAGAATTTTTACATTCACCATAATTCACTTACATAGAAAATGAACTTCCTGCCTTTCTTTTTGATCTGGAGGAGCCAACAAGTTCCATGTTGGGGGTCTTGTGATTATTTCCCTGGTATTTGCATGCAGACTTACAGAACCAGATTCCATACCCTACCAGCCATTTTGCCTTCTGCACATAGCTGCTTTTGAAGAATTCCAGTTGTATCTTGCCCAAAATTGTTTTGAAAAGAATGTAACTCTGGATGTTCTTCACATGAGATACATCGTATCTTCAAAGAAGACATCAAAGAGAAGAGTTTGGCTTTAAGCTTTGTTTATCTCAGAGGCTGAGTTGAAGACTTTTTTGCTTGAAAAACAACTCTACATTACTTCCCATTCTTGCAATCATATCTGTCTCTTGACAGGCTAGCCTTGCCTGTTTAAAAAGCATGAGTCACACTTCTTCAGTAATGACAAATTGGTGTGCCAAGTTGTAACTGCCAGTGCACTGCTCAGCAGCAGTTTAGTAACATAAAACAAAACACTGTTAAATGTGTTCCCAATTTCTCCTATTTAGGGTCCTCCCGGTGAACCTGGACCCCCTGGTCCTCCAGGTCCCCCGGGTCATCTTACTGCTGCCCTTGGTGACATCATGGGCCACTATGATGAGAATATGCCAGATCCACTTCCAGAGTTTACTGAAGACCAGGCGGCTCCTGATGACACAAACAAAACTGACCCTGGGGTCCATGCTACCCTGAAGTCCCTCAGTAGTCAGATTGAAACCATGCGTAGCCCTGATGGTTCCAAGAAGCACCCAGCGCGGACTTGTGATGACTTAAAGCTTTGCCATTCCACCAAGCAGAGTGGTGAGTAGATAGGAGGCAGTATGTGAAGCAGGTTGTTTGTATTGAGTTGTTGTCAACTGTGACCCAAAACACTTTTTAACTTTATAATTAATGGCAGGCAAAAAGACAAGACTAAGTACATGCCACAGAGCTTATAGTTTTGTGGTAGAGACAATTACATGAAAAACTATATAGTAACAATGATGGGTAATATATTCAATAGAGGTCATATCCTACTAAAACCTAGTTTTGAGGAAGCAGTCCCAACACACACATATGTACATTCAGAAAATAGTTGCTCATGCATAAATAAAGATGCTCTCTCACCTTCATGATCATCCAGATTAGGTAAACCATTGAGAACCCAGTGAAGTAGGCATTTCCCTAAATTATTTGCATATGGGATCTTCTTATTGCAATTTAATGTCCTGCCTATCACTCCTTTGCAAGCCTTCCTGGCAGGAACATGTGTAGTGAACTTCAAGGCAGTTTGGAATGCAGCAGTGCTTCCACCTTAATTGCATGACAGTGTTCTCAGTTTGCTTTCTTCAATGATTTTGAATGATCTAATTAGACCCAGAAAAGGCGTATTTACAACTATAAGAATGAGCTGTAAAATACCAAAGTTTCAGTTAACTTTGAGATGGCATCAACAGGGACAACTAAAAATGTTTTCTCCAAAAAACAACACACTTTTCTTATTAACTGTATAATTTACATCTCCCTTTTCATTTCATTCAAAATTAAATTTTTATAGTTTATGCAAAATAGCACACATGTGTATATAGACCTACATAGATACATGTAAGTATATTTACTTGTATATTTATATGATTACATACCAAACATCAAGCACTGTCTTAGTATATCTTGTTTTGGAAATCACTTGGATGTTTTTAGTCTGAAATACACAACTTGAAAAAGTGCTTTTGAATGGAAGTAAGCATTGAGAAGGCTTCCAGTGTTTAACAGTCACATTCCTACCTAAATGTATATGTGAGTGGTTGCGTGCATGTGTATTGTGTGAGTACATGTGAATATGTGGAGAAAGCTACCTTTGATATCTTCTTAAATTACTGAATGTCTTACATGTTAAGACTGTTTATAGCTTAGTCCACAGCTCACTGTTTTAGATATTCTAGCTTGTTGATTTACCCTGGGATTCCCCTTTCTGTCTTTCCATATGCTGGGATTGAGAGTGGACCACCATATCCATCTAGTTTGTATAGATTTTGGGGATCCTAACTCAAGCTATCATGTAATCATGGCTAACATCTTACCTGCTGAGCCTTCTCCCAGTTCCCTTAACAATCCCATTTTGAATAAAGGGTCAATCTCCACTGATTACCTTATAGATTCATAATCATGAATCTTGAGATCATCTCCATTTAGCAGATATTTCTATCTTGAAAAATAGGTGAATATTGGATTGATCCTAACCAGGGATCTTCTGAAGATGCAATCAAAGTTTACTGTAATATGGAAACAGGAGAGACATGTATTTCTGCAAACCCAGCCAGCATTCCACTTAAAACCTGGTGGGCCAGCAAGTCTCCCGACAGTAAGCCTGTGTGGTATGGTCTCGACATGAACAGAGGATCTCAGGTGATTTACTGTTGACTCCCAATTATATTTTTTACTTTTTATTATTTATTTTTTTCCACATTTATTAAAGCAATGCTATTATTCTTGAATGGGTTTATTTTTACTATGCTTACTTTTAAATGATTATGTTCTCATTATAAATGCAAAATCTTTTTCTAAACAAGTTTTATCAAGATTAATTAATATAGATTTGTAATTATAAATTTTCCTTTTTCATAGGATGAAACAAATAATATTTAATATTAGTGTCTTTAATACATGCCACTGACTATGGATTATAGTGGGAGGGGTCTTGTTTCTGCTCTAAGAGACCTGGATCATAATTGAAACTTATAAAATTACTAAACTTTTCAAAACCTTATAGTTACTTTAAAGTAAGTGTGGTAAGACTGACCTCACTGTCTTTGTGAATGCTAGTGTTTAGTGTAGTATCTAGAATGATAAATGATGATACATATTAGATAAATTAATAAAATAAGTGGATCCCTTAGGATTTGTGAAGTATTACTTAAAGTTTACTCATTTTTTCTAATTAGATGAATTATGTTATAGTGTTTCTGGGTTCCAGTCTACCTCATGTTTCTATTATATTCTAGGGTTCAGAGCTTATCAGACCTTGGTGTTTCCTGTTACAAAATCAGCATTTCATATCACCTTACCTCCCCTGCTTCCAACCTTGCCCCAGTTAACATGTTATGGAAGAGTTATAATTCTGTATACAATAAGCTAGAATCTATTATCATTTAGTGAAAATAAAAATTTAAATTTAAAACAGCTGAAACGTAGTTTAAGCAAAATAATATGTCAGAAACCAAAATGATGCCACTGAAAATGAACCCAAAGCTGCAGATGAGAAGAAAAGTGGGAAATGAATTTTGGGCTCTTATATTATAGAAAATAATATTTTTGATATGTATTTAACTGTTCAGTAAAATAGATTTATACTTAATTCTTATTTTTATCTAATTAGTGAAAAAGTTGAGTTGTATTTATTAAGTATAATGCTTATAATACACATACAATTGAATCAGATTTAAAAGCATTTAACTTTTCTCTGGGAAATTAAATTATTTTTCTAACCTCTTCTTTGAGGTCATGAGGACACAGGTACTTGTGACTATGGATAAATATTTGAAAATATTTTCCTTTGTATAGGTATGGTATCTTATTGTATGAAAACAAATATTTTCAACTTTGACTTCTCTATAGTCAGTTAGTCCTCTCTCTGTCTGTCTACCTGTCATCAATATGCCATCTCTTTGGGCAGCATCATGAATCCACAGTTCCGTTGTGTCATTTCTCTAGTTCACATATGGAGATTATCAGTCACCTAATACAGCCATCACTCAGATGACCTTCCTACGCCTCTTATCCAAAGAAGCCTCCCAGAACATCACCTATGTCTGTAGGAACACTGTGGGATACATGGATGACCAAGCCAAAAACCTCAAGAAAGCTGTGGTGCTCAAAGGGTCAAATGACTTAGAAATCAAAGGAGAAGGAAATATTCGATTCAGATACACAGTTCTTCAAGACACTTGTTCCGTAAGTGCCTCCACAGCTGTGTTCCTCTGTAACTTCTCTCCTTTCTTCAGTCATTAAACTTATGGAATCTCACTTTCAGTCGTAAACTGCTGTTAGTCTACATGCGCTGATTTGCATGTCCCCTTCCTGCCATGCACACTAGTGCCACACATGCCTGAGCTGTGCACATCACTGCTTTTTATGATATAAAGAGTTGCCTTTGGGAGGGTGCTGCTGTGTAAAATTCTTAGAAAAACTGTATATACTATTCACCATTGCCCTGTTGAATTCCAGAAGCGTAATGGAAATGTGGGCAAGACCATCTTTGAATACAGAACACAGAACGTGGCCCGCTTGCCCATCATAGATCTTGCTCCCGTGGATATTGGCAACACAGACCAGGAATTTGGCATTGAAGTTGGGCCAGTTTGTTTCATGTAACAGAAGCCCAAAAGCATCGACACTGCCATCAGTGACCACCACCATGACACTGAGCACTGCCATCAATGACCACCACCATTCACAAGAACTTTGCCTGTTTGAGGTTGATCCTGAGACTCTTGAAGTGATGTCTGGTCCTGCACCAGCTTTGTACATATGGTCTGAAGTGCCTGGCCTCCTTAATTCTTCAGAATATTTATTTTACTTACAATCCTCAAGTTCAATTGACTTAAACTATTTTTCAATACGGCAGTTTAAATTTAAGATGACCAATGACAATGACCACCTTTACCAAAAAGTAAACTGATTAAAAAATAAACATGTTTTCATCAATTCACTTCACTGTAATGAATGGGTTGCTTAGTATTTATGAGGAAACTCTTCTTCCTAGCAGGTAGCTTACAGATCGGAGTGAGTAAAGCCTCAGCACATGTTGACTTTGCTTAACTGCAGTCTGGAAAGCAGAGAACAGTGGCCTTCTGTGTCCTCTTATTCCCATATCATCAATGGAAAACAAATGCAAAGTATTTCACTTTGTGGCTGAAGCTCTCATGCATGTCTTGATATTGTACTACAATTATAGAAATTCTTTAAGGAGAATATAATGTATCATCTTTCCACTTTCTTAAATGAAATATTTAAACAACACACAGTCACTGAATTTCAGGAGGAAAAGAAACTCATAAAAGTGCTTCGATTTGCCAATCTGTGTTGTAAAAATTGATACATTTAGATTTTTTCTTATTTCAAATTTAAGAGTAACATTTTCCTATTTGTTGTAATCTTTCAATACAGGTAGAAGTTGTATTTGTGATTTGTGCTTAGTTTTTAAGAAGATATTGAATGCAAAAAAAACACAAACAAACACAAAACGATTACCTACATCACTTTCTAAACACACCCAGTAACTGAAGTTGAGACTCCCTAACAGATACCATCTCATTTTCCTGAAGCCTATCATAAAGGAAAGGTCTAGAAACCCCGAGTTATGATGATCCCTCGAATCAAATGTGAGGATTTGAATAAGAACATTCATAAGAAAATATGACCCCACATTTCTTAGCATGAGCTACCTCATCTTTAGAAGCTGGGATAGACTTCCTGTTCTTGTTTATACCTTAGATATTGAAAGGTGCTGTGTTTCTGTTGTTATTCCAAGACTGGGGATAGGCAGGGCTGAAATACTATTACTTTTCTTTTAATGATGGTGCTAAAATTATTTCAATAAAATTCTTTAAAATTAAAGATGATTTCATCAATGCCATTTGTGAACATAGAACTGTTAAACATCCCATTTCTGAGAGACAGAACATTGTTCACAGTCCTGTTGACAGTTCCCCTCATACTATTTTTGGAATGCTTTGTATTAATTGCATGTGTCTTAGTCCAGTATACACAGGTTCCCTTGTGTCTCAAAGTATTTTTTTCTTAATTGTGTTTTTTTCCTCCATTGTTATTTCTTACTTAAAAATTAATAGTTTGGGCCTTTCCAAAGGACAAGCCACGCACACAGCTTTGGTCATGTATCTCTGCAAAGCAAGGAATTAAATGCATGCTTCTGTCATGTCAGCTGTTCTCAGTTTGTTGAATTCCTCTGAACGCATTAGATCCTTTTGGCTTCCAACAGAGAAAACTAAGGGTTTTCGGTAGTTTTTGTTTATCATTTAATAGAAGATACAACCAGTACCTTCCGTTACATCTGCACTGACTTAGAAATAAAAATCTGTGATACTGCCCACAAAGGCATGATGACATCAGTGAAGACAGTCTATGCCTTAGAAAACTCCAGCTAGTGACTGAGTAAAGACAAAAGGAAACGAAAATTCCCTGGCTGAATAAACTGATAATAAAACATGTCTCAATGTGTATAAAGTATCATCTTGAGCATCCATCAGCATCTTATTTGTAATGTTTGTTTCACAACTTCATTTTTCTAATTCAATTATTACCTGAGCTCTACATCTTGAATTTGTATAACTAAGGATAGCTGTAAGTTTTCTTTAATTCCAACCCATATAAGTTATACAGGTTCATATAAGTAATCCAAAAACACATGTTGATTTCCATTAAATAAAAATACCAGTAGTTTCCACCCACAGAATACCAGCTCTTACCTGAAGGTCGAAGATGCTGTGAGAATAGTTCATCCACCAAAACTTCAAATCTCGTCCTGTGTTCTAGGTATACAGGTCTCTTCAGAGCAGTGGGTTTCTTTACCTTCATAACCTATTTGGATGTTAAATGACCAAAAGCAAAATAATCTACATCTGGGGCAGGGGCTAGTGCCATTTCTTTATTGCTAGTTGATTAAAAATTACAAATAAAAACTCTTTCAAACAAGCTTTAATGAAGAAAACGAAGTGAAGACAGCAAATGAGTGATGCTAAAAAAAGTTCGAAACTCACATTATGCTTTCCCCAAAATGGTATTGGTTAGCGTTTTTATTACTGTGATATAACACCATGGCCAAAAGCAACTTGGGGAGGAAGGGGTTTATCTCAATTACATTTGCTCATTGCATTCCAGGGACTGGAGGCATGAGTCGATGAAGAGGCCATGGAGGAGGCTTCTTACTGCCTTGTTCCTCATGACTTGTTCAACCTGCTTTTTTTTCTTTACCAGCCAGTACTATTTAACCCAGAAGTAGCACCACTCACCAAAGGCTGAGCCCTCCCACATCAATCATTAATAAAGAATATGTCCTATAGACTTGCCTACAGGACTAGCCCATGGAAGCATGTCTCAAGCATCTTCCCAAGTGATTCTAGCTTATGTCAAGTTGAGAAAACACTACCTAACTCAGATTCAGTAAGAATACAAAAATAAAAAAAAATCTGGACAAAGCAATGACTGGAACTATCACACATAGGATATGTTGTCCTACTGTATCTCAAGGGAACCCATTTCACTTGAAATTATAAAGATTTCAGAAGACATTAAGGAAAAGCATTAGCAGTTGATTTTGGAGACTAAAACTAACAGTGGCAATGCATGCTCTGAGCCACAGGGCACCACAAGGCATGGCAGTCAGCTGATTTTCTTTCTTTTAAAAATCAAAATAGCTACTCCATTCCAAAGGAACTTTCCACCCTTCTGTGTCAGTGAGTCAATTCCCCAGCTGCTTCAGTGTGTCTGTCCCCAGGGACAATATTATCAGAACATTCATACTCAATACCCTCACCTGATTTTATCCATATCTATGCCTTTAGTTATCATCCGGATGTCAACAGCTTAAAATGTAATCCCAACCATTCTCTTTGGAGTTTGAGCCATTCTCTGTTGGCGTCCCTTTGTTTCAGAGGCCTGTCCATTATGTCCCCTCACTATGCCCCAGGTTAGATGTTTGCATCATGTAAATTTTCTTAATGCTCTACTTTTCATTTATGAAAAACTGATTCTTTTACTTCACTTTTATGAGTATCGTTATTGGTACTCTGTTCTACAGATTTGTTACAAAAGCAGGGAATCATATTTACAGAGATACATAGATTTCCTTAGTATTTTGGCTAATTACCACATATTCATTGAATGAATGATAAAAATGTAATACTATATAATTGCAAAACACACTCAGAATATTCATACTTGATTCCTGAATTATTTATGCATATGTCATTATTACTGCTGTGTTAGTTCTAGCGTACAAAATGTACAATAAAAGAAATTTTATTTTTGGTTTTACGAAACAGGGTTTCTCTGTATTTTTTTGAGGCTGTCAGTCCAGCCTGGCCTGGAACTCACAGAGATCCGCCTGCCTCTGCCTCCGGAGTGCTGGGATTAAAGGTTTGTGCCACCACTGCCCGGCAAGAAATTACTTTCGTTCATGGCAGTATTGTCATACAAATAACTTTTAGGAATCAGTGGAGCAAAACAGAAATATTAGAGTGAACTACATGAAATAAAACTAACAACTTATCCTCCCATAGGAAAATTAATACTTGAAAATATATTTTTTTTCTGAATTAGTAGATAAACCCAGTCATTATGGACCCTTTCAAATAAGAAACATTATCCTGATCTCACTCATCTCCTTCTCCCCTAAACTCCACCCTCTGCCCTTGCAACTTACTCCCCACAAAGGAAAACAAAACAAAATTTAAAAGTGTAGCCACAGAAACAAAACAAACAAAAAATGAAGAAGAAAAATCGGCGTGGAAGTTGTAGTGTGACACTGTGAGTCATACAGTGTGCCTCTTAGTCCATACATCATTACCTGCAAGTGTTCATTGCGCTGGGTTATTGATCTGGCTTGAGGCCTCTGGCTTCTGCTACCCTATCGATAGTGTTCTTCACTGGGACTTCTGGGTATCCTGTTGTTGGAGGCTGTGTCATGGAGATCCTGTAGCTCTGGATCTGTCCTTTTCACATGGTCCAGCAGATGAGGTTGGTTTTGGGGGTGTTGGGCTAACTCATAGTCCTGCTTCTGGGCCTGGGTGGTAGCTGGGTTGGTCTTCCTGCCAGCTCTCCCTCATTGTCACCATCAGGGTAAGGCCTCTAGCACTGCCCCTGCCAGGTCACCCACTACAACAGGCAGCAAGGAGCAGGGCCAGTTCTCACTTATACCACCAGGACCAGCTCTCCTATTTTGCCCAGTGCAGGTTTAGGACCTGCTCTTCCTGTTGCTACAGTTGATGAGGGCAGCTCTTCCGCTCTCATGCCCCCGAGAGTGGCTGTCCCACCCGCCTCAGCTGGCAAGGGGCAAGCGGGGGAGGGCATATTTCTCTCACCCATGATATCACATGGAATATGAGGGAGGGACAGGTGCCACTTTCCTCTCACAACCACAGGACCAGCTCACCTATGACCCTGCCAACAGTGTCAGCCTTTGTGTGCTCCCTAGGCGAGGACTACTCTCTGCTGTGCTGCGGTTGGTGAGGAACAGGGTCAGTTCTTCTGTCTACCACCAGTGGCAGGGGGTGGCAAGTGACAAGAGGGGGGCAGTTAGCAGTGTGCTCAGAGGACAGACACAGCTTCCTCAAAGTCACATGACCTTGGTGGTGGGCAGGAGGCGCCATTATGGATAGTGAGAAAAAGGGTAGAAAATGGGAGAGAGGGGCAGAATGATTCATGTGCTGGGGAGAGGGGCAGATCTGAACTGGCAGGTGGTGAGGACCAGGCTAACACAAGATGGCTCGATTTCTACCTGAGGCCATGGTGATGTCTGGGCCTGGGCTGCTGCCAAGGGCCAAGTCTTTGTCTGTGGTTTTGATGCAGTTGTGAGGGTCTGTGTTGATGTCCATGGCTCCTGTTACCACCGAGGGCCTTATGGAAGCTCAGAGTCTGGGCCACTACTTGTGACTACGTCAGTGTCCAAGGGATGCGCACCCACTGGGACCATGCCAAGCTAAGAGTTCCTGCACTGCCACCTGGGACCATGGTGACATCCAGGCTGTACTGTTGTCAGGGGCAATGTCTGGTTCCATGACCCTGCTGTGGCCAGCCTCTGTGGCTCCTGTTACCACTGAGGTTCATGCAGAGGCCACAGTCTGGGCTAAACTGGAGGCTATAATGCTCTTTGAGTGTCAAGCTGCTGTTGGTTCCATACAGGTCTGAGAGGTCTGAGCTGTCACTTGTGATCATCTTATCTACCAGATCCAAACTGTGTCTGAGAGCCTTGTCTGGTTGTGACCCTGCTATGGCCAGGGTCTTTGCTGATGTCAGAGGTTCCTGTTGCCATCAAAGGTCATGTGAATGACCGAGGTCTGAGCCATCACCTTGGGCCAGGTGGGTGTTTCAGAGCCATGCTGCCCTGGATCCATGTCTGTCTGAGTGACCTGTGCTGTCAATAAAGGCCATGGTGGCATCAGTCCCAGGCTCCTGCCAAGGATCATGTCTGTGTCCATGGTCCAACCGCAGCTGGGGGTCAGTGTGGAAGTCTATGGCCTATATTGTCACCAAGGGCCACATGGATATCAAGGTTCTGGGCTGCTGCCTAGGGCCATCTTAATGCCCAAGGGCTGAGCCTCTCTACTGGGCCATTCAGATCTATGTGACCTACACTACCATCTGAGGCCTTGGCTGCTGCCTGAGGCCCTGTCTGGATCCTTGGCCCTGCTGAAGTAGCTGTCTGTGGTGAGGTCTGTGACTCCTGTTGCCACCAAAAGCAGTGAGGAGAGGTATGCTCAAAGTTAGCCCCATCCATCATCAACTGTGTTCCTTGGGGAAAGCAGGACCTGTACCTTGCTTGGGCAAAACAGTAATCGATTATTAACAAGAAATAGAAAATTACTGGTCGTGGGAAAGATGATAGTTAGAATTAATCTATGCAGCTGGCTAGAATTTAACATATTACCAAAACTAGCTTGAGTTTATCATTTGACATTTATCATTTGAGGGCACATTTCCTTTTTAAATACTCTAACTAAACAGTTTCAAAATGGACAGAATATTACAATTTTTTAAATCTCTTAGTTTATTGACATAAACATTATTGAGTAGTTTAATACTTTTGATGTGTGAATGAAAAAAGATATATTACAAATAAGGACTGAAGGAATCTGTTCCAGAAGACATCCTTCTGTGCATCATGAGACACTCAGTACATATCCTTAAAGCATGTTCAAACTGGAAAAATCTGCAATAAATTTGACACAAAAGACTGATAAAATTTATTTGAACAGACAAAGTAGATATTTAAAATGTTGAAGTACTTTCTATGTGATTTACTGAGCTGCTGAACTTCTGGGAAATAGAAGACCTCACAGGAAATAAAAACAACGGAAAAAATAACACTAAGTTATATGGATTTTTGGGCTGGAGGGATGGCTCAGCCACTAAAGGCTAAGCTCACAACTAAAACTATAAATTCTATGAATTTTCACAATTTATGTCTGGCAGTATAGATATATTTGATACTAGATGAAGCAAAATACTCCCTGTTTCTTTTGTCCATTGCATTTCAGACAGTATAAAATTACCTTCTCAAAGTCATTTTATCTAGAGCTCACACAACTATGAGAAGATTCATGGTCAAAGTGAGGTATGGACAGGTCAGGGAATGGAGTTAATTTGGGTGGCCTCTGAGAATATTGATTTTATTTTATTTCAATTAATTTGATTCATGATTTGAAAAATAGCATACACACATATATACATACACATACATACATACATACATACGATACAGTGGAACTTAAAACTCACATGACAAAAAACACTAAGCAATGATGACAGATTGATGTACATATTATAGCCTAAGAATTGTCTTGGACCACATATTTTTCATCTGTATTTTCTGCCATATATTGGTACTTTTGTTTTGGAATATAAAATGGTTTGCCATCTGATACTACAGAAAGTGACTCTAGGCTCCCTATACTGCTTCTATCACTTACTTGGCAAAACTATAAAACATATCACTATATTGAATAAACATGTGGTGTGGGTTATATGCAAGTGAATTATGGCCAATCTATGTCCAACAGACTGTGGTTTGAGGAGGAGCACAGTCAAGAACAACTCAGAAGTTGCTTTTCATTAATGAATCTTGAAGGATAAAGATAGTGTTGAGTAATGAAAACAGTATGCCAATGCAACAACATGGACAAAGGAAAGTTCTTCAAAGTCTGGTTTGTTTGGGGGCACACCTACTGGGTTGGCATGCAGTAGATTGTATGGAAAGGGTGACGGGAAAGATACAGAGATAGGAGTTGTATCATAAATGGATACATATGTAAAGCTGAAGACACTGAAAATTATTCTGAAGATATTTTAGGGAACAGATTCTCAGTTGAGAGAGCACCCATACCCTCTAGAGGCCTTCCACTATGAGTGAGATGAATGCCTGTGGTTAGCCTTTGTGGATGTGACAAGCAAGTTGAAAATTTTAAATGCACAGCAATATCCACTAACCAAAGTTCAACAACCAAACATATCAATGGAACTTTCACTGCAAAAGTCACTGACTGGTTTTAGGAAAGTGAAGTACACACAGAGATTTACATGTGAAAGAAGTCACTTGGGCAGAAATTCTTGGTAAGAAGTTTAATGAGACTGAAGCAGGAAATGAAAAGTCAATACCACTTCATCTGACAAAGAGCTGCATCTGGGAGATATGTAAGAAACAGAATCAAAGAATCTGCTGAAAGTGAGGAAATAGTTTATCTGTGATTATTCTTTAGTTTCTGATTTGGCAGAATTGTGACAGCATTTATTGAGAAAGACAACGGGAAAAAGAGCTGATGAGGTTGTGGGTGCTCTCTTTAGGCCAACTAGAGCTACATCAGGACTATGTTTAGAGAGCCATAGCCAGACACTATGTAGAGAGTAAGAAATCTCAGAACATTTACCCCCAAATGGGATGTCTCCATCAAATACCTATTCCCAGGGCTCAGGAAGCTCTGAGGAAGAGGGGGCCTAAACAGTAGAAGAGCCAGAGAGGATGGAGGACACCAAGAAAACAAGGTCCTCTAAACCAACACCAGAAAGGTCATATGAACTTCCTCCCCCTCTTTCACAGGATTCCCAGAGCTTTGCTTAATGTTTGGCAGCAGGTCTCTGCCTCTGTTTCTATCAGTTGATAGATGAAGCCTCTCTGATGTCAACTGGGCTAGGCACCAATCCTGGTACATCCCACAGGCAAAATAGACTATAGGTCAAAGTTTATGTGGCTGGGTTGATGTTCCAGTCTATCCCCTGGAAGTTTTGACTCCTCACAAGAGGTGGATTACATATCCAGTATTTCTTTTTTTTTTTTTAGGTCAGTAGAAAGTCTTTATTAGCCAGCTAGCAACTACACTCACTGGGTGTATGGGATCCCCAGTGTAGTACTGAACCTTTCTCAAATAGAATTTTTTCTCAAAACAGGATTTTCTGTGTAGCCTTGGCTATTCTGTAACTCACTCTGAGGACCTGTTTGGCCTTGCACTCACAGAGATCCACCTGCCTCTGCCTCCCGAGTGCTGGGATCAAAGGCCACCACTACCAGGCTCAAATAGAGATTCTGGAGCACACACAAATACAAACAAACAAAAACATATTCTAGATGACATACTTTATTAAACAGGAACAGTTAGTTAGCCAGAAGCAGAACTACAGAAGCTAAAAAAGCAAGGTTAGTAAATTTTGAGACTTTTCCAGAACTATATGGACCTTGATAGATGAGGCCTTTGATTTAGTTTGGCAGGTCATATCCAGTATTTCTAGCAGTCTTATCTGGGGTCATCCTTGTAGATTCCTGAGAGTTTCCCTTGGACTAGGTGGATATTAGCTATAATGTAAAGGGTAACTGTGCTACAATCCATAGACCCAGAGAGGCTAGGTAACAAGCAGGGCTCAAGGGGGGACCCTTGGATCTCCCTAAGAAGGGGAAAATAGAATAGATTTTTGTAGGTGAACTGGAGGCTGGTAAGGATGGAAACATGAGGAATCGGGTGGAGAGAGTGAGGGAGAAAGTGCTGAATTATTGGAAGGGGGGTACATTTCTTGGTATGGTGAAAAGAATCATTTTGCTTTGTTTTGTTTTGTTTTGTTTTGTTTTGTTGAGACAGGGTTCCTTTGTGTAGCTTGGCTGCCCTGGAACTCACTCTATAGACCATGCTGTCTTTTAACTCACAGATATGCCTGCCTCTGTTTCTTGAACCCTGGATTATTTGCCACCATTGCCTGGTGAAAGAATCTATTTTTAATAAAAGAAAAATAGTTTAAAAATGATAGGCAAGACTTATCAAGTAGCTGTTGGAGAACTGGGTATGAACGAATCATGTTCAAAGACTTTAAGAGTTGAACAGTTGGCCAAGAAGAGCAGGTCTCTGGGAAGGTTGCTGTTAGGGAATTTGGAGTAGAGGAAAAAGGAGAAGGGAGGGAGAAGGAGGAAAAAAGAGTTTTGAAGAAAAGAGAACCTTCAAAGGAAGAAAACTTTATTCTACCTCTGACTCTGTGATTACACATCTTTTTCCTCTCCTCCCATTTCCAGAATTTCTAGATTAAATTCATCAAAATCAGAGTAAAGGAATATGGTGGAAGCTGAAAATTCTTGCTTAAAATTAACTGGGTAAAAACATTGTGAGACTCTAAAGGAGCCACAGAGGTATAACTGTGCACATTTTTCAGACTTCTATGATTTTGTTTATAACTTTCTGCCATAATGAAAAACCTTAAGTGATTTAATTTTCAGTTTTTAAAAGGTGAAAAATACATCTAATTTTACCAGGAAATGTGATTTGCCACAAGTTAAGGGATAGCATTGGAACTACATACATTTAAAAGTGTTAGTTAAACAGCATCTATATTGTAAGTAGCTGGACAACAGATGCATGAAATATAAAAGGGATTTGAAATGGAAGAAGTGGAGGGAGGCAGAACTATGGTGGTAATGTGAATAGTTTTCCCTGCAGTCAAGGCTATTATGAGCTCCATCTTATAATGAAAGGCAGCTGGAGACACAGAATGACTGCAATTGTTGGTTTAATGAGAAAAATGTAAGTGAATTGAAAACTTCTTTATTTAGAATTGGAGCTGTGAAGCTCAATAGGATACTTAGCTTCAAAGCATTGCGAGTCCTCCTACAGGTTTCCTTGTATGATGTTGAGTATCACCAGCTCTGACGGGCAGCAATGGCCTCTGCCTCCAGATTCATTCTTGTATTCTTTTCAAATCATTGCAGCAATGGTGTCAATCTTCTCTTTAATTTCCTTTTTATCCCTATAGCCTTTGTCAGCTCTCAAAATTAAAATTTCCTACTTTCAAACTCTGGAATCCAAGTTTGGATGGTCTTTTGTCCACACTCCCTTCAATGAAGTACCTTTTCTAATCACTGATGTTTTGTTCTCTAAGGTCATTGTTTTGGAGCCAGATGATTTCACTGTCATAGTTTCCACATCTATTTAGTCACCCCTAATCTAGTATTCTCCAACCAGGCACACATTGTATCATGGTCAGCCACTCTTCCAAATGAGTCACTTTGGTGTTTAGCTGTCACATAGGAGTCTGAGAAAGGCTAAAGTTGAGTAACTTTGTACTTAAATCTTTTCTGAAGGGAGGCCTAATTCACAAGACTGTTGAAGTCTTCCTTCAGCTGCCCCCATCTTCCTTCCTTTGCCTGATTTCACAGCACGTTTCTCTACACTAAATAATCCTTGAAGAAATGTGCTGTACTCCTTGCTATGATGTTTGTCTAAACTTCATTTTCTCTAAATTTGTGTTTCTTCCTTTCATCATAGGTATTGCTGTTTTTATTATTTTTGTACTTTTTAAAATTTAAATTAGAAACCAGCTTCTTTTACATGTCAACCCCAGTTCCCTCTCCCAGTGCTCCTTCCCTGCCCCCCACCAACCCACTATCCCATTCCCTTTCTGCTCCCCAGGGAGGTTGAGGCCTTCTATGGGGGATCTTCAAAGTCTGTCATATCATTTGGAGCAGGGCCTAGACTCTTGCCCGTGTATCTAGGCTGAGAGAGTATCCCTATATGTGGAGTGGGCTGCCAAAGGCCATTCATGTACTAGGGATCATTACTGATCCACTACCAGAAGCCCCAAGATTAACCACACCTGCAAACTGACATCCTCATTCAGGGGATCTAGAACAGTCCTATGCTATCAGTCTGGAGTCCATGAGCTCCCTCTTGTTCAGGTCAGCTGTTTCTGCAGATTTCTCCAGTCTGGTCTTGACCCCTTTGCTCATCACTCCTTCCTCTCTGCAACTGGATTCCAGAGTTCAACTCATTGTTTAGCTGTGGGCATCTGCTTCTGCTTCCATCAACTACAGGATGAAGGCTCTAGGATGGCATGTAAGGTAGTTATCAATATCATTATAGGAGAAAGGCTTTTAAGGTAGCTTCTCAACTATTATTAGTTGCAGTCAACCTTGTATGGTATCTCTTTTCTTGCTCTCTTCTATTCTTCCCCTGACTCAATCTTCCTGCTCCCTCATGTCCTCCTCCTCCCTCCTTTTCTCCCCTTCTCTTTCTCCTAACTCCCTCTCCCCTCCCCCATGCTCCCAATTAGCTCAGGAGATCTTGTCCCTTTCCCCTTCTCCAGGGGACCAGGTATGTCTCTCTTAGGGTCCTCCTTGTTTCCTAGTTTCTCTTGAGGTGTGGATTGTATGTTGGTACTCCTTTGCTCTATGTCTAAAATCTAAATATGAATGAATACATACCATGTTTGTCTTTTTGTGCCTGGGTTACCTCACTCAGGATGGTTTCTTCTAGTTCCATACATTTCCCTGCTAATTTCAAGATTCCTTTGTTTTTTTTCTTCTGAGTAGTATTCCATTGTGTAAATGTACCACATTTTCTCCATCCATTCCTCAGTTGAGGAGCATGTAGGTTGCTTCCAGGTTCTGGCTATTACAAATAATGTTGCTATGAACATGGCTGAACGGATGTCCTTGTCCTATGAATGTACATCTTCTGGGTATATGCCTAAGAGTGGAATTGCTGGGTCTTGTAGTACACTGATTCCCATTTTCCTGAGTAACTGCCATACTTATTTCACAAAGTGAAATAAGTTTGAGTTTGCCTCCCACCAGCAGTGGAGGAGTGTTCCCCTTTGTCCACATCCTCTCCAGCATAAACTGTCCTTGGTGGTTTTGATTTTATCCAATTCTTACAGGAGTGAGATGGTATCTCAGAGTTGTTTTGATTTGCATTTCCCTTATGGCTAAGGATGTTGAGTACTTTTTTAGGTATGCTTCAGCCATTTTAGATTGCTCTGTTGAGAATTCTCTATTTAGTTCTGTACCCAGCTTTTAAATTGGAGTATTTGCTGTTTTGGTGACTAGCTTCTTGAGTTCTTTGTATATTTTGGAAATCAGTCTTCTGTCTGATATGGGGTTGGTGAAGATCATTTCCCATTCAGTAGGCTGCCATTTTGTCTTGTTGACTGTGTCTTTGCCTTAAGGAAGCTTCTCAGTTTCAGAAGATCCCATTTATTAATATCGATCTCAGTGTCTGTGCTACTGGTGATATGTGCAGGAAGTGGTCTCCTGTACCAATTCACTTTAGGTATCACCTACTTTCTCTTCTAAGAGGTTCACTGTAGCTGGATTTATGTTGTTATCTTTGATTCATTTGGACTTAAGCTTTGTGCATGGTGATAGATATGGATCTGTCTGCAGTCTTCTACAGTACTTATGCCAGGACCATTTGATGAAATGAAGATTTCTTCCTTTAATGACTCGAAGTTCTTGTGATACAGGTCTTTCACTTGTTTGGTCAGTGTTACCCCAAGGTATTTTATGTTGTTTGTTGCAATTGTAAAGGGTGATGTTTTTCTGATTTTTGTTCTCAGTCCATTTTTTTTTTTGAGTTAATCTTGTATCCTGCCATGTTGTCAAAGGTGTTTGTCAGCTATAGGAGTTCCCTGGTAAAATTTTTCAGGTTACTTATGTAAACTATCATGTCATCTGCAAATAGTGAAACTTTGACTTCTTCTTTTTTCAATTTGTATCCGCTTGATCTCCTTTTGTTGTTTTATTGCTTTAGCTAGAATTTCAAGTACAATATTGAAGAGATATGGAACAAGCGAACACCCTTGTCTTGTTCCTGATTTTTGAGGAATTGCCTTGACTTTCTCTCCATTTAGTTTGTTTTTGGCTGTTGGTTTGCTGTATATTGCTTTTATCATTTTTAGGTGTGGTCCTGTTATGTCTGATATCTCCAAGACCTTTATTATGATGTGGTGTTGGATTTTGTCAAAGGCTTTTTGAGCATCTAGTGAGATGATCATGTGATTTTTGTTTCTCAGTTTGTTTATATGGTAAATTACATTGATGGTTTTTCATATGTTTAACCATCCCTGGATCTCTGAGATGAAGCGTGCTTGATCATGGTGGATGATTTTTCTGATTTGTCCTTGGGTTCGATTTGTCAGTATTTTATTGAGTAGTTTTGCATCAATGTTCATGAGGGATAGTGGTCTGCAGTTCTCTCTCTTAGTTGTGTCTTTGTGTGGCTTGGGTACCATGGTTATTGAAGCCTCATAAAAAGAGTTTGGCAATGACCCTCCTGCTTATATTGTGTGGAATACCTTGAGGAGAATTGATATTAGCTGTTCCTAAATTTCTGGTAGAATTCTGCACCAGAACTATCTGGCCCTGGACTTTTTTGTTGGGAGACTTTTGATGAAAGCTTCTATTTCATTAGGGGTTATACGTCTATTAAAATTGCTTATCTGTTCTTGATTTAATTTTTGTAAATGATATCTATCCAGAAAATTGTCCATTTCCTTTAGGTTTTTAAATTTTGAGGAGTACAGGTTTTTAAAGTGTGATCTGATAAATCTCTGGATTTCCTCAGTGTCCGTTGTTATGTCTCCCTTTTCATTTCTGATTTTGTTAATTCGCGTGTTCATACTCTGTCGCTTGGTAAATTTGGATAAAGTTTTGTCTATCTTGTTGATTTTCTCAAAGAACAAACTCTTTGTTACATTGATTCTTTGTATTGTTTTCTTAGTTTCTACCTTACTGATTTCAGCCCTCAATTTGATTATTTCCCTGTTGTCTTCTCCTCTGGGGTGAGTTTGCTTCTATTTGTTCTAGAGCTTTCAGTTGTGCTATTAATTCTGCAGTGTGACTATTCTCCAGTTTCTTCATGTGGGCACTTAGTGCTATGAACTTTCTTCTTAGCACTACATTCTATGTGTCCCATAAGTTTGGGTATGTTGTGTCTTCATTCTCATTGAATTCTAGGAAGTCTTTAATTTCTTATTTCTTCTTTGACCCAGGAATGGTGCAATTGTGCATTGTTCAATATCCATGAAGTTTTAGGTTTTCTGCAAGTTGTGTTGTTGTTGAATTCTAACTTTAACGAATGGTGGTCTGATAAGATATAGGGAGTTATTCCAATTTTATTTTACCTGTTGAGGTTTGCTCTGTTGCCAATTATGTGGTCGATTTTAGAGAAGGTTCCATTGGTGCTTTAAAGAAGGGATATTCTTTTGTGTTTGGATGGAATGTTTAAAGATGTCTGTTAAACCCAACTGGGTCATTACTTTTATCAGTTCCTTTGTTTCTTTGTTAAGTTTCTGTCTGGTGATCTTATTTAGTGGTGACGGTGGGGTGTTGTTGTAATGTTTCTTTTATGAATGTGGATGTCATTGTATTTTTGGCATAGATATGTAGATTTGAGTGTTCATCTTGATGGATTTCTCCTGTGATGAATATGAAATGGCCTCCTTCATCTGTTTTTATTGATTTTAGTTTGAAGTCTAATTTGTTAGATATTAGGATTGCTACCCCCACTTGTTTCTTGGGTCCATTTGATTGGAAAATCTTTTTCCAACTCTGAACTCTGTGGTGCAGTGTGTCTTTGAAGTTGAGGTGTGTTTCTTGTATGTAGCATAAGGATGGATTCTGTCTTCGAATCCATTCTGTTAGCCTGTGTCTTTTTATAGGCAAATTAAGACCATTAATATTGAGTGATGCTCTTTTTAATGTGATTTGTTATCTTTGATACAAATTATGAATCTTCATTATGCGTTATTAAGCAACAAGGCCAGGTCAAAGACTTAAAACTATTTAAAACATTAAGAATAAGTATTTGTTGAAAATCAGTCATAAATAGGATATCTCTATCAGTTCCTCTTTTGCCTGTGAATATCACAGAAAGGGAGAGTGGAAAAGCCACAGAATGGAGAGGGATGATGTAAAACACTATTTTCCATGCATGACTGGTTGTTTGTTTCTTGAAGCAACCAGACATACACAGAAATATGTTTGTGTGTGTGTGAGCGTGCATGCGTGTGTTGATTATTTATTAAGAACTTAGGACATACTGTTTACAGAGTCTATAACTTGCTGCTCAATGAACACTAAGTACTATTTTACTAGGTTTACCATATGGATATGTAAAAATAGGTTGAAATAGAAAATTTTTTCTTCATATTTTTTCATAAGAAGAAATATAGTTTTATTAAAATATCTTTCATAGTTATGTCTAAATTGGTTGCTATGAAAAAAACCTCAAAATCTTAGTTTTACAAAGTGAAGGACCAAGGCCTTCATTAATAAAGCACAAGACGTCTGTACTCATGAATGGCTTAATCCATGGTTTGATGAATGCATTATTGTGTTAGGAATTCTGCTGAAAGTGTACTAGTTCAATGAGTCTTACCTTGTAAAACATTCAACTAATGATGCTGCTAGCAAGGAGGTAGTCTCCAGTTATGTACCTTCTTCCTAGTATCAAAATTATTGGCCAGAATAAGCCTGTTTTCTTTACAACCTGGCCAGCTGCTGCTATTGTGTTATGAGCAGCATTGCCTGTAAGGGGATCATGGTTCCTCTCATGTCCTTGAGTTTCCATTTTAATCCATAGGTAAAATTTTTACTCTGAGTCTGTAGAAGTAGCTTAGTGGCAGAAAAGTTGCCTTCATTTGTGGATAGGTCCCTGAGTTCAAGCTTTAGCAGCCAAAAAACAAAACAAAACAAAACAAAACTTTCATATGGTCCTATGTTGTGGAATAGGTAAGTAAAATGCCTTATCTTGTTATTATAATCTCAGCTCTACACAAAAGTTATAGCTTTATCTCTCACTGTTTTTTGTGAAAAATATATCTATCCTGAAGTGAAAATTTTTAAATTGTCAATAATGTATCATGGCAATGGACTGGTTTCTTTCTTTTTTTTAGTTAAAAATATTTTCTTTTCTTTTTTTTTAGTTAAAAATATTTTCTTTTTTTTTAGTTAAAATATTTTCTTTTCTTTTTTTATTTATTTTTAAGTTTAAATTTAGATTAGAAACAAGGTTGCTTCACAAGTCAGTTCCAGGTCCCTCTCCCTTTCCCTCCCCTCCTCCCATGCCCCCCATTATCCCCACATTTCCCCAGGGAGGGTGAGGCCCTCCATGGGGGTGTCCATAGTCTGTCATTTCATCCAGGGCAGGGCCTAGACCCTCCCCCAAGAGTTCAGGGTGAGAGCGCATCTCACATTGTTGGATGGGAGTCCAAAGTCCATGTGTATACTCGGGATGAATACTGATCTACTGCCCTAGGCTCAATAGATTACCTAGGCCTCCTCACTGGCACCCACATTCAGGGGGTCTTGATCAGTCCCATGCTGGATTCCCAGGCTGATGCCTGGGATTCAAGAGTTAACCCTTGTCAGGTCAGCCGTTTCTGGGGTTAAACCAGCCCAGTCTTAATTCCTTTGTGTTGGGGGAAGTCCTGTGAATTTGTCAATAAAGTACTGTTGAGCCAATAGGAAACCTAGATAGGAGGGACTAGGAGTCCAGGAGGACTCTGGGAAGGAGAAACACAAGAGAGTCAACATGTAACCGCCATGGGGTAGGAGCCCGGAACTATTCTGCGGTAAGAGACATACTTAGATTAACAATTATGGGGTAATTACTTAAAGCAGAGCTAGCCAGTAAGAGACAAGCAAGGCCAACAGCTTCATAATTAATACAGCGTCTTGTGTGTTTATTTGGGGACTACAATGCGGCAGAGCCCAGGCGACTGGCGGGTGATAAACCAAAGCGGCTAGCAAAGAAAAAGCTTCTCTTAACACCTTTGGTCATCAGTCCTCCCTCTCTGTTACTGGCTTTCTTGAGTTCAGCTCAGTACTTAGCTGAGGGAGTCTGCCTCTTCTTCCATCAGCCACTGAATGAAGTTTCTGTTTCCCATACCCTCTGGCCGTGGGATTGTAGGCTGGCACTCCCCAGATCTATGTCTAAAATCCATATATGAGAGAGTACATGCCATGTTTCTCTTTTTGTGACTGTGTTACCTCACTCAGGATGGTTTCTTCTTTTATCATCCATTTGCCTGCAAATCTCAGGATTCCATTGTTTTTTTTTTCTGCTGAATAGTGCTCCATTTTGTAAATGTACCACATTTTCTCTATCCACTATTTTGTCCCAGTGGTGGAAGAGAAGTCCAGGAATCTCTGGAGTTTTATTTTTACTCTTGTTTTGTTTCTTAGTCAGCAATGGCTTTTATCTGACACATTCTCTATTTATATACAAATTTTTAAAGACTTTCCTGACACTACAACCACATTGGCCAATTCTTTTTGTGACTGACACTTGGATCCCTTAATGTTTATTTAACAAAGATTCATTTTCATTTAATTGTTTTATTAATTAGATTCTTTATATATTTGGTCCATTTTGACTGTCTTTCCTGAATAATAAATTTACGTAAAGAAACAACTGTGTGTGGTTTTCCCCTATAGTGATCAGTATGTTATAGGATTGAGTACGCTGGAGGACTTTATAGCAGACAACTTGGTATTTCAATCGTATTGCTCCTCCGCTGCCATAGTTGATCTACCAACTGCTGGGAATATTTGCAGAGAGCTACAGAGAGTTCACAGATATGCCATTGCTGATGAGTCTCTTCAGTTATCAAGGCTATTTTTTTTCAAAATCCCTACGATCTTCTTGGTTCTGGTCCAGAGAGTAGTGATTTAATTTGGGGATAAAATAATCTATCTTTTAAATTGGAGACCTTGTAGGATCTTCTGAAACCAGTATTTCCTGCATGTGGGTCAGCCTCTCTCAGCCCATTTTGCCTTTTACATATTCTTACAAACACATCTTAAAATGATCCCTAAAAAATTCCAATTAACAATTTGTGACCTTAGGCTTTGCAGGGAAATCAACCCAAGACAGAGCTTGAATGTTATTTTATCACACTTTGCAAATTATGGAATTTCTCACTTTTAAGAGTTTAGCAAGAGCCGGGCGGTGGTGGCACACGCCTTTAATCCCAGCACTCGGGAGGCAGAGGCAGGCGGATCTCTGTGAGTTCAAGGCCAGGGTGGACCGATAGCCCCCAAAACAATACAGAGGAACCCTGTCTTGTAAAAAACCAAAAAAATAAATAAATAAAAAAATAAAAGAGTTTAGCAAGCATAGCACACATTTCACATAATCACTAACCTGATATTGTAAAATATGGTAATTGCCATTTTTAAATTCTTATAGATCATGAAATACAGCCTGACTCATGCTACTTACTGTGTACCATGTCAATTGTGGAAGTGTGACAAAGTAATTCAGTACATTTTAGTGAAAGCAGGAGTTTTAAAGAGAAACATGTTTTTTGAGGAGGTGTATAATGAGAAGAATTTGATTTAACAAATTATTGTTCACAATATTTCTGTAAATATTTGGTATGTCAGAAGGTGAAGATATCAGAGAACTTTTGTGTATGCATGTCCATATAAAAGGCTTTAATATTTTTCCAGGCTTTCCTAGTGAGTTTTACCTCACTAGAGAATAAAATTTGTATGGAAAATATTTTTCAAAGTTTCTGACTCGCTTATAAAAATAGGAACATTCCTCCAAGATAGAACCCAGACAAGTATGACTTTAGTATAAACCAGACAAAATTAAGATCCCTTGACATGTTTTTCTTTTTAAGTTTCAGAATATTACTTAAAGTGGTTTTGTATTTCTCAATTGTTATTAAAGCTAGAATACTTCCTTCATGAATAAAAAATGTGTCATGTTTAATTAAATCAGCAACATCCAGAATTGCATACTCAATAGTGTCCTTCTGTATGCTGTGAATGTTCGTTTCTCTTATTGGTTGATGAATAAGTGCTGATTGGCCATTAGCCAGGCAAGAAGTGTAGGTGGGGCTACCAGACTAGGAGAATTCTGGGAAGTCAAAAGGCAGAGAAACAGTTGATGGAGAGATACTATGTAGCCTCCAAATGAGTAACATGCCAGAGCATTACAGGTAAGCCACAGCCTCATAGCAATGCATAGTTTAATAGAAATGGATTAATAATTAAGAGAAAGCTAGCCAATAAGAAATCTGAGACATTGGACAAACAGTTTATAATTAATAGAAGCTTCTGTGAATTTATTTGGGCTAAAGGGCTGTGTAACTGACGAGACAGAAACTCAGGTGTTCATATGTGAGGGAAATGTTCACCAATATGTTCTAGGATAATCCCTTTGTTTTATAACTAGTTTATACATGTTCTATAATAATTATTGTTGTATGACTTTTACTGTGTATCATAGAATGTGTTCTTTTAGTCAAGAAATGGCTGTTGAACTCTGGAATATTCAGCAGCTATACTCATCTAAAGGAGAATTACTTAAGAATAGATCCATTAACTCTCAATGATATCTAAAGAGTCTCAAAAGGCCACTCATGATTTATAGAATGTCTAACTCATGGTTACTAGGATAGAATGCTCATAAGGCTAGATCCATCCTCAAAGTTATGTAGATAATTAATGGACACTGCAGGGAGATTTTCTTTTCTTTCATGGCACAGACACCAATAAGTTGATTTTTGAACCTGGAAGTAACTCTTCATCCCCATTCCTGTCAGCAGCCCTAATTAAAATCACTACGTCACCAAGCTACCTTTAGGTGATTTCTTTTGCCTGCTGCTATTCAGCCTATCTTCTCAGAAAATCTCACACATCACTAGAGTATTATAAATGAATGTCCATTTACCCCACTTAGGGCACAATGAAAAAGACATTATTCTGGCCAAGTATAGCTTGCTGAATATTTTAATTGTTATTCTTTTTCACTGTGCCATAGTGTGGTAGCTTGAGTGGGGATTAACCCATATGCTATGAATTTGAATGTTTAGTAGCCAGATAGTGAAATATTTTGGAAAGAATAAGGAGTTATGATTTTGTTGGAGTAAGTATGTCCTTGTTGGAGGAAGTATATCATTGGGAATAGTCTTTGAGATTTCAAAAGCCCATACCAGGCCCAGTTCCTCTCAGTCTGCTTGATACCTGCAGATCAGGATGTAAAGCTCTCAGCTACTGCTCCAATGTCAGGCCTTTCTGCTTCCTACCATAATGATCATAGCCTAACCCTCTGAAACTGTAAGCAAGCCCACAGCACAATATTTGACTTGGTCGTGATGGCTCTTCACAGTAATTGAGCTGTAACTAAGACACATAGTAAGAGTAATTTATTCTTAGTAGCTTGACCAGTTTTGAGTCACCACATTAACTGCCACAAAGAAGTTTCTTTTCACAATAATGGCTGCCAACAGTAGTAATCTATGGGCATATCATAAATGCTTAGAAAGCACCTTAATAGACAAGACTCATTATATGCATTGATGAAAATCAAAGCAATTGCTTCCACATTGGGGCCTATTACCTCCCCAACCACATGGTTTTGCCCTAATTCACCACACTAAATATAAATTTGTTCTTGTGGAGCAATCTTTAAATCCCTGGAAAAGCATTTGGTTACACCCATAACAGTCATGCCAGTCTTGTATCACGCTTGACATCTTGGTAGTTTTGATGGTTAAACTTGATTTTCATCTTGGGAGGATTTAGAATTACCAAGAAAACCAACCTCTGGGTAGGTCTGTTAGGGACTTCCTTATAGGATTGATTGAGGTGGGAAAACATGCCTTAAATGTGGGTGTTAGCATTCCAAAGGTACAGAGGCAAGGAGTTGCTATAAAAGAGAAAAGGTTAGCTGAGTATGAGCGTTCAACTCTCAGCTCCTTGACAATAGAAACTATGTTGCCAGCAGCCTCATATTACTAGCAGCTTCACACCTTCCCTGCCATGATAGAACCCAGCTTCAAATTCTAAGCCAAAATAAACACGTTTTTTCCTTCAGTTGCCTTTGTCAGAGAGCTTCATCCCAGAAATAAAACTAGTAACTCATGCCCAGTGTAGTGTGCCAGGTTCATAACTGAACTGCACTGTCAGACAAGTTTCTATTAGCAGCAGGTGCCTTCTAGCACTACAAAAACTGACCAAGAGGGAAGGAGCTTCCAATCAAATGTGTCGTATCTTTGGCAACAGGGACTTAGCATCTATTATCAGCATGAAACTAACACAAGTGACATGGGTTTCAGGTAAGCCATCACATTCTTGAGAGGTAGCCATCTATGGAATTCAATTATTAATCAAAACTGCATGGCTTTGTGGCATTCCTTTTTCATCCAGGTAGTAAGATGGTGTTAACATTATTTAGTTGTTTCTTTTATTGCTAACTCTTCTGTGATTATCAGTTTCCTGTCCTGGGTCATAATTTAGTACTCTATGTGCATGTTCAACTGTGATTTTCACTTCCTCTGTACTAAAGTTCTGACATTAATAGAATCTTATGGAATCTCTACTTTCTCTCCTCCCACTATCTGATTATTGCTCTGGACCTCAAGATTTTGAATGTGAGGAAGCACATACCTCATGAGTCTTCTCCTTCACTACCAACTGTGATGAACAACAAGCCAACACCTCCATTGCATCTTCCTTTCTTTTTACTTTGGCCACATCAGAAGTGAGGGCAGAGGACAGCACCAATAGGTCTTTTTCCGATTGTAATTTATCCCTTGTGTGGCAAGTTCTCCTGGGGAAGACTGTGGACCCTCGGATTTATGTTTTATTATCCACAGAAAAGGCCATTCAGCAGCCTCCACAGTCTGCTAACAGCACTGTCCATATGTGCTTTTCAGAGAGTACACTCACTTGTCCATCAGTCAAGTTGGGGTGTGTTTCTGTGTTTGTGTGACAGATTCCATTTATCAAGGAAGCATGTCTCTTCATATGATACAGAGGAAAACATCTGCTCCTAGAGTTCCCTAAAGAAAATCTGCTTTCCGAGTGCTCATCCTTGGTTCCAAGTCTTGTCACCTATCACACTGAGCACAAAGCTGCCACTACATCAACCTTAATTGCACATCATGTCAACCATGAAACTGCTTTTTCCCAACATGTCTTTGGGTCTGTCAGTACCAGGTTGGACACTGATTATATTATGTGGCTTTTTCTGTGTAGATGGGGTGCTTAGAATAGACCAAAGACAGATCACATCCAACTCTAGTTTGATGAGCCAATGGGTGTATTAGAATTACAGGAATGTGTTGAGGTTTAGTTATAGGTGCATGTCTAGCTCAAAGGCAACTGCATCACCAAAGTGCCCACCACAGCAGGTATAAAAACTCACAAAAGCAACATGGCTTGAACCCTGTGCCCAGCTTTCTAGCTACTCCACTGAAGTCAACTGTTTGCTTTTTATATGGCTTTTGGGAGGGGGCATATGAGTTTTATAACTTTGTTCGTCATCTTTGTCACTATATTTTTTCCATATCCCTTTCATTCTTTTGCTCTTTCCCTGACTGTTTTCTATTCATTTTGATAGCTTGTAAATATTGAAATGTGGGTAGATCTTGGCTTCTATATTTTCTCTTTTCTGTATGTACTCAATAGATTTATGTTCTCAATTATTTCCTTGATTCAAGGGAGTATCTAAAACATAATGTATCCTATTAAGAATGTTGAATACCTTGATATTTTCTACTTCGATAATTTCTAGCAACTGTTTTTAATTAATTAATTTGTTGTATTTTTGAGTCAGGTCTGACTATGTAACATATGCTGTCTCCAACTCCACAGCATTCTCCAGCCTGAGCATGCTGAATATTGGGATTAAAGATATGTGTTATCATGCAACTCTTTAGTTAATCATGTCATATGCCTTGGTTTGTGCTTTCTTTTCCTTTTTAACTTGTACCACACACAAGTTTGTTAGAAATTCCTGTTGGCTTTGTACCTAAAATATAACAATTTTCATCCCATTTACCATGAACACATTGGTAGAGGCCACCATCATCCATGGCCAAGATTATTTCAATAGACTAATAAATTCTTAGTGCTTTCCCTCATGCAATATTATTTCACACAATCAGCTACAGCAGTACTCTGTGCTAACTAGATTATAACATCTGTTACCATGGTGTTCCTCATCTACCTGAGAGCAATGGTCAAAACCTTCACATAGCTCAGTAACAACAGATATTCTATAACATCATCAAGTATGAATATTGATTGCTAATTTGATGACATCCATAATAGACTAGGAGATGAGGCTTTTGGCATGCCACTAGGGATTATCTAGATTAGGATGCCCTCAGAGAATGTCTGCAAACTATTATCTAGATAATATAATTTGAGATGAGAAGACCCATCATGAAATGGGAAGCTATATTCCATGGGCTAGGTTTCTGGAACTGAATAAAAAGTGGAAAGCTAGCTGAGCCCAAGTATTCAAAATTCCCTTCTTCTTGACATGGACACAATATGACTAGATGCCTCCTGGTTCTGCTTTCCCAACATCTCTACCGTGGTGGGAAATCCCCCAAAAGTTTCAGCCTCTAACCTTTCCTTAACTTGCGTTTGTCCAGTATTTTATCACAGCAAAATGACAAGTACCTAATACAGAAAATGACACCCAGTAGAAAACGTGTGGTTCCATCAGGTATTGTGAGTCTATGTCAGCATTTCTGTCTTAAAATTACATTATTGCCTGCCAGGAAGTTCCTGATGTCTCAGATTTGTTCAGCTTCAGCAAATCTGTGATATAAGTTTGCTTAAATATCCATGTTAATAAATATTCCTATAACTTCCTATTATGTTCATGTATTTATAATCTTTTCCCCAAAATGCATGATGCTTTGTCTTGTTTCTCAGAAGTGGCACACATATTTTCCAAACTTCGGGCAGTATGGATTAATGAAGTCAGTTCATTCTTTTGTTTCAGCCTCCTTCTGAGACTGACATTTTAATTTTTACTCCCTGAGGCATTCTGAGATCTGATTCTATTTATAAGCCTGGACACACCAAGCAGTAGTGGGAATGGGATATGAGGAGAGCTGGCCTTGTCTCAGCTCAGTTGGTCCCTCTGTGCATTGTTTCTACTGTTTTACTTACCACACTTAGCAACAGTCAATTTGGAAATTTGGCTTTCTAATTTAAATGTTTACCCACTCAATATATTACTAAGGAAAGCATTTAAAATTGAAAGTAGAAATGAGAAAACTATATTAAATGCATGTATGGAAGTCTCATAATGAAACCTATCATGAATTGAACATGATAGCTGTGCTTATAATTCTAGTCTCCCAAGAGGCTGGAACAGAAGCATTGCATTCCAGAACTCTTAATTTACACAGTGAGCTCAAGAGACTTAGCAAGGAGGGAAACTTAGCAAGTCCTGTCTCAAAAATAAAAAATAGTGGTTTATTTGGGCACTTGGGCAACAAACAACAAAAATAAAAAGTAACTTGAAGTGTGTATTATTAATTACAGTCGCCAATAGATTTTTTAACTTACTCCTGTCATCTATTATTTTATATCTATTGATTAAAAATACCCCAATATTATCCCTCTCACAGCCCCTGGTAATCATTTTCCTATCTTTACTCAAAATCTTCACATTGCACATGTAGGTAAAGGGACCTGGTGATTGCATTTTGCTGAAGCCCATCATTTCCTGATAACTTGCCATCATCTTCTTTCTTATTCCCACTTGGACACATATCTTTATTCTACACATATAATATGCCATATTTTTAAATCACTATATTACTGAACTATACAACAGAAATTTTTCTAGAAAATTTCTGAAATTATTGCATGTAAACACGCTGTTGTTAAATCTGTGAGAACTGACAAAGCAGAAATATTTCATTATGATATTTTATTATGAGTAACTATAAGAGAAAAAATCAGCAACCACATACAAACTTACAAAAGAAAAAGTTTAAAATATTCTCTGTATTATTGTGACAAAAGCAACTCAAACTTGTTTTTTTGTTGTTGTTGATTTTTACAGGGTAAAGGGAGAAAGGCTCCTGCAGCATGCCAATTAATCATTCTGGCAGGTGACATGGACAGATATTGTGCATTTAAGGCTTGAATGAAGGTCACTAATTTTGATCTAGAGTTCTAAAAGTGAGAAAACAGTAGCACCGTAACATGTGTCTTTAGATCCCTCCCAAATATTTGCAAGTTCACTAGCAATGACAGAAGAGAAGCCCCTTTAGAAGCATTGATACCTATGATGAAGACAATTGTGAATTTAAAGTACTCTTTCAAATCCCTGCACTGCAGTCTAAGTTTCTATTTTATCAGCATTCTACATGTAACTGAGGAAATTCATAAGTTTTGTCAAGTTGTAGAAAATTGTGTAGTCTTCTATGACTCAGAATTTATCTGTCTGACCAGTTGAGGTAGTTAAAATAGAGAGGTCATTTCTAATTTTGTCTTTGCCTGTTTGGAAAAGAAAAATATCCTTTGGCTGGTGAATGTGACCTTTGCTCTGCAGGTGGGCTGGAGTCCAAAGAATATAACGCAGTGTTATCATAAAAGTGTTGATGTTTATTTATTATAGCACCATTGAGACATTTTGAAGTTGGAATTGGTAAAAAAATAAAACAAAAAGCATTTGAACTGTACTGGGAGGATGGAATGGCAAAATTTTGTATTCTTTTTTGTCAAATTATACTTTTTTCCAAAAATTTGGAAATAAATAGCTAGAATTTAGTTGGTCACTTGCACTGGTTGACAAGATTATAACAAGAAGAACACATGGATGCGGTTTTGTTTTGCTGGGGTTTCAGATAGAGTTTGGTTTATAAAAAGCAAACAGGGCCAACGTCCACACCAAATTCTTGATCCGGACCACCGATGTCATAGGGTGCAATATCTATGATGGGTAGTCTCAGGGCCTTGCGTGTTCGATATTCAAAGACTGTTTTGCTCCATTCCCCAGTGTGTTTCTATTCAAAAGAGGAAAAGATTGTGTAAGAAATGAACCAGGAAACAACAGTTACTTAGATACTCCCCTTCACCAATCACTGTCTTCTACTCTCAAGGAGTAGTTAGTGCACATGGAACCTTTTAGACATATGAGAGCTTCTGTATTTGAGGTTTAATGCACCCAGAATGAAGATTGCCAAATGCTAACCCACTCTCAAGCCTGGTTCTGATTATTGCTTCCATATTATAGTTGCTAAGAAGTGGGTCACTCACAATGGGAGTGGTTAGCATTAAAAGTGAGTTTCTCCTTTTAATACATTATGAGAAATAGAATAGAT
The DNA here is from genome assembly GCF_017639785.1 of Mesocricetus auratus. Classification (NCBI taxonomy): domain Eukaryota; kingdom Metazoa; phylum Chordata; class Mammalia; order Rodentia; family Cricetidae; genus Mesocricetus; species Mesocricetus auratus. The sequence continues at coordinate 60,309,968 of NW_024429194.1, forward strand.
TTTAAGTCAGATTTTATATCTTTACAATTTTAAAAAAGTGGTTATGTCTGATAGAGCTTATATAATAAATAGTACACATAATATACAGCAGGTATTACCAGTTATCTAAGTAGTTTTATGAGTTTAATTTCAATCATTTTCATTTCAAATGCTTTCCATCTATAAGTTAGGGTCTATTCAATTTTTGTAATATATAACATTTTCTAGAACAAATAAGTAGATGTTAAATAATTCATGCCTCTAGGCAGCTTTTGTCTCCCTTACTGATTTTATTTCTTGGTAAAAGAGTTTGCATGATTAAACAATAAATTCTGACGTTATCTGCCATTCTGCTTAAAGACATTGTTACTTACAGTACAGCCATCCTCCAGAACTGTGTAAGTGAATTTGCTGTTTCCTTCAGCCTTGAATTCTCCTTCATTTGATCCCATCAGCTTTAGAGACTTCTTTACATTGCCACTGGCCTGATCCATGTAGGCAATGCTGTTCTTGCAATGGTATGTAATGTTCTGGGAGGCCCGACTGGAGAGGAGCCTGAGGTAAGCCATCTGTACGTCAAGGACATCTTCAGGAAGATCAGGGTTGCCATAGCTGAACTGTAAAAGGACAAAAAAATGGAGCAGAGGTTATGACTGCAGCCTCAGGTAAGGGAGTCATGCAATATCAGCATGGACATTGCACTCTAAGTTCTTCATATCTACTAAGTGATTATATTTTATTGTATGCAGAAGTAAATGGCTTAGCAAGTAAAGAAAGCTGTTTAACCTCAACTAACCTGGTATAATTTAGCCTTTTATACGAGTAACAGGTTCTTTAACTAGACAAGAGTTTGCAGTATTCTACTTAGTAACCGAGAAGAAGTAAAAGGAAAAAAATAAAATGACAGGTATTTCTGCATACCTTAGTTTGAACTTTTCTTACCTGAAATCCACCATTCATGGATTCTCCAAACCATACATGTTTCATTTCAGCAGAGGAATCCGTCCACCAGTTCTTCCGTGGAACAGTCATAGGACTAGCATTTATGCATGTCTCCCCGGTTTCCATGTTACAGAATACTTTGATAGCATCCAGCTTGCAACCCTGGTTAGGATCAATCCAATATTCTCCTGGAAAGTCACCAAAAGAGATAGTGGGAATTGGTTACAAAATTCAGAAGTGGAGCCTGGGCCGGAAGGTTTGCTTGCCTATTTGGCTCAGTGTATTGAGTGCGCATGCATTTGTGTGTAATAAATAGTATGACTGACTAATATTTCTGAAGTGAAAAGACAGTGAGAAATATAGAAGTACTAAAATTAAAAAAACTATAAAGCTATTGACAGACATAGATTGGTGTGTTATACTTTTCTAGATCTCATTTTTTACTCTAAAGACAATGTTCTAGTTCAGACTTATGGCATCATGGTTTAACTTAACTGACACTTAGCTCCTATTTTAAGTAATGTTCAAGGTTACTCAGAGCAAAAGCAGTGGTCTATGTCAAGATATTTAAAAGTTGAAATAATTTTGAAATATTTCAAAATTTGAAAATATAATTTTATATTGATTATGATAAATATACTTTAGTAATAAAAATAAAATTAGACATCCCATGGTATATAAAAGACAGAAGTGACTTAACAAAAATACTGAAATTTAATCATTAGTTCATTAAAATGAATTCTAATAAATATATAATACAATAATAAAAATAAAAAAATAATGCCTATCTAACCATGGGAATAGAATGATACATGCCACTTGATCATCTAAATCATTTTTGCTTTGATATTTAGAAATAATTGTGTTAAAATTTTGTAAAATTGTCCTTAAATTTTCTTTTATTTGAAATATTTTGCAGTTACTTATGTTATACTTTAACTACACCTTCAAGTATTGTTTTCCCCCTTTGCTATCATTGTTTTCAACTTAATTAGCAATGTTTGGATAATATATTGGCTTTGAAATATTTTCCATCAGAAAATTTTTCTTGCTCAAATACTAGTAGAGCAGATTTCTCTGTAAGTCTACAGCCACCAGTGATACAGACTCAAACATACCGCTCTTGAGTTCAGGATGGCAGAATTTCAGGTCTCTGCAGTTGCGAGCAGGGTTTTTGCGAGAACCATCAGGACTAATGAGGCTTTCTATTTGTCCATTAACAGATTTGAGTGACGACATTATCTCCTCAGTGTTGATCTTGAAATCCATTGGTTCATCTCCATAGTATGGAGCAAACCCACCAGACTTTTCACCACCACCTCCAAGTGCGGCAGCACCTCCACCACAGCAAGGACCGGGTGCACCAGGAGGTCCAGGGGGGCCTGGCTGCCCAGGGTGGCCTGGCGAGCCCTAGATGGGTAAAAGCATGCATCACTGAAGTGCTTTTCTTGGGTCTCCACTGAAGGCCTGTGCCACTTGTCTAGGAAAATGGATTGTAAGCAATCCACATATATTTCCACAATTGCTTTAATTAAGAAAAATGTAGATGATTTTTGTAGGCTCATGATTGTCAATTTATAGCAAATGTAATTCATTACCAACAAATATGTTATTCTATTATGTTAGAATAAATAGTATCGAGGACAAACTTCATAATTTCTCCTGTATAAAGATGTAACCAGCAGCCCCGAAAGCACAGTTCAAATACGGACAGGAAAAGGAATAAAACAGGGACTTTATCTCCTGGGCTCAAACTTCCCATTACCATTGTGTCTTGTGCTTATAGCCTATTGGTTTTTTTAGTTGTCAATACAATGTTTTTTTTTTTAACTACATTTGCCCCAGTGCTGTGGAATATGAAGACACTAGCCATAATTTTTTCAGTGGCAAGACAGGAATTGTAAAGGCTATTTAATTAGTAAGACCTCTACAGAAATAAAGTTATGTCTATGAGTTGTTTGGTGTGAGATCAGCATGGCACGGTTTATTTGGTTAGTTTAGTAAATGTCGTTGTACTGAAAAATCACTGATCAAACTATTAGTTTTTCCTCCATGTTACTGAGGCATAAAAAGTTAGCATAATCAAGACTGTGTTAAATACCTCAGTTTAAAAACAACGTGGTGTTGTGAAACAATGGATTGCAACAAGTTAATGTATGTATGTAAGTCACGCACATTTAAGTCATGTATATATAAGCTGTGTCTTACCTCGGATCCTCTTTCCCCTCTGTTGCCTCGAGGTCCTGGTGGTCCAATGGGACCTGGATGCCCACTTGTTCCATCTTTTCCAGGAGGCCCATGTGGCCCGACTGGTCCCTTAAGAAACGAACATGATGTTATGATGCTAGAACATCTCCCAGCAGTGTGAACACCTTGAAATATGCACCTCCTGGTGTACTTCTATGACACTTACTCTGGGACCTGCAGGTCCAGGACTACCAACTGCACCCTGGTGACCAGCAGCACCCTGCAAAGGAAGGAAGGACAAAGACCAGTGAAGATCTCCCGTGGCTTGTGGAAGGGACTGTTTAAGATCAGCCCGGAATACAATGATCGTGGCAAAATAAGCATCTCTTTCGTGTTATTTTTTTTTCATGACAAACCATTATTGTAAATAACCTCTTGAGCCCATGTCTCATCTTTTCTTGTTTATGTGTTCAGAGGTGGAAAGTGCTCTGCAGTGAAGGAGTGTTTGCGAAAGTGGAGGCACTCACAGGAGAACCTGGGGGACCTGGGTTGCCAGGGAACCCGCGATGTCCTTTGATGCCATTGGAGCCACGTTCACCTGTTTCACCTTTGTCGCCTCGAGGACCTTGGGGACCCTGTAGAAATATATTTCAAATTAAGGTCATTATCATACAAACATATTGAGAAAATAAATTTGAACTTGTAATAAGTCTGTTATGGCTTCCAGAATTCTATTAACTTTATAATAATAAATATATTATATGACATCTTCCTAGATTGTAGTAATTAAAGTACTCTGTTCTACAAGATCCCATTAGCTACAACTCTCCATCAAAAGATACTTCACAAATAACAAGGATCATGTTAGTTCAAATTTTGGACCAGTAATCGCAATCCTCATAATGGATATTTGTATGATGAGCTGCGTGGAACTTTCAGTTTAGAAGCTGAATTGTTTTCTGTGTCATCAAACATTAAGTTTATGTTTTCTCCATAGCTATGTATCTGTTATCCTAACCCTTTTCTAGACATTTCAAAAAGCAACAGGGTGCTCTTTTACACTCTAAAATGTGTTTAAAATCACAACAGCACGAATACTCAATACTTACAGGAGGACCCCGGGATCCAGCAGGACCTGGAGCACCTGAAGGACCAGCAGGCCCCTAGGAGGCAAACACACAAGTGAGCTGCCATGTGTGGGAGTGAACAGAGTCACTTACACACCTTCCTTTTACAGAGCTGAGTGTGCAGGGAGGGCAGGAGGTCTGAGAGGAATGGGTGAGGGGAAGCATGATCAAAATATATACTGTGTAAAAGCTAACCACAGTTTTAATCAAGTTAAAAAATCAAATACAATGAACATTCTGAATTTTGCAAAAATGAAAATAGTTCTTAATTACTAGCTTTGTTGTGGGATAATAGTACACACATTATTTTTGGAAGCTAATATTGCTCTATCCTTCAAAATCTGTTCCCTTCCTCCATCTATACAAAGTGTTTAAACAGACAAAGCAGGACAAGAGAGTTCTGCTCATTCTGACTGCATTCCTGCAGTTAATACTGAAAGACATCAGCACAGACATATCACAGCGGGCAGAAGTAACATCCTATCCAGACCCCGGTCTCTTTTTGAGGTATCAGGGCACATATATAGGGAAGAGCATATTAGAACTCACTGTTTCTCCTCTGTCACCACTTTTCCCGGCTGGACCAACAGGACCAGGTGGTCCTGGATGACCGGGAGCGCCTGGGGCACCAGGAGAGCCATTTTCACCACGATCACCCTGAAACAAATGAAAGGATCTCACATATCTGTGACAGCCATTTCATTTAATTCTGCATGTCTACTTTACATGGGTTTGCTATACCTTGCCACCAGGAGATCCGTCTCGTCCTGGCTGACCATCTGATCCAGGGTTTCCCTGGTGAAAGGGGAGGGAGGAAGAGATGACTTGAAATGATCCAAATACTATGCAAGGCTTTTATTCTTTTTAAAAAGATTTCTAATTGGTGTACAGATCATCAGATACCACTATGGCACTTTTGAGCAAAGAATACTTTAGTAACTTTTCCTTCCTTTTCATGTTCCCATCCCTTTGCTGTTTGTCTCTTAGTGAAAGTCAAAAGTTGTTTTTGGTGACAAGAAATTTCACATACTACAATGTGGCTTATTTCTTTTAAACATTGTAGTTCTTTGGCAGATGTGTAGGATGTCTGTTTTCCTAAAATTTCAGAAAATATTATGAGGAGAGTAATAATGAAAAAACCCTTAAAATGGTATATACAGTACAGCTAACAAATAATTTTTGAGTAATGAAGATCTAAATTTATGATGGAAATCCAAAATTAAAGTTTACTTAATATTTCCACATTGAATATAGCTCTCAAAAATCACATAGCATCTTGTTAAATATAGTTTGTTAATATGAAATTTTAATTGAAAATTAACAATTACCAATGAATAAAGAATATTCTTATAAAAATTGTATGCTGTAATTTTTTTATTAACCTGTTCCATAAATTAGTTAGCTGTTGTATCTCCTTTATTAATGAATTTATTGGGTGATACTGATGGTCAGGGGCCTTTATACTGTTCTAACTTACAGAAGTATGACTGATTACCAGAGGAGGAAGGGGAATGTGGCTACATGAACATAAGACTGGATGGTTCAATAGCTACAGAAACTTGTAACTAAGCCTGGTAACTTGAGTTCATTCCTGGTGAGCTACATGGTGGAAGGATGGAAATGACACTTGACAGCTATCCTCTGACCTCCATGTGTATAGCATGGTTCCTATGTGCTCAGGTGTATACACACACAAACACAATTAAATAAATACAATTTAACGGAAAATACATCAAACAATTTGAATATTAGCTGATTGGTTGAACATACTCTCTGAGTTGCTACTTACATCCCTTCCGGGTTCACCAGCTGTACCAGGTTGACCAGGAAGACCTTGGGGTCCGGGAGGACCACGCTCGCCATTATGGCCACTGGCTCCTGGTTTCCCACTTTCACCCTGTGTAATAAGAAATAAAAGACATTTCAATTTACGACATCAACTAGTAGAGTGTTGCCAGATTTCTTTATTTTGGAGGGTAAAATGTGTTTTATTAAATTTCTATTGTTGTCCAACTTTCTTGAAACCATGCCCTTCATAGGGGGAAAATTGGGGGAGCAAACTTTTTGTATTTTCCTAACTGCACAATAATTCAGAATGCCAAAAAGCTCTTTTAAAAGATTTGGTTGTGAGGAACAGAAACTTAGGGGTAGAACAATAGAAATAATAATGATAAACCATCACCTTAGTGACCATAGAATCAGGATTTATTAGAATCTTGCTAGATATGTTAATTACTGTTAAATTTCCTGCTGTTATTTTCTGACATTCATATTATGGAATCAGATACAAATGGAATTGTGTTAGCTTATTTGATGAATACACAATTCAGATACTGAGTACTATAATGTTATGGTAATAGCAATGGAAGAAGACCAAGAATGCAAAATGACTTGAAGTGGTTGAGTAATTGACATCCATTAAATTCTTATATATTTATGAGCTGAAAAGTTTCTCCCTTAATAGTTATAGTGAACAAACTGAGGGATGCTCACAAGTGTCCTAAAAATGGTGTTGGAAAAAGCAAGATTGCTTTTCAGTGACATTGGCTTGCCTGTGTATATATATTTAAGGCTTGTATATATGTTATGACTTGCTTTGCCTATGTACTTTGGGATGATTTAATAAAAGTTTGTTTTTGTAAACCTGGAAGTGTCAAGAAGGTCAGCTCTTTCAAAATTTGCATATTGACTAGAACTACTCTCATATCTGATATGGTGAAGAAATCTCTGCTCCTGTGAAGGGAATCAAGAATTCAGTGTAAGGTAACTACACTTACCTTGATACCTTGAGGCCCAGGGCTACCCCTAGGACCTGGCATGCCTGGTGGTCCAGCAAGACCTCGTGCTCCGGTAACTCCTGCAATTCCAAGTGGGCCTGGGGATCCCTGTTGTAATAGATAAGGAGGTTTCAGCTCATTTCTATGCAGTTATATTTTCCTTATTAAATTTTTTATCAAAATATATGGTCAATCAACAGAATGACAGAGCCACTCACCGGAGGGCCCTGAGCACCAGGTGGTCCCTTCTCTCCAGGCTGACCAGCATCACCTTTTGGTCCAGCTACTCCGGGGTTGCCAGGGGAGCCACTGTTACCGGCAGGACCTGGAGGACCATCCTTGCCAGGAGCACCACTGGGCCCTGGGGGGCCTGGGTTACCCTGCAAAGAATTGAAATGTAAACATGTATATTATGAGTTTTGGTGTTTTCTTCCTTGCCTTTTACTTATTTTCAATTTTATATGGGATTTGGCAGATGTATGTTAAAATATCACTTCCTCATCCTAGACATATGAAGTCTTTCTGTGAGATACATTGAAAAAGACTGGAAAATGCTTACATTGTTGCCAGGAGGACCAGGAAGACCACGCCCACCAGGAAAGCCAGCAGCACCCTGTGAAATGGAAAAACCCTCATGAGTTCAAAACTGGAACATAAATCTGTGCACACACAAATATGAAGACAAGGAATGGGCCAGAACCTGAATTTCATCTTAAAGCTATTTATGGTTTGCACCTCTGCCTCAAATTTACACACAACTACCAATGACTGACTGACTGAATTTCACCTTCTCCCTGTGGCTCCAGTGTCTTTACATAGATTGGACTCATCTTTTCAATAACAGTTCATTGAGTGATGTTAAGAGGATCAGTACTCACAGGACCACCAGGACTGCCTCGTTCACCCTTGACACCCTGAGGACCAGGAGGACCCTAAACACAAAGGGAAGGAAAGACACATTAAATACAGCACCAAAATAAAAATATAACAAAAGTACTAAGCATTAGGAAACCAGTAATGTTCCCCTGAAGAGTAAAAGAGATCACATATGATCATATCTAGACTACTGAAACCAAAATCCAAATTACGGACTACATTCTTGTAAAGATTACATTCTCACCCCATAACAAAATCTTCATGAAATGTTAATTCATTAGTAAACCAAGATGTTTTAAGATGTTTTATGCCTAGCAATATGACTTACAGCAGGTCCAGAACCTCCAGGGAGCCCTGCAGGTCCAGGAGGGCCTCCTTCTCCTTTCTCTCCGGGGGCACCTCTTTCTCCTTTAGCACCTGGTTCGCCATTCTGTCCCTGCACATAGCAACAGTGACAGCCTGTGAGCCAACTTCCTTCACAATGCACTTGACTTATCATTCTTTTTTCTTTGAATATAGAACTTTTTTTAAAGCTGGGAAGACATTGTCATCCAATAAGAACAGGAGGCACTCTGAAGACATGCCAAAGCAAAATCAATGTTGTGAGAAAAGAGAAGAAAATAGGACGAGGAGGAAGAAAATATGATTTGCCATTAGGGAGAAGTCTTCCCAAGGGTGGCAAATTTGAAAATGAGCGTTGTGATGCTGAGTTGCCACGTTGCCCAAACATAATAAAGGATAGGTATTTAAGTTACCTAAAAATTGATAAAGTAGCTTTGAAGGGTAAAGTGGCTGATGAAAGACTGGAACCAGAGTAACTTGTGTCTACTACTTACTGGCGAGACGGTAAAATGGGCACTAGACATTCATGCTGAGACAGCCATACTTACAGGAGCACCCGGGAAGCCAGCAGGTCCTGGAGGCCCGTGTTCACCTCTCTCACCCTGAAGGAAAATATATTGTTAGTCACAATGATCATACTGTGGGGCCTTCCCCACAGGGATCATACTGTGTCCTCTAAATCATCCCAACTTCCTTTAGTGGGAAATGTACCAATGCAGCAAATACAGTTTAACCTAGAAGTCTGTTTTACTTCTCACTAAAATTAGAAAGAACACCAGAGCTGCTGATTTCTTCTGTCTCTGGACTGTGATATAACTTTCAAAGGATAGATCTTCAAAGTGTTCAAATATTGATACATTTAATTATATAACTTTTAAATATAAAGTATTTAAAACACATCAAAAGGTTAAGACATCAATTAATGCACAGATTAAACAAAAACACAAGGCAAATGTTTTTTGATTTGGAAGGTGCCCCTGGCAAAGTTTAAGAAATGCTCATTTAGAAGTGTATAGTATCTTTCAATTCATGTGCTTTTCCCAGGGTTATTCAGGAAATAAGCTACCTTAAAAATAATCTCCTGTGGATTTCAATTTTTAAATATATTCTTGCATCTTATATATTTTAAAGATAGAGTCATGCATTAGGATCAGAGCACCAGGGACAAAGATGATAAAGCAAGGCAATAGCCTGTGTAGGGTTAAGAGTATGTTGAAAATTCCTTTAATACTTACAGGGCCACCTCGAGGTCCAGCTATACCCGGAAGTCCAGGGGCACCACCTTCACCCTGAAAAAAGACCACATGATACTGTCACTATTCTGTATCTACTAAAGCAAAGGTTGACTTCTGTTTCCAATAATGTTGTTACCTTATCTCCAGGCTGACCAGCTGGGCCAGGGGGACCAATAGGACCAGCAGGACCCTACAGAAAGATGGATTTTAGTTCAAAAGAAGTAAACATTATTTCTTTTATTAATCAGAGTGTGGAGACACTCATCTACTAAAGTGGATCGGTTTTTGTTTCAAATGACACATTCACTGCTATGTATTCTGTGAGTATGACCGTAGAAGGTAGTTGAATTCAGTGAGTTCATTGATTCATTTTTTGTTTTGCCTTTTTTAGGGAAGATAAATAAAATGTCATATAAGATCTTATTGCAATGCCTTTTAAAATTGTATTTCTTAGCAATATTAATTACTTTGGATTTTATTGACAAATCATGGTAGTCATTCCTGGCTTTTGTTTTTCATATTGTTAAGGATTCTCTTCATACTTAGGATACAATAGAACTATCAGGGAGTGATAGATGCAAAGTAAGAATTTGAATAGTCAGGTGATTAGTGTCTTTTTAATGTCCAGAATGTGGTCACATGGTCTTATTTAATGAGAGTAGTTATTTTGAAACAGTGAAAGCTGAAGTAGGGTCTACCACACATTGCACATTATCAACGCTCATTTCTTACAAATGGGAATACTCACCCTTGGCCCATCCTTTCCTGGAGCTCCATCAGCACCGGCACCTCCTGGTTCACCCTGCCAAACAAACGCCAGTGTCATCACCCAGCAAAAGTCATCCAAGAAGAGAAACCCTCAAGATTTGTTGGCATAAGAGTTGGTATTTTGATTAATAGTTGCTATAGGACTCTATGTCAAATTTAACTTAAAATGTTAACAATAATTTTGAAAATGGATTCTGGTAGTGTGGCTTTCCTTTTATCTTCCTTAAACAAAGTCCATTTTATTGTAGAATAAAGATAAAACAACCAGTACCTTTTCACCCTTTGGACCAGGACTCCCGGGACCTCCTCTCTCTCCAGGCATCCCTTGGAGACCAGGAGAACCAGAAGTACCAGGGGGACCAGGAGGACCAGCAGGACCCTGCAAAGGAAAGATATATGGCAGATGACAAGAAAGCAATTGAAGTGTATCAGTTGAAGTCCAGGTCATCAGAAACTAAGGTTACCTTTCCACCCTCAGGGCCAGGGGGTCCAGCTCCTCCTCTAAGACCAGGGGCCCCTGCAGTTCCGGGGGGTCCACGTTCTCCAGGGGCACCGGAGTCACCCTATAAATCGGTAAAAATGTAACATCCACATTAGAAACAGGCCTTCAGAAAAGAAAAGCACTGCAAATTACATAATTTTGATTATGTCTACTAGGTTTTAGCATACTTCTTAAAAGTTTTGTAATTTTTATGAGTATACAATTTTGATTAGCTGTTTGGTAACAGGAATCTTTAAAAAGGTGTAAAACAATGAAATGTACATTTTTTCTGATTAAGGTAATAGTGTTTTGATGTAATTACTGTTATTATTCTTAGAGGTAAAGTTTACATTTATTTCAGCAGGACAATTCTCTGTAGGGAGCCCATGCATTAGCAGCATTTCCTCTTTGGTGGCTGAGTCTGTGGTGCTTATATTAATGTTAGAGAAATAGAGTATTCATATGGAGCAAGTCCAATGCATTGGGAATGCTTGCAGTTTGCTTACATGGATTTAGATTCAAAGCTAAGAACCTTTTGAGTCAATGTACTAAAAAAAGTGTTCCCCTAATCAGTTGCTCTATAACATAGTTAAAAGGTTAAAGTAGAAATTACCTTGCCTCCGGGAGCTCCAGGCGCACCAGCTTCACCCTTTGGCCCCTAGAAGATCAGCATTATGTATGGTAAGCATTTTTCAGTATGCATTGCACAAGTATAAGCAACATGGACATCTGTTATGCCTATATGTTGTACAATTGCTTAAATCTCAAAGCAATGTGCTTTTATTAATTCTATTGTTTTATAGCAAAATTTAAACTCTGTGTAAATGACATTATGAGTAACTCATGTTTCTGAGACAGAGTCTCATGTAACTCAACTCATTATGTAGTCAAGGATAACCTTGAACTTCTGATAGTCCTACATACCTCTCTAAAGGGAATGGATAGACAGGTGGGTACTTACTGTATACTCTGCTAAAGATCTAATTGAGGGTTTCATATCTACTAGCAAACCACTCTATTAAATGCTATACATCATCAAAACTCAGCTAAGAGTACATACAAAGTTAATAATAGATAAATGTTTTTTGATCTTTTAATGTAGTTGCTATATGAAATGAAAATATAGTTTCAACTTACTGGTTCACCTGGTTTTCCATTTTCTCCTGGAGGACCACTGGTACCAGGTATTCCCTGCAAATAAACAGAATTATATCATGTGATCACTTTAAACCTAGTTTTGTGAAAGTTTTTCACATGTAAACATATTTTTCAGAGTAGTTCATGGCATTGTTTTCATATTTTCAAGGTAAAGGATGTTTGCCCTATTTAAACTAATGACAGAAAGAGGGTGGCTGTGCCTTACAAACCTCCTATCTTTATTTTTGTTTTTGTATATACAGATGTATTAATGAATAAAGGCAGATGAATTTAGCTACATAGACTTTTATTGTGATAGAAGTAAGTGTGCATATAGAATTGTAGAAGTTCAGTTCATTTTTAATAACTTTACATTCACATTCTAGAATAGCCATAGAAGAAACTACTATTAACATTTTACTTCAGAATGGAGGAAAAGATTACAAATTAAGTTTTAGATGAACATGTAGCATGGTAGCAAAAATTCTGAAGTATATTTATGCCACCAAAATAGGTTTGAAGGGGAACTGGAATTGTCTGTTAAAAAGCAAATCACATTAAAAGAATAAGCTCTTACTTGTAATCCTTGAGGACCAGGGGGTCCGGAATCTCCCTTGTCACCAGATGGACCCTATAATGAAAAATACAATGATATATGCCATTGTAAAGTAAAATTGTCCTTTCATATTTAATCTACAGTTCACATCTCAGCAAACCTATTTCTTATACTAAATAAGTCAGGTGTATAAAAAGTAGGGAAAATTGGGCTGTAGAATATTTTCATGGCAAATTAAGTACAACATACAGTAAATGTCAGTATTTAATGCAATAATAAATACAGAAGTCTAGTAACTGGTGAAATATTGTAACACATAGCAGCCATAGCATCATTTCTGGAGGCTTGCCCCAGCTCTATTTCCACCCTACCTCTATCTTCAGTCATATGAGTACTTACAGTAGGGCCTGGGGGACCCTGAGGTCCAGTTTCACCGTTCTTTCCAGCAGGACCCTACAACAATGGCAGTTAGGGAAACAGAATTAATACATGTATCAGGGAAGTTCTGAGTTTTGAGATGACTAAATTGATTAGATAGTCAGAAAAAGACAAAAGGTACATACTGGAAGGCCGGGTCCTCCAGGGCCACCCCGTTCTCCATTCTTGCCAGGAGCACCCTAAAGAAAAGGGAAAGTGTTTATATAAATCCCCTCACACACACACAAAAAATACCTAATCAAACTCAAAACCCCATTTTGACCCTCCTACACATGTAAAGTCTCTCTCTGTCTCTCTGTCTCTGTCTCTCTCCCCCCTCTCTGTCTCTGTCTCTGTCTCTGTCTCTGTCTCTGTCTCTCTCTCTCTCTCTCTCTCTCTCTCACACACACACACACACACACAGAGCAATTCAATTATACATTACATTCATCTCTGACATGATACTCAACTTCACATATTCTTCCATGTTTGAGGAAGATGCTAAATCTTGGGTATCTTTGCATTTTCTGATAGAAGGCCAAAGTATAACTGTAAAATATTTATTGGAGAAAGTAGCGGTAGCACTTACATCATTTCCTTTAGGACCAGGGAAACCCATGACACCAGGCTGACCCCGGGGCCCAGATGGGCCAGGAGGACCAGGGCGTCCACTTTCTCCTTGACTTCCCTAGTAAGGAAAACATCTGCCTTATTCAGAGTTTGATGAACATATACAAAGTACCATATACTTGCACATATTCAAATCTAGCTAAAGAATGCCTCCCATTTTTTCCTGGGATAGTTAGAAGGGATGTCATAATTGTACATACGGGAGGTCCTGGTTTCCCATCATTGCCTGGTCCTCCTGGGCTTCCGGGAACACCCTAAATGAAAAACATAACTGTCAAGTGACTTAAAATGAAAAGGTACAACATACTCAACTTGAACAATTTTGAGATTTACATGGTTATATGTAGCCTTGTAAGTGCATGCCCTTTTTCTGTTAAAAAAACATCTTAGTCAAGTAATAAATTTTCTTTTTTTCTCCCTTCATCTGTCTTAACCCATGTTTTCTTAAAGGAATTTAGCTTGTTTACTTTGAGCATTCTGAAAGGTATTGTCTGGTTGAACCTGGTTTAGGTCTATCATCACTTGTATTGCCTTTCTTCTTAACCATACTACAGCAGCATTACTCAAATAAACTTGCCTCCTTACCCTTATTCCTGGGCCTCCTGGGGCTCCATCTCGGCCAGGTTCTCCAGCCACTCCTCTGGGCCCTGCGGGACCTGGGCCACCACGCTCCCCAGCAGGACCCTAAGTTGTGAGATAATAAACTTTAGAGACTTTTGATTGAATTAGATGTCCTTAATCTGTGACTACTGGAGTTATTTGACCTCTCAAGGAGAGTTGTTTGTCTTGCTGAGTTCTGCTGTTTAAGATCATATGGTTTAACTTGTAGTGTCTTGTTGGGAGAAAAATAAATGGGGTAACTGTGATGACTATCCCATGCTTATAAGAAACTACTAATTGGACTTATGTATATGCTGATGTGTGTTTAAAGTTAAGCATCATTAATGGTTAGATGTTACTTTCCAGATTTCACTGCACTTCCAGGTACTATCTGCTGTTCCTGCAGTGACATTGGGATTTGTGATTCTCACTCACTGACAGATGAAGTGACTTCACTCATCACAAAGCCCAGGAAGTATTGAGGCAGGGACTAGAGTCATGAGAAGATGATTTATGTTTTCTTATTCTGATACATATTCTCCAAATATTTATCTTTCCATCAGTGGGATAATGTATAGAGGAAATACCTATTTATAGTAATGACATTTAGGAACTGGAGTGTTTACCTTTTCTCCTGGGATGCCGTTTGGCCCTGCAGGTCCTCGGAAACCAGGAGCACCCTGGAAAAAATGACAGTTAAATATTTTCAGTCTAAAAGGTTAAAACTTGTTCATAATCCACGGGTAGCAATACAGATATTCTTATGTTGCAAAGTTCTTTAAATAGGAGGTTGGGATTAATTTAGTGGTAGATCATTGCCCACCAAGTACAGGTCATGGGTTCACTTCCCAGAACTGAAAAAAAAACTAAATAAGACAAAACCAAAACTCTGAAACAGTGAAAAAGAGTAAATCACAGAACAACCAATCAACAAAACATACCAACAAAACAGAAAAAGGCAAACTGACTCTTCAGGTTTTAAGTTTAAATTGGGTACTCAAAGAAAAACAGTGGATAGAAGGATGTGGTCATGCACCTCCAATCCCCATGCTTGTGAGGCAGTTAGGAGTCCCTAAGTTTGAGGTCAGCCTGCAGTGAGACACCACGTAAAAGCAGTTCACTATTACAGGATTTTGTTATCTTTTAAACTGGTGTGATAGTTCATATCTCTAGTATAAGTAATAGGGAAAATTGAAGTAGGATTGCCAAACGTTTAAGACTAGCCTGGTCCAAGCCATCCTACTCTATAAGGAAGACCCTGTCTCAACAAACAGGAAAAAATATCAAAAGTTGCTGTACCCTGAAGGTGAAGCAGGTCACTATGGAAACCTACCCTTTCTCCAGCAGCTCCTGGAAGTCCATTTGCACCAGGTTCTCCAGGTGATCCATCTTTGCCATCTTCACCCTTAGGTCCTGGGATTCCTGGGGAACCAGCTTCCCCCTAAAAAGGATACATAATTGTAATGAAATTCAGTAGAGAAATTTTACCAATTATTTTCTCATTTCACTGTGATGCTTCCAGTTGAGTACTGACCCGTTCACCACGAGCTCCTGGCTCTCCTTTGGCTCCATTCTTGCCGGGTTCACCCTAAAATGAAACAGAATATCTATATAAAAACAAGGATTTGGAAACCCTGTCTCATAAAAACAAAACAAAACAAAACAAAAAACAAAAATAAAACCCCAAGGATTTGACTAACAAAATCATAAATGGTCAGATGTTATACAGCTAGAGGGAGAGCAAGGAGTAAAAGAAATACCAATATTTTGTTTTGAGAGTTAAGCATGAATTTCCAGGTGTTGAAGGAGAGACGAACTTACTGAAGGACCTCGCTGCCCGGGTGCACCGTTAGTGCCAGCTGGTCCAGGGGGACCTCTAGGTCCTATTAGTCCAGGAGCTCCAGGAATACCAGCAGGACCCTAAGAAGAACACAGACACTAACATTAGCCATGCACAGACCTTCTTTTCTACAGTCAGACTTAAATGCATAAATTGGTGTGAGATGAGTGGAGGATGACCCAGCTTACCATTTCACCCTTGCCACCAGGACTGCCATT
Organism: Mesocricetus auratus; assembly: GCF_017639785.1. NCBI lineage: Eukaryota > Metazoa > Chordata > Mammalia > Rodentia > Cricetidae > Mesocricetus > Mesocricetus auratus. The sequence continues at coordinate 60,326,080 of NW_024429194.1, forward strand.
ATTCCCGGGAGGGCCCTAGGTACACAAAGGGAGAGAACATCTTAGCAGGAATGCTAATAGCACACATGTGTTTGGACTTTTTTGTTTAGAGAATATATTTATTGGCAAGTATTATGTATTGTGGGGAATATGTTACTTCTCTAACAGTAGCACAACATATAAAAGTAGGAAAATAATTTGCGAATTAAGTCAGAAATAATATGTACTTGGTCTAAATTGTTAAATAATACAAGAATAAGAGAAGTTTTGTGTTGTATTTTACCACTGGTGTTTAGTGTAGGCAACCTGCTAAGTGACGAATAACTAGCCTATCCATTCTCTACTCTGCACTATGTAAATATAAAATTCATGAGTTGTAGAATGCACAAACTCCCATTTTAATTACTGACTGAATTATGTTAAACATGAAACTACACTATTCCAAGGAATCCATTTTGATTGATAGCAATGTTACAACATGCTTCAGAAGAGTAAGCCCTGCAGCTTGTCTCCACTTAGCCTTATCTTCTACTTACAGGAGGCCCCTGAGCACCAGCGTGTCCCTGTGGTCCAGGTTCCCCTCTTTGTCCTGGAGAGCCATTTGAGCCAGGGGACCCTGCAGGTCCAACTTCACCCTAAAGGATCAAATCCCAACATGTCAGTTTTCCTTTACACTTCTAATAACTTAGTTTACTCTTCAGTTCTGTGTAAAGCTGTAGTACTATGGTTAAATATTTTATTAAAACACTAATCATACAGACAGGGGACAGAGGTAGATATGGGTCTGCCTGTGTTCTAGTTGTCTCCCAGAAGGTACCTGGGAAAAGGTAGAAGTCATCTGAATAAATTTCAGGATGGTAAAATAGTAGAATGCTAATGCATATATATCAGATGAATCAAGCTTATATATATTAGAATCAAGATTCTATAGGACAATATAGTTCTCTGTGGATGAAAATATACATTTGGTTATTTTACAAGTCAACTTTGGGAAACAATCCAATGTGTTTTTGTCTAGAAGATACTTATACATTCTTCTGAAGAACTACATGCTTACCTTAGCACCAGGGGATCCAGGGAATCCTGCGGTTCCAGGAGGACCAGGAGGACCCTAAAAACAATGTACAATCTCCATGTAATGAAAAGTGGTTATACTGAACATCTAGAATAATCATCCAATGAAACATCCTAGGAAATGATACATGAAAAATCTAAGATACATGAGACACCATGTAAAGGAAAGGGCATTTGCCATTCATTTGAGTATTCTACAGAGGAACATTGTGTAACATGAGCGTAAAACTGAGCTGAGAACACCTGTATTTCTTCCTGCTTTTCCATAAACTCTGTGACTGTGCAAGATACTTACTCCTGAGCTTCATGCTTTCTATTTACCATATAGAGGTAGTATTATCATCTATTTTGCATGATTCTTAATTGGCACATCCAATATTGGATATTAAACTCAAGTGTATGCTAAATACATATCAACAAGTAACTGGGAAAATGGTCATGCTAGAATGGAGGCATAATTTAGAGAGTCAGTACTAGTTTGAATGACATCGAGTACTGGACCTACACATTGTTTCTGTGCTTAAAAATAGTCATCAAGAGGCAAGACAGATTTACTATATAACATATGATAATATAATATATAATCCACAAGCTCTAGGTACTTTGGAATAAAGCAGGTATAGATGCAAAGTTACTCACTGGTTGGCCATCACTGCCTCGAGCACCATCATTGCCTCGAGCACCCTGAAAAAGAAAAGTTTGTCTCAATTATTTTCCAAATTATGATGGCAAATTGCCAGCAATATCTGGCTACAATTCAAGCTCACTGAACTGAATTTTCCTCAGATATGTTAAATTCCATTTACTATCACATATTTTCAGAGTCAGTGTTAGAATGTTGAGATACCACCCTGATGGTATGGAGCAGGGTTACATTCTGATTTTTCAGAATTGAGTGCAGATATGTGGCTCTAATGAATGTATGAGACTGACACCCCCATACCAACTGAAACCATCAAAGTAGAGAGATCAAATACAAGATATTCCTTTCCTTATCGTTACATCCAAATCTGAACTAATGCTGATTTTGAAGACAGCTTTTACATAAAAAACCCTGTTTCATCTGGGTGCATTGTGGCAATACTCACTGCAGCTCCAGGAAGGCCTGGCCGTCCTCTCTCACCAGGAGCCCCTCTGGGACCCTGCAGGCAAAATTGAGAGTATTAACTTACTGTAAACCTGACATGTTGAGAACAGGTCAAAAGGAGAAAGGCAAGGAGCTGGATGGTTAATCTAATACTGAGAATCATATGAAGAAGCATAGTTACCATGGGACCAGGAGCTCCATTGTCACCTGGGAGACCGTTTTCACCCTAGAGGCATACAAAATGTTACTATTTTATATAACAAACACTTTGACGTTACAAGCATTGCATCATAGAAAATACTAAGGAAAACATATACTTTGGTAATACTAAATTGTTGTAAGCATTTAATTTAATTACCAGAAATTTAAATTTCTGCATTTTAAGTACATGACAACTACACACATCCATGAGTCACACAGGGACACAAACATTTCTTTGCCAGATTCTTTGTTATCAGCTCATAGGAGTTCTTAGTGCTACCATGAACCATCAGTAATATGTAAAGAGCAGTTGATGGATAAAGCTAGGTCCCATAAAGTGAGTCTTGACACAGACTCTAAATGAGCTTATTCATGAACGCAGTGTATGGTGATTCACCTTCAATCCAGGAGCACCCGTTTCACCCTTTTCTCCGTTTCGTCCATCAAAACCCTAGAAATATTAAAAAAAAACAGAGAAATTAAAATTTGTTCACAATTCAGAATGGAAGTTTTCCACTGAACTTTCATTACTTAAGGCTTTTATTATATATGACTATCTGTAATGATAATTTAAATAATGTAAAGTACTATAAATATTAAACATTGGCATTGTTTTATAGAAGAAAAATTGTTCAATTCAGTCTGATTGGAAAGTTGCCTTCAGTATAGAAGAGTAAAGCATGGTTTGATGGATTTTCTTCCTATTAGATTTATACATTTTGAACTTCGTTGATTTTACCTAATGTTTACTTAAAAATGAAGATGCTTTGTCAATTATAAATTATATCTACTAAATCCATGAATAAAGGGTTAGGATTAAGCTTAGGGTCACTTACTCTGTGTCCTTTCATACCAGGGAATCCAGGCATGCCACTTGGGCCTTTGATACCCTAAACGTAATGAACAGGAAAGATGCTAATTAACATTCAAGTCGAATCAAAATCTGGTGATAATGTGCATTTTACTTTAAAGTTTACTTCAATTTGATTATCCATTTTTGAAGTTAAAATAGTTGTGATTAAGTAGCTTATCAAATGGAGAAGACTTACTGGAGGACCAGGCAGTCCACGCTCTCCAGGTCGTCCGGGTCTTCCTGACTCTCCCTAGGCAGAGAAATAAAGATAACATAAAGGCTTATGTGTGAGGAAATGTGGTATAGCTAAGGAGCAATCTGACTGGACTAAACATATAGTTGTGAGATCAGACTACTTCCGATTATGTATTTATTTGAGACACAATCTCCATAGGTAGCCTGGCTGGCACTGTGCTCTTGACCCTCCCATGTCCACCTCTGGAGTGCTGGGACTACAGGTGAGAACCATCTGCTCAGAGTGACATCAGATTTCTCAACAGAAGGACTGAGGAGGCTCTCCAACCTTGACATAAAGTTATGAAATTCTAGTACAGATGTTTCTCATTCCTGAAATATTCACATTCTTTCTCATGCTAATGAAAAGAATTTATTGTTGAAAATTAATTGAAGAAAAAATAAGAAAATTTAATATTTATGAGCTCATGCTTATAAACTAATGATATTAATATATTGATTATATGCTACAGAATGTAAAAAAATCTTGTTACTTATGGAATGAAAATGAAGCATATCTGAGAGTTCTATCACTTTAGAATCTGTCAAATGTATAACTTTGCGAATGCAACTGTGTAGATACAATGTTAACATCCTGAAAAGAGAAAAGTTATCTCATCCCATGGTGATTTACAGTTATAACTCTTACAAGATTTCTAATGAAGATCTCAGCAAGAGAACATGACTGTCTATGAAATTACCCTAGAAGCAGTAAGAAGTACTGATCAGTGCTGGCTGTCGCCCTTAAGAAAGGGAATTTAGAGGCTAGGAAATTTATTATAAAGTTCTGTGAGAATCCTAGCAACCACTAATATAACAGTAGATGTTTGTTAGGGTATAATTTATGTTCTTTGAGGCAGGGTTTCTCTGTGTAACAGCCCTGGTTGTCCTGGAACTCACTGTAGACAAGGCTGACCTCTAACTCAGAGAGATCCACCTGCTTCTGCTTCCCAAGTGCTGGGATTAAAGAAAGGCATATACAACCACCATCCACCTACAATTTTTTTGAATAAAAATTTTTAAGATTTGCTAAGATTTTTCTATAGTGATATGAAGAATAGATGGTTTATCACTCAAGTTGAATATTGAAATATTTTTATTCAACCTATAAATATGTAAATACTTACATCCTTTCCAGCAGGACCAGATGGACCAATAGCACCAGGAGGTCCTGGAGGGCCCTGAAATGAGAAAATAGAAACAGATAAGTTAAAAATTTTCTGTTCCATTTTGTCGTTGTATGTTAAGTGCATTCTAGAAGGAAACATATCCCTGAAACATCCTTCTGTCCTTCTCATCATGAAAATTACACTGAATTAATATTATACTTTCATTATATTTAATTTTTATTGTTGACTAAAATTTAGTGAAAACTTTAAGTATCATGTTTCTATATCTCATACTAAAATATGTATTTATATATTCACTTGTATATTTTGAGACATTGACTATATATATAGTTAGTATACAAAGACATTTCTCAATATTTTGAAATATTGTATTAGAATAACATTTATTTTATTTTTATGGTATATGATTCCAGAGGACTCTGATCTTTATCTCTATTATATGCACACATATGCAGGCCTATAAGCACTGTGATAGAATAGATACACGGTCACTCTACAGAAACTTTAGATGTTTATATCTTAGATAGATGATCTTTGTTAACTCTGGGAAGCGGATGATTTTGACAGCTGATCAGTTAGGAATCTCTAAGATCTTTGAATTCACGTCAAACATTACAAAATGCTAAGTTATTATGTAAAAATTCAAGCATGCATGCAATATACACTCTATATGAAGCCAAGAATGACTAAGGAATTGATAAATTCATATGGGAAGTGAATTGTCAGTGTGTTCAGGATTCCTTAAATGTTACTTACGGCAGGACCAGCTTGACCAGGTTCACCAGGGGGACCTTGGTATCCTGGAGAACCCTAAAGTACAATAATATTATAAATATATTTTAATGCATCATGTAACATTTTCATTATTACAGATAATTACTGCATGATAATTATATTTGAAATATATTTTTGTAAACAGCAAGAGCTTCAATTGTGTAACCTACACCTTGAGGATAGTAAGAAGTGATGATTAGTGGATACAGCCAGAAATTTCATCACAGTTTATGAAGATATAAAACATTTTTTGCCAGATCAAATATAGTTAACATATTCCATTGGATTTATTTCATTGAAGTTGAAATTGAAAGGTTCTTAACTCAAAGGCATATTGTGTAAAAATGAAATAAATATCTTTTACCAAGGTTTTAACTGCGATTAGTTGTTAGAGAGGAAATTAAATATGAAATTGTAACGTTTAAAATTAATCAGCGTCTAGTTTGCAACCTCTTCATTTAGTTGGGATTGTGCATGCTGAAATGGCTGGATTATATCCATATGTACATTAACTTGAGTCATATATTCATGAAGGTGAAAACGCCAGGAGTTACACTTACAGGGGAGCCAGGATGTCCAGAGGAGCCAGGGGGACCTGGGGGGCCTGGGGGACCCTAGAATATAAATTTGAACAATTAGCACAAAATATATAGATGTGAAGTACATTGCACATGAATGATGTTTGTTCATACATGATGCCAGCATGTTTTAAAACATATGCGACTATATCTTGTTGTCTAGTAGCAAGCCTGTGTATGCTTAGTTCTATGAGATTTTCAATAAAGGTTTTTGTATGAAAACCTTACTTCAGATGAAATTAGAGAGGCAATCTAGATTATTAATCAGTGTTAAAAATATTAACCTCAACCCTTAAGAAAGAGAATTCAGAGGGGAGAAAATCAGTAAAAAAAAAAAGTCACAATAAGCTTCATAATGTTTCATTGATTCCTTCCTCAGTTGTAAACAATTTCTTGTCTTTTGTCTGAACATCATGTGGAAAATATCTTCACACTATATATCTCATGAGGCAAGCTTCTTAAATAAGCATGTCAGCCAAATCCAAACCTCATGACTGTATTGATATGTCACCGTCATGTTGATGTGAAGACGTAGATGTAACCATTACTCAGGGGTCACTCACAACTCAAAGCAAATTGATGTACTCAGCATTCAAAAATGCAAACCAAGCTAGAAAACAAGTAGTATATGATTTCTAAATTCTGAAACCAAATTTTTAAGTTAATTTTAGCTTATTTTTTCTGGAATTTTAATTTACTTCTGTATATCTTATTAAAGGAGGATTTATAATATGAGTGTAGTAATAACCAATGTTCACAAAAATGATTGACTCTCCATGTGACTTTCAAAGATTAAAAAAACTACCAAAAACTTAGAAAATTGTAAACATCTATTTTTTAAATTTCATTTCTACCAGTTTTAATACTCTTTAGTAGCTCTTTTGGATCTATTGGTAAAACTTCTTTATTTAACTTTAGAAGTCACAAATGTATTGGCAAATTATATTTATTTACATTAAAGTTTCACAGTAAATTATGGGCTTCAATATTATGCCTCTTTCTGAGACTTAATTCAAAGTAATCATCAGCAACATATGCCATCATATTATTACACATTCAAATCCAGCTTTGAATGATTTGTGCTGTTTTCTGTTATTAAAAACTCTAGGCCACTTACATTTGGAAAATCCTTCAAGGTCAAGGTGAATTGGTATTGTTTAAGATAGATGACCATAAAAGATCAATGAGTAATACAATATTCACACTTGATTTAAACCTTGGAGAAAAGATGGAATGTGATATTGAACATTCATGGCTTAAACTCTCATTTAGAATGGAAAATTCAATGAACTAAAACATGAAAAGAAGATGCTGAGTAACTTGAATGGGATGATGAAATGTAGAAACAAGCCTTAACAAAATTACATTCAATTAGACAATCTGTGAGATGAGTATATAGCTAAGCATGAAGATGGGAAAGCCCTTATGCAGGTGGGCATGAGGAAGTAGCAATACTGGCATGGCATAAAATGCCACAAGAAGGAAATGAGTTGGTATAGAAAATCATGACAGGGTTGCTATTTTCCCTCCCAACTCTGGTAGTCAATGAGCCATTTTGTACAATTCCATGAAAATGCTATATTTCTAGAAGAACATCATTCAAGCATTAAGCAACAAAGTTTGAATGATATTTGAAAATGCTCAAAAACATTTGTACGTACAGCTGGCCCAGGATAGCCACCAATTCCTCCTGCTCCTACTCCAGACTTGACATCGTATGAGTCATACTGGGGAGAATAATTCTGTAGCAAAAGATCAGGTATACAGGTCAGATCATATTAATACAAAACTCAGAGTTCTTTTCCAAAGCATTTAGAATAAGTACACACAACATGAACTGTTCACTGATAGATTTATGCATGCAGATGTGATATGCTTGTCCTGATTATTGTCTTTTTTATGACTTTAAGTATGCTCACTACAGAAATATTTGCTTGTGTAATGTATAAAGATTTTAGCTAATTGTATTGAATGAAAACTTTCCCCTTAAATTTGACCTCCAAAGCTATTACCGAAACCATTATATCTATACAAGAGTTATAGCATTGCACACAAGTAATTGAACAGTAGAGGACAAAGGAACTTTGAAATCATAGACTCCCAAGTCTGTAATCTCCAACTAAACACAGGGTAGTAAAGTTAGTTTTCCAAGAGGTCAATAAAATTCACACACACACACACACACACACACACACACACACACACACACACACACATATATATATATACTTGTATATCTGTGGTTTCTGATTTTTATATAATAAAAGCTGAACCCCTTCCAAATAAGTATCGAACCATTGTAAACTAGGAAAAATATCAGAAAGGCTGAGAGCTTTTTTTGAGTTCTAGGTCTAGATCGGTTCAATTTGATTTCCAGGATGCTCATTGCTGCTGAATTGTTTTGGAAAACCACTTTTATAAATCACAAATATTTGTCTGTGTAGTTATCTAAGTTCACTTAAACCCATACAACTGAACTTTATATTCTTGATTATTTGTTCTATGTGCAGAATGAAGGGTAGCTGTGACTCAGAAGGAGAAATGTGTGTGTTGAAGGCTGAATTCTGTTCAGTAGTCACAGAAGCACAGACAGCTCTGTTTATCTGAAGTTGATAAGTCATTTTTGGAGCTGTTAACTGCTTAGTGCCCAAGCCTCCAAAGGCATTGCCATTAGTTTTAGGTGAGGAATTAAGAAATAATCTGTAATTTCAGCACTTTATAAATTTTCAGCACTGTAACTATTTTAGAAGCTGATAGTCCATTTATCAAACATAGTGAGTAGAGCATACTTGCTAAGAAGTCAGGACATTTTGGATTACCTTGGTAACAGTGGGATACTTTAAAAGCTCTTAGCATATAGAAACACTAAGTAAGGAGCTGTTAAATATATAAAACTACAGGACAAAGTTGCTGTTGTGAGACATAATACAGACCAAATAAAGACAAACTAAGCCACTTATATGTAGGGGTTTATATTCTGCAATTTCTTACCTGACCACCAGTTGGACATGATTCACAGATTCCAGGAGAGCCAGGAGGTCCAGGGAGACCTGGTTGTCCTGGAAGGCCAGGGTCGCCATTTCTCCCAGGAATGCCAGGAGGTCCCTAAACCAAAGAAGGCAAAAATAAGTGAAATTGGTAAAATATGGGGTGATTTAGAATCACTATTAGGAATTTTCTTCTGTGCTTTATTGAGTTAATTATCATTACAATGACGTTTGTTCTTGGGGATAAGTATGTTTCAAACTAAGTCTTATCAATAATTGAAGTTTATTATTTTCCATTGTGTCTTGACCTATATTTTGTGTTTCAAATTGACAAAGGGATTAAGGCTTTCCAAGTTTGGCAAAACTGAATCTTTACATATACGGTTATATATTTTCAATTTGACTTTGGCATAATTTTCAAATACATAGGACAGGGAAAATTCTGAATGACAAAAGTTAAGTTTGAATATAGAAATAACATGACAAGGAAAATCACTGTTTCCTAGAAATATCATTAGCATTATCTTTCCTCCTTGGGGAGATGCTACTCACTGGATCTCCTTTGGGGCCTTGAGGTCCGTGACCATCAGGAGGTACAGGAGCCTATGAAGTATAAACAATATAGAGATTAATATATGTAAATTATGGCACTATTCCTAACTGTTTCCTAATTCTGAATATACCAAATCCCCTGCTTTCAATTTGAAGTGACATAATTCACTTGTAAAGGCAGCTTGTCTGCTTAACAGACAAGGGTTGCCATTCCTTCCAGCTCTCTTTGCTATAGAGCTGCCCATATGTTTAAATACGAATCTTGAAGATGTAGTCTTTGAAGAGCTTATATATTCTATGGACTCACAGCTGTTGAAGGCTGTGGGCATATTGCACAACATTCTCCAAATGGGATCTCTGGGTTGGGGCAGTCTAGTGGCTCGTCATCACATATTATGTCATCGCAGAGGACAGATCCAGAGTCACAGACACATATTTGGCATGGTTCTGGCTTCCAAACATCCCTGGACTCATAGGACTGACCAAGGTGGTCGCATCCTGATTCACCTGCAGGGAGAGAAATGAGAATATATGTCAGTTTTTTTATTTTTATTTTTAAATTTAAATATAAATTAAAAACAAGGTTGCTTCACATGTCAATCCCAGGTCCCTCTGCCTTTCCCTCCCCTCCTCCCACACCCTCCCACCAACCCCCTCCCAACACTCCCTCATTTCCCCAGGGAGGGTGAGGCCCTCCATGGGGGTGTCCATAGTCTGTCATTTCATCCAGGGCAGGGCCTAGACCCTCCCCCAAGAGTCCAAGAACCCAGTGACAGAGAGGGAGGACTGATGAGCAAAGGGGCTAAGACTGGGCTGGTTTAACTCCCAGAAACTCTTGAATCCCAGACTGATGACTGGGAATCCAGCATGGGACTGATCAAGGCCCCCTGAATGTGGGTGTCAGTGAGGAGGCCTAGGCAATCTATATGGCATTTTTGATGTTTTGACAAAATGTAATTTTTTTCAGAGGGGTTATGCAGACAAAACTATTTACAGAGTAGAGACAAAATGGTGAAAGTTTGAAACATAATTTTTTCTTTCATTTAAAAAAATCACATTTCCCCTACATAATTGCTATGTGCCAAGGTACTACTTAAGGTAAAATGTCACACCACAATTTTCCATAAATGTAATTGTTTTAACTTTATGAATATTAAAAGTTTAGCATCAGCAAATACAACATAAACATTCAAACACTTGTATACTAAGTATGCAAATGAAAATAAGCATTTTTACCCAATTGCTATTCTTTTCTTTAATGACAGATGGGAGCATGCAACTAAAAGGATGATTATTTTGTTACTAACTCTGGGACCTTCTGGATTTTATTAACCTACTTGAGAAATTCAGGGGAAAACTGAGCTAATCTTGGCAGTACAAAACTCTTCCAGATTGTTCTGGGAAAATGAACAAAGCTGATTGTATTTTGAATTGCTAGCTCTGTTGGGCTTTAGTGGGTCAACATTAAATGACATAATGTAATCTATATCATACACAAATGTAAAGAGTTTTCCAAATGTCTAAAATAAAGAGAAACTTTAAAGCAAGTATTGGCAATGAATCAGTAGAAATAATAGGGAAGTATGAATCAAGGCCATGTGTATTTGTGGCTTACTATGGCAAAAGAAATTGCTTCAACCAAAATTTTAGAGTTGGTTCTTAATTATATGTAAGAAAAATGAAATTTCAGCAACCATTCACAGTGAACCAACTTAGGACATGCCAAAATAAAACCTGATCTCAGTTCCTAAAGTGTTAACTCTGTAGTATGGTTAAATGCATCTTGAAAATTACTATGACAGTTTGCCAAAAAATGAATGAATAAATAATAAGCTTTAAACATCTGCAAACAATTTGAATATAAGCAATGTCTTGTTGGGTTCTTTCATATTTTTTCAGACAGTGAAGCTTTTATTTTCCTATAACTCCAATTGCAAATTTCTCTTTCCCTATCTTCATATTTAGATACTTTGAGTCATCTGAAACTTTACCATCAAGAGAAATGTCAGAATATCCAGTCTCTACAGACTATGGAGTTGCCTCCACTTCTGGTCTACGTATGTGTGCCAATACAACTTTAATCATCTTATGAAATAGCTCAAACTTTTTGTATGACTCAAGACCCATTCTTGTCTTAACAATTTACCAACCTAACAGCTAATAGAAAGCAAAAATGACAAGTTCCACTGAAATTTTCAATAGGGAACAAAAATTATATGGGAAAAAATCTGTTTCATTTAGCAAAATTGACTCAGATCCTCCTGTATCTGTAGCAGACATGTGAGGACAGGGGATATAGTTTTTCTAAAACTTTAAAGAATGCACCTCTATTCTCAATGATTATAAAAGCTGAAGATCAAACTGCTTAACTAAGTGCAAATGGTGCAGGGATACATGGATTAGGCTCTTTTAAAGGAATTCAAGAGAAGGCAAAGAGTCTTTTTTGAATAATTAAGACTATTAATGTACACAGGGATGAGCACTAAGCCTATTTGTATTTATCTAGAACTGATATTTTTTAAAAACTATGTTCAATTAGCTGGCAGAAAAAAACTAGTTTTGAGATGGAAGACTTTTTTAGTGAAATCACTGAAATCTTTTCACGGGGGTCCTCCTTTCTTAATATGAGTCATTTTCCAACTTCTCTCAAGAAGTGCTTATTTGATTAGCTCCAATTTAGTATATTCTTAATGAATGTGTGGCGTCAAACTGGCCAATATAAGCCCTTTGAAACTACTGGCAGACTGTGCTAATTATTTCAGAAACTTATCTTTGAATCAGAAATGGCTTTCCATTTTCAATACAGCATGCAGGTTATTAAAAGGAACTATTGGATATGCATAAGTTAAACATACATTAATATAGCAATTAATGCTAGATTTAAGTACCTCATGTTTTAAAAGACTTTATATGTTCTTAGTTGGCCTTGGAGCTAGCATAAAACTTTTCTCCCCTATGTGTATACCCAATTTAGGGTGCTCTCACATCAGAAGAAATAGTGTTTATTATTTGTTCTGAACACTGTCAGGTAGACAAGCATGACATTAATTCATTAAGATTATAAATTAACATGTTAAACCTAGGGATATATAATAGAAAAATGTTATTTGACTTCTTGTTTCCAAAGTCTATTAGCAATATTATAATTTTTTAAGTACAGAGACTTCAATATGATGATCAATGTATCTTACTACATCATTTAACAAATTTTTAATATTTGTAAATATTTTAATTAATATATAAAATAATAAAATTCTACATTTTAATTGGGTTACATGTAATATATTCACACACATATACATACATGCATATATATCTTCTCGGTGTGAGTTCCTATTAGTACCATTCTGGGCAGTTTATGATTCTGTTTCCATCCCCCACCTTTAGAAACCACTACTTTTATTTTTAATGTGATACCACCTTTTGGGGTGACATCTTTCTTTTAATTTGCTCATAACATTTAAAGTGACATTACATATGTTCTTTTGTTTTAGAAAGTTATGTTGTTCTACATAAAATAAGTTTTGGAGTACCTTAAAAATAAAAATTAATGAATCTAATTTGTTGCCATAATTTTTTTATATCTGTTTGAAACAAAGTTTTAAACTTACTCTTAGCAATATAAGCTACTTAAGCAGAACCCCTTCAATCAATGTCTCATGACCCTGACTTCAGTATCAAACCTGGGAAGTCATGGTAAAGCAAAGGAATTTGCTGATAAACTTTACCCTTTCCAGCATTTAAATATTTTATTTATATTTATTTATTTTATATTTACATATATTTATAATATAATCTGCCAAATCATGAAATTTGTGTTCTAGGCACTGTTCTTGAGCAACTGACATCTTTTTGTTTTCTTTTGAATCATGGTCTTCACCCTTAACTCAGGCTGTCTTGAAATCACAGTCCTTGGTCTGAGTTTCCAGACTGCTGGGAATGCAGGTTCAGGTATGCATCACTGCAGGTGCCTGCTCGGAATGCAGGTGTGCATCACCATACCTGACACTTCATTGATTTCATGGTTTCCATCCTGCTTGTAAAGGTCTTATCATCTGAATACTATTACAATCCTCAATGCAGGCAAAGAACCTGAAACAAACAGTAATTCCCTAGATTAAATAGCTAAAGAAAAGAAGATTTGAATCTAGGATGCCTTCTTAACTGCTTCATTATATTTTCTTTCTGCTTTCAAGAATAGGATGGGATAAAGGGTTGCTGTCCCATGTGGTTTGTAAACTCTGTGCCCTCAGGAATACGAAGGCAGACTTTTAAAGGAATAACAGTGGTCTGCACAATCTCTTTTCTCTGTAATCTTAAAATGGGGAGATAGCATCTGGAGTTGAGCCCTACTGTTTATTTCTCTTGACCTTATGAGAGAGGTTTGTATTTTCAAGGCCACCCTGATGGCATCCAGACCACCAGGCACGGAGACAGACAGAAACAAACATACACTTCTGCTTCCAATGAATAGATGTGTTTACAATGACCAAGGCACTAATATTCAGAAAATACAGTTGAATTTGTAACTTGATCACATTTCCTTTGAACGATACTGGGATTGTGTAAGTTATATGCAACACCATGGAGTGTTTCTCTGCAAAATGTAGTCTGCCTCTACAGTAACAAACCGAAGAAAAATGTCTCACAAATGTGTTACTGGAAAACTCATCTCTCAATGCTAATTTTCAAAGCTAATTTAACTGTTAATAGTTTTCAGATTAGTTGTGTTCTAACCTTACTGCTCTGGGACAATTTTAGTGTTCCTCCCATATGAACTTTCCATTTTGTTCACTGAGATTACATTTTAAATGGCAGTGCTTGACCTCAGTCATGGAAAAAGCAAGGCTTTGATTAGTTAATCTGAAAGGAATCCACTAGGGCTGTGTTTTTCTTAAGCACAGACAGAGCTGCTAGCGGTAAATGGAACTCTCCAAACTGCAGCTAACAAATGACTGCTGTACTGAGAGCTAACTCAGAGTTTCCACTGCCTTCCTGACAGGCAAAGTTTCCTCTCTGAAAATTTTTGGATTAAAAAAAATATACAATGTGACTACTTCTTTTCTAACCAGCAAAAAAAAAAAAAAATGACACCAAGCTGTTCTTCCTAAAAAACAGAATGAAACATTGTGTAAAAATCAATTCCCCCACATTTCCAGAAAGTTACAGTGGACCTCAAACTTTACCAGTGTCACCCACGTCCAGCAAAAGCAAGCTTATAGTTCATCTTCCCAGCTCTGACTTGCAAGCCACCCATTTTAATGGCTTCAAGATGGAGTTATGACTTCTGTCACAAAGTAAAAGAACTACCTAGGAACCCTGCACCACAGAGCTTCGTCCTAGGTGGACACCAGAGCTTCATTCGGTAGGTGGCAGTCTTTTCTGAGTTACTACTCCAGGCCTTGCCTGGTCCTGTAGGTATGAAACTGGCCTTTCTGAAGAGCTGGCTGTCTACTACAGTGCTGGGAAATTCTTTAGAAAAGAAACCTCTGGGCAAGACCCTAACACAAGAGTCGGCATTCATTAAAGGATCTTTGCTCTCCTCTCTCCCAGCATGCTTTCAGAAGACTGGCGGCTGTTTTCTACGACGCTCAGGTATTCCTTCCTCAGTCTAAGTAGAATGTCCCTCGAGTCACAGGCCTCTCCCGCCCCCCAGAATGAGCACTGTAGAGGAGCTGAGGAAATGCAAGGGGTCACAAATAGAAAACCAAAAGTGTATATCAATAGAACTTTATTTACGTGTGGTGTGCATTTTCATAGAAGAGATGGTAATTCCTGGTTAAGTCATTAGCTTCTGAGCCTTTTGTGTGATAAACCAGATTAATCTGATAAAAGTTGAGTACTAAATAGAAAAAAAACCCTATCTTTTGAAAAAAAAACCTTTATAAATATATTTTCTGGAACAGTATAGATTTTGGAATTGCTCTTTTATTGACAAATATTTACAAAAATAAGAAAATCCAGATACTCAGTTTATGATTTTTATTCTCAAGTCACTTAACATTTCTTCAAATTTCCATTCTTGTATTAACCCTGTCATTTCCAGTTTCTAATCTATACTAACACATTGTCAGTTACATGACTGACACTGAGATATGTACATAATTTACAATGTTCAAACAATAAATTTTCTCTTGTTAGAACTACGGTTATTTCCAATGACTTTATGAAACATTTTGTTCGATTGGTTTAGTATATCTAATAATTAGAACAACACAAATCAGAGAATATTAAATTGTTAATATTAGTTATAACTTTCCTTTTGAACATAAAGGGAAATAGACTCACAAAACATGAAATAAGAATTCATTCTCCAAGATATTTGCAGTTTTATAATCCAATCAGTTAATGGCTCACAGTTAATTTTTGTGAAATTATCATCATAGCAAAATGTGGAAGGTTAAATATTAGAGGACATTTAATTGTAATAATTTCTGTCCCTCCCTAACAAAACAATATTATTAATATCTATCTATGGACCTACAGTCAGTAAAATACTAATGATAAGTGAGAATGTTATCCGATGAGTGGGGAAAATACATTTAAAAAGTTATACTATTAATTTGAATCACCTATAGCGTTTCTATGGCCACTTGGGAGAAACTAAGGCCGAATATGTGATGGACATGTTCTCAACCATTGGCCTACATCCTCAGCTTTCTTAAAGTTTTTATTTTGAGATAGTTTCATTGCAGTTCCCAAGTTGACCTTGAACTCACTCTATAGCCTAGGCAGATTTTGGACTTGTATTCTCTTACCCTCAATCTCCCAAGTAGCTGGGATTACAGGTCTGCGCAAGCATGCCTGACCTGTAAATTCACAAATTCACAAATACACACACACACACACACACACACACACACACACCTCATCTTAAAATACCAATCCTGTGGTATTAACACTCATTTTGGAACTGGTTGTGTAAATGGTGTCCCTGTCTGTCATCCACTAGGTGGCATGTTTTAGCACTTAAAAATCTGGCATGCTTATAAACCACAGGAAATATAAAACAGACCACGTTTTTCCATAGCTGGATTCAGATGCATGAATAAAGGAAGACTTGCACAGATTTGTAAAAAGACAAAACTCCTTTTGGAGACATGTCTTAGTCTCCTGAAAACTCCCACGAATAGATTACAGGTTAGTGTCCTTCAACTCTGTAGTACTGGGGTTTCTAGAAGACATAGGAGATAACCCACTGTGATCCTATGAATGTTCCCAGTGTGCTGAATAGAAGTCACCTACTGTAACTTCCCCAAAGTTAACCATCCAGCAGGATGTTCACTAAAAACCTACAAGAAATGTGAAATACAAGCTCTTAAATCCCTTTCCTTGTTCTTTGAATTTCTGTGATTCTTCTCCTAGAAATCTGAAGATCTTTACTGGGAAGCTGGGGAATTAACATTCTTTTGGTTCATGTCTTTTGGTATTCTAGGGAAAGCATGGGGATTGTTGCACCTTCTAGGAGGGCAGGATGGGGAGAGAAAATGAAGACAGAATGCTAAAGAAGAAATGAGTATCCAAAGAAAAGAAAATGTGAAGCAGGTAGAGAAGAAAATGAGAACAGAGAAGGAAGCAGAGGGGGGGACACCCTGGGCTCAGGAGGGTGTGGCAGAAGAAGGGAAGGATGAGGAAGTAGGGAGGGGAGGTGAACAAGCCCAGGATGGGGGTGGGGTGATGAGTGAGGAAGGAAAACTGGGAGGGGAGTTCCTTTGGAGCCAAAAGGGGTGGGGAGATGAAGAGGGAGAAGGCAGGGGCTAGGGGTGGGTTAAGGGGAAAAGAAAACTAAGGAACAAAAAAATCTGGGTGTTCCTTTTCTGCTGTAGCCAAGGACTGAAAATACATAAATGTCATCTGGTATACCCCCCCCCACCAACTCTTGAATATATAATTTGTGAAGATAGCAAATATACTGATATTACAGATGGTGAAAAATCTAATACTCATGAACCATTTCTCAAAACTAAAGGATTAAATACAAATAAGTTTGATGTGGTTTTTAAAAAGTGCTAACATAGTTAAGATTTACAACACAATTATTTTGAGGAAAGTGTGCACCCCATTTTTTCACTATGTTGAGGAACATACGCATTTTCAAAAGTATTTAAATAAATGAGGAGACAATTGCCTTTAATTTGAGGCACAATAAACTAAAGATCATTATATTTGCTTACCAAAAATATATCAGGTAAGCTTTTTTGAACAAAACTAGTATCTTTACCTTGTTTGTAGAAAAGCAAAAATAGTCCTTTTAAAACATTTTCTCTCCAGTAGTAGAAATCCAGCTAAGCAGAACATGTGGAATATAAAACAACCTCCAGCAAAACTCTAAGGAAGTGTGGATTGATCAACTATGCACATTCTTAGAATGCAATAAAAACAGAAACAATGACATGTTTTCAGCAGCCTGTGTTCATTTCAGGAATGTCCATACATACACCAGTGTTACATTTACAGAAATGCATAAAGGGATTCTGTTGGTCTTCTAGTACCTTCTTCTGTGGTATTAGTAACAGATATATTTCTAATGCATTATTTTATTGGGAAAACAAGGCTAAATATCCCATCCTTGCAAAGAGAACAGCGTACAAAGGAGAACATGAAATTATTACAAGAGACCAATAAATTCCAGATGGCTTGGGAGCATTCCAAGATGTTCACAAAACAGGAGGGGAGTGCTTTAAAGCCATTTTTTTAAAGGTGTACATGAAAACAAATTAACTTAGAACATTTTTATCTTTAACAACTGGAGATTTTTCAGATCTACATATGCACTATCTTTTTTTATAAACAAACATAGAAAGCTAAATTATGGTTAGAGAAGCATTCCACACTCAGAAGTTAGGCAGAAAATTCTTAGGAAGCTGATTTTTTTTCCCTGTGTGACTCTTTGTAAGAAGTTAAGACAAAATTAACCCAGAAAGCCTGTTGAAATCAGTACCTACTTACCTACACTGGACTGCTGTGCCCCAATGAAAGTGGGACGAAGCAGGGCGAGAAGAAGCCAGGTCCCACTTTGCACAAAGCTCATCATGTCTAAATATCAGACATGAGACTCTTTGTGCAAGAGGAGAAAAGAAAAAGCAGCTCAAAGTAGCACCATCAGTTGTTCCCTGCCCTTCAGCACCGGGCCCGTCATAAAACAGCCACTGACGCTCCTCTGCTTTGGCCTTAAATAGGAAAAAGTTTGGCTTCCCTCACTTTCCAGCCCCTTTCTGAAATATGAGAGCAGCTCCCATCCCCTCGGCAGTAAAAGCAATGATTAATATTTCTTTTTTCCCTTATAGAGGACACAACCCACCGAGTTAGAAAACAGTACATCTGGAGCTTGTGTACGTCAGCCTATGCACATGTTTATACCATGCATTAGTTTTACATATTTGCATGACAGGAACACACAGGAATGTGCTTTGTGATCCTCTATAACAACTGTTTGTACATTTTTAAATTTCTCTCTGAAACAGTAAAAGCAACTTGAATTTGAAAAAGTTTTGGAGTCCCATTGTCGGGCATGGTGATTTTGTGAACTTTATCTTCCTAGAGGAATTGTAAATTGGGGATTTGCCAGAATTCACCCTAACTCAGTTTAAACAGGGAACTGTAGGAGACTTACTGAAGGAAAAACCTCTGTCTGCCCTTGAGCTCACCCACACACTCTGTGTTCTGGATGTTAGATTTCAGGCGATTGCCACAAAACTGTTTTTGAGTGATGTTTGAACAGATTTTAAGAGATTATTATCTGTTACTCTTTCCCTTCTCACAAATTTCTTTAGCAAGCCTGCATCCTTGTAAGATTTCCAGTTCACATGCTGTGTGTGGAAGTCAGAACAGGCTTTACTAAAGAAAAATTAAAACTACAAGGGAGAGCATTCAGTGCACAGGGCAGAAGAAATACTAGTTTCATCTCCATTAACACAGATTACTATGAATCCATCTAGATTTACTCTTTTCTATGTTTCTGTTCTAAGTCATCAACAGGGCTTTGCTATACATTTCTAGACCTTTCTGAGGATTAAATATCACTATACCTCTGGAGGAAAAGTGTATTGTTAGCCTTGTTATGATGTTGTTAATGACCAATTAACATCTTGATATCCAACCTTTAGTAAAGTATTCCTTCATTTACCTTCAAAGTCTATAGTGGGCATTTCAAAGTCAACCTCCTAATCCAGGTCACATAGGTTTATTTCTTTAGTCTTAACTTCACAGAAGTTAATGTTACATGTACTTTCATAGAAGTGTGTTCTTTCTGTACATGTACACTTGAAATTCTTCCCCTCTTATACCATTTCATGGAAGTCATTTCTGTTCAAAACTTTCCTCCTTAGGAAAACCATTTCATGGGAAACTCCTTTTATTAATTTATTTTTTCCTTATATCATACTAATTTTAAAATTTTGTTTTATACACATCACTGTTACAACGGACAATGCTATGCCTGCCTGCTTATATCTCTGTTCAGAAGGAGGAGAGACTAAAATGTTCAAGGGGGAAAAGTGATGTCATTTGGTGACAGAAAATAAGGAATAGGACAAGACCCACCTCTTGTGCATTTTCTGATTTCGTATTGGAGAAAGGCTGCCAGAAGAGGCAGGGAAAGTAACTGCTGGGTGATAGATATCAAAGAAGCTGGGAAAAGACAGTCACGTGTCTTTATGGCATCCCATCTTCATCCTTTTCTTAACTGTTTTCTTCTGCTCAAACCAACTCAGAAACGTGCACTTTTCTCATGAAATCTACGGCATGTACATAAAACAGTTCAAATGTACACAAATACATCTCGTTATTTAAAATGGTGAATAAACATTGAGATACATTGAAATGCTTCAGTAGGACTACTTTGCTGTGTGAAAAATTAGTAATGCCACTTTTAATATCTTGTGTGCCCCATTTCATGCATGTTGTGCATAATTTCTACAATATTTTAAGTTTTTCTTTAAATTCCTGAGGTCGTCTCATATGCATGAGAACAGCTTCCAAACACCGCACTCACTACGGAGATAGGGCTGGTGTTCTGCAGATGGAGGCACTGTTCTATTTTAAGGTCTTTAGTGTGTTTGGAAGTCCTGCATTACAAGTCTTCGCTCTCTGTCCTAGACCTTCTGTCTCCTCATTTTGAAGTGTTTCTTGGTATTGTGTCCAAGATGGGTGAGGATCTAAGCTGTTGTCACAATGGGTGAAACAAATGCCCTGGGAAACTGTACCACGCAAGCCCAACACTGTTGTTACCCACACAAATTGCTTTCCATACTTCTGTGACTTAACTGATAGTCTAGGATGCATAAGAAAGACAGTCTGCTCTCTTCTCTGCATCTGGAAACATGACAAAAATACAGATTCCCGCACCAGATAAAGCAGCATTGCTTATTCTGTCTCTGGACAAGCACGGCTGGAAAGATGAGGCAGAACAAGGCTGAGGCAGAGCAAGGGTGTGGCCGATTGTCTACCAAGAATTCAGATCTTCCTAAGTCAGTGGAAAGCTGAGCTGGGCAAGATGCACAAGCCCAGCCATGACTAACTGTGGGCCAGAGAATGTCAACAGTGCTCTCCACAATGGATGGCGATGAGGAACTCAATTGTCTCCATCCTGAAACACAAGTCTCCACTTCCTCTGCCATGTCTTTCTCCCCCAGCTCCACCTTTTTTTTTTTTTGTCCATCATTCTCTTTTGTTTCTTCTTCCCCTTTACTTTGTCTGGAGTTTTATTTGTGACATTTTTAAAGGAGGAAAGCCTTTTAGTTGTTTTTTGTGAGGCAAACTGAAATTCTATCATATACATCAGATATATACTATATTTTCCTCACTTCTATTCAGCACTCTCCACTCAATGCCTCCTATGCCCCATAATTTCCTTTCAACTTCATGACCCTGTTTTCTTTAATTATTATTATATAGTCATTTTGTATATTTTGAAACACTGTATGGCCCTTTGAAACGTACCTGTGATACTTCAAAATATACTGATTCTTCAGCAGAAAGGCAGGAATGAAAGGGTAATATTCTACACAGCTGTGACGCACATTGTAAGCCTTTGTTATTCCTAAGGAGATGGGCATATTTACTCAGAGTTCATGGGTAGTACTATATTTGGAGGATTTAAAAAGACTTTCAATAAGAATATGTGTGTACTAAGTCCAGGCTCATTCTTGAAAAGAGCCATATTATATAACTGGAAGACTTGAATATGCTTGATCATAAAATTTGTAAGAGTAAATAATGGTTTGGGGGAGATGTCAAATCAGTAATTGTGGGACATAACACCCAAGAGTTTGATTTCTGTGATCCACTGCAGGATACAGTATAGTGTCCTCTTAATTTGAGTCTATATATAACTATGTTAGTAGTCATTTTTTGTGACTTTAACTTTAACTTTGACTTTTATCTAGGGTGATATATTATTTGAATACTTGCTGATATAGCTGAGGTTCTAAATATCTAGCTTTGTGTTTTATGGTGAAATTTATCCCATGTTTGAAAAGAAAGTTCAAATAGGTTGTGTGACTCTTCAAGTTACTCACTGAAATTGGAATTAACTACCACACTTTCCAGTTTTCACAATGTTTTCCACTTGGATTAGTCACTGATTATGGCAACTATAGTTTTACAAAATGTAGAAATTGTGTGAATAAAATTTGGCACATAATTTTCTGTTTTCTCTTTGAGGACACTAGAACAGACAGAGAGAAAGAAATAAAGTCATAGTAAGTGGTCAGGTTTGTTGGATTCCTGATTAACAATGTTTGAGTAAATGTTAGTATTTCATTCTACTAAGTTTTATTTCTGTTTCATTTATATGATTGTAAGTGTGTGTGTGTGTGTGTGTGTGTGTGTGTGTGTGTGTGTGTATGGACATGCTGTAGTTTACATACACAGGTAAGAGGACAACTTGTAGAAACTTTATTTCTCTTCTACATCCCATGTATGTTCCAGGGCTAGGATTTAGGCCACCAGGCTTGTCAGAAAGAATCTTTACTCACCAGGCCAACTTTCCAACTCTTAAGTAAATTTTAAGTGAATTAAACAGCAGTAATTTATACTTAATTTTAGAGAACAGTCTTAGGAAATG
Organism: Mesocricetus auratus; assembly: GCF_017639785.1. Lineage (NCBI taxonomy): Eukaryota > Metazoa > Chordata > Mammalia > Rodentia > Cricetidae > Mesocricetus > Mesocricetus auratus. Next base: position 60,348,595 of record NW_024429194.1, read on the forward strand.
TGAAAGCACATATCTTTCTTTGTATATGGGTGTTTTTTTGTTTTTGTTTTTTACTTTGAATACATGGTTATTAATACTGTGTTTTAGATAAAGGCATTCCTCACTAGCCATCATGGTTACTCACAGGCAAGTAAAAACAGCATCCATAAGGTCAATGTTGTATATTACAGTGACATTTAGATTTTCAATAAATAAATTTTATATGACTCATAAGCAACATTTTCCCAACAGTAGGTATATTTATGAAGAAGATTAATAATGGATAAAGCTCTTATTGAAGTATTTCAAGGTCCAGCCTTAAAAGTCTTTGTTCAGGGTTCAAAAGAGATGCTATAGTAAGTAAAGGAAACTAAATTCTGAGGGCTACAGAAAAATAATCTTCTCACAACACGTTCTTTCTATCCATCTCTTTATTGTTCTACAAAAAGTTCTCCTTCTATAGCAAGGGTACAGGTTTATATATATATATATATATATGCATATATATGTATATTATATATATATTTACAACAGTAATTATTTGGCAATGCAATGTGAGGCTTGATTTTCTCAGGGTCACCAAGGCAGATAAGATTTATACACAGAACAATAACTGTCAAATGTCATTTATGGAACCAGGTAGGGATGGTTAGTGAAGGCTCTTCACAAAGGTCAACTAGGGATTAAATCAACAAGGGAGTCTAAAAGACTTTAAGTGGGGCTAAGTATACAGAGGCTTACATTAATTATAAACTGTTTGACCAATTGTTCAGGCTTATTACTAACAAACTCTTACAACTAAAATTAACCCATAATTTGTGTTTATGTTTAGCCACATTGCTGGATACCTACTCTCAGTAAGGCATTCTCATCTTGCTTTCATTGCATCGTGCTAGTGACTGCATCTCTCTGCCTTCCCCTTCCCAGCATTCTCCTAGTCTGTTAGCCTTGCCTATACTTCCTTCCTGGCTACTGACCAATCAGTGCTTTATTATGAGTGACAAATCTTTACAGTGCATAACCCCGTGGCTTGTAGCAGGTTCTGATACAAATTCTTATTTTTATATCATTTTGAGAGCTCTGTACATGAATACTGTGTTTACAATCCTTCTGCCTCCCCAAAATCCTCCTGTATGTTTTATATTATATCCAGTAAATAAATATGTAGGTATATAGTCAAAAGTATTTAAAAAATCAAGCAAAATTTCTGGATACTCTCTTAATATGCACAAATGTACTTCTTTTCTGTGTTACTTTGTCTTCATAGAAGTGGATAAAGTATGATTTCCTCTTATGTGGATATCTCTAGTCATTTATTTACTTGACTTTCAATCATTGATAGGAACTGTGGAGTTTTACTTGTTTAATTGTGAAAATTCTGGTAGTACTATAAGCATGCTACACTTATGCCTATGGGGTGGCATTATTTACCATCATCATGATTGTTGCAATTATATTTGAAATTTCATGGAAAATTTAAAGTCATATCTTTCCCTGACACAAATGACCTGGTCTTGAGTAGTATGATTACTTTATACATATTATAAGACTGACAAAGTCTGAGAAGAAACATTGTGCAAGATTTCAGGGGCTCCCTGGTGGGGTTTTGGTAACTCAATCATTTTAAGGAGGGACACTCCACTCTGAAAATCCCACTAGACTCTATATCGAACATAATTTTTCATTTGAGTCATACTTCGGAATGTTCAGCAGTATCCAACACATCTGCAGTAGTTCTCCAAATGCAGCCAATTATGTCTGGAGATAAATGGAAGGCCAAATCACCATCATTTGAAAGAAGTGTGAGATAGGCCAAAAACTAACTGAATTTCAATGTTTGAAAGGGAACTTGTTATAGTGTGTATCAATTACATATGTGTATAATTGTGCAAATGTGCTGTGTATGTGTACACAATTTCACAGGTATGTGAGCAGATGTAAAATTATGCTTAACAGAGTATACATTTAGGTATCCTATTCATACATAAATTAATGTTAACATTAGCTTCTTGGGGCTAGAGACAGGTCAAGTTGGAAATTTCATTCCCATGATCTCAGTGTGACTACCTGGATCCTCACGTTCATGTGGCAATCCCCAAAGTGGTTGTTTTGTTTCAAATTTAAACTTGTGCTTTTTAATGTATATATTTATTCCTGTGTCTTTGAGATTTTCTATTCCATTCCCCTTTAAAAGTCATGATCATGAGAAGGCAAAGTCTACTACAAGTATAGGATGTGATAAATGAGGTAAATGAATTGATGTAGCAGCTGGATGTTAAATACTAGTGTTGGTATATTAACATTTTTTAACATTTACAGGATCAAGATAATGAATCAGTCCCTACTATCACCTATCCCTTTGAAAGATGTTGTATATATTTCTTGAAGTGATTGAGTCAATTATTCAGTGAAAATAAACAAATCCATAAGAAACTTCCAAATAACATCTGTGCCATTTTATATTTTACTTTTGATATTAATATGCTATAATCCTTTGCCCTTCACTATCTTCCTTCCAAAATCTCCCATATAATATACCACCTCCATTCTCCTTCAAATTTGTGGTATCTTTTTTAAATTGATTTTTGTTACACACATCAATTATCATTTATCTATCTATAATATATCTTTCCAATCTACATAGCTATAATATGTGTGTGTGTTCCTAATATAACCTGCTCAGTTTGTATGTTCCTTTAATGTCTTTATTTCGAGGCCAAACATTTGGTATTGTATCATCAATTGGTGACTCCTCTCTGGAAAAGACTATTCCTCATGCCCACAGAAGTCCTTAATTGTCTATAGTTCTTTGTGCTGGTTGAGGCCTCATGGTCTTTCCTCCACCCTCTTTGTATGGCTGTTGGTGTCATCCTTTTTTCAGTTTAGGCAGTCATGTTGAGGAGACTTCATGGGTGTAGCTTCTGACATTCCTAGGAGTTAAAGTTGTTTTTCTGGCTCTTATATTATTACTGCCCTTCTTCTGCAATATTCCCTGAACCTAAGAGGGAATAGTGTTTTGTAGATATATCTAATGGGACTATGCTCCACAACTGTGCATTTTTATTGGTTGTGATTTTCTGTAATGTTCTCCTCTTGCAAAAAGAAGTATCCTTGCTGAGGAGTGAGGACTAATATTTAGAGTGCAACTAGTGATTATTATTAGTTGAAGTGGAGCTTGTAGGTTCTCCTCCAAGATCGCCTTAAATCCAATTAGAGAGTTGTTGATTACCACTAAAGTAATCTTGCCACTTCTGTACTCTTAAGGCTATCACACCATACTGGTCTTTGTTATGGTTAGTCAACATAGCTGGATAGGAATGTGGATTATTTTTCTCTTGGAAGTTTACATGGCATATTCTGGAATTGTGAAACGTAAGGGAAGAAGCACTCAGGTCAGCTCTACCTCAGGGGCTTTCAGGTCATTTGTCTGAAGTGCATGGTATTTTCAATGATAAGGACTTGCTTTCCATCTCCTGGGGGAGCAATGAAGCACACTAGCAATTGTGTGCATGTCTTGGAGTCTAGTGAACAACCCTACCAACAACTTAGAAGAGGGCTTCTCGTATCCAGTGTTGGATATTTTGTTAGGTAGTCTTTGGCTCATGGAGGTAGCATGCCAGCAAAGATGAGAAATTTCATTTACTTTACATATGTGTTTTTATATACACACTTACCTGTTTTATAGTTTATTTTAAGCAGATAGTTAATGCGGTTCTGCACGATCTTTTCATAATCCTTACTGTTATGCTACCATCCTCCTTCTCTTTTTGCAATGATCTCCCTCCCTCTCTTTAACTAGTGCCCCACCTTGTGCCATTTCCTGAATCAGGAAAAATGTTACATGTTCTCTCTCACATGAGACTCCTAGCTCAAAATGGGCACATGTGATTATATAAACTGAAATAAAAGCAGAAGAAAAGGAGGCCATTTGCTGGGGTAGAGTGGTGGAGAACCGCAGAGAGGAGGATAGCAGTGGACATGTGATGTCATCATGAATATGGGAGTTACACCATCTTAATAGTTCAATGTGGTAATACTGGATGACTACACTGAATTGATGAATATTACTTTATTCTCTCATCTCCAATTAGCTTCTCCATTTCTTACATCTAAAATATGATACTAAATGCCCTTTTATACCACCTTATATCCAATGCTTATCTTTTGACAGTTCCTCATCTATCATGAGAGGTTCTGGGGCTTTCCTATTGTTCTGTCAACTACTCTACAAAACATGATTTTCTTTGCTGAAATAATTCTCCTGATTTTTTTACTCACCTTTCCCATAACTCTTAGTTGATCTTTATTTACAGCTTTTAAAATATTCTTTCCAAGGTCCAAAGCTACTGTAGTTCAAGTTTAGCCCTTATCCTTTAGCAACAACTTTGGTTCCTGTCCCATGGCCTTGCACATAAACAATAAACACATAGTAACTGATGGGGCTAAGACCTGCAGCCATTCATTCAGCAGAACACTTTTACAGTTAATGTACTTTTTTGTGCCCTTCCTTTAGACTTCTTATAATTTTTCAATAAGTTAATTACTCTCAGGATTTTCATAACTCTGAAAAAGCGATCACTCTTTCTAGCACAGGAAATCTTTGGATTTATAATGGATTTAAGAACTTCCAGATGTTATGAATTTATTTCTAAAATAGAAAAAATATGTAGGCTTGTTCACAAACAAATTCAAAGCTGTCAAGCTCGTGTTCACAAGCACAAATAAAGGAGCACTTAAAAGACAGAATTTAAAAAAATGAAAATAAAAAAAGAAAAGAAAATGGATAATTTACCCACAAATCACATAGTTTTTCTTAACTTAAAGGTTAATTAATTTCTAATCACAAAATGTGTCCATTTTAAAATCTATTTTGAGAGTAAAAGTTAAATGAAGCATACCAAAAATACTGTGAGAATACAGTGATTCAATGATGAGTTTTACTTCTTTTGTTCAAATTATTTTCAGTAATCTTGACCAAATTTCCTTTAGATTTAACATTTTAAAAGGTAAAACAAAACAAACAACCCTTCCCAGAAACTATCAAAGTATTGAAATACCTTATTATTACACAAATGTGGACACCCTGCATGTAATGAATTACAAATGTTTAAAGCTTTCTTTCGTGAATTGATTTCTTGTTTTAAATCCCAAAGAAAACTGTGAAAATGTCAATCTGTCTAGTTGAGTATGCCAAGGGTATATGCAACTCTGGGAATAGTGTTCTAGTGATGGCTCCCACGTTTGTAGGATTTCCGGGCCATATTTTTGGTTGTTAGGGGGAAGTTTAGCATCTAAGGAACATGCACACTGACCTACATTCAGCATCAGGGTTGTGTCACCCTAGTGACTGCCAAGAGTCTAGTGATACAATCCTGACAAAATGCTAATTTGAGTGTGGTTGTGAAGGGTAGGTCAATAATAAAAACTTAACAGTTGGAGTAAATATATGCTCAAGTTCAGATGGTTTGAGTGAGATTTCCCTAATGAACCCTGTTTCTCAGTCTAAAGTGATGATGCATAACATCCTTTTATGGTGAAATGTGGAAGGAGAAACAGCAGATTGCTTGTTAGTTATTTATGATGACTAACTAGGAAGAAATTCATAGCTAACGTAAGATTATTTTAGAATATCAACTGGGTAATTATTCTCCCCCTCAAAATAAGATAAAAACCTGATGGATCCTTCAACAAACCATTTGATTTAGAGGGAGAAATATGAGAAGATACATCTGGAGAGATTTCACTGAACTAACACTAAGTCAAAGAAGGTAATTTTATATTTTCACTTTTTTGCTATAGCAAACACCGGAGCAAAGAACAGCCAGACAGCCAATTGGGACAGCATGACACATCACTGGAAAGAATGACTAGTAAGAACACAATTACAAGAAAAGTAAGATCATTGTTGAAGCCATGTTAGCATACCCTGCTCAAATTATATCTGAATCTCTAGACAATTATCTTGGAAGATTCCCTAAAACAAAAGCAGAGAAATTACATAAATGGTTTTCCAGGCCAACATTGCTGATTTAGTGTGCTGTAAGTTTCTTGCAATGTTTCTCCTACTAGAGGATCCAGAAAAATTCCTAGGGGTTGTGGATTTTGGATTCTCACCAAATCTTCAATGGCTGCAGTCACCCTAGTTAGCAACATTCTTCCTAGCTGTTATTAAGAAGATGGGGTGGCATGTGAAACAGAGGGGACAACACCAATAATGATGGCAATTCAACACCCATGTGCCAGACACACCCAATGCTTTGTTATTTGTCACTGTCCCCAGCACTACATGGGGTAGTTAACTTTTCTTCTCTCTAGCTAAAAAGAATAGTGATAGCAACACTCACTTTTTTTTAACCAACAACCTAGAACTTAGAGTAAGAGTTTGAAGCAAAGGAATCTTAATATTTTAAACACAGACCACTGCCAAGATATGGGCCAAACACAGACCACTGCCAAGATATGGGCCACCCACATTCCGACATCTCCCTCTTTGCATACTTGTGTTCATTTATTATGACCCTTGACTTGGTTTCTTACAGTCACTGTTATGTTGCTTGCAAGACTTTAAGCACCATGGGGAGAGGGTTTAGGGTTTTTGTGGTAACTTTTCTCTGTTGTCCAACAAATAGCTGAAGGAGCAAAGAAGGTAGAGATAAGGGATTGTGGGATATTCAGATTCTAGTTAATATTCATGCCTTAAGGCTTTTTAAATTTTAATCCACTGTTTTCCTGCTTAATTTATACAGCAAGTTTCAATTAAAGGTCTCACAACACTCAACATTACATAGAAGTTTTTAATGAAATTGTCAGTATAATGATAGTATCCACTTGTAAAGTCTTATGCCATTTTTCTCCATTATTTAAACACAAAATAAATCACTGCCAAGTAAAGGAAATACAAGGAAACTCAAAACATTTGCCAGAGGCAAGTTTATTAACATTTTCCCAAAGCATATCTTATTTGAACTGCTTATTTTGGAACACTATTCAAGAGAAATTGTTTTCTCAAAAACTTATAAGAAAACATTTGGCTTGTAAATGTTAATTTGAATAGATAAAAGCAAAGTATTAGACTAAGTGAGGGAGAGACTCTCATACAGTTAAGACAATCTTAGAAAGTGTTTTATATTTTAAAGTTTAAGTAGTTACCTGTCACTTATAGCTTTAGTCACCTTGTGATATAATCTAACATTTTAACTCCTGATGAGTTCCTGCATATAGGGTGTTTAAGAAAGGCCTATTTGTTTATTTGTGAATGTGTATGTATGTGATACCTGTATATGACTGTCAGTACACACATGCCACAGCATATATCTACATGTTAGAGGATAACCCCTAGGAGTTAGTTTTCTCATTCCACCCTTAGATCCAATAATTGAATCCAGGTACCTGGTTTGTTCGGCAAGTATCTTTATTAACTGAACCATCTTGGCAGGCTAAGAATTCTTGTTCAATAAACTACAAAATAGGCTACATGTTTTGATTGTGTTTGTCATAGAAAATAGAAAATTAGGTAAAAACAGGAATTGTAGGACATAAACCCTGTCTCAGAGAACAACAACAACAAAAACAGTAACAACAAAATAAAACTGGAGAATATTTCTCTAATTTAATATTCATATTGGTTGTTTTTAATTACATGCACGTGTATGTGTCTGCCCATGAGCACAAGTGCTCTCTGAAATCATCTTCCAGAGTATATGTTTTCAACTCACATATATTATTTTGAATGTAGCCACCATAAATACTTTAAACACAACAGTAGTTCTATTTATACTTATATTTAGCTCAGTTTTATTCTCTGGTATGTATTTATTTGAGGCATTATTCTGTATTTTTCTTATGATCCATTGTAGGCTTAACTTTTTAATACAAAGACATTTTTTAGTATTTAGTGTTTCCAGTGAATAAATGGGATAAAATGTTGTGAAACTATTAAGGAAAAGTGTATACAGTGACTCTAATCTTTGTTCATGTCTTAAATGATTTAAATAAAAAACTGGTATGATAGGTCAAAAGTGTTCTCATTCGGGTATCTAGCCAAAGATTCATTGTTTCTGTTGCAACTGTAAAAATAAAAGTAAGTAACAAAAAAAAAGCAATAGTCCACAGGATTTAAGAGTCTGCATTTCTTGGGATAAAAGTGTCTAAATAGATGTAAGACAAGAAACATCAAACATCATGATCTGAATAGAATCTCATTCTTTTAATTTATGTTTCTTAATCTTTACTTGTCTCAGAATTTGTTAGTCAATCCAAGTTTTATTACAGTTAGTGTTCAGCTTGTGTTAGCCAAGTAACTTAATCAGAAAGTGAAAAAGTAGGTCTTCCCTACCCTCAGGGTTTGTCTATGCTGTAAACGGCACAAAATGATCCCATCCTGACAGTGCAGAAATGAACACATTTTCCAGAAAAACTTACATATGTGGCAGGGAGCTGTCCTGAAATGACACACTTATGCAAGTATTTCCAAAAGAATCATGGGGTTTTTCTTTTCATCATCATTCCCTAAACTTGTCAAAATTTCTCAGTGTGGTCATCCTTCTTATCACTTTCTATCTTTGCAAATCTTCCCAAGTAAGCTTAGTTAATATTTAGCTGCTTTAAAGAAAAATATATCTCTTTTATTTGCATGCAAGTATTTACTCAGTGTCCCAAGGCAATTACAACACTTGAAAATAGTGAAATTAAGAGCTATTGATAGTTAAATAACTAAAAACAGTTTATCAAATTCCAAATTTCCTTTATTCATTTTTACATTACATATTTTAAACATATACCATATGCTCTGACTCTATAATTTGGGTTTAAAGAACATTTTTCACTTTCTTATATTGTCTCCAAGTTAATTTCCAGTGGTTTATGTAAGTACCTCTCAGGTAAGTATTGATATCAAACTTATTGTTCAAACAATTTTTAATCGACTATTTAATTATCCTATTCCACATGTAGTGTGTAAGTAAAATTAATAATGTTATATTATACACATGTAAAGCTTAAGAGATTAAATCTAGTGTTATATGTATGTTTTTGACCACAAACAATAGGCTATGTCTATCCAGACTATATTCTTGTTACTCCTTTTATTTTGCTGAGATCATTTTATTACCTATTAGATAAATTTGATGATTTACTAGTGATAATTTTAAATAGACTACTACTAAATAGAATGAAGCAATAAACATACCAATTCTCATTCATGGTAAGCCCCCCCCCAACCCTGCCCCATTTGAATGGCTTAGTAGAATAAGCTTAGAGAGAAGGGTAACAGTTTCTTCTTACTCCACTATAACCTTTCTTCTGCTAATACATTCGTATCAAAAGATGGATGTTGGACCCACTGTCTCACAGGTCAGACACAGCAGCCGAATCTCATGTTGTCCAACAGGAACCTGTCTTTGTTGTTGTTGTTGCTTTTGAAGATACTTGGGAACAAGAAATGTGTAAAGGAATGAGATTTATTTTTATCTCATTGTTTTGGATGCTTTTTGTCTATTCAGCTCCAGGTGAAGGCCAGATATTGTTCAACACATGGCCAGAAAGCAGAAGAATAAGTGGGCACCTACAGAATGGAGGAAGAGGCTAGACAGTGACCACTAACCCAATCCTGAGCTCATTTGTGTAGGTGGGTCTCTCATAGAACATGACAACTCTTAATATCTCCTGCACATCTCAAAGTCCCAGTGTTGAAAATTGTGCTCCAATATTATTTTTAGCCAGGACAAACACTTAAGCTAGACCAAGGAACTGAAATGTTTTCTGAATGTTACTTTTTACCTAAGTAATTTAGAAAAGTCTTGAAAATATTGTAACCCTCATTTGTGTAGAGGAGAGTGAATGCATTAAAAGCTATACAGAACACAAGTAATAATTACTCCCATGTAATTAGATATTTTCACATTTAGGGGAGTAAGTAGAGCCTGTCAACTCAATTTCTGAAACTTCAGAGTTCATGATGACACATTCTGGCAGCCCTTTTAAGGTGAAAGATGACTATGTTTATATGATATAGAAGGAAGTTTTACTAACATTCCTGTAGAATATTGAATAAGAAACATCACCAGGAGGTGGTGGCACCTGGTCTACAGAGTGAGTTCCAGGACAGGCTCCAAAACTTCAAAGAGAAGCCCTGTCTTGAAAAACTAAAAAAGAAAAAAACAAGAAAAAATGAAAGAAATATTACAGAAATCTATATCAAAATTGTAGGTGATGATAAATCAGTAACATTGTAAAGTTGTGTATAAAATAAAGTATTTGGAAGAGAAATTGATTTTGCAAGAACAAAGCAAGTAGAAATATGGTAACATATTAGTTGATGTGAAAAGAAAACAGGGGGTAGTTTTTCATTTATCCTAATAGGGAACTACAGGCACTGACTGGCTTCTGCCTTTGTTCATATCTTGAATGTAATTGCTGAGATCTTATTGCATGCTATTCATCACTCCAGGAACAGGTGCCCCATAACAAATCCACAGAACGATTTGGAGACTTATCAAATAGTTTCAAATGAGAGTGATACATGCTAAGGTGTAAAGGAGGTATGAAATTGTATAAAGGGACAGCTCTGTCAATAATGGTCAAAATGACTCTTCTAAGGGAAATGTCTAAGATGACATTTTTCTATATATCCTATCAGTGCTAAAGTGATTCATATGGTTATAAACAAGACACAACCCCTTATTGCCTCTGTAAAAGTCTTGCTTACTTCTTTGTCCTCTATGTTATTCGAAACATTTGAATATAGTGTCATTTATAAGTTCTTCAACAATTCATAGCTACCTTATAGATATGCAGTTGTTCAACAATAGACTCTGAGAACCAAAGACTGCATGATACATCTCCTGTTTTTAATTTAAAAAGAACAAAAAACACCCCCAAAAAACAGAATTGCATTCAGGTTAGGCATCCTGCAGCTTTCTATGGGATGAAGTAGAAAAGGTGGCAAATAGGAACATAGGAAAAGGCACTGTATTTTATCCTCAGTTCACAATCCAATACCTTTAACTTTTTCAGAATTGGACCAATATTACAAAATCTCTTGTATCTTAACTAGCTTCATGCTAAGTTTCCATCTATAATGTTTCAGTAAAGATAAAATACTAAAGAGTAAAGCAATTTTGTAACACATTTGACAAAGGGTTCTTCCTTCTAAATATATTCTGGTAGTGATTTATGGCAGATACAGTCAAGGACCTCACAGAATGGTTGAAATGTTGAATAGCATTGAACCCAAAATGTTCACATTTTTTTCTATATGTATAGGTCAGTATTTAGTATGCATGATTAACGACCACTACTAATAAACTAGAAAATTAAAAAAACAAAACATCGGAATAAAAGCTATGTGAATGTGGTCTCAGAATATGGCTTCTGTTTTTGCTTTTGAATGTTCTCTTTGCCTTTTGCACTGTGTCGGACTTTATCTAATTGTTTGTCATGTGATAACAGCACTCACTAGTTCTTTATGTCTTTTTAATTAATTTTTAAAATTTATTTTACATGCCAACCACAGTTTCCCTTCACTTCTCTCTTCTCATCCCCTCTCTCCACCTTCTGCCTACCCCCCACATGTTTCTCCATGTCTTAAACTTCAGTGCTTCCATTTGAGTTTTGTGAAACTATGTCCTACCAGGCATCTTCTTCAAGAGCCTGATTTCTAAGTAATCAAAGGTTTGTTTTTGAAGGATACTTTATCATGAAGTTCTTTATATCTTCAATGGGAAATGAAGGTTCCCAGTAACTTTTGTATCTTTTAGGTCAAACCCATTACTACACTTGTTTAAATCAGCCCTTTTTTGATATACCTGGCTTGGTGTCACTTATTTTAGGAAATCTCTTGTTGAAGTATTCTGGCTGGCTCCAGGCTTTCTTCCATGCCATTAATATCAGCTTAAACATATTTCCTACTTATGTCTTCTGTTTATATTTCATGCTTTTCCATCTGAATGAAGCATTAATCAGTGAGGAAATATGGCTGTAACACTTGCACTTTGAGATGTAAGCTGCAAAAGTGGGGTGATTTAGTTTTCCTTCTTACCTTCAGGAGTAGAAGATTCATTATTAGTATAGATTTTTTCCCAACTCTGAATATGCTTCACTCTTCATTATAATTACTAAAAGGGAACATTTTCAACTTCTCTTTGGTGTATTTAGATTGACATCATCAATACCTTGCACTGTGGTGGCACTGGCAAATAAAATAAAGGTTACTGTTGAATACATGCATGAAGAACTGATAACGGGAGAGCACTAAATGTCTATATGGGAGAGAATCAAATACAGCTTGGAAATGGTAGAAGAAGAGAAAGTTCACCATCCTGCTATGACAGAAGAACAGTATGCTATTTCACCATACTTTCCAAACTAAAGCCCAATTTGAAACCTGAATTGTCTTTGTCTTGAATTTCCCATTTTATACTTTTAAATGTTAAACAGGAGTTATTAAGAATCTTAGACAACACAACTACAGATAACAGAGGTACTAATGAATGAGTATCATTTATTTATTTGAGACAAAGAAGATATTTACTTTTCCTTTCCCTCCTCCCTCCCTCCTCCTTTCCTCTCTTCCTTATCCATCCTCCTCTTTTGCATAATCTCTGATTTTCTTTTGGTTTTTCGAGGCAGAGTTTCTCTTTATTGCTTTGGAAACTGTCCTGGAACTCTCTTTGAAGACCAGGCTGGCCTTGAGCTCACAGTGATCAACCTGCCTTTGCCTCCTGAGTGCTGAGATTATAGGTATGTGCCACGACCACCTGGCTCAATCTCTGATATTTTAATTTCCAAGTCACACTGATCTCAGCCGGCAGTTTACTATCCCTGGCCTCCCACTTCCTAATTCCCTCCATCTTGGAGAACTCACAAGCAACTATCCTAGCAGAGTAGTATTCATTTATTCCAAGTCTGGCCACATTTCCACCCCTGAGATTGCCACTGCATCCCAGCTCTTGACTGTATTTGTAGACCATCCTTTGAATTACTTGCTTTGATGCTAATATTCCTTCATTTTGCATTTATTCTCTGTACCACATCTTAAGAAACCATTCTGAAATTCAAATTTGATCCTTTCACTTGCAAACTTGTAAGCTTCTATGGCATTTTCTCATGCTTAGGATAAAAATCTTCCTGACGTGAAGGATTAACTAATTATCTTTCAACTTGATTTCCCATCTCACCTCCCTTCACTCCTCTCTTCATTCTTACCATCCTGAAGAACCTATAGTTCTTCCAACTCACCAACTTCTTTCTAATCTCTGAATTCCTAGTGGCACATTCTTTTGACAGAGCACTTTAAAAAAAAAAAGAAGATAGATTCTTTTCTCATACAATATAACCTGGTTGTATTTCTTTTCCCTCTACTCCTTCCAGTTTCTCCCAACCTCCCCTTAACTCCAGATCTATTCCCTTTCTGTCTCTTATTAGAAAAGAACATGATTTTAAGAGATAACAACCAAACATGACAAAATAATTTATAATGTGAAGCAAAGCTTTCATATCGAAATTGACACAGAAACCCAACAGGAGGAAACAGTACATTTTTTAAGGACAACTGTTACTCATACTTCCTTGGCAAATGCTTTGGCCCATACAGTTAAGATGTAAAGAAAACAGAGTTAAACAAAGAAAGAAGCCATTTTTATTTAGAAATTACCTTTCTTTTCAATGATCTTTCTTATAGTTCAAAGTTACCATTTGTAGTCACGTGTGTTTGTGGCATGTGTCAATGTGTGTGTGCGTGCACACTAACACATGTATACACACACACACACACACACACACACACACACCCATGCAGAAATGTGATTAGGCTATATGTTGAAGTTAGGATACAACGCTCAGTGGCTTCTCCATCATAGTTTGACACAGGATCTCTCACTACATGGAGCTTGTCATTCCAGCTGATCAATGAGATCCTGATATCTATTCATCTACATCTCCTTACCTCCAGAAATGAAGAGAGAGGCACATGTTGTCATGTTTGACATTTATGTAGGTGCTAGGGATGAATCCATATCCTTATGCATCAAGCACTTTATCACTCAAATATGTACCAAACCCATTTGTAGTCAATTATCCAAGAATGCATCAGAGCCTCACTGTAATTTGGAACACGTCAATCAACCACTTTCCATCCTGAATATTTTTCATAATTTTGGATTGCCAAAGTGCTAATAAATGATAAAGGCTGTATTATAAATAGACTCTACTCATTTTGTTCAGGAGTTAAATGAGCAAAAATCCATGCATGTATAGTATAGATACAATTTTTAATAAAATATTATAATACATGAATTGATTTGTCAGTACAAACAAAACCTACTGATAAATAGAGCCAGTGCTACAAAGAGCTTATCAAATCTAAATGATGAAATAGTTGTGAAGATTACAGACTTCAGTTTTATTCTTTCTGTATGAGGAGACAATCCTAGATTGCTCCTGGTTCCCATATTATCTTATCTTTTCATTGCTAGTTGGAAATAAGACGAGAGCTAAAACACAGCAGAAAACATTTGATTAGTTATGCTTATGTTACTTTCTCATAAAAAAACAAATACTTTCCAGTCTAGAGCAGATACTACCAAAATATCTGACAAGTAACAGATGTCTCTTTTCCTTCTCTAGTCAGATAAGACAACCTTTGTGAAAATATGTAGATTATTGGTTCAGTGAATTTAACATCTTTGTAGGCAAGGGGAACATTCACTGTGTGTGCAAGCAGCTCTGGCTTGAAGAGTCAATCCCACTAGTTATTCACCATATCTTAATTGAATGTTCTGAAGTTTTGTAAATTACTCAAAGCTTCCAGAGCCTTGATACTTGAAATCTTCTAGGGTTTCCAAACAACTCCAGACCTAATTCTTCTTAGCTTCTCTCTTATTTCCTTTAACTTTAAACAATTTCTTATCTACTGCTAGCATTCAAGGTTTTTGAGACAAATATTTTCATTTATTATTCTGTGTGTACTAGACAAGGACAAGGGACAGGGCATTGCCAAGCAGTTATAATTTGGTAGGTCTTTGTGTTTAGAGTCATGTAGGTCTTTTCTTTGTCCATCCTTTTCAAAATTGCAGCAATCTTTGTGAAATAATGTTGGAATTAAGTTGAAGGGAAGGGTGGAACTCGCTTGAGCTTGAGAAGCTGATGCCAAGACCATGTGTATCATTTTTCTTTGTCAAATTATTATTGCCATCTCTCAGAACTCTGCAAAGGATTTGGAAATCATCTCTTTTCTGAGCCTGCCACGTGTTAAAATTCTCCTCAGACCATGAGCTAATGCACCAGGATAGTAGACCATCTGGTATCGTTAGAGAACTAACTTGATTTTCGTGCTTGAGATAAATGTGCTGATGTGGAGCTTCCATATATTACTAAATAGTAGAAGTGTCTTTCTCATGTCACGTTGCCAAAATTAAAGCGAATCCTCAAAAACAAAGTAAACAAGTCACAGCTTCAACCAACACAGACTTTAAAATGAAAAAAAGGTTTACTTAGGAGCATACTATTATTTACTTATCTAACTGGACTTTCAATGTTTTTATTTGTATAAATAAGAGTGTCTCCAATCCCATTAGTGTGATGCTTCCTATTGTTCTGTTTATGTAAGAAATCTCTGACTGTGACAAATCATTTCCCAGTGGAGTACAGGAATAATTGTGACAGAACAGAATTACATCATAAAAATTAACCCAAGAAAATGAGGGTCTGACTTCATCCCTACTATTATTACTAATATTTAACGAACTACTAATGTCTGATATTGGTTGCTGATCACTTTGCTATTGTATCTGCCCCTGCTACAGTAATTCAATAATTTTCTAATTGCTTGCAAAAAGTTTCTAGGAGTATGAAGTAAACAAATAGTTTCTAAAAAGTATGAAATAATTAAGATATATATAAGTATGAGATGTAAATATAGAAAATGAAAAGTTAACATATGACATAACTTGGAAGATAAAGGTTGAGCACATTTGTTGAGTAGGAACTGTGTTGATATATTGCTTATGATCTAATAAAGCTTGCCTGGAGATCAGTCACACTAGTTAGCCATAGAGGCCAAGCAATGGTGATGCACAGCTTTAATACAGGACTCAGGAGAAAGAGGCAGATGGATCTCTGTGAGTTCAAAACCACTCAGGGCTACATGAGAGTGAAAAGAGAAACAGAGCTTCTGCCTTTAATCCCAGTACTAGACGTGTATATAAGATAGGAGCAGGGTCTCAGATTCTGGCAGTTAGTCTCCATCTACATTGAGGAAAGGAAGGTAAGCAGTATCCATTCATGTTGAGAATAGGATTGCCCAGGAATTGTAGAGGTAAGATCTCTCTGGTGGCTTGATTGCTTTGCTTCTCTGGTCTTCAGCTTGAACCCCAATATCTGTCTCTGGGTTTTTATTATTCCTGTTACACATTGGCACCCAATGTGAGACATGAATTCACACACACAAAAAGCCAATTGGCTTTGAATCCACTGGCTTAGGCCAAAAATCCCTTGAGTTGATTCTAAAAAGAAAACTGAGACTTTGTCAATTAGCATGAATAGATCCAACAGGAATTACAGTACTTTTTACTAATGATAAAATTGAATAATTATAGGAAGAAAGTGAACCCTGGTAAAGCGTTTACAGTAATTTTTTGTGGAAGATTAACATCAAATATCCCAAAATTAAGGCAATTCATCTTATAAAGAGAACTAACTGGATCCTTCCTCAAATTGTAAGAGAAACATCAAATACTGGACCCCCTACATTATATACTGATGCAAATAAGTCAGAAAAGGCATATTACAAGACAGAAAATTTAAGTAAAGTGAATCTAAGTCCATATAATTCTGTCTAAAAGTCAGAATAATATGCTATTCTTATGGTGTAAATGGATCATATGGAACTTCTCAACACAGTTACTAATTCATAATATGCCGAAAGAGTTCTTTTGCTTATTGAAACCACTGAATTTGTAGCAGGTGATACAGTGGAATTGATCAAATATTGATAGAAAATGTGCCAGAGATCTCAGTATTTCATTAAAAAAGAAACAACATTTCAATAGCAAAATTTTAAACAAAAAGACTTTTCCAACACTTGGCAACAAATCAAGGAAATGATAAAGTAATGTCCTACTTGGCTTCTTTTTTTTTTCATTTAAATTAGAAACAAGCTTGCTTTACATGTCAATCTCAACTCCCTCTCCCTCCCCTCCTCCCCTGCTCTCCCATGAGGTCCCTCAGCCCCTCAGCCAATCCCCACTCCATTCCCAGTTTTTTATACAACCAAGCTCCACTACCTAAAGGAAGTAAGACAGAAGACACTCAGAGGAATGAAATCTGGAAGATGGATGTGTTCCATTTTGTAGAATTTGGAAAACTAAAGTATGTATAACATACCATTGATACCTATTCAGGTTTTTAAATGGGAAACTATTTTGAATTACACCCAAATTCCCAAATATTATTTATGAATGTTTGTTTTCATTTAAATGGGGCTTGTTATAAATCTAAAGAAAAAAGGAGTATTATATAGAAATGAATACTTTGAATTGGTATAGATTTTGATTTATTATTCAAATTTAGTGTCAGCTTTGTTATATGTACATTTCTACTCTTGTTTAGATACTATTTTTATATAGCTCTTTAAAAATGTAATGTATAAATACAGATTATAGGTAGTCTCTTATAATAGTCACCTATAACAACAAAATTTATAGTTATGTTAACTAGGCTTTCTACATATACAGAGATATATTTAAAATGGATAGGCACTCTTCAAACCCTTTCAAAGACCTACAGAATATGGCATATTAAAATAGTTTATTAGGGTTTTTCCTGACAATGAAACACAACTGCTACTGGCAACACCAATTACATCAGAGATGAAGATGGACATTGAAGAAACTGGTTGTGGAGTGTTTCTTTAGCATGGCAGGAATACCCATTTGGACAAGAAACTGATCTTTCCTGGACTGTTTGACAGCATGCTGTCTAAACTGGACATGCAAATTACAAACTAAAGTAACTGCTGAACTTTTCAAGAGACAGGATGGCCCTTCAGGGTTACTGCTTTACAGAAGAAAGCAGCTGATGAACCTTGCCAATACAAGACAAGACAGATCTTCAAATTTCCTACTTCATTAAAAAGTTTGCCAGATACAATGGCCTATGGGCTGAAGATGGATGCCCCAAGGTTACAGAGAAGTTTTGGGTGACTGTCCAGGCAGTGACATGTCTCTGTCAATTCTAGAGTTTATATATTATCCTTTTGGGGTCTATGATGAAGTTGAAGACAGATAGTTATGATTATGGTTTACCTTAGTTTTGATAAAAGATAAGTTGCATATAAAACTTTAGACTCACAAGGATAGGAAGATGATAGAATATTTTCTTTGAATTTTTCCAAATGCTAGTGGACTAAATATTATTAACTGTAGTTCTTGCTTGATAACTGTTTTGTTATATATAATTTTACTATGTTAAAGTTAAAACCCTTCTATATGCTATGAGTATATGTTTCTTTTATTGGTTGCTGAATAAAGCTGTTTTGGCCAATGGACAGGCAGAATGTAGCCAGGCAGGAAGTACAGGGAAGTCTACCAGACTAGGATAATTCTGGGATGAGGAATATGGTGAGAGAGTGTGGGAGAGGTGCCATGTAGCTGCCAAGGAAGCCAGAGGTCTGGGCATCACCAGTAAGCAAAGACCATGTGAAGATATGCAGATTAATAGAAATGGGTTAATAATAAAGAGAGACCTAGTTAATAAAAAGCCTGAGCCATTGGTCAAACAGTTTAAAATTAATATAAGCCTCTGTGTGTTTATTTGGGACTAAATGGCGGTGGGACTATGTAGTGCAGAAACTTCTGTCCACAGATTCAATTCAAACAAGAGGCATCTCTTAATTAGAAGAGATGATAATTCATCAAACAGCATGGCCATTTAATCTAACCTATAAAACTAACAAATGTTTTTCATTTTATCAGTTATAACTTGCCAAAAGGGAACCTCCCCAAAAATAGGGTTGGGGAAAAGTTTCATTTTTTTGTCTTTTCAGGAGAATAAAGGCATCTAACTAAGGAATTTGAAGACCACTGTACAAATGAGACATGTGAAGTAAAAGGAAAAATCATCCAGAAAAAAAATGTCCCAAGAAGAGTAAATTGGCCTGTTGGCATACCACATTTCCAACATCATAAAATTTCATGAATCTTCCTAAAAGTTTGTTTATACTTTTCTCTACTGACACATTATGCAAATGGTCTTTTGTAGTCCCATTCCATTTAAAGATTAAAGCTGGCTTTGGAGTTGGAGTGTGGCTCTTTCCTTCTCTAAACCCAAGCACATTTGTTAAATTAAAATCCAAAATCTCTGCTTCATATCAGAAGAGCCACCTTATAGGGGACAGAAGAAAAATTAAAATTAAAAGGCTATTGCCACTAATCTCATTATTCTTTGGTTTCATTTTGACTCATTGAAGCTTTTCTTGAGGTATATCATCTAAAACTTTATAAAGTTAATATATATATGTATATTAAAGTTTTTGTCAAAATATTAATTGCCATGTAGAGTACTAATTCTATAAAAATATTTCATGTACCTTCCTGTACATGATTTCAGGTTTGAGTCTATCAGTTTTCTGCAGAGAACTGTGAACATACCTAACAGCAACCTTTGAAGTCTCCAAAAGGTAGATGGGGAACACAACTACAATTCCACCATGATTATGATAATACCACTAACCTGAAAAAAAGCAACTGAAGATCGGCTTTGGACTCCAAACTGCTCAGAACAATTTTGAGATGGTTAGCTGAGAAGATCATACCTCACAGACTACTCTAGCCAGGACTTGAGACAAGCCCTACACTTTTCCATTATGCAGGGACTGAACAACAAATGATACAGCTACCTCTTCCAGGACTTGACAATTAACCAATTTTTTTTTCTTTTCAGGATTCCTTGAAGATGCTCTTGCCCCCAGATAACAGGAAGTAAATTTAAGGGTATGATGCTCACATTCCCAAAAGGTAGGATGGGTGGTCTTGGTCATTTAATAGTTTATGAGTATTTTTCATTATTTAAGGGAATTGGTTACAAGTTGTTATTGATAATGGTCAGGAAAAAAACATAACAAAGGAGATTAGATTCAGGATACTTGTTTTGAAAAGAAAAAAGGGGCCCTATTATATACAGATGATGAAGTGACTGAGAAAGAAATCAGAGAAACATCACCCTTTACAATATCCAAAAACAGCATCAAATATCTGGGGATAATGTTAACCAAGGAAGTGAAAGACCTGTATATCAAGAACTTTGTGTCTTTAAAGAAAGAAATCAAAGAAGATACCAGAAAATGGAAAGATCTCCCATGCTCTTGGATTGGTAGGATCAACATAATAAAAATGGCAATCTTGCCAAAAGCAGTCTACAGATTCAATGTAATCCCTATCAAAATTCCATCACAATTCTTCAAGCACCTGGAAAGAACATTAATCAACTTTATATGGAAAAACAAAAGGCCCAGGATAGCCAAAACAACCCTATACAATAAAGGAACTTCAGGAGGCATTACCATACCTGACTTCAAGCCCTATTATAGAGCTATAGTCCTGAAAACAGCTCGGTATTGGCACAAAAATAGGCAGGTAGACCAATGGAACCGAATCGAAAGCCCTAATTTTAACCCACACACCTATGAACACTTGATTTTTGACAAAGAAGCTAAAACTGTACAATGGAAAAAAGAAAGCATCTTCAACAAATGGTGCTGGCATAACTGGGTACTGGTATGCAGAAGACTGCAGATAGATCCATGTTTATCGCCTTGTACAAAACTTAAGTCCAAATGGATCAAAGATCTTTTTTGTCTTATCATATATATATATATATATATATATATGATATCATATATATATATATCCGCCCTTTTGTCTTTTCAGAGTAGATCCAATAATCTACCCTTTTATCCTATCATATCTGTATCCCCTTTTTCACGATCGAATTTGAAGTCATATTAGATATGTTTACAAGGTCAAACAGAGTACTTAGTTTGGTCCTGTACAGGTTCCCCTGCTGTCAGTCCAGAGTCAGTGAAATCCCACTAGCTCAGATCAGCTATTTCTGTGGGCATCCCCAAAATGGTCTTAACCATTTGCTCATATTATCATTCTTCCCCTTTTCAACTGGACTCTGGTATCTTGACTCAGTGCTTAGCTCTGGATCTCTGCATCTGCTTCCAGCAGTTGCTGGATGAAGGTCCTATGATGACAAACTAGGCCCTGTGGCTGTGGGTGACAGTTGTGTAGCTTGGGCAGTCTGTAGGGCCCCTAGCAGTAGGACAAGAATTTATTCCTAGTGCTTTAAATGTTTTTTTGGAGCCTATTCTCTTTGGAGGGATACATAGTTCAGTCTAGATATAGGGGGGAAGGCTCTGGTCCTGCCTCAGAGTTGTGCCAGACTTCTCTGACTCCCCATGGGAAGCCTTGACCTCTCTAAGAATAGATGGGGTTTGGGCATAATAGGGGGAGCAGGAGGAGGGGAAGGAGTGGGAATGAGGATTTGGTATGTAAAATGAGAAAAGATTGCTTTAAATTAAAAAATGCTAAAAAAACAAGGTCAAGCAGATATATTTTAAATAGACAGGTTGTCTTCAAACACTTCACAGATTCACAGATCTACAGAATATTGCATTTAAGATGTTTTAAAAACATAGGTTCCTTTTTTAAAATGGCAATGAGACATATTTGCTCCTGGAAGCACCAATATATTTAAGAGAAGATGATGGGCACTGAGGATACTCCACATGGAGTCTGCTTTCTTTGGGGCAAAAGTAAGCCACTGGGCAAGAAAGTGCCCTTCCCTTGATTGCAGATAATATGCTGTCCAAATTGAACAAGCAGAACACAAAAAAGAGTGACTGCAAACCCTTGCCAAGACAAGGCAGAACAGTCTTCCAAAAATCCTGCTCCACAGAAATGTCTGTCAGATATGCTAGGCCTATAGGCCGAAGATGGATACCCCAACATTGCATGAGAACCTTAGGTGACTGTCCAGGCAGCCAGCTATTTTTGTCATTTCTCACAATTTTTGGAAATTGTTTGCTCACACTTCTTGCTTACTCAGTTAATATTATTTCCTTATTGAGTCTCTGAGGGAGTTTAAGACTAGATAGTAATAGTTATAGTTGTCCTTGTTTACCAGACTCAGAAAAGAAACTCAGTAAAAAGATATAAGTGTAAAAGAGATGAGAGATATTAAAAGGTATTTGATAATCCAAATTAGAATAGTAATTCAATTAGGTACAACTTTTTGGACTCACTAAGATAGGATAGATAATGGAATATTTTCTCTGAATTTGTCAAATGCAAATGGACTAGATATTGTTGATGTACTTATTGCCATTATATATTTTATATAATTATTGTACTTATTGTACACGGTTTTTATGTTAGTTGTAACCTTCTTTTTTGTTTAGACAAAAGGAGAATTGTGGTGATATATTTCTTATGATGTAATAAAGCTTGCCTGGAGATCAGAATGTAAAGTCGGCCATACTAGTTAGTCATAGAGGCCAGGTAGTGGAGGCACCAAGTTTTAATCCCAAGACACAAGAGACAGAACCTTATACATCTCTATGAGCCCAAGGATACCCAGGGCTACATGAGAATGAATCAGTCTAAAAGAGAAACAGAGCTAACGCCTTTAATCCCAGCACTAGAGAGATCGGATCAGGGTTTCAGATTCTGGCAATTAGTTGCCATCTACGTTGAGGACAAGAAGGGAATTAATCTTCAGCCACATTGAGGATAGAATTTCCCAGCCCTGGTAGAAGTAAGAACTAGTGGTTGGCTGCTTTGCTTCCCTGATCTTCAACTTGAACCCCAATATCTGTATCTGGGTTTTTGTTACTGGTGCTATAAGGAGCTGAAAAATTTTCAGTAAAGAAGCAGAACAAGGGAAAGAAGAGAGAGATATCAAAATGGGAAGTTGGGTAATTGCTGCTTATTTATATAAATAATTTATTATAAACAAATCTTTACTCATTTTTTAGTAATAATCTTGTTCCATGAATATACTTTCCATAAATTTCATATGAGGGATTATAAAGTAATTGTAAATTAAATTTGCTCTTTTTATAGTAGTCACACTCTTACTAGGAGGATCACATGCACATTTTGCTTTCTTACTTTTCCTTCAAATTAAACACTTTATTCACCCATTCAAAGTATCCTGTCTTAGAGCAGCAAACAATAGTTTCTATAAAAGCTAGCAGAGGCAGCAGCACTCTCCCTTTATCTAGCTGTTCTCCACTCAGTCCTCTATTCCCCCTTCCTTCCTCCCTCTGCCTCTCCTCCCAGTGGACTCACCCTTACTCTGTATCCCTTCCTCCTTGTCTCTATCCCTTCCTCCTTGTCTCCATCTTTCTCCCCCACTCTTCCCTTCTTTTGTTCCTCCTTCTCCTTGTTCTCCCTTCTTTGTTTACTTCCTTATTTCCTTTGGCTATTCTTCATGTGGCTTAGTTCCTAAAAGATAATTGGGAAAGTGGACATGCTCTCTAATGGAATCTGCTCACTGCTTCTCAGAAGTCAGTGAATTCCATATGAGACTTTGCAGATGAATGTTTCCATTTTGGTGATAAACATGCCCCGACATATACATATATTTAGCATCTCAATAGTGTGCATGACATTTTCATAATTGAATAATGTCAAGCAGTAATCATGTTCACATGTGATCACAACCTGCTGATGAATCAAATTTTTATCATAGTTTAAAAAATGGGTACTAGGGGGCCAGAATGTGAGGACAATGAGAGGGAAATCTTGTGAAAGGGATACTTTCTTAGGTCCTTTTGTATAATTTTGATGTTAACAGTATATAACATTTTAAGTATCTGAAAATTAAATCATTAAAAATACAGGACAACAGAGACCATGTTAATGTCCAAGCACCTTGCTGCCTCTGGTTGGTCATGGTGACATCCAGGTATGAGCTACTGCTGAGGGTCATGTCTTTATCTGTTGTCCTGCTGTAGCTGGGAATTGTGAGGATGTCCATGGCCATGTGGTGAAATCTGAGTGCTGTGCTGGCCCCCATTCCTCACTGGCTCTAGGATAGTCAACTCTGCCCCTCCCTAGACACTGCAGCAGGAAAGCTGTTCCCACTATGGGAGAGCTGGTTCCTTCATTCAGGAGAGGTGACTCTCCCTGGGTATGGGAGAGCTGGTCTCAGTGGCATGTGTCTTGGAGGGTTGGCTTTGCCCCTGCCTAAGAGGGGTGGTGCCAGAAACTCAGGCCAATCAGCTCATCTACCACCAAGACACACATCTTGGGCCTTGGACTGGCCCACCCTAACACTTACCCCATCTATGCCCTGATGGAGTGTGTGAATGGACTGGTCCTGCAGAATGATAACTACAGGATCGTATGACTTGGGGAAACAAAACTCCAAGAGGAGTTTTTGTGGGGGTCCAGTGATGATGGTTTGCCAGAGGCCTTGAACCAAGCCAATGACTTTGACTCAATGCAATGAGCATTTTGTGGGTGGGTCTGATTGGACAAAAGGGTATACTGTGTGACACTCAATGCCAATAGGATGAATGGAGAGGTGTTGGAAAGATGGTGGGTTTGTTTTGTTTTTAATTGATTTTGGGGGGATGCTGCAGGACTAAAGGGATTATATGGAGGACTGGGAGGTGAGCTGATTGGGGTGCATGATGTAATATTCTCCCCAAAAATCAATAAAGAATTATGTTATATAAAAAATTGTTCACAGAGACAGCTGACCAGTCCTAGTGAGAGAGCTCACGGACTCTAGACCAACAGCTATGAAGCCAGCATGGGACCAATGTAGACCCTCTGCATGTGGGTGACAGTTGTATAGATTGATATGTTTGTGAGGCCCATGGCAGGATCTGTCACTGGTGTGTGAGCTGGCTTTTTGGAAACTATTCCCTATAGTGAGATGCCTCACACAGCCTTCATGCAAGGGAGGAGAGTTTGGTCCTGCCTCAACTTGATATGCCATGCTTTATTGACTCCCATAGGAGGCCTTACCTTTTCTGAGAAGGGGTGGTAAAAAGGAGGTGGTGGTGGAGGGAATGGGGCGAGAAAAGGGAGGGAAGACTATGAATGGTATATAAAATTAAAAAATAATAATTAAAAAATCACAAGGCCCCTCTGTCCCAAAGATGACATGGGCAGAGACTGTTTGTTCACAGCACTGCCTTCATGTCTTGCAGAGAGCTACAGCTGTGTCTTTAACAAATGTTCATCTATGCTAGAATAGGCTTTTTGGTGATGTAGCTGCTTTTGAGTCTTCCATGCTCCTTTAAGTAACCCCTCACCTATACTCCTGCCAAATTAACCCAAGAAATACAGTGGTTATTCAAATTTGACATTGGCAGAAGCATTTTTTTATCTGTCATTAGTGTCCTATCATAAAGGCCTCACAATACAACTGAATACTTGCTACAAAATGTAAAATGTAAATGTTTTGTGATGTTTTTGCATATAAACACTGTTGAAATGTACTTACAATAGAAGTGAAACTTCTTTTTTAAAAATTCAATTTTCTGAAGAAGTTAAATATACAATACTATTAATTATGTCTGTACCTAGCAATTTAACTTAATTATAATGAAGGCATTTATCATATTTATTCATGACAATCATAACAGCTTGAAGTCCACAATGGTAGGCCAGTGTCTAACAAAGAAATGTGGAAGTTTGGTATATATAGAATACTGATCTAATAAAACCAAGGTTCTACAGTATCACTAATAAATTGATGCACACCAGTATGATCATGTTGGCAGAAAGAAACTAGGCTTCTTGTTTAGTTTATATAAGCTTCTGTAATATGCTACCTCATCTATAAGGCTACAAAGCACCTAATTGGTTTTCTGGACAAGAAATGGTAAAGAGAAGAAAGGATAATTGAAAGTTGTATCCAAAGACCTTATTTCTTGAGATGGTATATTGCTATATAGATCAGACTGACCTCAAACCTGAAATTCTCTTAGCCCTGCTTTCCAAGCCCTATACTAACAGGCTAACAGGTATGGCTCCCAGACAAGCACAGTCCTCACCACTTATCAAAGCTTCTTTCTGCAGCAGATGGAGATGGTTGCAGAGACACAACTGCAAAATGTAAGTGACTCTGGTTGAAGCCCAACTGATACCTTTGCAATGGAACCCCACACCTAAGGCATGGAGAAAATCTTGGAACAGGGGAAAGAAAATTGTAAGATTATAGTAGCCAGGGCAGAGGGCCTGTTGATAAACACGACAGGGAATGTACACATGGACTCTTGAGGCAATATGGTTGCCTGAGCAAGAGTAACAAAATGATAACACCATTTGACATTCCAATTAAGACAGTGGAAATCCCACACAGACCTGCCTCTGCAGTACTGGTGAGAAAGGGAGAACCAGTCTCCTCAACGGACAAAATTCCACATAGAAGATTAAATCACAAATGATCAGCCCTAGATGCAAGCACACATCAAAGCTAAATGGACATAGTAAGCATGTGTGTGTGTGTGTGTGTGTGTGTGTGTGTGTGTTTAGTGTAAAAAAAAAGACATTCTTATCTAGGGATTTAGATAAGATTTAACTCCCTGCTACTCAGCAGAAAAAAAAAAAAACAATGGAAGAAATTTGCAGACAAATGGATGGCACTAGAAGAAATCATCCAGAGTGAGGTAACCCAGTCATAAAAAGACAAACATGGTATGTACTCACTCATATATGGATTTCAGACATAGATAAGGGGAGTGCCAGTCTACAATCCCACCACCAGAGAGTCTGGGAAACAGGGAGGACCCTAAGAGAGATATGCATGGTACCCCAGAGAAGGGGAATGGTACAGGGCAGACAGGATCTCCTGAGGGGATTGGGAACATGGGAGGAGGAGAGGGGAGAGGGAGCTGGGAGAAAGAGAGGGGGAGAAGAGGAGGGGAGAGGAGTACATGGGGAGCAGGAAGGTTGAGTCAGGGGAAGAATGGATGAGACATACCATAACAGAGGGAGCCACTGTAGGTTTAAGAAGAGATCTGGCACTAGGAAGATTTTCAGAGATCCACAAGGATGACACCAACTGACAATCTAAGCAATAGTGAAGAGGCTGTCTTAAATGCTCTCCCCTGATAATGAGATTGATGACTACCTTATATGCCATCCTGCAGCCTTCATCCAGTGGCTGATGGCAGATACTCAAAGCTAAACACTAAACTGTACTCCTAGAACCCAGTTGCAGAGAGGGAGGAATGAGGAGCAAAGGAGGCAAGACCTAGCTGGTAAAACCCACAGAGACAGCTGACCTGAAAAGTGGGGAGCTCATGGACCCCAGACTGGTGACTGGCGACTGAGAGGCTTGCCTCGGACTGATTCAGACCCCCAAATTTGGGTGTCAGTGAGGAGGCAATCTATGGGGCCTTGGATAGTAGATCAGTATTTAGCCTTGGCGTACAAATGGACTTTGGGAGCCCATTCCACATGGAGGGATGCTCTCTTAGCCTGGACACATGGGAAGGGCCTAGGCTCTGCCCGGGATGATATGACAGACTTTGAAGATTCCCCATGGAAGGCCTCAACCTCCCTAGGGAGTAGAGGGGGAGGGGTGGAGATTTGGGGGTTGGAGGAGGGGAAGGTGAGGTAGTTGGGATTGACATGTCAAGCAAGCTTGTTTCTAATTTAAATTTTTAAAAAAGATTAAAAGTGCATCCCAACCTTCTGGAAAAAAAAGATTTAACTCTCAGAAATCAATAATGAAAACCAGATACATCTGTGGTTAAAACTAGTTCTTCGCCAGTGTTGGTGGTGCCCAGCACTCAGGAGGCAGAGGCAGGAGAATCTCTGTGAGTTCGAGGCCGGGCTGGACCGACAGCCTCCAAAACAATACAGAGAAACCCTGTCTCGTAAAAACAAAACAAAACAAAACAAAAAACTAGTTCTTCACTGTTCATTAAGGAATACCTGAGTCTCCTGGACTTAACACTTCACTGTGATGCAGTCAATTTGCTAGGTGTGCACAATTACGCCAACCTTATTCAGACTACAGGGAATCTTAATTTCTGCAGCCCCAAACTTGGGAAAGAAAAGCCTAATTATCCTCAATATTTCACACTTTGTTTTGGTGGTGACATAGTTAAAGATTTAAAATGCTTTGGGATATTCAAAAAAATTAATGGCAGTGTACATACATAAAATTAGTTTTCTTGTCATTTATTCTGTGAAAATAATATAATTGCAACACATCCTAGCTTAACACAGTGGTGGTCTTTTTAATTAGTGCTAAAATTCTTTTAACATTACTTCTTTTTGTGTTCTAGAGTATTATTTTGCAACCACTTCCTAATTGTTAGTTTCACAACTATTGCTCATGTCAGTTGGAAGATACCTTGAGATTTTAAACAAGTCATATTGCTTTTATTCACTTATTGTAGAATAGATGTAAATGTGTCATTGCTCTTTAAATAAGCAATTAGATGTACATAAAGTGATACCATTCAATTATTTATTTTTAATTTTTTTGTTTTATTTTTCTTGATATACCCCAGTGACATTCCACTGGAGAAAACTGATTTTCCCTTTTCTAGCAGGTATCAATTGTAAATAACTTCTTGGTTGGTGGTAGGACTCTGTGCTAAATTTTCCTCTTTCAGTGCTGGTACCTTGTCTGGGTTGAACCTGTACAGGTCTTGTGTATGTTGGCACATTTTCTAAATAATATATAATTGTGCCACTAAAGTCTAAAGATCTTGGTAGAAAAGTAATTTTAGGAGAAATTAATATAATTTAACTGTTTAGACTTTAAATATTATACTTCCTATACTAGACCAATGGTGACACCAAGTTTTTGGGAGTAAGCAATGTCTGATTTTTCTTAAGACTCATTCCATGAGATGGAACCCATACTCAACACTATTTGGGTTCCCAAGAACCAAAGACTAGATAGTACTGATAGCACAGTACAAACATGCTTGAACCCAGAGATATCCAGGAAAACTAGAGGTGTTAAGCATGCAGGATTGTCCTCTCAAAGGAATGGACATAAAACTTGTTCTTTCATTAAGGAAGCTGGGAATTAGAGGTGCTTAACAGTCTGTTGATCTGCATTATCTGTTGGGCCAGGCTATTTCAAGCTCCTATAACAAGGACTTGAGATACCTAATAGTCTAAATGACCCTTACATTATCTGTATATCCAGAAGCTCCCCTAAGCTCCCACAGCCAAGACCAGAGATGACTAATTGCCTAAATGACTTCTACACTATCTGCATGAAACTTTTCTTAGGCCCTTAAGCTAACACAGGTAGAATATGTCTAGAACTTATATTCTTGGAATAAATGACATGTACCTGAGTTGAGTTCTGATGTAATTATGCCTTCATGTGCACTGAGGATTGTATTATACTAGGAAACTTTTTACAAAATTATACTGGGTTTGATTATGGTGGCGATAAACTGCCTGGCGTCAGATTCTCTAGAAGTTTCGATACTTGTTGACAAAGTCTATCTAAACTGAGTTTTCACTCTATCCTCTTCAAAAACTGTTTCCATATCTGCAGGGAACCTGCAGGGAACTCCCTCAAAATAGCCCAGAGATGTAGGGTAAAACCAAAGACTGCAGGTAAAACAAATAATTAATTTTAAAAAGGCAGTGATAAAGTCCTAATGATATTCTGCTGTACTCACAGATTAGTGCCTTATTCAACCATCATCCAAGAAGCTTCCTCTAGCTGCAGATGGGAGCAAATACAGAGACTCACAGCCAAAAATTACACAGAGACAGAGAGAGAGAGACCTTGGAACACACAACTCTAAATGGAATGTCGCTATCAAATCCCTCCCCTTAGAACTCAGGGAAACTGTGGAAGAAGAAGCAAAAAGAGTATAAGAGCCAGAGGGGATAGAGGACACCACGAAAACAAGGCCCTTTAAATCAACTGAGCAAATGTCATATGAATTCACAGAGACTGAAGCAGCAAGCACGGGGTCTGAACCCAAGCCTGTACCAGGTTCTCTGTGTATATGTTACAGCCTTCAGTGCTTTTATGGGATTCTGGAGTGTGTGAATGAGTGGGTCTCTGGTCTTTGTCCATTCTCTTAGATTCTTTTCCTTCTGTTTGTTTACCTTGTCCAACTTTGATATGGTGATTTTTGCTTGATCTTGTTATATTTTGTTGTTTCTCTTAGAAGCTTGTTCCTTTTTTAACGAGAGTCAAAAAGGGAGTGGATTCAGGTGAGAGGGGAATTGGCAGGAGTAGAAGGCAGGGAAAATATAATTAGGATATAATACATGAGAAAAGAATCTATTTTCAACAAAAAGGGAAAATTACCTACTAATATAAATGGTATTTTGTTTTATAATTAGATTTTGGTTTGCATTTTGTATTGTGCTGGTCTGTAGGTAAGTAAAAGTAAATTTCATGGAGAACATGCATGATAATCAATTAATTACTTCTGAACTTTGTTTCTGATTAAAATATCAGATCACTGACAGATGTTTAGATGCATCTAATCAAACACTGTCACCATAGATACTATTTAACTGCCAGTAATTAATAATCATAGAATTACATGCTTAATTACTTTATTAGTGATACAAATTTATCAAAAATGACTGTTAATTAGTAAATTTATCAATGATCCAGGATAAGACATAATTTATCAGCAGCTTGTGAGCTTGATTGGCAATCTTTACATGTCTGTCTCTATGTTATACTGGCTTCTGTTCCATTTCTGGGCCAGACCCCACAAATGACAGATGTAAGTGTGTTGGTAAGGATAAGAGCCCCATTCTCCAGGGGATGTTCAAGAGGTGTTGCAGACTGATGACAAGTGATAAATTACACTGACAGCAATGAGAGGTGTTGGGGGGACTGTTGTATAAGCTGAAGGTGTATCCTTTAGTAAAAAAATATTAGAAAACTAATAAACTTGCACTTGTTAAGAACATGTTATTTTTGTTAACAACAACAAAACCATGAAGGAAATTTAGAATCTCAACTGAACTGTTTCTGCTCTACTGGAATATAATGCGTCAAATTAAAACACAGTCTAGAGAAAGTGATAGAATAAGAAGACAAAACTACTTTTGAGACTTAAATGTAGAAAAAAGCACACAAGCACATTCCCCTCCCACTCTGGGCTCCTTTAAAACAATGAAGATTAAACATCACATACATGCATTTGAGATTTTCCACTTAACCACTGATGGATCCAAATTGCGTACATAGCCTATTTTATGTGAATACTACTGCAAAACAAACAAAAATAAAAATAGATAGCCAAGCAGGTATCATTTCAGTATATTTAACATACTGATTATGTGTTTAAATATATAGTAAAAGGGAAAATTACTAGCTCATATGGTAGTTTTATTTTTAATGTCTTGACTAACCATAATGATTACACTAATTTATGTTCTTGTCAGTTATATCACTGTCTCCAGACTCCCTATCTCTAATAACCCTACTTATTCTTGTGTTTGCAAAATCCATTCAGCATTCCATACCTAAGTGTGTCTTTGGTTTGTATTTTCCTAATGATGTTGGCCTACACAGACACTAAGAGTTCTCTTAAAGCTTTACAGTTGTATGACCAAAAACAATTCTTAGCAACCAATTCTTCTAAGAGAAATTATTTTAAAGTTATTTCCCCAAAGAAAATCCTTCTTATAGTGATACTATGGTCTTAGAAAAGGGAGTAAGAGTTTTTATTTGTTAAAACATCATCCTTCTAGAATGCTCACTTCCACGACTGTATAAAAATCTCTCTGGCAAGTAGTGAAATGACAGACCGCAGATATGTAAACTTCAATTCCTAGAACTTGTGAATGTGTTGGCTTCATAGTAAAGAGAATTAACAAGGTAAACATAATCAGGGCTACTAATTAGCTGACTTCAATATCAGGAGATTTTCCTTAATGCATGATTGGTGATAAAGTAATTGCGAGGGTCCATAAATACAGGGGAATTAGTATTTGAAGTGTCATGATATGAGAAAGGCTCAGCCTGGCATTGCTATCTTACAGACAAATGGAGGTATAAACCAAGTAATCTGGACAGGATCTAAAGGCCAGAGATTTAAAGTCTCAGAGCTTGAGGTTTGAAAAACACAACAGCACAGATCGGACACATCCCCTTCAGTGGCAATTCCTTTCCTGTGCCAAGAGAATGTACAGCTTGATTTGGTCTTTAATATTACCTTAGTTGTAAGCAGGCTCTTATCATTAAGTTTTGTATAAGAAATGAAAGATGAAAGCATAAGGGCTAAATTTCATTGGGGATATTTTTGAAAGGTTTTCAACCAGGAAAAGATAATTCAAGTTCAAAGTTAGAAAGAAAAATATAATAATCAAGTAACTGGCAGTTATCCACAGGAAAAGATTATTCATGAGCCAACAGGACTGGAACACTGGGAGGAGATGGAAGCCGTGGGTGGAAACTCACTGTCTACATTAAAATAAAGTGGGTTTTGGCTGAGTTTAAACTTGATGTTGAACTTTCTGTCTGTTCACTGCTGTCTTCCCAGACAGCCAGTTTCACTGAGGGCAGTGACATGAGGGTGAGGATGGGGAATTCAGTTACAGCAATCCCCTTTTTCCTTGCCAGCTCCCAGAGGAGGTTGTTAGAAGCACAGCTGACTTTCATCACAGCCACGGAAAAAAGGACTCAGAAAGTGGTCTGACCCTAGGGACATATTCCCCAGAGAATCAAAATGCTTCTCCATGGACAATGCTATTTTGCCTTGAATATTTTGGGTTGACACCTTTTAGATTTGTACTTTTAACTTTATACTTTTAAAATTATATTTATCAAAATTAATATGTTGTCGCTTTAACACCAAGATGATGCTGGACATAATGCTATTGATATTCAGGTATTTGTGAATTGGTTATTAGAAATTATCATATTGTATTTAATTTATTATAGCTGAAAATATTAGGAAATGATTAACTGGAAAATAGTATTCTTTAGGACTGGAAACAGAGAGGTGCCCCAGAGAGCAGCTGCTGTCATTTGTACTCAAGTAGTGATGTTTCCCTTAACATTTAGTGAAAATTTTCAGTAAAGAAATTGAAAGCCAATGCTTATGTGATCTGAGATCCTAAACTATCATTTAGTCATAAAAAATTTTACCAGCTACAAACATCCCACATGTCAATTTCTAACTTCTGAAATGGTATTCTGACACCTGTGTAACAGGTATAATAGACATCTTAAAATATGGCTTTTTGAGGTAAAATACCCTAAATAATATAGCGTAATTTATTTTTTCTACTATCATGTCACATTGCTACATTTCACTTGAAAACTATCATCTCAAAGGTATTTATAGCACGAGAATATAAGTAAAGAGAAAAATAAAAATAGGGTTTAATAGAAAGACCAAAGCAGAAATTATGATGGAATCATGGTTCTATGAGTATAAAACACAACATAATTTTTCATATCCTATGTGTTTTTCACCAATATTCCCAAACCAAATGATACACATTATTTATACTAACTCCAAAAGGTATCCTTTATCTATCCTGTCCCCAGTTTATTGTGTTCCATGTTGGATAAACAACGCGCTTAGTGGCTGGGCCTGGTGTAGAGTGATTGGGAGTGTCGTAGGCCACTTACATAAAATGGGAGGATTCATAAGCCAAATACTGCTAGGTTTCCTAGGTCTATCCTAGGGATGGACATGGACGCTAAGCTGTTTTCCCCCTCATGCTTGTATACATTATCTGGGTCATTTTAATTATTTATTTGTAAAGCTATTAGATTTAAATCTGATAAATTCTCAAATGGTATTTGTCTTGAACAATGATTATGGTAAATTATAATGTAAAACTAAGCTTCCTGTATCTCACTCATTAAATATATCTATCTCTAAGCTTGAGACTGGTCACTGGAGTGGCCCTGGACACTACATGGACAAGAGAGTTCAGATTCAACAATAGTAAGTTAAAAATAGATGCAGAATAGCTTTCTATATTCATGTGACATGTCACTTCTGCTCATATTTTATTGACCAAAGAAAGTCCTGTGACTAGGCTTAAAGATAAACAGGGCATCCCACAGGAGAAAACTGAGCACTGACTGAGAGTCTTACTTGTATTTACTAGAGTTTGCCTTTTGGATTGCCAATTATTCTAATCTTCCTTTCCCACAGAAGAACATACTCAGCACTACTTCAAAGTGACAGAATTATGGGACTTAAAAACCAGGACTTCTGATGTTCACTGTGTCTTGAAGTCTGAGTGTAGCTTAGCCTTATCTGGAGAACAGGGCTTGAGAACGAGCTGAAACATACCCCCTATCTCACTAGCCGCACATACACAGATGATGTGCAATGATGAGAAAGGAAAATAGTGGACACTCTCATACCAGAGGGGAAAGAAAAGGGGTTTGCCTGCTGACTATGAGTCACAGTCTTTTAAAGCCCCACTGAGAAGAGATTACGAGGTTTTCTACCCCACTGCGTGGAATGCTCTTTAGCTGTTCCCTAACTCTGTGACTCGGAAAGAACTCCTTTGTTGTTCTAACCTCTGGAAAAAACACTTCTTTTCAATATACTTTTTGCCACATCTTAAGTGGGTACAGGGGAATATTCAGTGTTGTTCTCTTAACCCATTTCCTTCTGACACACGGTTGAACATGGAAAGATCACTTAATGTCTAAAAGGACTGGCTGTTGACTCTTGAAAGTACTGTTTTCTCAAAATTTTCTGTAAAATTATTATCTGATTATAATCAGAGCTTTGGGCTAATAAATAAAAGTGGGATATTTTAAATACAGTTCTCTAAACTACTAGGTTTCTTTGTTCCAGTGTTCATATCTTGTCTTCTGATTCTGCGTTCTCTTCTTGATTTTGGGTTCTTTGAGACACTGTATGCAATGAGTCATTTGTTTAAACTAGCCAAGCCTGAGCAGAGTTACTGATTTAATACCTCTAATTTCCTCCATGTTCAGAGGTAATTTAAAGGTTTTAGTTGGTTTTTGTCTCACAAAATATTGCTTAATTTTACATTTTGTTGTTTAGGTTGAAAAAGTAATTCCTGGGCCATGCTGTTTCATTTGTCTTTTGTTTAGAAAGCTAATTCTCCCCTGAGCTCATAATTTTCATTCAAATTATTGCAAAAATATCTAGTGACAACTAATACACACAAGCAACACTTGACTTTCCCACATGCTCTCCTGCAGTTGTAAGCTCCTGGGAACATGAGCTATGTGTAATTGGGTTTTAGTAAATGTCTCATGCTTTCAATAATAAATGTCTCATGTTTTAAAGCACAGTTTTCATCTTTTCCACTTCTAGTATCCATTTTCTCACGAATAACCAGATATCACAGCCCTAAGATAGAATATTTTAATTAACAAGAGAAACAAAAAATTTTAGTTCACTGTTTGTGCTGATAAGGATGGTAAATTGTTAAGCCCTAATTTCAATGTTTAAAGCCACAGGGAGCACAAGTAGCTTACTTCTCTTTACACTAATAGTGTACAGTAATAACTTGCAGTTTATAAAAAGCATTCATGATATCATTGAAAAGAAAAGAAACAATTAATTAGATGGACTTAGAATGTAGAATATTTGAAGATTCACAAAGAGAGATTCATTCAGTGTTTATCTTTCTGGGTCCTGGTTATCTCACTCTGGATGGCTGTCTCCAGATCCATCCATTTATTTTAGAATTTCACAAATTTAATATTGTGTAAATATACCATTTTTCCTTTTCCATTCATCAGTTAATAGAACTGCTTATATTTTCTGTCTATTGTGAACAGAACAGCAGTGAATGTGGATGAGCAGGTGTCTTTATCATAGGATATGGAGTCCTTTGGGTATGTATCTAAGAATGGTAGAGTTG
Organism: Mesocricetus auratus; assembly: GCF_017639785.1. NCBI lineage: Eukaryota > Metazoa > Chordata > Mammalia > Rodentia > Cricetidae > Mesocricetus > Mesocricetus auratus. The sequence continues at coordinate 60,384,426 of NW_024429194.1, forward strand.
AATGATGTATATAGATCTAGGCCTAACTTTTTGTGGACCTTCCATGTTGACTTCCATAGTGGCTATACCAGATTCCACTCCCAACAGCACTGAATAAGTGTTCTCCTTTCCCCACATCCATGCCAGCATTTGTGTTTTTTTTTCTAATCGCCATTGACTCAAGTAAGATGAAATCTCAAAATAGTTTTAATTTGGATTTGTCTGATGATTAAAGATATTGAATTACTAAGAAAAATTTTCAATTTATATTTCTTCTTATAAAAACTTTCTGTTTAGTTTCATGCTCCATTTTAATTGGGTTATTTGTTTTCTTGATGTTTATTTTTTTCTGTCTTTATATGTTCTAGATAGTAACCCCTGCCATATATGTAGCTAGTAGAGATTTTCCCATTCTGTAGTCTACCTCTTCATCTGAGTGGTGGTGTTCTTTGCTGTAAAGACCTTTTTAAAAATTGATGATTATGTTGGTTTTAATACCTGCATAATGGGATCCTGTTCATAAAGTTCCATCCCTACTGATTTGCTTTAATTTTCTGGAAGGTACTATGCATGCTAACAGAAGATAAAATAATCATCAGTCTTATCCAGAGTCAAACCTCACAAACTACAATAATGGCTCTCTTGACATGATATGCCCACTGGTGCAATAATGACATGGAGCCCCATAATACTTCCAATATCAAATGGCACAGGATATACATTATTATTCCAAAATGAGGGGAAAGGAACATATTGAGGTAATACTGGACCAAAGCAAGACCAAAAAATCAACATGGCAAACTCTAAACTCTGCATTTATGACATCAAAGAGCTCTTCCAATATCCATCTCCTTTCAGTTTTGTTGATTGCAATGCACTTCTGTCTTGGACTGTGTCTTCATTAGGACTTTTATTGCTATGAAGAGACACCATGATGAAGACAACTGTTATAAAGAAAATATTTAATTGGAGTGACTCACTTAGAGTTTAAGGGTTCAGTCCATTATCGTTATGACAGGGATCATGGCAGAGGTCAGGCAGACATGGAGGTGGCAGACCATATTCTTCGCCAAAGAATGGTCTCTAGCTCACACACTACTATTCTTCCCCTCCATAACTTCTTGAGCCAGACTATAATAATGTGCATTGTTTTCAGTACCATTGTTTCCCATGCCCCTATTACTGTGGCTTAGTAAGCCCCACTTAAAACCTGCAAGTGTTTTCCTAATCCAAATTCCACATTCCACTAACAAGCATCTTGGTCAGGCCTGTCACAGCAATATCCAAGCCATGATAAAAGTCAATCACTATTATTGTAGATACTACTAACACTGCCCAGTGAGGGACTAGAAACTCCCTGAAAGTTTTCATGCAACTCATAGATTATGAGGGACATGGTGACTGCCAGGGCAATATGCAGAACTATGCTCAATTAAAGCATGAGGTCCTCAGGACACACAGTCCTTGGGGCTCTGCCTCTCCAAGACTCACTTGGGCATAGGACCCAACCATGCCCTATGAGCTCTAAAACTATTTGGTGGTCCCTTCACTTGGTACACAATAGGAAAAGATTTTCACCAATGAGACATGCATCTTTTTGGCAGGTAGGACCCACGTTCACAACTTCCTGAGAAATGTTGAATTTTATCTAAGCAGCAGAAATCTTTCTACAGTTCAGATTGAACCCATTGCTGGATATTTGCAATGTCTTTTGGGGTTTCAGTACTGGAGTTTCCATTGGATCTGACAGACAAAAAGCTAATCTTTGACCTATTTTGAGTTAACAATGTGTAAGGTATGATATATCTGAGGTTCATACACTTGCATTAGAACATTGCACTTTTCCAGTTTAATTTTTTATGCTATAATTACATCTTCCCCTTTCCTTTAATCCCTTCAGATTCACACATATACCCCTTATCCATCTACTACAAATTTATAAGTCTGCTCTTTATTAATTGATTTGGCATCCATATATGCGAAAGAAAAGGAGGCTCTTTGTGGATGGGGTAAATACCAAAAAAAGTTGGAAAAATAACAATAAGGATGTCTTTAAAAAGACACAAGGAATCATACTTTTAACAAACAAAAATACCCTATAATACATGTAATTCCATATATAAATACAAATATATTGTTTTAATGAACTTTTAAGCTGAATGTTACCTGTCCAAGAATTAAAGACCACCTAACTAAAATCCTAATATCAGATATAAAAAAAGTCCTCTTTTGAGTTGGTCTAGGCTGACAAAAGACTCTAAAATATATAACTATTGCTGTCACTCTCTGAGTACTAGTTTTCATGGTACCAGAAGGACCATGCAGGCTTTGAAGGGAAGGATGCAGTTAGTAGCTTGCATACCTTGCCAGTAAACAACAGCTCTCCAATTGGACTTAAAACCTACTCAACAAAAAGGAAATCATGCTTGGTGTGAGAAACCTAGCTAACTACTCAGTGCTAGTGAAATCATGGTTATTGGAGAAGAATCTAAAGCTACTAATTTACTAAACCAACATAATCCCCAATGACAACATATAAACACTTGTTCGTATATCCATAGATAAGTGTAATCTTCCACCACTTACGAAGGAAATGCAACCAATCAAAATATAGAGTTGTAGACCGCAGTTCCAGTGGATACATCTACAAAATACTCCTATACCTAAGGTTCAGGGAACAATGTGGAGGGCGGGGGGGAGAGAGATTGTAAGAGCCACAGGTTCAGGGAGTTTGCTGTAGACTGTGTCTCCTAGTAAAATCAGAAGCTGCACTCATAGTCTCACCAACATTACTGCCCAAACATGAGATGAACAAGGACAACACTAACAGATATGCCAAAGTGTAAAAGCCCATGAGACATCAACACCACACAAAGAACTGTAGGCAACTAATGAAAGCTAGGGGCAGAGATGATCCTCAGCTGAGAAGAGCACACCAATAGGCTTTCCAGTGTCATGCAGTTAGCCCCAAAAATAAATATACATGCAAGTAGCTTATATGATTGAGTGGGTTATGTTTAGGGATACACACACACACACACACACACACACACATACATATATATATATATATATATATATATATATAATTACAATTAGTGAAAAAAGAGCCAGAAATTTGAAGAAGACTTGGGCAGGGTGCATGAGGGGATTGGAGGGAAGAAAGGAAAGGGAGAAATGTTGTAATCATATTATAATCTCATAAATCAAATTTGAAAAGAATAGTAAGATATTCTTATGTGAAAATATGAGTCTCAAACACATCACATCTTACACACTGTGAACTTAAAATAGGTCAGAGATGTATAGGTAAAATATCTGTAAAACTTCTGTAAGAAAACTTTCAAAATGAAAATAAAATTTGACTGTATGTTAGTAGTTATTCCTCTCCAGATTATTTGTACATATACAAATAGCTGAGATACTGCTTAGATGATCCTTTTGAAACACTGATATATAAAATTAAATATTTATAGTTAATGACATAGATGCTTGGATACATCTGTCTTTACAGGGGTTGAAAATAAACAGCATTATAGTCCCAGTTTTCACCGTAAATGTTGGATTACACTTCAGTTTATCACTTAATCTCTCTTAGACATTGAGACCTTTAAAAAGAGAGCCAAAGGAATCTCGCTCTTTGAGACTGAATAGAACTAAATTTGAAACAAAAATAATCTGGAGGAATGTTTAACAAAATTAAGAAACACTATGCGGTTTCTTCTAAAGTTTCTAAGTTCTTTGGCTTATTTAGACCTCTAAAGTGAACTGGGAGACAGTGAAAACAGCAGACTGCACCAGAAGTTTCAGAGTCAAAGAAAAGCATCACATTTGCCTAAGTTTTAGACATTTTCATGCTCAATGAATACTCATTTGAAAAATACACACAATTCTACTTGTTTCTATAGATTTTCTTGCAAATAAATAGAAAATACTTAATTTGCTTTTACAAACTGCTCTCATTTATACACCAGCACCTCTATATTTGAATATATTGAACATATGTTTCTTGATTTTTTCCAATCACCCAGTAGCAATCAGAAAGTAAACATTTATATAGAAACAATCTCAATGAAAAGTGTAAGTCTATCATGGAATATAAATCACAACTATTACATACAAGTCTAATGCCTATTTAAACCCAAAGAAATTCCCAGAAAAAAAGACTCCTCTAGCTCTGACTAATGAGTTAAAAACATAAAGGTAAGGAAATGAGGATTACCTAAGTGTAAATGTACAGGAAGAAAACATGATTGATGATTTGTTTTCCATATCACTTCATTAAAATTTACAGGCAGCTATCACATGAAATGAGACATTTTCCCCTAAAGTGACCATTTATTTAAATTTCCTGTTACTGTTAATTAGTAAATTCACAAATTATGAACTGAAAAACAACACAGTAACATGAGTCTTTGGAAGATTCTAATTTAAAAATATAGATAATAGAAATGAAGATAAATTTTGTTCTAAAAATTGCATTTGTAGTACATAAACATGAATTCAAATTTTGGGAGCTAGAAATAAAGTCCGTTCAGAGTTTTAAGTAATATGTTGTTTTGAACAAGTAGAAATAATTAGTAGAAATAACAAGTAGAAATAATTGATTGTGGTCTTGGTCATAGAATACAATCCATAGTTTAAAACTTCTGTAAGCAAATTTTCCCACAAGGCAAGTCACACTAATATTCCAGGTAGTATTTTTTTTGAGTTCAAGAACATTGTATCTAATCCCATCTAAGTCAAATTTCTGTAGCTTGATGCTATTTCATTAGCAGTTGACACAGGGACATGGAAGCCAGTGGCATCTCTTCACAGCCATGTGGCAGGTTTCTTTAAACACTGTGTGCAATTCTACCTCAACCCACAAAAGAGAAAAGGTGAAGCTGGGAGAAATAGAATGAGTGCTGAAAAGTTACAGTTAGATGTCAGCAAAGAAGACACCTTGGACTTTTTTTGTGTTTGATAGTATTTTAATTCCTTCTTAATATTACAATCATTAAAACATTATTTTGATACCCATGCACATGACTTAAAATAAGCAAAAATCATTGTTTGAAAGTATCAGATTATTTTTAATACTTATGTATATACATTGCTATCTCCTCTCCTCTCATCCTCTTTCCTATCACCTCTCCTCTGTCACCCCCATCCACTTCTTCACTTCTTTTCAGAAAAGGGCAGGCCTTCCATGGATATCAACAAAACATGGCATACCAAGTAGTTGTTAAGACTAACCATATCCCATTGTATTAAGGCTGGGCAAGGCAACCCAGTATGAGGAGCAGGGTCCAAAAAACCAGCAAAAGAGTCAGAGGCAGCCTTGCTACCACTTTAGGAGTCCCACAAGAAAATCAAGCTACAAGACTACAACATACATGTAGAGGTCCTAGGTCAGTCCCATGCAGGCTCCTGGTTGGCCATTCAGTCTCTGCCAGTGCCCATGAGCCTAAGATTGTTGATTCTGTGGATTTTCTTGTGATGTCCTTGACCCTCTTGGCTCCAACAATCCTCCTCCCATTTTTCAGCAGGATTCCCAGAACTTAGACTAATGTTTGGCTGTGGGTCTCTGCATCTCTTTGGATGGTTTATAAATTAGAAAAATATTACTTGTATCAAGGGACAATTGTGAGAAATGTGAGTTCATATACCAAATACCAGGCTGTGATATAAAAGTAACATAAGCCTGGGCAAGTGCCAGCTGTCAGCCTTCCTGGATTTTGAGGGGTCATTTTACAAAGAATTGATTTCTAAAACATCTTACTGGGGCTGGAAAAATGGCTCAGAAGTAAAGTACACTAGATCCTTCTCTAGGGGAGTTGAGCTCCATTCCCAGCATGAACATGGTGGCTAACACCACCTCTGACTCCACTTCTGGGAGACTTGACATACTCTTCTGGCCTTCACAGGTACTGCACACTTATGCTGTTCATGCATCCATATAGGCAAACACTCAGGCACATACCTTAAAAATAAAAAGAATAAGCATTTCTTTCTTTTGTAACATATTCTCACCTAAACTGGCGTTCATTCTCACATTGGCATTACTTTATTTGTACTGCTGTTTATTTACAATGAGGAGAAATAAAGAAATGTTATTCATCCCTGGTCAGGTACTAACAAAGCAAAGAAACTATTCCAGAATTGTTGAATGCATGAGTCTATCAGCGTTATAACAGGAACATGGGTGACTCAAAAGCAGCTTCATCACTGAAAAACTCAACAAAAGCATAAACAATGACTTATAAAACCTGTATAGCTGAAGTCCTAACCTCAACTGACCTTCTAAAACATCCCACAAGACTTAAGGAACAGCATTGGCAGTAGTGAACAGGTGGAATCACACAAACATCTAGTGGTTTTCCCCATCTTCTGAAAGAACATAAAACTTTGTCACTGTCTTAGTTCAGATTTCGATTCCTGCAATAAAACACCATGAACAGCAAGTTGAGGAGGAAAGGGTTTATTCAGCTTGCACTTCTGTACTACTGTTTATTACCAAAGGAAGTCAGTACAGAAACTCAGGCAGGGCAGGACCCTGGAGGCAGGAGCTAATACAGAGGTCATGGAGAGATGTTGTTACTGACTTGCTCAGACTTCTTATAGAACCCAGGACCTCCAACCCAGGAATGACATTACCCACAGCTGGACTCTTCCCCTATCCATCAGTAATTAAGACAATATTTCACAGTCAGATCTTATGGAGGCATTTTCTCAACTGAGGCACCTTTCTCTCTGATGACTCTAGCTTGTGTCAAGTTGACACACAAAACCGGCTAGTATAGGTATCAAGGAGTCACTATACTACTTTCTCTTCTTCTGTTACTAAGACTATAGGGACAAGAGTCAAAGATACCTGTAAGTCTCCAGAGCAATCTGTACTTCATGATAGTGATAACCACCCAGGCCCACAGGACATAGCTACACTACAGCATTCTGTCATTACCTTCAGCTGTATAGTGCTCACATGTTTCCTAAGTAAAAAATATGCATTTAAAAGTTAGTCTACAATAAATGGTATGGTTATATTAATAGATTGCTCAAATAAAATGTATGTATAAGATGTCTGATATTTTCAAAATATAATACTGGTTTGTACATCTTTTATTGTTGGTCATGTTAAACAATGTTGTATTTGTTCATTTTGTTACTATAAAATACTTGATGAAGGAAAGTAGGGACAGTAGCTATATGCATTAATTATGATAATTACAATTTTATAAAAATGAGAGAGTGAATAAAAAATTTACTAATGAGAATTATTTAGCACAAAATTGCATCAGGAAAGGAATTTCTGGCTTGGATTTAAGTGGAATAGTTTATCCTTTTAGGGAATAAGCTAGAAAACATTTGCCCAAAGAAAATTTGAATGAATGCCATACTAGACTTTCACATGGAAAATATATTTGTTCATTTTAATTGCAATTTTCTGTGTAGTATTCATCTAAACTACTGATTCTACATAAAGAAAATTGAGATCAATTGAGTTTCTATTAGTTTTCAAGTTCTGTGTAAAAAGTGAAACAAACTTAATTTCTTAAAACAATATATTTGAAGTAGGAAAAAGTCTGTCAGTTAGAAAACTTATAAGATTGTAACCTAGGTTTCAATCAGAGTACCACAAAACTGAGGTACAGTTTTCTTCTGGGGTACTGGGGGAGCTCATCCTTGTCTCCCAACGCTGTATACCTTCATCTCCCACTGTCAAGTTCAGGTCCTACATATTATAATAACTATGGGCTCAGTGATGTTTGGTATTTTCAAACCCACAATGGCATCATAAAGATTTCCCTGTGATTTCAGTTTTATGCTGGAGAGGATGTGGGGCAAAGGGAACACTCCTCCACTGCTGGTGGGAGTGCCAACTTGTACAGCCACTTTGGAAATCAGTATGGAGATTCCTCAGGAAAATTGCAAGACCCAGCAATTCCACTCTTAGGCATATACCCAAAAGAGGCACATTCATACAACAAGGACGTCTGTTCCACTATGTTCATAGCAGAATTATTTGTAATAGCCAGAACCTGGAAGCAACATAGATGCCCCTCAACTGAAGAGTGGATAGAGAAAATGTGGTACATTTACACAATGGAGTAATACTCATTGGAAAAAAAAAACAATGGAATCTTGAAATTTGCAGGCAAATGAACAGCACTAGAGGAAATCATCCAGAGGGAGACAACCCAGTCACAAAAAGACAAACATGGTATATACTCACTCAAATATGGATTTTAGGCATGAATCAGGGGAGTGACAGCCTACAATCCCACTGACAGAAAGTCTGCGAAACAGGAAGGACCCTAGGAGAGATATGCATGATACCTCAGAGAAGGGGAATGAGCCAAGATCTCCTGAGCAGATTGGGAGCATGGGGGGAGGGGAGAGAGGGCAGGGAAAGATAGAGGGGGAGAAGAGGAGAGGAGAGAAGGACATGGGGGAGCAGGAAGGATGAGTGACTGGTGGAGAGGAGAGCAGGATTAGAGATACCTTAATAAAGGGAGCCATTATAGGTTTGAGGAGAGATCTGGCACTAGTGAGATTACCAGAGATCTACAAGGATGACACCAACTGAAAAATGAAGCAATAGTGAAGAGACTATCTTAAATGCTCATCCCTGATAATGAGTTTTTCTTTTTTATAAGAACTCACAAACAAATCTTGTCTTTTAGTCATATTTTATGAGTAACTTAGATTTCCTTGTGGGACCATTGGAATGATTTATCTTGCTTAGAGTCAACTGTGCCATATAACATGCTCAAATCATAGTAATAGCATCTATTCAATATAAGCAATAGTATTTACCTGAGGTCTGTACCATTACAAAGAAAAATTTAAAATAATATGATCATATTTAATAGCATTTATTTTATGTTCTTTAAGAGAATAGCTGTCATATAGTTAACATTAATATATTGAAAACAAAGCAGAAAAACTCTGCTCATAACCCTTATTAAACTTTTAAATAACTACAATTTAAAGAAGTTATGACTAGTATAAGAAGATGTAGTCATTAATGGAGCTCAAATTAGAGTTAACATCTCTGGTTCCATAACTGAGTTTACTTTGTTAAATTTTTTTCAGTATGTAAATGTTTTATTTTAATGTCCAGAGTGTGCAGTGAAGGGCTGGTGTGCCCTCCTGACCTTGGCAAATTTTAACATCTTTCATCATCTCATACCTTCATCTACAGTGGTAACCAATTGATATTGTGTTTATTCTATAATAAACGACCTCAGTAAGTGATCATTGTAAATATTGTTGAAAACTAATAAGACAATAAATAAAAGAAGCAACTTTATTAATACGTCTCTAGTAATGACATAGAGGCATAGTAAAAGACTCCTTGAAATAAAGAAATACAGGGTACAGCCCTGGCCTTGCAATGGGCTGCCTCTGGACAAGTTGTTGAACTTCCTCTAACTTTTAACCTTACCTTTCATATTTTAATAAATTAGAAAAGTATTCTCAGCCCCATGAATTTTATTATTATTAAGGTATTCAAGAAGAAAATGAGAAGCCAAAAAGTATATTAGATTGGATAAGATAATTATCTTCCTTAACAGTTATATAAATATGAGAATAAATAGAAGATTAAGTATAACGATCAGAGGGAGAATTTCAACAACCTATTTAAATTTTAAAACTAAATCTGACATAAATTTTCCATATCATTTCTTCATAGATCTGGGAGAGTTAGAATTAATTATTATAGCTCTCTTCAGTTTTCAAAGATTTCTCAAAATCAACATTATTCCATTAAATATGATTCACACAGCCTAGCAGCCAACATTGTTGGAAATATTCATGTGGACTATGGGTAATAATCTTGGTATCTGGATTCAACTTCAAAGAATTTGAGCCAAGGAAAACTTTTCATCAAAACTAAGAATGCTAGATTTATTTTTCTAGCTTAGCAGAGTTCTTTAATATAACACAAAAGATTTTTATCTTTATCAAGGGTCTATTTAAACATAATTATAAAGTATATATTCTCAAATGAAAAATTGTATGTTTTAGAAAATATTTAAAGTAACAATCCAATGCACTTATTTGTTACTAGATATTATTGTTGTACTGGACAGAAAAGTGCAGATCTGATCTAATCTGGGCATTTTAATAGGTGAGGACTGATATGGTTGGTTCATTTGGGGATAGAGACATCCTAATCTAGGGCTCCTACTTCGTTTTTAACATACATTTTGTCCTATCATAGAAGTATGAAAAACATAAAACATAACAAAACATTATATTAACCATCTGAAGCTGTAAGCAAAGTTCCAATTAAATGCTTTCTTTTATAATAGCTTCCATGATCATAGTGTTCCTTTATAGTGATAGAGCACCGACTAAAACAGTTTTAAATTTCCCTTTTGGTTTGAAAATATTTTCCAATTTATTAGAATTAACGAACTCAAATATTGATAATTATTCTTTCAGAAATTCTAAACTGATCAAACCAATTTTCTTCATTGTCATCAACCCTTTAAATTTAGCTATGACTTTTGGGATATATCAGTGAAGGCCTATGAGATGGCTCAGTAGATAAAGTTCTTGCTGCTCTGTAATTGATGGTTCCTGTCCTGACCATTTGGTCTGAAATAATCACTCAGAGGCTTATATAAATTGCAAATTCTTGGTTGACAGCTCAGGCTTGTTACTATCTAACTCTTATGCTTTAAGTTAGCCCATATTCCTTATTTATTTTCGGCCACATGGCTATACCTTTATTAGCATGGTATGTTCAGCTCCTACTCCCTCTGACTCTTGCTGATAACTTCTGACTGCACCCTACTCTTTCCCATCATCCTTAGTTTGGTCACCCTGCCTATACTCTCTGCCTGGCTGTTGAGAAATCATCATTGTATTATACCAATTCAAGTGATAAATCTTTACAGTGTACAAGATTATTTGCAGCATTTCCCTCCTTTTGTCTAAATAAAAAGGAAAGTTTTATCTTTAAAATAGTAAGATTATATACAATAAAAACAGTTACCAAGTAAGAACTATAGTTACAATATTCAGCCTATTTGAATTGGCAAAACTAGAGAAAATATTAATCTATCTTGGTGAGTCTAATGTTTTATATCTAGTTTATTTTCTATTATAACTAAGAAAACTATAATTATAACTATTTAGTCTTCAACTCTGTCAAAGACCCCAGAAGAGTGAAATGTTATGTAATGACAGAGACATCAAGATGCCTGGATAGTCGTTCAAAGTTCCTCTGTAACACTGGGGCATCCATCTCTGGCCTACAGGCCTGTATCTGACAGAATTTCCTGTGAAGCGAGGAATTTTGGAACACTTTCTATTGTGTCCTGCTTGTCAAATTTGGACATCATACTGTCAGCAGTTGAGGAAATGGTAGTTTCTTGCTCAGTGTCTAGCTTTTAACATAAAGAAAACAACTTCATATGGAGTTTCTTTGATGCCAATCATCCTGTCAAGAAGTTTTAGTTCTTAAAATATTTTAAGTACAATATTCTGTAGGTCTCTGAAGTGTTTGAAGATTGACTCCCTATCTGAAATAATGTATCTGTATGACTTTGAAAAACCTAACATGACTATAAGTTTGCTATTATAGTTGAGTATTAATCTGTATTTTTTAAATTATACATTACATTTTTAAATGAGCTGCATAAACATGATACCCTAAACAAGAGTTTCTACTCTTGTTTATTTCTATATACACACAGTATAACAAAATTAAGTTTAAATATGTATCAATAAACCAAATTCATGCCAGTGTAAAGTATGTAAGATTAGTAGTTGTTATGGCCATAGTTCTCTAGACTACTTTCTTTTGATTGGGGGCACTGGTAATCTTTGAGGGACCCTAAGAAAATTTAAGATCATGTCCAAATCCTGACCTGAGTATTTTATGAGGCTGGAGCATGTTAGTCAACAGCCTGAAGCTGTTCTGGTTGCAGAACTCAGAGAAAATTGCAACAGAAGTGCTCTGAAACATTAGATTATCTGGACTATGCATGCCTATTGGAGACTTTTCAGGAGTCTTCCTGGATCATCCCTTGTTTTTCTTAACCCAGAATAAACCCAGAGCCTCTCATTTCCTGTGGAAACAAAAGCAAAACCGATACCCTCAAATAACATTATTTTTACTTAAATTTTGAAGTCGAGATAATTTTAAAATGTATAGGTTGAGTTAATACAGCCGTTTTCATAATTCAAGCTCTTACCAGTCAAAAAATTTAAAGTCAGCACAATAATATGCAGAATCCAGACCCACTGTATATTTTCCATCTTTACATGGCTTATTATATTTTTATTACCCTATTTCATTTTTTAAAGAGTTCTCTACTCTTTTTCATTTCTCTCCCAAGCCCACATATATTTTTAAACATACTGTAACCTGTTTAGAATTTTTGTTTGTTGTTGGTTTTGTCTAAATCTTTCTTTCTGCATTTCTTTACCTTTTACTGACAGCATGAGGCTTTAAACTATGGCTTTTAAATTACAGCTTTGAGAGCTGGCTTTGTCCTGCTCCTTGGTCCCTTGAAAGGGTAGTCTCATGGTGGAGGTATGTTTACCACCAGCTCTGGGTACCATGTTTACCACCCCAACTCTGGAAAGTTTCTGGGTCCATGCTGCCATTGAGTAGTGTGCCTGCCACCCGCTGCTCATAAACTCCGTTTAAGTGTTTGGTAACAGGTCCTCTGAAAAGAGCTGCCCATTTTTGCGACTATCACCAAGCCAGAAAGCCATCTTTTAATGGTAGTAGAGAAATTCTGCTACCAAGAAGCTGTACTTGACCCATTCTTGTGTGTCTAGAATCCTTTTTAAAGCTTGTCAGGTTTTATGTGGAAATTTGGCCACACCTTGGAACACCCTATGTAACTGGATGCTTCCTGTCACTACTGCCCAGTCTCAAATAATCACTCAGAGGCTTATATTAATTGCAAATGCTTGGATGATAGCTCAGACTTGTTACTAGCTAACTCTAATACTTTAAGTTAACCCATATTCCTTATTTATTCTCCGCCATATAGCTATAACTTTATTAGCATGGCATGCTCATCTCCTGTTCCCTCTGCATCTGACTGGTGACTCCTGACTTCACCCTTCTCCTTCCCACCCTACTTAGTTTGGTTACTCTGCCTGTACTTCCTGACTGACTACTGACCTATCAGTGTTTTGTTAAACAATTCAAGTGACGAAACTTTAAAGTGTATAAGAGGATTATTCTATAGCACTGCTTAATCCTCACATCTGAACTTCATACATACATACAAAAGAGACCCAAATACAAAATGGAAAGAAAATGGACTCTGTAAAGTTTTATTCTAACTTCTATATGTACTCTTTGTTACACATGTGAGCCCCAACATTTATGCACAGAGTAACAATTGATAAATAAAAATTTTACAAATGTATCAATTAAGTAAGGTCACCCTAGTTCCCCTGCAAAAGTGTTTGATGAACTATTGCCTCTCCTAACCAAGTGGTCTCTCCTGTTCGAATCTAATCTTTGTAAATCTTGATGGTATGCATAGCTTTTCTTTTCCTGAGGAAACAAAAGCAAAACTTCATCCCCAATGTAACACATATCCTGGTTTCCATTCAGAGATCAACACATCTTTAAAGTATACAGGTTAATTTAATTCAGCAGGTTTTTTTTCTAGTATCCAGTGTCACTCCCTAGCTGTTATTTGTTTCTCATTATCAAAAGTTAATAAAGCATTGTGTAATCTATCTCTGGGGTGGAACATGAATAATAAAAACCCAGAGACAGATATTGGGCTTCAAGTTGAAGATCAGAGAAGCAAAGCTGCAGCCACTAGCTCTTACCTCTACATCTGACCCAAATGGGTGATCCTGTCTCTATAAACACTCAGAATGCAATGCTCTCCATGAGTCTCCAGAGGCAAATGCAATACCTTCACATGAGACCTTTCGCTTCTTCCTTTCTTGGATTAAAGGTGTAATCTCTGTCATTCGTTTAGACTGAATTCACCTTGGGTGGCCTTGAACTCACAGAGATATATCTGCCTATGACTTGAGTCCGGGATTAAAGGTATGTGCCACCACTGCCTGATCTCTATGACTTGTGGCTAACTTTGCATTCTGAACCCTCAGGCAAGCTTTATTAAATAATATATCACCACATCAGGGGTGTCTTATTACCCCTTTATGTTTTAGCTCAGGTAGAATATTTTTATTTATTTGTGTTCTACTTGTTCTTTCTCATTTATATCTGCATAAAAGTAATCACTTGTAAATATATGACACAGGCAACATTAAGCTTTCTTGAAATCTCCTCTGCTAAGGAAATTAATTCAAAACAACACTCTTCAATTTAACCTCAAGCAAATTTTTAATACAAAAGGTGGGGAGCAAGTCACCTTTGCCAGCTATCACAAGAATGGTCTCTAGCCCAGTTGCTACTGTTGTTTTCTTTATATATATATTTTAAATTTAAATTTAAATTTAAATTACAAACAAGGTTGCTTCACAAGTCAATTCCAGGTCCCTCTCTGCTTCCCGTCCCTCCTCCCGTGCCTTCACAACAACCACCCCAATATCCCCTCATTTTCCCCAGAGAGGGTGAGGCCCTCCATGGGGGTGTCCATAGTCTGTCATTTCATCCAGGGCAGGGCATAGACCCTCCAACAAGAGTTCAAGGTGAGAGTGCATCTCTCATTGTTGGATGGGAGTCCAAAGTCCATTTGTATACCCGAGATGAATACTGATCTACTACCCAAGGCTCAATAGATTACCTAGGCCTCCTCACTGATACCCACATTCAGGGGGTCTTGATCAGTCCCATGCTGGATTCCCAGGCATCAGTCTGGGATTCAAGAGTTAACCCTTGTCAGGTCAGCTCTTTCTGGGGGTTAAACCAGCCCAGTCTTAATGCCTTTGGTTATCAGTCCTCCCTCTCTGTCACTGGATTTCTTGAGTTCAGCTCAGTGCTTAGCCATGGGAGTCTGCCTCTTCTTCCATCAGCCACCGAATGAAGGTTCTGTTTCCCAGAGTCTCTGGCCATGGGATTGTAGGCTGGCACTCCCCAGATCTATGTCTAAAATCCATATATGAGAGAGTACATGCCATGTTTCTCTTTTTGTGACTGGGTTACCTCGCTCAGGATGGTTTCTTCTAGTGTCATCCATTTGCCTGCAAATTTCAGGATTCCATTGTTTCCTTTTGCTGAATAGTAGTCCATTGTGTAAATGTACCACATTTTCTCTATCCACTCTTCGGCTGAGGGGCATCTAGGTTGCTTCCAAGTTCTGGCTCTTAACAAATAATGCTGCTATGAAAATAGTGGAATAGACATCTTTGTTGTATGAATTGGCATCTTTTGGATGCATGCCTAAGAGTGGAGTTGCTGGGTCTTATGGTGGGTTTATTCCCATTTTTCTGAGGAATCTCCATACTGATTTCCAAAGTGGCTTTACAAGTTGACACTCCCACCAGCAGCGGAGGAGTGTTCCCCTTATACCACATCCTCTCCAGCATAAATTGTCATTGGTGTTTTTGATTTAAGCCATTCTGACAGGAGTGAGATGGTATCTCAGAGTTGTTTTGATTTGCATTTCCCTGATGGCTAAGGATGTTGAGCACTTTCTCAAGTGCCTCTCAGCCATTTTAGACTCCTCTATTAAAAAGTCTCTATTTAGCTCAGTAGCGCACTTTTTAATTGGATCCTTTGGTGCTTTGGAGACTTGCTTCTTGAGTTCTTTGTAAATTTTGGAGATCAGCCCTCTCTCAGATGTGGGGTTAGTGAATATATTTCCCATTCTGTGGGCTGCCTTTTTGTCTTGGTGACTGTGTCCTTTGCCTTGCAGAAGCTTCTCAGTTTCAGGACGTCCCATTTATTAATTGTTGATCTCACTGTCTGTGCCACTGGTGTTATGTTCAGGAAGTGGTCTCCTGTACCAATTCTTTCAAGGGTACCACCCACTTTCTCTTCTAAGAGGTCCAGTGTGGCTGGATTTATGTTGATGTCTTTGATCCATTTGGACTTAAGTTGGCGATAAACATGGATCGATCCGCATTCTTCTACATGCCAGCATCCAGTTATGCCAGCACCATTTGTTGAAGATGCCTTCTTTTTTTTTTGTATATTTTTAGCTTCTTTGTCAAAGATCAGATATTCGTACGTGTGTGGGTTAATATCCGGGTTTTCAATTCGATTCCATTGGTCTACCTGTCTATTTTTGTGCCAATACCATGCTGTTTTCAGGACTATAGCTCTATAATAGAGCTTGAAGTCAGGGAAGCTGATACCTCCGGACACTGCCTTGTTGAACAGGGTTGTTTTGGCTATCCTGGGTCTTTTGTTTTTCCATACAAAATTGATTATTGTTCTTTCAAGGTCTGTGAAAAATTGTGCTGGGATTTTAGTGGGGATTGCATTGATCTGTAGATTGCTTTTGGCAGGATTGCCATTTTTACTATATTGATCCTACGTATCCAAGAGCATGGGAGATCTTTCAATTTTCTGAGGGCTTCTTTAATTTCTTTCTTTAAAGACTCAAAGTTCTTGCGATACAGGTCTTTCACTTGTTTGGTTAGCATTACCACAAGGTGTTTTATGTTGTTTGTGGCAATTGTAAAGGGTGATGTTTCTCTGATTTCTTTCTCAGCCCTATTATCATCTGTATATAGTAGGGCTACTGATTTTCTTGAGTTGATCTTGTAGCCTGCCACTTTGCTGAAGGTGTTAATCAGCTGTAAGAGTTCCCTGGTAGAGTTCTTTGGGTCATTTATGTAAACTATCACATCATCTGCAAATAGTGAAAGTTTGACCTCTTCCTTTCCAATCTGTATCCCCTTGATCAACTCTTGTTGTTGTATGGCTCTGGCTAGAACTTCAAGTACAATATTGAAAAGGTATGCAGAGAGTGGACAGCCTTGTCTTGTTCCTGATTTTAGAGGAATTGCGTTGAGTTTCTGTCTATTTAGTTTGATGTTGACTGTTGTTTTGCTGTATACAGCTTTTATCATGTTTAGGTATGTTCCTGTTATCCCAGATCTCTCCAAGACCTTTATAATGAAGGGGTGTTGGATTTTGTCAAAGGCTTTTTCAGCATCTAGTGAGATGATCATGTGATTTTTGTTTTTCAGCTTGTTTATATGATGGATTACATTGATGGATTTTCGTATGTGGAACCATCCCTGTATCCCTGGGATGAAACCTACTTGATTGTGGTGAATGATTGTTTTGATGTGTTCTTGGATCTGATTTGCCAGTATTTTATTGAGTATTTTTGCATCAATGTTCATGAGGGATATTGGTCTGAAGTTCTCTTTCTTAGTTGTGTCTTTGTGTGGCTTGGGGTCACACAAGGTTATTGAAGCCTCATAGAAAGAGTTTGGCAAAGACCCTTTTGCTTCTATTGCGTGGAATACTTTGAGAAGAATTGGTATAAGCTGTTCTTTGAATTTCTGGTAGAATTCTGCACTGAGGCCATCTGGACCTGGGTTTTTTTTTTCCGTTGGGAGAATTTTGATGACTGCTTCTATTTCTATAGGGGTTATTGGTCTATTTAGATTGCTTATCTGTTCTTGATTTAATATTTTGGCAGGTGATAGCTATCCAGGAAGTCGACCATTTTCTTTAAATTTTCGAATTTTGTGGAGTACAGGTTTTCAAAGTATGACATGATGATTCTCTGAATTTACTCAGAGTCCGTTGTTATGTCCCCCTTCTCATTTCTGATTTAGTTAATTTGCATGTTCATACTCATTTGTTTGATAAGTTTGGACAAAGTTTTGTCTATCGTGTTGCACTTCGTTGCACTGATTTTTTGTATTGTTTTCCTAGTTACTACTTTATTGATTTCAGCCCTCAACTAGATTATTTCCTGGCATCTACTCCTCCTGGGGGAATTTGCTTCTTTGTATTCTAGAGCTTTCAGCTATGCTGTTAATTCTCTAGTATAACTATTCTCCAGTTTCTTCATGTGGGCACTTAGTGCTATGAACTTCCCCCATAGCACTGCTTTCAAAGTGTTCCATAGGCTTGGTATGTTGTTTCTTCATTCTCATTGAATTCTAGGAAGTCTTTAATTTCTTTTTTTATTTCTTCTTTGACCCAGGAATAGTGCAGTTGTGTATTATTCAATTTCCATGAGTTTGTAGGTTTTCTGCAATTTGTGTTGTTGTTGAATTATAATTTTAACACATGGTGGTCTGATAAGAAGCATGGAGTTATTCCAATTTTTTTGTACCTGCTGAGGTTTGATATGTGGCCAAGTATGTGGTCGATTTTTGAGAAGGTTCCATGTGGTATTGAGAAGAAGGTATATTCTTTTTAATGTGGATGAAATGTTCTATAGATGTCTCTTAATCCCAGTTGGGTCATTACTTCTATTAGACCCTTTGATTCTTTGTTGAGTTTCTGTCTTGTATTCCTGTCTAGTGGAGAGAGTGGGGTGTTGAAGTCTCCCACTATAACTGTGTGGGGCTTTATATGTGATATAAGTTTTAGTAATATTTCTTTGATGTTCAGAATAAAAACTTCATCTTGGTGGATTTTGCCTGAGATGAGTATGTAATGACCTCCTTCATCTCTTTTGATTGATTTTATTTTAAAGTCTAATTTGTTAGATATTAGGATTGCTACCCCTGCTTGTTTCTTGGGTCCTTTGATTGGAAAATCTTTTCTCAACCTTTAACTCTCAGGTAATGTCTGTCTTTGACGGTAAGGTGTGTTCCTTGTATGCAGCAGAAGGATGGGTTCTGTCTATGAATCCATTCTGTTAGCCTGTGTCTTTTTATGAGTGAGTTAAGGCCATTAATGTTGAGGGATATTAATGACCATTGATTGCTCATTCTTCTTTGGTTTGGAATGGTTGTTGTTGATAGAATTTTGTGTGGAATTCTACCCCTTTGTTTTTTTGGCTGTTGGTAAAGTGGGATTATCTAATGTCTATGTTTTTCTGGTTGTAGTTAACTTCCTTGGGTTGGAGTTTTCCTTCCAGAACTTTCTGTAGGGCTGGATTAGTGGGTTTGTATTTCTTGAATCTAGTTTTGTCACGGAGTATCTTGTTTTCTCCATCTATAGGGATTGAGAGCTTTGCCGGGTAAGTAGTCTGGGCTGGCATCCATGGTCTATTAATGTTGGTAGAATATCTATCCAGGACCTTCTGGCTTTCAGAGTTTACATGGAGAAGTCAGGTGAAATTCTGATAGGTTTGCCTTTATATGTTACTTGGCCTTTTTCCTTAGCTTCTCTTAATATTCATTCTTTATTCTGTATATTTGGGGTCTTGATTATTAAGTGGCGAGGGGACTTTTTTTGTGATCCACTCTATTTGGTGTTCTGTAAGCTTCTTGTACCTTCATTGGCATGTCTATCTTAAGGTTAGGAAAGGTTACTTCTATGATTTTGTTGAATATGTTTTCTGCCCCTTTGAGGTGGTTTTCTTCTCCTTCTTCTATACCTATTAGTCTTAGATTTGGTCTTTTCATGGTGTCCCATATTTCCTGGATATTTTGTGTTAAGGATTTGTTGGACTCAAGATTTTCTTTGGTTGATGAATCCATTTCTCCTAGTGTATCTTCAACATCTGAGATTCTCTCTTCCTTCTCTTGTATTCTGTTGTCAATGCTTGTAAAGGTAGTACCTGACCATTTGCCCAGCTTTTCTATTTCCAGCCTTTCTTCTGATTGTTTTGTTTTTATTGTCTCTATTTCAGTTTTCAACCCTTGCACTGTGTGAATTGTTTCTTGCAATTTCGGTTTATCTTTTCTTCCATTTTTTGCATTTTATGAATTTTTTGGTTTGTTCTTCCATTTCTTATATTTTTTGGTTTGCTGTTTCCTTCATTTCTTGCATTTTTTGGTTTGTTTTTTTCATCCATTTCTTTGAGGGAGTTTCCTATATCCTCTTTTAGGGCCTCTATCATTTTCATGGAGGTGTTTTTAAGGTCATTCTCTTCTGCTTCATTTGCATTGGAATGTTGAAATCTTGCTGGTGTGGAGTCTCTAGAATCTGGCAGTGTCATATTTGTTTTTCTGTTGCTGAGTGTGTTTTTGTATTGTCTTTTTCCCATCTCCTCTTCTAGTGGGTGCAGGAAGAGCCCCTTATTGGTTTGGTGGTTAGGGGACCAGAGTTCCCTTTCGGTGGGTGCTAGCAAGTCCAATGCTCTGGTAGTTCTTCTATTCCTCATCCTAGTTCTGTTCCCGTGGTTGGAGAAGAAGACCAGGAATCTGGGGTGCTTAGCCTCCCACCTGTTCCCCTGGTCCCTTTGGTGGAAGAAAAAACTTGGGATCTGGGGTGCTCCTGCCAGGATGGGAAGCTCTCTGGCTGTCCCCAGTCACTGGAAGGTCTTGTTTATCTGGATCTGCTGTTTTCCTGGTCTCTTTGGTGGAAGAGAAGACCTGGGATCTGGCATGTTTGGCTCTGGGATGGGAAGTTCTGTGGAAATTCCCAGGAAATCCCCAGGCACTGGAATGCAGGCCTAGATGCAGGGCCTGTTTTACTTGGTCCCACAGGACCAGCTGGTCCCCTGGTCTCATTGGTGGAAGAGAAGACCTGGGATCTGGCATGTTTGGCTCCCACTGGGATAGGAAGCTCTGTGGCTGTCCCTAGTCACTGGAAGGCACGCCAGGATGTGGGGCCTTCTTTACCTGGATCTGCTGGTTTCCTGGTCTCTGCTACTGTTGTTTTCTTCTGAAGTCTTTTGAACTAGACCTCCATAATACTTATTGCTCTCCTCACTACTCTCTTCCAAGATCCATGGCCCATTAAGACCTGCTTATAGTGCTTATAGTGTTAGGAAGCAATTCATGTCATTGACAATTATAAGACAAAGACGGAGGGTTTATCTGATGCATACTTTGCTGATTTGCCCACTTGTATCATTAATTAATTGTGGCAGGTGTAGAAAAAGTGTTTCAAATACATTCAATAAAATAGGTAACCTGAATGCAATACATTATTTTGTGAGGAAAAAATAAAGTAAAACAGTCTAGAGAAGACAAGCTGGTTTTCCAAATTTAATCAAATAACATGGATGGAGAACAGACACTCCATTCCCTTCATTGTGCTGGAAATATGTAGTCTTTCTTCAGTTAATTGGTATTAAATAACTGTTAGTTCAGTTCAAGAAAAACAATCTACAAATCCCTGAATACATCCCTTTTGATCATGTACTTCCTTCCAACAACATAGTCATGCAAATTCCTGCCAATTTATGAGGTGGGATCTAGAAGGTATATAAATACTGATGAGGAATGCATGAATGCATATGTTTTCATAAGTGACCTAAATAATTTAAAATATAAAGTCTTTGGTAATGAAAGGAATGGAAAATGTGTCTCTCCCTCAAGGACAGGATTTATTTGCCTGTTCCTTTGATTTACATACAGGGTAAATTGTTTAAATATTTTAGGAAGAATGACAAAGCCAACTTATAAGGACACAAAATATCTAATTTGTCTTTTTTGTAAAACATCAACAAAGCATTATATAACAATCTCTAATACTACTTGAAAATAATAATAATGCAAATTTAATGGTTGAGCATAAAAATAAATATCTGATAGGATCTACTTTTAAAACTCATACAATTCTTAGAGAATGAACTAGATAAATCTCTGTGAAGTAAGATGCATAACACCACAATTTCTGGCAAGTTCTCAGTTAGGGCCTTAAATGTATATTTTTCCTTTTTTTTTTCATTAAAATGTGCAATACTAGGCGTTGGTGGCACCTGCCTTTAATCCCAGCACTCGGGAGGCAGAGGCAGGTGGATCTCTGTGAGTTCGAGGCCAGCTTGGTCTACAAGAGCTAGTTCCAGGACAGCCTCCAAAGCCACAGAGAAACCCTGTCTCGAAAAAAACAAAAAAAAAATGTGCAATACTAAGTATCTACTGTGTAATACCTTCTATAGCTATTTTTCAAGGAATTTGGAGAGTATCTTATAGAAATTGCTACCTGATGATATTAGAAATAAAGTAGAACCTTATAATTTATTTTAGTGTACTTCAGCTAAGAATTTTATGATTAAAAGACACTGAATGATATTGCCAATAAACACTTAATATTAAATATTGCAAAATATATTTGATATCTCATGCCATATTGAAAATTTATGTAATATTTTAATAGATTTGAGTTTGCATTCAAATCATATATTAATTCCCAAAGTGTTATTTGTGGCAAAAATTAATGATATAATCTTTGACAATAAGTATTTTTGTTCTGGGATTGCTAATATTTTTCAAAGATATAAATGACTCAAGTTTGACAGTAATTACTAAAAATGATGCCTCCTCCTTTTTATCTTTTTTTAACATGATTTTTACATTGAAATTAAAATCAGATGTAAAATCAAATATACACAGTGTATGCCAAGGCATTGTCTGGAAAATTCCATCATCAATTTTACATTTACTACTGTGAAGAAAATGTAAAGTATACATATTCCTAACTAAAAAAATTCCAAATTTCAATATTGATCTGGTTCTGTGATAATTCTTTGTGCTCTAACCAATAATGCTTGCCTGAAGATCATAAGGTGGAGCTAGCCACTATTTAACCATAAAGGCCAGGCAGTGGTGGGACACACCTTTGATCCCAGCATTTGGGATCTCATGCCTTTGGTCCTAGCACTGGGGAAGTATATGCCTTTAATCTAGGCACTAGAGATGGAGATAAAAATGTAAGATGAGTGGATACAGAATCTCTGCCCATTCAGTCTGAGGATTCATAGAGACAGGAGCTCAACCCTGTTTTGGTCTGAGGGTTTCATAGAGGTAAGAACTTTAGTGGCTGGCTGCTTTACTTCTCTGATATTTAAACATTTACTCCCAATATCTGACTCTGGGTTTTTATTATTAACACCAATTAGATTCATTCTATATGGTTCCATTAAATATTTTACAACATATGTTGTAATATATTGCATTTGTCTGTCTTGACTAACATAGCTCAAGATGCAGAAATTGAAATAAGAGCAAATTTCTCATTATCTTTTCTTGCTCTGATGTCCACTAATTATCTAAAACATCATTACTTCATGAACATTTTTAAAGACAATTTTGGTTTCTCACAACATATGCATGTGAATCAAAGATATCAAATAATCAAATAAAAAGACATTTGCTGGATTATATCAAATTAATTTCCACATCTATAGAATTAATTTATTTTTCATACCATAAAAATCTATTAATCTTAATTATATGACACATCCTGTGCTAGGTGAAATTTTATGTCTATAGTTCTAACATAGTTCTAACATAGCATTTATGGTGCCCGCCATGATGGAGAGGTCTTAAGAGAGACATTACTCAATTTTTGTACAAATTGTTATTTGTTACTTAACAATATTAAGTGCTGTAAAAAAAGAACTCATGTATTGTGAAACAAGTGTGTGAAACATCGATGTCGAAATTATTATTTTGTCTTTAAATTTTTATTCATTTATTTGGTTGTTTGCTTGTTTGTTGGAGGGACAGGTTTGACACAGTGTGTGTCTTTGTAGGGGTGAGAAAACAAATTGTAGATGTCAGTTCTTTTCTCTCCCATTTGGATCTTGGATACTGAACTCCTTTCATCATTTTGGTGGAAAGTGCCTTAAACCACTGAGCCATCTCCCTGGTTCAAAGCATAGGTTTTTCACCTGGCTGCTGGTGGTTAATAAATCTTATCATAGGAAATTAAAGATAAATTTGAAGAACTTTCTTCAATGATGGGAAAATAAAATGTAAATAAGGACTCTTAGCTCCCCTCCACCCATCACACTCACTTCAGGTGAGTATGGGTTCTGCTCCGGCCCCAAATCCTGCCTATCACTCCTTCCCTCAATCTTCCTGGACCTGATTCTCTTATTGAGAGGACCTGTCTAGACAGAGAGGACATGAGTCCTGCTGAACCCCATTCTTGGCTCTCCTCCACTCACAGCACTCTGCTTGAGATGGACCTTAAAAATTATTTTACAAAGATTATTGAGACCCTCAAAGAAGAAAGGAGAAAAGCCCTTAAAGAAATAGAAGAAAAAACAAACAAAAATACAGGAAATGGAGGAAAAGACAAACCAAAAAATAAAATAAAATAAACAATTCTTTTAAAGAATCTAAAGAAGGCCAAGAAAAAACAACTGAAAAAGAGAAGGAATCAACTTAAACAGTTCAAGGCTTGAAAGCTGAAATAGAAACAATAAAGAAAACACAGAATGACAGGATGCTAGAAATAGAAAAGCTGGGTAAATGATCAGGAACTACAGATGTAAGTATAACCAATAGAATACAAGAGATGGAAGAAAGAATCTCAGGTGTTGAAGACTCACTAGAGGATATGCAATCATCGACCAAAGAAAATCTCAAGTTCAACAAATCCCTAACATAAAATATCCAGGAAATATGGGACACCATGAAGAGGCCAAACCTAAGAATAATAGGTATCGAAGAAGGTGAAGAAATACAGCTCAAAGGTACAGAAAACATATTCAACAAAATCATAGAAGTAAACTTCCCCAACCTAGAGAAGAATATGCCTATGAAAGCACAAGAAGCTTACAGAACACCAAATAGACTGAACCACAAAAAGAAGTCCCCTTGCCACATAATAATCAAACACCAAACCTACAGAATAAAGAGAAAATATTAAGAGCTACAAAAGAAAAAGGCCAAGAAATATATAAAGGCAGACCTATCCAAATTACACATGAATTCTCAATGGAAACTATGAAAGCCAGAAGGTCCTGGATAGATGTTCTACAAATGCTAAGGGAACATGGGAGCCAACCCAGACTACTGTACCCAGCACAGCTTTCAATTACTATAGATGGAGAAAACAACACATTACATGACAAAACCAGATTTAAGTAATACATATCCACAAATCCAGCCCTATAGAAAGTACTAGACAGAAAACTACAACCCATTGAAGATAACTACACTCACAAAAATGTAGGCAACAGATAATCCCACTTTGGCAAACACCAAAGAAAAGAAAGGGGGGGTGACCCACACACAATAACACCACAACCATTAAGTCCAAAACAAACAAGGATCAACAATTAATATCCCTCAATGTCAATAGTCTCAACTTGCCTATAAAAAGCCACAGGCTAATAGAATGGATCTGAAGACTGATCATCCTGCTGCATACAAGACAGACTTTACCTCAGAGTAAAGGGTTGGGAAAAGATTTTCCAATCAAATGGACCCAAGAAACAACCTAATTTAGCAATCCTAATATCCAACAAATTAGACTTCAAAGAAAATCAATCAAAAGGGATGAAAAAGGGCATTTCATATTCATAACAGGAAAATTCCATCAAGATGAAATCTGAATTCTGAATATCTGTGTTCCAAATCCGAAGGCACCTACATTCGTACAGAAAGCATTAATAAAGCTCAAAATTACCCATAAAACCTCACATACTTATAGTAGGAGACTTCAACACTCCACTCTCACCACTAGAGAGGACCACCAGACAAAAACTTAACAAAGAAACAGCAGAGTGTGAACATGCAAATTAACAAAATCAGAGAAGAAAAGGGAGACATAACAAGGGACACTGAGGAAATCCAGAGAACATTTAAAAGAAATGGACAATTTTCTGGATAGCTGTCACTTGCCAAAATTAAATCAAGAACAAATAAGCAATTTAAATAGACCTATAACCCCTATGGAAATAGAAGCAGTAATCAAAAGTCTCCCAACCAAAGAAAGCACAGGTTCAGATGGCCTTAGTGCAGAATTCTACCAGAAATTCGAAGAAGAGCTTATACCAATTCTTCTCAAAGTATTCCATGCAATAGAAGCAGAAGGGTCTTTGCCAAACTCTTTCTAAGGCGGTTCAATAACCTTGATCCCCAAGCCACACAAAGACACAACAAAAAAAGAAAACTTCAGACCAATATCCCTCTTGAACATTGATGCAAAAGTACTCAATAATATACTGGCAAATTGGATCCAAGAGCACATCAAAACAATTATCCACCACAATCAAGATGGTTTCATCCCAGAGATGCAGGGATAGTACAACATATGAAAATCCATCAATGTAATCCACCATATAAACAACCTGACACACAAAAATCACATGATCATCTCACTAGATACTGAAAAAGCCTTTGACAAAATCCAGCACCTCTTCATGATAAAGGTCTTGGAGAGATCCTGGATAACAGGAACATACCTAAACATATATATATATATATATATATATATATATATATATATATATATATATCAAACCAACAGCCAATATCAATCAAACTAAATGGACAGAAACTCAATGCAATTCCGCTAAAATCAGGAAGAAGACAAGACTGTCCACTCCCTCCATTGCTCTTCAATACTGTACTTGAAGTTCTAGCTAGAGAAATAAGAAAACAAAGGGAGATCAAGTGGATACAAATTGGAAAGGAAGAGGTAAAACTTTCACGATTTGCAGATGATATGATAGCTTACATAAGTGATCAAAAGACTCTACCACGGAATTCCTACAGCTGATAAATACTTTCAGCAAAGTGGCAGGATACAGGATCAACTCAAAAAAAAAACAGTAGCCCTATTATACACATATGATAAAAGAGCCTAGAAAGAAATTAGAGAAACAAAGAAAGATATTAAAGAAGTCACCAGAAAATGGAAAGATCTCCCATGCTTGGATAGGTAGGATCAATACAGTAAAAATGGCAATCCTGCCAAAAGTAATCTACAGATTCAATGCAATCCCCATTAAAATACCAGCATAATTCTTCACAGACCTTGAAAGAACAATAATCAACTTTGTATGGAAAAACAAAAGACCCAGGATAGCCAAAACAACCCTATTCAACAAAGCAATGTCTAGAGGCATCACCATCCCTGATTTGAAGCTCTATTATAGAGCTATAGTCCTGAAAACAGCTTGGTATTGGCACAAAAATAGACAGGTAGACCAATGGAATAGAATTGAACACCCTGATAATGAACCCATATATGTATGAACATCTGATCTTCGACAAAGAATTTAAAAATATACAATAGAAAAAAGAAAGCATCTTCAACAAATGGTCCTGGCAAGACTGGATGCTGGCATGTAGAAGAATGCAGATAGATCCATGTTATCACCATGCACAAAACTTAAGTCCAAATGGGTCAAATACCTCAACACAAATCTAGCCACACTGAACCTCTTGGAAGAGAAAGTGGGAGGTACCCTTGAATGAATTGGTACAGGAGACTGCTTCCTGAACATAACGCCAGTAGCACAGACATTGAGATGGACAATTAATAAATGGGACCTCCTGAAACTGAGAAGCTTCTGTAAGTCAAAGGACACAGTCAGTAAGACAAAAATGGCAGCTGATAGAATGGGAAAAGATCTTCACCAGCCCCACATCTGACAGAGGGCTGATTTCCAAATATACAATGAACTGAAAACGCTAGCCACCAAAACACCAAGCAATCCAATTAAAAAGTGGGGTGCAGAAATAAATAGAGAATTCTCAATAGAGGACTATAAAATGGCTGAAACACACATTAAGGAAGTGCTCAACATCCTTAGCCATCAGGGAAACACAACTCAAAACAACTGGGACATATCATTTTACACCAGCTAGAATGGCTAAAATCAAAAACACAAATGACAGTCTATGCTGGAGAGGATGTGGAGAAAGAGGAGCATTCCTCCATTGCTGGTGGGAGTGCAAACTTGTATGAACATTTTGCAAATCAGCATGGCGGTGTCTCAGGAAAATGGGAATGAGTCTACCTCAAGATTCAGCAATTCCTCTCCTGAGCATATACCCAAAGAATGCACATTCATATAACAAGGGCATATGTTCAACTATGTTCATAACAGCGCTGTTTGTAATAGCCAGAACCTGGAAGCAAACTAGATGCCCTTCCACTGAAGAATGGATAGAGAAAATGTGGTACATTTATACAATGGAGTACTGCTCAGGTGAAGAAAAAAAACAATGGGCTCTAGAATTTTGCAGGCAAATGGATGGAACTAGAAGAAACCATCCTGAGTGAGGTAACCCAGTCACAAAAAAAAAAAAACCAAACATGGTATGGATTCAATCATATATGGTTTTTAGACATAGAGCAAAGGATTACTAGCCTACAATCCACACCGCCAGAGGAGCTAGAAAACAAGGATTACCTCAAGAGAAAAACATATGTTTCCCCGAAGAAGGGGAGAAGGACAAGAACCCCTGAGCAAATTGGGAGCATGGTGGGGAGAGGACAGAAATGGAAAGAGTAGAGGGAGAGAAGCAGGTAGAGGAAAACAGGAGGACTGAGACGTGGAGGATTAGAGGAGAGCAAGAATGAAGATCCCTTGATAAAGGGAGCCAGTATAGGTTTGGAGATAGGTCTGGCACAGAGGAAATGGTAGGGGATCCACAGGGATTACCCCAACTAAGAATGTAGCGGTGGTGGAGAGTCTGCCTTTGATACCCTTCCCCTATGATGAGACTGATGACTACGTTGGTTACCATTCCTAGAGCCTTGACTCAGTAGCTGATCAAAGCAGAGACAGGCACCCACAGCTGAACACTGAGCCATACTCCCGGAATCCAGTTGTGGTGAGGCAGGAGAGATGACCAAATGAACCAAAAGGGAACTGGAGACACTTTCAGAAACAGTTGGCCTGACCTAATGAGAGCACGCAGACCCTAGTTGTAAAGCAGGGAAACCAGTATTGGATTGAACCAGGCCCTCTGAATTTGGATGCCAGCTAGGAGGCTAAGACAGTCTATGGAACATCTAACAGTGGAGCCAGTGTTTATTCCTAGGTCACAAATGGACTTTGGGAGCCCATTCCCTATGGAGGAATATTATTGCAGCCCAGATACACAAAGGAGGGCCTGGGTCCTCCCCCAAATGATGTGATAGACTTTGATGATCCCCCCTGGAGGGTTTCTCTGCCCCTGGTGAGTTGGTGGGTGGTGTGTTGGGGGGTTGGTGGGAAGCATGGGAGGATGGAAGGGCGAGGGAATGGGGAGATGGATATGTAAATAAGAGTGTTTTTAAAATAAAATATAATAACTTTTAGTAAATGAAAATAAGTAGAGGGAATAGCTTTCTCAAGAGTCCGTGGTAAAAGAGAACATAATCCATTCTGAGGGACTGAGACAATACTAGAAAGTTAGCATAAGGGAGGGTGTATGAAAACAAAATGGAGATTACCTCAGAATATTTTTGCCCAAATCCTGATTGCTGTAACTGAACAAGTTTACAAAGAAAAAAAAGCAATGAAAGGGTTACTTCTAATACTTTGTGTTAGGAAGGGATGAGAAGTGCCCATAAGACTGAAGTATGTTACTTTTAGAACTCATAAGTAGTTGTGGTTTTTTATGCTGCATTATTAACTGGCAGGAAATAAATGCTTAACTCCCCAAAGCGAGGAGCTAAATTCTAAACATCTGTCTCTCATTGTTTTATTAATATGAGCTGTTTAGTTTGTAGTTGATACATACATAATAAGCCTAATTAGCATCTTATTAAGACTAATTTGCATCTTGAATCAGAAGTTGGATCACCCAATATTTAAAACCTAATCATGATATACTCAGCAATTATTCACAAATATTGATAACATAAATGTAGATTAAATAGTGGATCAATGTAATAATCATATAATTTTATAGGAAAAGCTCAAAAGACTTCTCTCTATATATTTTGTATTGTGTGCATTGAAACTAGACTTCTCATTTTTGTTTCAGTAATTTTGGAATAATGAATGTCTTCCAGTATTCATATCTTCAACAAACTAAGATATGGGCTAGTATATCACACTGATCATGATATTAAGTGACTTGCATAGTAACTAGAAAACAATAAACCAATAGTTATTGAATTAAGAAAAACTTGGGTGGGATTGATAATTATATTTTCAATTGAAATAATGTTCTTCAACTCCTAAGGTACTTGAATCTAAGTTTAAATGACTTATTTATTCCATATACTCCCCCCCACCCTAACACACACACTCGGTCTTTTACAAGAACCAAATTCTTTTGTTTGGGAGTGGGATTTGTGTTTACTTCTTCTCCTTTCTGGGATTTGTCTACTTTGGATGTCTGTAACTCTTTAAGAGCACTGCCCAACCCCTAGCCAAGAAGCTGTTTCCAACTGACAGCTGCTTGCAGAAGAAAATGAGTGACCATGGATACGTCAGCCAGCCTAAGTCAGCCAACAGAGAAAGAACTCTATGTGTGTGTGTGTGCGTGTGTGTGTGTGCGCGTGTGTGTGTGCGTGTGTGTGTGTGCGTGTGTGTGTGCACGCGTGTGTGTGCGTGCATGTGTGTGTGTGTGCGTGTGTGTGTGTGTGTGTCTTTATGCTTTGTTTTATTTTTTTTAAGAGAAGGAGAATGAACATGGCCTGAGGTAGGGTGGGATGAGGGAATCTAGAAGATCTTGGTGAGGAGAAAGAATATGATATGAAAGAATATACTACATGATTGGACCAGAGTCATTTATATTTCTTTTTCTTCAAATTGTATCTCTCCAAATATTAATAGATGCATTTCTCAATTGACTTCTTATCCTTTCATTTATTTATAGCTTCATCTGCACCAGGCATGGTGCTGGCAGCTGCTTCCAGTTTCCAAGGTAGTATGTATGCAGATCAGACGTGGAAACCCACTGTCTTGACTGCCAAGGAAGATTTCTAGACACAGAGGATGTTTGGCAGTGAAAATGGCTTTCTGCCTTTTTTGTGTCCTAGAAAGAAATTCAGAGAAGGTGGTAGCAATAATATTCCACTGAAATATGTTTTAAAGATTATATGCAAGGAAAACTGCTAAGCTAGCCATGGTGTAGTTATAAGTATGGGTAATGCTTGCCAAAAACATGTTTGGATCAATGTCTTGTTACATAAAACACAAATTTCTGGAAAGGTATCCTCACCAGAAGATTCCCTAACTGGCAGCTACTATTATAAAAAGAGTCATAGTTTAAAGTTTTTCATTTGGTACAGTATTTTTGTCACTATTGCTGTTTATGGATAAAGAGCTAGTCATTTCCATGAGACAGGAGACAGACCTCTCTCACCTACTTGAAAGGTCAACTGTGCATCATCCTGGTGCCCTTATCAGCAGGTAAGTTAATTCATATTGTGAGAGCAGGGCGTTTGGTAGGATCTACATGTCATCATGTTGTATCCTTGTGAAATCTACCCCAATGAATTATAGTTCTACTTAAAGATATTTAGAGTTAAACTCAGAGATTCTAATTTGCCAAATCATATAGTAACTAAATCATAGGGTTAGAATTTTCTCCCAAATTCAATGGGAATTAAAATTTCATGATTAATAAGCTTTCTTTCACGTGTAGGATCTAATTCTGAAAGTGATGTGAGTACAGTATGGGGTCAACATGGAAAGCAGAAGAAAATCAACACAAGGAGAAAGGAAGATAAGAAAAAGAACTAGATAATAAATATGATTAAATAGGTCAAAGTGAACAAAATAACAGAAGAAAAAAATCCAAAGGAAAAGCTCAAGAAATACATATAGACCAGAGATATACATATTCATACACACAGAAATCCCATATAAATATATATGAATACTACACACACAAAGATATATATATATACATAAATACATATATATGCATATATATTAACCTGTATGGTTGAAAAAATGCCTGACAAAGAATTATGAGACAAAGAACCTCTGAAAATGCCATTAAGTTTGTTCTGTGTTAGCCATCTACTTCAGAGCATGGGGCCTTGACTTAAGATGTACCATGTGAGTCTCCTTTGGAGTAAACTAATTTTCAATATGCAAGCAGTTACCAACTGAAGAAAAGTTCTAGGTTAGGGATGGGGGCTTGTGTTAAATTTCCCTCTCAGTAGTGGGACCCCATTTGGCCCAGACTTACGAAGTCCCTTATTCATGCTGCTACAGTCTCTTTGAGTTCATAAGTGTATTGGTCCTGCTGTGTTTAAAATGCTTTGTTTCCTTGGTGTCCTCCATCCATCCCTTCTGGTACTTACATTTTTTCTGACTTCCTTTCCAAAAGATTCCCTGAGCCCTGAGCGAGGGAACTGATGGAGATATAACATTAAAAACAGTATTCCCAGAGTTCTCACTCCCTGCAGATCGTCTAGTTGTGGGTTTCCATATGTGTTCCCATCTACTGCCAGAGGAAGCTTCTCTGATGATGGCTGAGTAAGACACTGATCTATGAGTATAACAGAATGCCATTAGGAGCCATTCAATTGCTGGTTTATTTTAAGAAAACAGTAGTACTTGTTTTTCTACTGGGTCCCTGACCTATCTGGTCCCAGGTTCTCAGCTGTCCTCACAGTGTGGCAGATGGGTTCTATTTGATGGAGTGGGCTGGAAATCTAATCAGATATCATTACTGGTTAATTACTCCCAGAGGGTTTGACCACAATTGTACTCGCACATCTTGCAGTCAGGTTACCATTATAGATAAAAAAGCTGGGCTAGTGTTTACCTTTTTCCTTTGGTAGCAGGCAGAATACATTCCAGCACCATGAGAGCTAGTCAGCAAGGGTGAAGGCTCTAGGTAGGCACTAGCTCATCTTCTCCATGTTCAAGGAGTTATGTAGGTATTGCTGTCAGCAATATGGTCTTACCATCAGTTTTTGGAGAGCAATCAATAGCCTTGGTAATACTCTGGGTTGCTTGTGGGTTCCCACGGGGATCCTTTTGATAACAATTGATTAGAGAGAATATAT
The DNA here is from genome assembly GCF_017639785.1 of Mesocricetus auratus. Lineage (NCBI taxonomy): Eukaryota > Metazoa > Chordata > Mammalia > Rodentia > Cricetidae > Mesocricetus > Mesocricetus auratus. The sequence continues at coordinate 60,417,040 of NW_024429194.1, forward strand.
TCCCTGAACTGTGTATGTCACTTGGTGATGAGAGATGACCAATTATGGCTCCATCATCCCTGTAATTTAGTGATTCTATGTAGATTACTTTTTATATATTTATGTATTTAGGAAGTTTCCATTGTAGTAGTTTTCCATATGGTCCCTCAAATGCCCTTTAGTTTCATTTGCCCCTCCTTATATTTCATCCCTTATGCCTCTGTTCCATCCTCCTCATTTTATCTTCCTGTTCTAGTCTTCCCTCTTGCTCCACATTTATCCATTACTATTTTTCTATTTCCCATTCCCAGGAAGATTTCTGCCAGCTAGTCCCTTACTCTCTACCTAACCTCTATGGTTCTATGGATTGTAGCCTGCTAATCTAGGATTTAATAGCTAACATGCAAATATAAGTGAATATATATTGTGTTAATCTTTTTGGGTCTGTGTTATTTCACAAAGAATTTTTTTGTTACTCCATCCATTTAGTTAAAATTTCATGATTTCCATTTTTTAAACAGTTGAGTGTGTAACTATACCACATTTTCTTTATCAATACATTTATCTAGTGTTGAGAATCTAGGCACTTTCTAATTTCTTTCTGACTATTATGAATAGATAAGTAATAAACATGGTTGAACAAGTGTCCTTGTGGTAGAATGAAATGACCTTTGTATATGTGCCATGGGTGGTATAGTTGAATCCAGAGGTAGATCTATCCCAAGATTCCTGAGGAACTGCTACAATAAAGTCCACCGTGGCTGTGGAAATTTGTACTCCCACCAATGATGAATGAGTGTTCATCTTACTCCACACATCCTCACCAATATGAGTTGTCATTTGTTTTATTGATCTTAGCCAGTCTGCTTTGTCTAAGAAGGTATATAAAAGTAATTTTGATTTGCATTTTCCTGACAAATAAGAATATGGAACCTCTCTTCAAGTACTTTTCTTTCACTTGTGTTTCCTCTTTTGAGAATTCTGTGTTTAGATCCATATCCAGTTTTAATTATTTCCCTTATTGATGTCCAGTTTTTTTTAGTTCTTTATAAATTTTATATATGAACTACTAGATTCTGTAGCCTTCTGTTTTTTCTGATTATTGGTGTCCTTTGACACAGAGAAGCGTTTCGGCTTCACAAGGTCTCAATTTATTAATTGTTGATCTTAGTGCCTGTGCTATATCATTGAGTTCAAGACTATTCTCCATGTTCTCTTCTGTCAGGTTCAGTGTATCTGGTTTTATGTTGAGGTGTTTGATCCATTTGGAGTTCAGTTTTGTGCAAAGTAACAAGTATGGATCTATTTGCATTCTTTTACATGCAGATATCCAGTTTTATTAGCACCATTTGTTGAAGATACTGTCTTTTCCCAGTGTGTACTTCTGGTTTGCTTATCAAATATCAGATGTCAATATTTATGTGGATTTATGTCTGGGACTTCAAATTTGTTCCACTGATCAATTTTTCTGTTTTTATTCCAATACTGGGCTGATTTTATTGTTATAGCTCTGCAGTACAATTTAAAATCAGGGATGGTGAGACCTCAAGCTGTTCTTTGACTAATCAGAATTGCTTCAGTTATCCTGAGTTAATTTTGTTTCTATAAGGAGCTGAAAATCATCTTTTCAAATTTCTGTGATGAATTGTGTTGGAATTTTTATGGAGACTGTATTGAATCTGTAGTTTTTTGTTTTTTGTTTTTTTTGTAGGGTGGCCTTTTTTTTTTTTTTGGTTTGGACCTGAAAAAAATACACTAATATGGAAGAATCTTTTGTGTGCTCCTGGATTGGTAGGATCAACATAGTAAAAAATTGCCATCCTTAAAAAAAAAAAGCCGGGCATTGGTGGCACACTCCTTTAATCCCAGCACTTTAACCCCAGCACTCAGGAAGCAGAGGCAGGCAGATCTCTGTGAGTTCAAGACCAGCCTGGTCTGCTGTGCGAGTTCCATGACAGGCTCCAAAATGATACAGAGAAACCCTGCCTCGAAAAACCAAAAAAAAGGGGTACCGGTGTGGAACAAAAGCTAACTGTGATACTTTAATACGGGTGGAATGAGGGGCTATTGTTTGCACCATAGCTGGTTAAGGCAGTTCCAAAGTCTTTCTTACTTTTAATTGTCTGCTTCAAGAAAATCAGGTGACTTTGGGAGATATGGTATCTCTGCAGATATTCCTTTTTCTGGGTTGATGGACAAGGTCATTTGTAGGAGTTCTATCCTACCACCATGCTCCTTGCTCTCTTTAAATTCTTGACTTCTTTCTTTAATTGTTGTTTTGTTGTTATTTTCAGGGTGGGGGTCTGGTGACCACCAAGACCAGCAGATTAAAATGCACAGGAGGCAAGAAGTCAGGCCTCTCCATTGAATAGAACTCAGTAGTTAGTGTTAGTTCAAGCACCAAGAGCCTGACCACGAGCAGCTTACTTTTGGCATATTTAAGTGCAGTACAATTTGAAAAAAAAATTTCCTGGTGATAATGAACTCAATCCTGTGTGTACAACAACATTTAAGACACAACTACATTGAAGCCTTCGTAAAATTCAGGTGACATTTTCCACTAAGATGGGTTCCATAAAGTACTAAAAGATGAGCTCAAGATACACAAGCACATGAGAGGGCTCTGAGGGAGAACAGCCCCACTGGAGGATAGACTGACTTGAGACAAGCACATGAGAGGGCTCTGAGGGAGAACAGCCCCACTGGAGGATAGACTGACTTGAGACAAGCACATGAGAGGGCTCTGAGGGAGAACAGCCCCACTGGAGGATAGACTGACTTGAGACAAGCACATGAGAGGGCTCTGAGGGAGAACAGCCCCACTGGAGGATAGACTGACTTGAGACAAGCACATGAGAGGGCTCTGAGGGAGAACAGCCCCACTGGAGGATAGACTGACTTGAGACAAGCACATGAGAGGGCTCTGAGGGAGAACAGCCCCACTGGAGGATAGACTGACTTGAGACAAGCACATGAGAGGGCTCTGAGGGAGAACAGCCCCACTGGAGGATAGACTGACTTGAGACAAGCACATGAGAGGGCTCTGAGGGAGAACAGCCCCACTGGAGGATAGACTGACTTGAGACAAGCACATGAGAGGGCTCTGAGGGAGAACAGCCCCACTGGAGGATAGACTGACTTGAGACAAGCACATGAGAGGGCTCTGAGGGAGAACAGCCCCACTGGAGGATAGACTGACTTGAGACAAGCACATGAGAGGGCTCTGAGGGAGAACAGCCCCACTGGAGGATAGACTGACTTGAGACAAGCACATGAGAGGGCTCTGAGGGAGAACAGCCCCACTGGAGGATAGACTGACTTGAGACAAGCACATGAGAGGGCTCTGAGGGAGAACAGCCCCACTGGAGGATAGACTGACTTGAGACAAGCACATGAGAGGGCTCTGAGGGAGAACAGCCCCACTGGAGGATAGACTGACTTGAGACAAGCACATGAGAGGGCTCTGAGGGAGAACAGCCCCACTGGAGGATAGACTGACTTGAGACAAGCACATGAGAGGGCTCTGAGGGAGAACAGCCCCACTGGAGGATAGACTGACTTGAGACAAGCACATGAGAGGGCTCTGAGGGAGAACAGCCCCACTGGAGGATAGACTGACTTGAGACAAGCACATGAGAGGGCTCTGAGGGAGAACAGCCCCACTGGAGGATAGACTGACTTGAGACAAGCACATGAGAGGGCTCTGAGGGAGAACAGCCCCACTGGAGGATAGACTGACTTGAGACAAGCACATGAGAGGGCTCTGAGGGAGAACAGCCCCACTGGAGGATAGACTGACTTGAGACAAGCACATGAGAGGGCTCTGAGGGAGAACAGCCCCACTGGAGGATAGACTGACTTGAGACAAGCACATGAGAGGGCTCTGAGGGAGAACAGCCCCACTGGAGGATAGACTGACTTGAGACAAGCACATGAGAGGGCTCTGAGGGAGAACAGCCCCACTGGAGGATAGACTGACTTGAGACAAGCACATGAGAGGGCTCTGAGGGAGAACAGCCCCACTGGAGGATAGACTGACTTGAGACAAGCACATGAGAGGGCTCTGAGGGAGAACAGCCCCACTGGAGGATAGACTGACTTGAGACAAGCACATGAGAGGGCTCTGAGGGAGAACAGCCCCACTGGAGGATAGACTGACTTGAGACAAGCACATGAGAGGGCTCTGAGGGAGAACAGCCCCACTGGAGGATAGACTGACTTGAGACAAGCACATGAGAGGGCTCTGAGGGAGAACAGCCCCACTGGAGGATAGACTGACTTGAGACAAGCAAGCTCAAGACAAGGGTCTGGGAGATTCAGGTGAGCCAGGCCACACAGATAGAGCCAAAAGATCACACACGAGGCTATCAACCACATCTAATCCCAGCCATCTGGGTAGAAAACAAATCATACTTCTCTTCCTTTGAAGAGACAACCCTGTATGTTTAACACTCTTGACTTCCCCAGTGCTTATCTGTGAGCACAAGGACCTACATGCCTCTGGTAGTTATTGTTGATAGTAATGGTAGCAGTTGTGGCTGTGGTGTGCTTCATGTGTTATTTTCACAAGATAGTGTCTCCGTGGGTGGGATCTTGCCATCCAGATACCTCTTCTCTTGTTCTAGTAATTATGTTTCTCTTCTATGGCACTAACAACTGTCAGTTACATCTGCATCTTCCTTAACTGAAACTTCAAGCTTTCTAACATGCCATTTCTTGGCAAACGTCCCATTTTTAGATACTTTTGCCCAATTCTCTCTCTCTCTCTCTCTCTCTCTCTCTCTCTCTCTCTCTCTCTCTCTCTCTCTCTCTCTCTCTATTTCTCTCTCTCTGCAGATGTGGAAGAGAAAACACACAGTTAATATGACATAGCATTAGTATTATCCTGCCTTGAAATACCCTCCACCAAACAAGAATATTGTATTGTTCTTAAATCAGCCTTACTCAAGTTCACTCAAGAAGATCAGCAAATGAAGCCTGACTCATTGCCAAAGTTAACACAATAATTCAAATCTTTTATCTCCTTCGCTTTTATGTAAATGTTTTAAAACCCCTTAGCTCAGTAAAGCTTTTGTTTGCATTAAGGCCTCCTTGATTTCAGGGATTTGATAGCCTGGAGCAGTGACACGTTCCCTCTTTTCCCTGCCCCCTTTGAACACTGACTCCTTTTCCCTCCCTCCTTCATTTTTTGTGCATCAGTTATATTAAAATTAGTCAATCAAGGAGGATACATGCTTGTCTCTCTAAGGGTTCTACTTGTTAGTTTCTCTGGGGTTATGGACTATAGTCTGGTTATCCTTTGCTTTACATCTTCTATCCTCTTATGAGTGAGTACATAACTTGTTTATCTTTCTGGGTCTGGGTTACCTCACTCAGGATGGACTTTTTCTAGTTCCATCAATTTGCATATAAATTTCAAGATGTCATTGAATACCACCCCGGGAAGGGGAACTAGAAAAGATCTCCTGAGAAAATTGGGAGTGTGATGGGGGGAGGGTGGATGGGGAAGGGAGAGGAGAAGGGGGTTGGGGAGGACAGCATTTGGGGAGGGAACTGAACAGAATGTTTGAGATGGGGGAAGGACAGAGAGGGAGAGAAAGGAAAGAGATATCTTGATTGAGGGAGCCATGATGTGGCTAGTGAGAAATCTGGCACAAGGAAAATTCCCAGGAACCCAAAAGAATGACCTCAGCTAAGATCTTAAGCATTAGTGGAGAGGGTACCTGAACTAGCCTTCCCTGTGATGAGATTAATGACGACCTTAATTATCATCATAGAATCTTCATCCAGAAACTGATGGAAGCAGATGCAGAGATCCATAGCTAAGCACTGGGACAGGTTGCCAGAGTCCAGTCAAAGAGAAGAAGAGCAATAATACAGCAAAGTAGGCATGAACATTTTGGGGATATCCACAGAAATAGCTGACCTGAGCTAGTGGAAGCTCACTAACTCTGGTCTGACAGCAGGGGAACCTACATAGGACCAAACAAGGCCTTTTGAATGTGGGTGACAGTTGTGTGGCATGGGCAGTCTGTAGGGATTTATCCCTAGTGCATGAACCAGATTTTTGGAGCCCATTCTCTTTGGAGGAATACCATGCTCAGCCTTGATATAAGGGGGAGGGCCTTGGTCCTGCCTCAGAGTGATGTTCCAGACTTCCTTGATTCCCCATGGGAAACTTTATACTCTCTGAGGAGTGGATAGGGGATGGGATGGGGGGAAGGTGAGGGAAATAGGAGGAGGAGAAGGAGTGGGAACTGGGATTGGTATGTATAATGAGAAAAGATTATTTTAAAATAAAAAATGTTAAAAAATTTAGCCAATAAAATAAGACTATGAGGTTGGATAGTTCCCCTTCCCCCTTCAATGGGTAAAGACACTTGAATTAATTAAAATAAAAACCAAGACTGTTTCCTTCTTTAGAGGGAACAGCCTTTTGCTGAAGAGTGAAGTTTTTACCTTGCTCAGACAATTTGATATGTGTGGCAGTATCATTCTTTGTGACCCCAAATTTATTTCTAAAAAAAGGACATTAGTGTAAATATGAAGGCTCCTCTGGAAAGTACGCTTTCTTGTACTTTGATTTTTACATGTTTCTTTTCAGTAGCATATTTTAGGGCCTTCTTTTTAAGTTAATAACCATCACTTGCCCTAATTCCACTCTTTCTCATTTTCCTTACAAAGCACCTGCTTTTGTCTTGGATAATATCTGTTTATAGTTGTTTTCATTCTCCAGAACACTATGGTTCTTGCGAAATATATCTTGTACTGCTGTTCACAATAGGTAACATATCAACTCAATGGTTAGTTAAGAGATAAAAGGATTTATTGACCCATACATTAAGCCAAATGTGAAGAAAATGTTACTTGACTTAAATAATTATTAATACAATAACAATGATTTAGTTTATGTTTATATCTCTCTAATTCTATTTCTTCTTTCAGATATATTTAACTGTTTCTCAGCATAGAGGGATTTTGTTCCCTAGGTGAATAATAAGGTCTGGGACATACTTGGCTATCACTGTTTGAAGAATGCTGCTAGTATCTGGTTTGTAGTAGTCATGTATACTATTAAATGTCCTATAATCTTCAGTAATGAAAAATTATCCTTTTCAAGACACTCTAGAATGATAACAGATAGTTGTTGTAGCAATAGGGACTTAACATTTCTTTGCTAGCTGTTCAGGAAGGATGAGCCTAGAGGCTGCCTTTTTGTGGTATGACATGTCTAGGTGAGGAAGGAAGCTTCACAGAGACCTTTCAACACTCTTGCTCCTGTCTCATCAGGACCAGTTCATTAAATGACTCATTACCATCACTGGCAAAGTAGATGCAATGGTTATAAATATCATTGCTAAAGCAAGGCCCAATGGTTTTCACAAGATTATACTGACACCAATTGTTGCTTAGATAAAGTCCCTGGTAGGGAGTCAATGATTATCATTATTCTTTCACATTTTTAACTTATTGTGTTAGTTATCTTTCCATTTCTGTAAAAAAAAGTACATGACAAGGGAAAGTTTATTTGGGTTCATTTTTCCATAGATCTGGCTCTATCATGGTTGTGAGCACATGGTTTACCCAACCTGTTCACCAAGAAACTAAGAGAAACATGACAGGGTTGGGGTTCTTGTATCTCCTCCAAGGTCATGCTCCTAGTGGCCTAACTTCTTTCTCCTCATCTCCTAAAACCTCCTCTACCTCCCAATAATGAGAAAGTATAACTGAAACTTTCAATCCATGTCCTTTTGGAGATACTTCAGAAATAAGTTCTAACATGAATACATTTAGGAATTTTATGAATGAATATAGTATTAAGGAATTAAGAGATTATTTATGTTGACAGTATTTACTGGTAAACTAGATAGGGGCATACATTCAATTCTAATGTATTTTCTATATTTGTAATAGGTAAAAAAGACATGTTCACAAAATTATGTATGTAGGTGAATCATTTTAGGATAAAGAATTTTAAAATGAGAGATAAAATATTTAAGGACAAGTTCCAGATGCCTTCTGGGATCATTTTCCTTTTGCATGGTGATAAACCTACCAGTTGGATAGCAGAGAACATTCAGTTATCTGTTACTTGGTAACCAAAACACCAGTGATAGTAGCAACTCATGAGAAACATAACCAACCAGGGCACTATTCATTTCATTTAAAATACTATGTACCAGCTAATTTAGCTTTTGCAAATAGTTATAAGCAACATCCATTAATGTCACTATATCATAACTGAAAATATAGACTGTTGTGGATTGAATTTTCAATTTCTCCCAAATGCCTATGTTGTGCTATAAATTAACAGGTACAGCTTAACGAATGGAAGTTTGGTTACTGGCATGTGCCCTTGAGAGGCTTAATCTTGCTTTCCAGAAACTATGATGTGATTAGTCTCTTCAGTTCTGCTACAATGTTCTGTCTCATTGCATGCACTCAGCAGGGAATCCATTGGGATATGAATAAAACCCTTTAAAAACAGAACCCAAAATAAGCCTCTTCTCTTCATATGTTGTTTATCTCAGATATTTTGTTTTACTCATGAAAAGCTGATGAAAACAGACAAAAAAGGGGGGCAGCTGTAATTTATGTGTGTTTGTGTAAGTACATGTACCACTGAAGCTAACCCCCACTATCAAAAGACTTAAATTGTGTTATTCTTTGAAAAATATTTTATTTAATATTATTACATGGCTAAAATCTGTTTAGATCCAACCACAATCTACTCCTTTCCTTCAGTTTCACCCCTATTTTATCCAAACCACAATCTATCCCTCCCCTCAAGTTCCATACCTACAGCTTTCTATCATTCTTTCTTCCTGACTTCAAGTAGTCTCCCTTTAATTAAATACCCATTGAATCTGTTTAGTGTTGTCTATCTGTACATTGCTTAAAGGGCCTTCTGCTTGAGCATGCTTAGTCTGTCAGGGCCCACATCCCTGAAGAAAAGTGATTATTCCTCCTCCATTGGTCATAAATTGCCAATAATTCCTCAGATAGGGATGGGATTTTGTGGTGGTTTGAATAAGAATGTCCTGTGTAGGCTCACATGTTTCTGTATTTGGTCCCATACAGTTGATCGAATTATTTAGGATACATTAGAGGTGTGTGGGAGCAGGCATGTCACCAGAAGTGGGCTTAGAGGTTTCAAAAGCCCATGACATTCTAGTTAGCTCTTTCTCTCTGCCTCCTGCCTATAGATGGAGATGTGTGCTCTTGGCTATTGCTCTGGAACCAGAATCACGGCAGCCTGCTTGCTGCCATGCTCCTTGACACGATGATCATGGAATCTGATGTTTTGAAACTGTAGGCCTCCAATAAACTCTTCTCTAAGTTGCCATGGTCACAGCAGTAGAAAAGTAACTAAGATAAAATTCATGAGTTCCTCCAGCAGACATATTGGCATTTTAGCTGGCGTGATCATGTGCAAATCTTATATATGCACTGTCATAAATTAATGTGTTCAACTGTAATGTAATGCCTAACAAATACTGGTTTTCTCCAGATATCTTCTTCTTCTGGCTTGTAGAATCTTTCAGCTCCTTCTTCCACAATGATTCCTACTACTTTGGAGGCAGGTAATATTGCTGTCCGGCATCAGACCTGGAACTCTAGTCTTATTCCAAGCATAGCATGTTAACCAGCACCACTAGTTAACATTGCATCTACTGCAAAAGGAAGTTTATCTGATTCAGGCTGAGAGATAATCAATGGTTATAAAGACAAAACTCTCAGAGACAGTTTATTGTCTTTTCCATTTAGCAGAATAATACTACTTGATTCTTCCCTATGGCCTATGACCTAGTCATTCACACGTTTGGGGCATAATTTAGGGTAACAGGCATGGATTCCCACTTGTAGAATGGTCTCTACATTCAGAAAGTGGTTGGTTGCCTATATTATATTTTGTTACTATTGAACAAAGGGCCATTCTTGTTAAGATACTCATTACTGTAACTTCAAGAATTCACGGATGAGTAATACTGTGTATTCATAGAACTTTACAGAATTATGAACTCTAGCCAGTAGGGATAATGTGCTCAGGTTGATACCATCTTGATTTCTTATGTCTTATAACTCAAGTATGTGTTATTTTCAGCAATACAATCTTACCATTAAGATATTGAGAGTAGCCAAATCAATGGCAATAAACTTTATTATCTGAGGATGTTTATAGCACTTCACTGACCCACAGCTTGAAATTGGGTATCCCATATCTGGCACTGGACTTTGTATTTTAGTATACAGTGCTGTCATGGTGAGGTGTTGTACCCCATTATAGGGTAACTCCATTTTAATTTCTTTTATATGTGTATATGTATATACCTTAGGAAGCTTCTTTGGCAATAGAGTTTTACATGGTATTTTCAGAGGCCTTTAGAGTTAGTTTTCTCTCCCCATATTCCCTCTTCCATCCAACTTTCCCATTCTCATCTTCCCTTTCTATTCTTATTATCTCCTTTTCTCCCTCCTTATCACCTAAATTCTTTTCCCCTTTCCTTGATATTCTCCCCATAATCCCTAACTAGTTTCCAGATTTTTAGATTTTTATGTGTACTCTAATTTAAACACACACACACACACAAAGATTCAAATTTAGCATTCACTTATGATAGAAAATATAAAGCATGTTTGTCTTTCTGTGTTACTTCACTCAAAATGATTGCTTCCAATTCTATCCATTTACTTGAATGAATTATTCATAATATAAATTTTCTTTGCATCCAAATTATTTTTCTGTTGTCTGTATGAACTATGTTTGCCAAATGTATATTATCCACTCATCAATTGGTATGCATCTATAATATTTCTGCTTCCTGGATATTACAAATAGAACAGAAATGAATATCAATGAACAAGTTTCTGTATTAGAGTATAAAAGTGATATTGTTGGATCATATGGTAGAGATATTTCCAACAACTTGATGAATCTCTATACTGATTTCCTCAGTGACTTTACCATGAGTGGATGTTTTCCTTGCCCAATATCCATACCAGTATTTATACTCATTTTTAAATCTTCAAAATATTTCTAATTTGCAAAAATGAGTAATGCAAACATAATAATTTCATTAATCATGGATTATTGTTGGTCTTTTTTATTCTTTGCTCTTTGGGCACCTGACACCTAGCTTCCAAATAATCACATCGAGAGTTATTCTTACTTATGAATGCCTGGTCTTCCACATTTGAGGATCCTGCATGGGACTGCCCTAGGCCCTCTGCATATGGCAACAGTTTTGTAGCCTAGTCTGTTTGTGGGACCCCCCACCCAGGGCAGTGGGACCAGGATCTATCCCTAGTGCATAAACTGGCTTTTTGAAGCTCATTCCATTTGGTGGGATGCCTTGCTCAGTCTTGATAAGGAGGGTAGAGAAGTCCTGCCTCAACTGAATGTGCCAGGAGGCCTTGTTTACTCCCCATGGGAGGCCTTACCCTTTTGGAGGAGTAAATGGAGTGGGTTGGGAGAACTCTGAGGAGGGAAGGGAGGGAAAGATATGACTGGTATGTAAAATTAATAAAAAAATCAAAATACAAAATAATTAAACAAAAATGAATGCCAGGTCTTATCTTGGCTTGTTTCTAGCAAGCTTTATAAATCATCCTGTTTACTTTTTACCTCTGGGCTTTTACCTTTCTCCATTTCTGTATATCTTTTCTTTCTTATTACTCTGTGTCTGGCTATGCGGCTAGGTGACTGGCCCTTGGCATCCTCTTTTTTTCCTTTTCTAGCTCCTCTCTCTTCTATTTATTCTTTCTGCCTGGCAGCCCCACCTATCCCTCTCCTTGTCTAGCTATTGATATTCAGCTCATTATTAGACTAATAAAGTGTTTCAGACAGGCACAGTAACACATCTTCACAGAGTTCAACAAATGCAACATAAAAGACTACAACACATATTTACGTCATTAAACAAATATTCTATATGCCTCACTTATCTCTAGTGTAACCCTTGACACAGTTCCCTCCTGCTGCCTATATGGCAATTAGGTAACATGCTATAGCTCTTTTGATACAGTTGTGCTGCTACTAATCCAGCTATATGACAGGAACAGCATGCTACTTAATGCAAATTAGGTGATTCTCCAGCTACCATCCCCAATCCTATATATCTACTATACTCAGGGATAAAGTTGAGCTGCCTCACTGAAGCTATTTCCATCATGTTCACAGGCCTTACAAAGCTCTCTGTAGCCATTTCTTCTCCTTTGACTTCAAGGACTTGTGACCAATTGACTGTGGAGTAAAAGGGGGCCTCAAATATTTCCACGAGGGATTGTCTAGATTAGGCCAACTGAGGTGGGAGGACGATCCTAAATGTGGGGAGAGTTATTCCAGGTTTTAATAAGGATGAAATGAGGCACTCTGCTTCCTGCCTTTTGACACAATTTTGAGCAGCTTCCTCCTACTCCTTCTGCCATGTCTTCTCTATCATAATAAGCTGAAATCTCAACATGTCAGCCAAAATAAACCTTCCATCCTTAAATTGCCTTTGTCCCATGCTTTATCATAGTAGAGAGGAAAGAGTCCAACACAGAATGTAAAAATTGAGGTCTTTGGAAATGGAAAGCAATTTTCCAGAGAAAAGCAACTTTTGAAATAGTGACTTACTCTTCATTAGAGAAGGAAGGAGAATATACAGACTAGGATTTAAGAAAGTTTCCTGAAGACTGAGTTGAAAAGAAAATGAAGAATTAGTTCAATAGCTGGAAAGAGATCTGTGCAGTTGACTACATTGACTATGTAAAGACAACAGCCTGTTCTGGGGTAAGATAAATGATGAGAGGGTTTTCCAAGTCTGTGATTCCAAAGGAACCACTAAGTCAAGGCAGCATCAGGAAGTGCTATGTTTGCCTTGGAGAACATTGTTTGGAAATGACTCATTTCACTTAGACCCAGACACGAGATCAGAGTTGGAAGTGACCTAAAATTTCTGTCTCCAGTATCATTCAAAACAGATGATGGTTTCTATGGTAATTATAAAGCGTCCCAAGAGATATTCCCCACATCAAGCAAAGCTTCAGGTGTCAGGAGATGACAATAATCAACATATATACATACATATATATTATAGCAGTTATGAGGGTTCACTGATAAAATGGATGATCACATTATATTCTGCTTTCTTTTGTCCTGATTTATTTGTCACTGGTTTAAATTAACAATGATGTCCACTCCTTGGTTTTCAGTTTTCAAGATATATGAATTTATGCTTTCTACCCCTGTCCTTTGATATCTTGAGTTAAGGTCTGTAAATTTCAGTATTAGTCTTGGGATCCTGGGCCAAGTGCATCTGCCAATCTCTAGGCTTGATAATTATTACGGGATGAAAAACCGTAATGAAGTTAGGGTGTTGCTTCTGCTATCATCTAGAATTATTTTCTTTTATTATTTTAATTTTAAGTACTTTGCTTCACATGTCAATCCCAGTTCCCTTTCCCTCCCCTCCTCCCGCATCCCCCCACCATCCCTCCGAGCCTCCCACCCTATCCCCCACTTTTAGAGTCTGTCATTTCACTCAAGGCAGGGTCCAGGCACTCCCCTAAGAGTCCAAGCTGAGAAAGCATCTTTCTTTGTATTATGGACACACGAAGTCCATTTGTATGCCAGGGATAAACACTGATCTACTGCCCAGAGCCCCATAGGTTGCCCAGGCCTCCTCACTGACATTCATATTCAGGGGGTCTGGATCAGTCCCACGCTGGCTTCCCAGTTGTCGGTCTGGGGTCCAAGAGCTCTCCCCTGTTCGGATCATCTGTCTCTGCTGGTTTTGCCAGCCCATTCTTTGCCAATTTGCTCATCGTTCCAAAAGACTTTGTAGGATGGGGGATAGATAAAAATAAAGAATCAAAAATCATATTCATAAAAATCACTAAAAATTGTCAGAAAAAGCATATATGTTAAAATTGAGGGAAGTTTGAACCAAGGAATTTTGCAGATTGTTTTTTACAAAATCAACGGCACAACCACATAATCTGAAACCATGGTCATCCCTCTACTTAGTGTTTTCTGCCACCTTAGTAATATAACTGGAAGCCTGGAGCCTAGATTTCCTGTCTAAACTCTCTATTTGCCTTTTCTGAAATTCCTGAAATTAGGTTAAACAATCAGATAGTGTACTACATGATTTTAATCCATGTTGGATTCTCAAGGTATTTGTAATTAAGAAGACTCAGACATAAGAATACAAATATACTGTGAAATATCTTTGATTGGGGTTACAAAATGAATAATTAGGAGAACCAGGATATTCTTTCTTAGGAAAGCCCTGATTGCTGCTTTCCAACTTCTTCTAAGTTTCCCTGAAAATTTTATTGTCACTGAGCATAATGGTATGATTGAAAATGTATCAGTATGAGTACTATGCAAAAAAGGAGATTCTTCTAGCAGAATGTCAAAAGTAGGAGGAGTTATGTTAGTTAATAAAAATAGGTATTTGAAGTAAAAGACTTGAAAGAGTTCTGGTCCATGTGGCATAGGAAGAAAACTATCTTCCTAACTGATATCCACAGAAGTTTCAAGTGGAGCTGGCAAGAAACAAAATACTAGGATTCCCAGAAAATTCTGGGTCTAAGAAGACTACCCCACCCTACCATGCATGTTTAAGTGATTTAATTAATACATGGAATTTAATAGTGTTCTTCTTCAGTCAATGACTGATACATGTGGAAAAGGTTTGACCATAATGTTTGTAATAAAAAGAAAAAAGTAAAGAAGTTCAAAGAACATCATAGCTCCATATAGGTTCAGAAAGAGGCCATGCCCATCAGCAGAAAATTATGGAGAACATTCTACTTTGCAAGTAAATTATTTTTTCTTTTGGCATTTCTGTCATTCTTCCTATTCTCAGATGACCCACTATTGCTCTTTTTTGAGCTTATTTTTCTTAGGCTCCAACAGCATATATGAGGGTTTCAATGAGCCTTTTCTGTTCAGACGGACATACTAAAAGAGGAAAGATACCGTAGCAATTTATGCCGAATGTAATCAGATTCTGGGAATAAATATGTAGTGTCCAAAGAGGTGACTTAGTAGTTAAGAACATGCACTCATTTTACAGAGGACTTGAGTTTGCTTCCCATTATCCATGCTGGTAGCTCACAACTGCCTGTACGTTCAGCTGCAGGGGATCCAACACCTTCCTATCACACTTATGGCATTCACACTCATGTGCATACACCAACATGTGAAAACAATACAAGTACAAAAATAAAATAAGTACCTTAACAATAATCTTCTACTAATAATTTTAAACTAGAAGAACATGAAGAATATTACCAGGTTGGAAGGGAAAAACTAAGAGGTATATGCAAGGTAAGATCCTGAATCTGGGAGAAAATGATGGCAGTCAATACGAAGAATGAACACATTTATGGACATATCCCAAGAAGTAATTGAGTATATCACAGTAAAGTAAAGATGTGAGGACACAAAAAACTGATAGCCTATAGCATACTGTACCAAAAAAAATGAATAAAATGGCATTAGAAAAAAAGGACCATCAAATCAACAACTAAGCTTGGAAGCTACAGGGTAATAGATAACTCAATAATGAAAACAACAGAAGCCTTTGCAACTGTTGTGAGGCTGAATTTCAGATAGAGAACGGTATCTACAATTGTCCACAGATGGAAATGTGTCCAGATTTTTCTTTTTTAAACAAAACTAGAAACCCCTGTAACTGGAGCTGAGTGGCTAGAGCTCAGGATGTGAAGTTAGAAAAGCAACATAATGGATATTTTGATTCTCTTCACCCTTAGGTGAGTGTGGTATGATGAGGATTTCATCTTGAATTTTTAATAATTCATTTGTCTTATATGTGTTTGTGTGACCTATGCTGTGTGCATGTATGTGTATGTGCACTTGCCTATGTGGGTGCATTGGAGATCAGAGGTTGTCATGGGGTGCTCTCTGCTATTGCTCTACACCTATTTTTTGAGACAGAGGTCTGTCCCTGACTAGGACTTCACCATTTCTTGAGACTGGGTGGTATTTGGGAACCAGAGATCCTCCTATCCCCACCCCTTAGCCCCAGGTTGCAGACACGTGTTGTTGCATGTGGTATTTCTCATAGGTGCTGAAGATCTGACCTCAGGTCCTCATGCTTGTACACCTTGTCCATGGAGCCATTTCTCCAGCTCCTGATGGAAGGTTTTGAGTACGACAAAATGACATGATCTTTTGTTTTGAAAGTTTTGAAAGTGTTGGTGCCAATTGCAACTCTTGATTAAACTATGTTTTAAACAGTTAAGGAAAACTATGCTAGCTATACCCATAGACTTTAAATATTTAAGATTGCCTTCTGTTATGTTTATTGAGTGAATAAAAGTCTATATGAGCTCTAAAGATTTCTTCTGAATCTCAGTAGATGATAGTGATTTCTAACATTTAATATGGCAGAAAATAAATATGAGATTATTAGTTTTTATTTAAGCAAAAATCTGTTGCTCTTACGTAAGTCTGGAATGCCCACTCTTAATGCTAACACGTTGACTTAGCTCTTAACACATAAAACTGTTTTTTCAATGCATGGAATATCTGCTTTTGTCTTCATCTCACACCTAAGATGAGTTAGGCTCAGGGACATGTTTTTCACAGACTCAGCATGGTGCAGTGCAGTGTGGTGCTCCAGGGAGCAGATGCCTCTACTGATTGTCTAAGTCTTCTTTAGGATGTACTTCGGTTTTCATGAGTCTTGTTCTCAAGAAGCACTCGCTGCTATGAGAAAAAGGATCCCAAAAAGAGGGAGGCAAGGCTCAACTTGGTAACAGAGTAATCATTTCAAATAAGAGGAATCTGCAGTCTTTTTCTTGGGTGATGTTTACTGACAAAGATGCTGAAGATGCAGGAAACCTTCCCAGTTCTACATTCTAGCATTGCCTCAGTTTAAAAGAGTTTATTCTTTTAAAATGTCTCCATGCTTTAGAAGTAAGCTTATTCTGAAGCCTATATCCTTTGCTGTAAACAGAGTCTGCTTAAGCTTCTGATGTGGTATTCTGAAGCCTGTGTTCTCTGCTGTAAACAGTGCCTGCCTAAGCATTCAGTTGTGGAGAAGGGATTGCTACAATGCTGAACACTTTAGTTACTTACAAATGGGAGTTCTCAAAACAGCATATATATATATATATATATATATATATATATATATATATGGCTGAATCTAAGTGGTCCGGTTATAGGTCTCCAGAAAATATGACAAGATGTCAAACCTAGAAAATGAGCATATTTGATTTATGTCAATTATGACAATTTAACTTTTCACTGATAAAAAATTTATTTTATTAAATACGCACCTTACAGATGGACATGAGCAGAAAAATATTTTCAGGGGAAAATTATTTCCCAACTAAAAAAGATAAGCTTGAGATTCACATTAGATTAATATTTTCCCCACTTTATTTCTCCTCTGAAGGTGGGAGTAGTATGCTTTGATGATGGCCCAGGCCTGTGAAAGAAATGTGAAAAGGAAATATGAAAACATAGCAGAGCACTAGGAATGAATGCTAAGCTTATTATTCAATGTTGAGACTTTTATGAATATACAATAAATATTCTTAAAATTTAAGGCATTTTGTTCCTTCAAACACAGCCATTTAAATTCTATGTTATAGGAATGTAGTATGCTCAATATTTTAAAACTCCTTTTCACACTATCATTGACCATATTGTTCATTAATAGTTGTATTTTAGGCACCATAGGCTGGTTTGCTTGCTTTTGAGTTTAGCCACGAAATATGAAATAAACAAAGAAATCCTGACAGTTGCTTCTGGCTACTAATTCATTAGGCTTTTACATCAGTATTTCCCATTGGAAAGTATAATCCTGATTTAGAGAAATTGCAAAAATGATAATTTATCCTCCAATATTTGATTCTGAAATGAGCTTTCCCATTAAAATTTTTCTCTCTTTAATTAAAATGAATTTACATGAACAGTGCTTTCATTTTAATACCCCTCATGTATAGACAAAATAATGGAGTATTTGTAAACAGATTATCATGTCTATTCAAATGTAAACATTAAGCTTCGTGACTGGGATGTGACCCAAATGAACAAAGTGGGGAAAAGATACACCATCAACACATTTAAAGATTGTTGCTGAGAATGGGCAAAATCAATCCATTTGAGCACATGTATCAATTGTATGCCTTTCTTACCTAGAACCAAAGTACTAAGCAAAACACTTCAGGAAACATAAAACTATTTTAAATGTGTGTCCTTCAGAATTCCTCATCTTTTCAAGGCTACTATGTCTACTTATAATCCTAGAACTTGGGGGAGTCATCCACTGATGATAGCTAATGAGCTGGAGATACAAGTGATTAGGCAGTCCAAACATTTCTTGTTTAGTCTTGGCTAAACACTGAGAGCTGAGCTTGATCTCCACGTGTACAAAAGTGAATACACAGAGAAGAGGCTCCAGCTGTTCCTTGCTAGTGACCAAAAAGGCAAAAATGAGCTCAGTTTGTGATCCTCTTGCTCATATAGACATAGGCAAGGAGTAATGTTTGTGTGAAATCAGGATAATGTGTCACTTCTTTCCTCAGAATATTTCTAGGATGTTTGACTTTTCATGGGACCTTTCAGCTTTGGTTCATGGTTCCAAAAGAAAATAAAGTTATGTTTTTAATAAGATAAAATAAGTAGAACAAAAAGAAAATCTTTCTAAATGTTGACAACAATATATAATCTTGGATGAGACATGATTCTCTGTTCTACACTAGAAAATGTTTAAGTATGGAGAGGAAATATTTGGTCATTGGAGACCAAGGTAAAAACTAACAAAGTTTAGAGTTACTTATAAATTATAAATTGAGACCATCTCAAGTAATCCTTAATGCATAAGCTTAGTGTACCATGCCTTACGTGGAGAATTGACTATTGATATGCTTCCTTCATTACATGTGGATGAAGGAAAGTTCCTTGCACACCTTGAGACCCTTTGCTAGGTGTCCCCGATTGGACTGGGTTACACGGTTACTGAGACTCCAGCTCAAGGCACATTACATGGACTGCTATAATCTTCTCCAGACCATGGTTAGCCATTCACCTCTGCTGCTTGGCAACATCTGCCTTTCAACAGTACCATGCTTCCTACAGTTAAAGACCTCCATCATCTGAAAAGCTTTGTGGTTCAGACTATGGGCTAGGTCTAACATGACCTCTCAGATGGTCAAAGCTGGAAAGAGGAAAGGCCTGCTCACTGGAGAGCTGGCAGATTTACTTCCCCTTCTGGCTAAAAACAATCTTTCTCACATTATTTCAATGTGTCCGGTTCAATCCAGGTCAGAAAACAGAAATGTAAAAGACTTGCCAGTGTTTTGGGGCCTTTTGGATGCTTGGCTGGCTGAGAATGTATTTATTTAATACTGATCCTCCACTAAAAGCATTTACCCTTTCAGTGTGGTAAGCCCTCTGGGAGGTAGTGTGCTCACAAAGAATGACTATCATATAACAACCTAACTCTGGATATTTCAAGTCTTCAGCTATTTTATGGAACTGAGTATGGATTCTACATTGGTACTGAAAGTTTGTGTGAAGCATTAAAATCAAGTATGAGCATAGAGATTTTGTCATTCAGTAAAGATCTTGGTGAAGTGCATGTGACCTCAGTAGCATGGGATTTACCTCAGTGATGGTAGGCTGTTGATCTTCAAAAATGATGAATACAAAATAAAAGATGCTATTGCTGCTAATTCAAATATTCTTAGAGAAAATGAGCTCCTTAGCCAAAATCAACTCAAAAATAATATTAGACTTTGTTTTAAATACAATCCAGATTATAAGAGAGAACACAAGTTATATATGGCTAAATCTGGGAACTCAGAACTTTCAACATCAAAGCAGGAATACCACTTCCCTCCGCTTTCTTTCCTTCCTCCTCTTTTCCTCTTTTCTTCCCCTTTTCTTTCTTGTATGTTTTTTTTTTCTAAAAACAGGTCCTCTATGTAATCCCTGCTGTTCTTTAAATTATGTTCTCCCCTTTCTTTTCCCCAGCTCCCTCTCCCCCTTCCTCCATGCTCTCAATCTGCTCAGGAGATCCGGTCCAATTCCCCTTCTCTGGGGTACCATGTATATCTCTCTTGGGGTGAAATTTTGGGATGCTGATAGATACCTTAAGTACATTTTTATAATAAAATACTACTTGACAATTTTATGAAGAGAAGAATTAAACAATGGTTCAGCTATGTTTCTTATTAGCATAATCAGTCTTCTTTATAGATACAATGAATTTTGCCTTATTAGATATCTTCTTTCCAAAACAATCCTGTCTGTGAGAAAGTCAGGGGCTGGAGAGATGGCTCAGCCATTAAAGGCTAGGCTCACAACCAAAAAATATAAGAGAAAGTCAGTCATACTAGTATTAGTCTGTATACATAGGAACTAATGTAATACATTTAAGAAATCTCAGAAATAAATATTATTTTGTACCATATTTCTTTTTATGTAATAAGATTCATGACTTAAAGTTTATCATGAATATTTTGTGATAATAAAAGCTAACCTTTACCAGTAATGCTCTAATTAAATATAAATTTTTATTTTGCAATGTCATAAAGTGATTATGTTAATCTTTTGATGTCTCTCATCATATTTTCATAGGCAAGAAATAAAGGAAACTATAATTATATGCATGTAATTGCTTAGTCTATCTGACATACTGGACATAGGTGCAATAAGGAATTCTTTTTGAACTTTAGGAGGTGATTTTCTTTTTCTTCAGGCAAATTCATGATTGGGACAGGTAGTTAGTAAGTTTAGTGGCAGGACTGTTTGATTTCCTCATTGTTATATTTTAATTCACATATCTTTGACAAACTAAAAACAACATTTTTAAGCAAGACTACAGGACTTTCTATTGATAATCCATGAGGATTTAACCAGTTCCAAGTAGATAGATCATTATAGACTATATTTCTTTTTCCTTTTCTGTCATCCATTTACTTGGAACAGTTCTTTTATACTGTGCCAAAATACATTGAGATGGTAACTTCCCCAGATCACATCTAAGGACTTGACTGTTTTTGGACAGAATCATTAAGATCTACTAATAAAGGGTAATATTGCAGAGGCTATAGTTGATAGCCAAAATTCAATTGATCAGGAAAGTTTGACACATAAACCACAAATTATTTCAGCTTATCTAAGAGCCCCAATCACCCTTACCAATAACTGCAGTTCATTATGTGGTCATTTTAAACATCTCTGAATTATACTGACCTTGTTAATCATGGTGTTCATTTGTTCACACAACTGGCTTTTATAAAAAGAGGTCATGCTGAACAGCTTGCTAGCAGATTTTTCCTGAGTGATATTGGCTCTCTGTTTTTATATTACTTCATTTATTGCATTGTTAAATCAATAGTTACTTGAGAAGCCAAGAAAATGTTTTATATTGCAATATAGTTGCCTCCCTGGAGTTCATTAACTCATTTTCCTTCAATTAACTCTGTGTCTACCACACCCATCTACTAGCATTTCTCATTCTGCAGTCCCCTTTCCCTTGCAAGTAGAGCTTTCAATTTGTCTTGAATCTTACAAACTAGACCTCTGTTTATGTATCATTGTTGTTTCCATAAGGAGGAAGAAAATTCCTTGAGATGAATTTATGTTATTAATATCTGTGAGTCAACATATACATGTTGATTATGTCAGGAAAGAATACCAGGGTTTATGGAAAATTTTGGTTTGTCCTTTAACTAACCCCTTCATGATGTAATTCTATTTCAATGCATCAGCATGGAGACAGGCTTTTCTCCTTATTTAGACGTACACAGCTGGTTTACAATGGCACCAGAGACAAAGTTCATAGCTTCTAACCTAGTCAGAGTTCTTTCATCTCCTTCGTGGTAAGAATCCTAGCTATGTTTAATGCTTACTCAGAATACCACAAGTTCAAGTTCAAGTTCAAATGAGATGAAATTAATAACCCTCATTCTTAAGACAGTGAGCTTTCTAGACAACTTAAATACCTATTTTTTTCTAGCAGCTTTAATTTATATCAAATCTTGAATTTTTATGTAAAATGTATGCTGTCTAATATTTTTCAATCCATTTTTGCATTCTCTAATTTTTCACATTAATCCATGTAGAGAATGACTTCATTGAAAAGCTCACACTTTCAGTTGCCATCGTGTGTTTGCCATTAGAAAATGTAGTCTCAACTAATCTGCCATTTGTACAACTGAACTCAGCACAAATTTGGAAGGCTTAGACTGATGAAAGCAACAGTCAGTAAACTCCTTGATTTTTGGTTTGTAATCTGTTCAAGATAACGTTCTGTATTGAGCAACAAGAATGCTTTCACTGCCCTTTTCCGTGAAGTCTGTTCTTCATGAATTCTGGTTCAGACGTTTGCCTTAATGCTTTAAAAGCCCATAACTTTCATTTTATAAAACAAAAGAGAACATAGGAAAGTTACATGCAATCAAATAGAGATTCTCACCCATAAAGCTCACTTGGCTACATAAGTGGGGTTTTTTTTTTTGGCTTTGTTTTTCTAGCCAAAGTAGCACTTTGTTCTCATCTTCACAGTTCTCTATCTAAAAGGGAGGCTGCTTATGCTAGGCTGTCAGCTTTTCCAGCAAGACTCACAAAATACTTTCCTTATTCTGCAAACTAAACCCTTGACTCAATGTCTCACCCAGCAGACATTATTCATTTCAAACAACCCAGCTGCATTTCAAATTTTATGTCTGGTACCTTTCCTCCATGAGTTAAGTTACAAAAGGAAATGAAAATATTAAAGTAATTGCATTTAATCATTTAATCGAGAAATAGAAAATCTGTTGATATAATCAACACTTGAAGGCTGAGAGGAAGGTTTCTTGTTGTTGAAGTTTTAGAACTGCTTTCGGAATAGGTAGTACACATGATTTATGATCCAAAAGTTCTGGTGACCTTTTTAGATGAAATGTGTGAACAAATAATTAAGTCAATTAAACTTTCTTTTTCTTTAGGTGGTGAGCTGTCTTGCAATGGAAGTTTATGTTTTATGATGAAAGGTGATAGCATCATCAAAAAGGAAAAAGAATACGAAACTCTCCCTGTCATAATAAGATGAAAAGAAGTATGTATGTGTGCATGTATGTATATATATAATTTATTCAACTTTCTGAGAAGGAATAAATTGAAATGAGGGAAGAAACAACTAGGAAACTGGAGATGAGATGTAAATGTGTTGATTCCATTAGTAATTATTATCAGAAAGTGTTAGAAATTGGTACTGTCTCTGCAAGGCAAATAAAACACCAAACCCAGGATACCAAATAGAATTAACATATAGATTGTATCAGCTACTCTTTCTGGTGCTGTAACAAATCACTCTGACAAAAACATTTTAAACAAGGAAGAGTTTATTTTGATTCACCGTAAAATGGCATAGCCATCCTGGCAAGCTCATGATGACAAGAGCTCATGGCAATTGGTGGCTATGCACCCACATTTAGGAGGCAGAGCATAATGTGTGGATGGAAGTTTCTGACCTGCCAGGTCCTGCAGCCATTTATTCCCAAATAAACACACACAGGGTTATGTTAGTTATAAACTGCTTGGTCAATGAATCAGACTTCTTATTGTCTATCTCTCTCTTAATTATTAACCCATTTCTATTAATCTGTGTAACTCCACATGATCTTGGCTTACTGGAGAATGACCATGCTACATGATGTCTCCCTGACTCAGCCTACTACCTTTCTATATCCCTGTTTGGATGTCCTGCCTAGCTAAATCCTGCCTGTCCATTGGCCAAAACAGCTTTATTCATCAACCAATAAGAGAAACATATATTCACAGAATATAGGACATCCCCCATTATCAGTAAATGATCATGTTCAGCTCACTTTCACCTTTTAATTCCAATGGCAATTTTGGTGTGATTCCCTACCTCAGTTGATCCAAACTATATGACTTCCAACAGAAATGCCCAGAGGCTTGTCTCCATAGTGATTCTGGATCTTGTCAAGTTTGACAATGTGCATTACCCAGCTCATAAACTAATGTTCAGATTATTTTGTCAGTCCTTTGTAAACATTGGCCATTGCTTCCAAGCACAGAGTCAGGAAGAGACGTGGAAGAAAGTAGTAGTCATAGAAAAGGAAGTTGAAAGATGCAATACTACCATATTAGGAAGTGTTTCAGGATATCTAGATGTGATCTCTCTCTCTCTCTCTCTCTCTCTCTCTCTCTCTCTCTCTCTCTCTCTCTCTCCCATTTGGTTTTTCAAGACAGGATTTCTCTGTATTGCTTTGGAGCCTGTCCTGGCACACACTCTGTAGACCAGGCTGACCTCGAACTCACAGAGATTAAAGGTGGGCACCACCAATGCCAAGCTAGATGTGATCTCTTACACAGGAAGGGGAAAAGGATACTACTGAATAATGACCCTAGTTTGTATTTTATCATCAACTCTAAAAAATAAAATATTGCAATCACAATAATACTGAGTTTATGCTGTTTTAGATTTTATAAATATGCCTTAATTTAGATCAGAATTCATTCTTGCTAACCATGCAATGTAGGAAAGACAAGCTAACAGAAGAATTGATACTAAATGGAAGTGTCACAACAATATAATGAAAAACCTAGTAAACTCTGAAACTTCCTGTTTTTATAATTGATAGTTCATTTGCAAATTATTTTCCTGAAATAAAATTTAAATTCATATTAACTCTCATTAAAATAAATCCTGTTCTTAAAATGACTAAGAAAATGATGATTATAAACAATTGACAATGATAAAATACAGAAGATAATTGAAACAATTGTACAAGCTACATTTGCCTTATCAGTATTTCTTGATTTGGAAGATTATGGACAGTCTTTCTTATGATAAAGCAGATAGAATTAAAATTCCATGTCATGCATAGGTAGGTAATTCCTCAAATTGTCTGGCACTATAAAAGTAAACCAGAAAAAAATTAGGACTTATAAGGAGCTACAAAACAAGTTTTATTTTGGTGATCCACATAATTGAAAATATTGGCATAATGTAAATTGAAATTAGACACTTAGTACCCTTAATTTTCAAGAGAAAACATTTTTTTCTGAAAGCAAGAGTCTTTTCTATAGGCCTGAAATTTAAAACATAATGAGAAGAAATGATAATAAATCATGTCTTATATTGTTATCATTCAAATCTCACTAGCAAACTATTATTAAGTAATATATTATGTTTTTGATAGAAATGAATACAAAGTAGCAGAAACCAAAGGAGAAAAAAAAACACCTAGTAATTTTTCAGAATTTGGTATTCCAGATTGAGGTGAAAAAAATAGTCTCTAGTAATGAGTAGGAAAAATTAAAACTGACAATGAAAGTGCCTATAAGGAATATGAATCTTTCTAAATATTGGAAGTGGATGGGAAAAAGAATAAAATTGAAATCACAGTTAAATACAACAGTCATGGCAAAAACATAGATTAGAAGAATTGGTCTTAAGTACATCATAGGAGATCAAAAGGTAAATGCTTTTATCTGTTACTAATAAACAATAGACATGTCTGATAGAGAAGATTTAGGCATTATAAAATGGAAGATGAACAACACACATACTGTAGAGATGGTAAATAAAAGGAAGTTGTGAACCCTGACAGCTTCCCTGATGACTGAGATTTATTGGTGATGATGAATGCAATGAATAACCCTCATTAACCATTCTTATCCTCATTTCCACATTTCATTTGACAATCCTTGGGTCTTCTGTCAGATATGCTTGCCATTAAATGCCCATTTTATGGCAAAGATCTCCTTTTAAGAGGAAGCCAGCTGTAAAGAGTAAGGCAGAGTGATGGTGGAGTATGATAAAAGGGCATGATGTACATTTGTGAAACTGTTATGATAAAACTCATTATTTTTGAGTAATCATGACAAAACTTAATTACTTTTGCAATTATACGCTGAGATACATCCTCCTTTTCTTAAAACGTGAAGACAAAAGTATCTCAGTTTATACCAGTAAATGGGTTGCATTTAGTTGTTTAGAGGTATATATATATATATATATATATATATACATATATGTATATGCATGTACATCAATTAATGAAAAAAGAGGTCATGAATTTGAAAGAGAGGAAGGAATTATATATGAGAGGGTTCGAACAGATAAAAATAGACGGAGATGTGATATAATTGTACTATAGTTACAAGAAATAAAAGAAATAAGTTGTTTAAATAATTTAAAAAATGTTTCCTTGACCTTCTCATGCATCTCTACTGTTGTGTACTATTGAAAGACTACAAGTATCTAATGTTTTCGTGTGTTCAACTGAAATTGAATGCTTCCCAGGATACTGTTGATATCCTTCCTTATATCTGTTTGTTTTGTTTCTTTCCACAAGTATAGAGTACTGTAACTTTATATGTCATAGAATCTTCTTCTTTTACTTGCAAAAACTTGAAATCATTTTTACTACAAGCATTTCAAAGATACTAAGCCTGATTTAAGACATGCCTTAGCAAATACAAATATTAATGAAAACCAGATTTGGATGAATTATTCTAGATTGCATGAGCTGAACTGTTTATATTACTGAGAGATAGTGAGAATGCTTTTAAAGAAAAATTTTTGCTTTCTTGTTCTGGCTTGTTCATAAATGAGGAGCTGGACATTGCCAAATTACAGTATTTGGAAAGCATTATGAAGGAAAAGCACAGATACCATGGGGGGGCAGTTAAAGTTTAAATGTAAATTGGGAGCAGGAAGGTTGAGTCTGAGTAAAAATGGAGTAGAGTAGGATGAGAGATACCTTAATAGATGGAGTCATTATAGGTTTGAGGAGAGAGCTGACACTAATGAGATTTCCAGAGATCTACAAGGATAACACCAACTGGCAAACTAAGCAATAGCGGAGAGACTACCTTAATAGCCCCTTCCTGATCATAAGATTGATGACTACCTTATATGCCATCCTAGAACCTTCATCCAGTGACTGATGGAAGCAGAGGCAAACACCCACAACTAAACACTGAACTGAACTCCTGGAATCCAGTGACAGAGATAGAGGAGTGATGAACAAAGGGGTCAAGACTGTGCTGGTGAAGCCCACAAAGACAGCTGACTGGACAAGGGGGAGCTCTTGGACCCCAGACTGATGGCTCGAGGCCAGCAGGGGACTAATCCAGACTCCTAGAATGTAGGTTCAGTGAGGAGGCCTCAACAATCTCTGGGTCCTTGGGTAGTAGATCAGTATTTACCATGGTGTACGAATGAACTTTGGGATCCCATTCCACATGGAGTGATGCTCTCTCAGTCTGGACACATGGGGAAGGGCCTAGGTCCTGCCCTGGATTAAATGACAGACTCTGGAGATCCCCCCATAGAGGGCCTCACCTTCCCTGGGGAATGGTGTGAAGATTGGGGGATTGGGAGGGTCTGGTGGAAGGACAAGGGAGGAGAGGTGGGAGAGGGAGCTGGGATTGACATGTGAAGCAAGCATGTTTCTAATTTAAATAAAAACATATATATATATATATAGGTACTGAAGGGATATTAATAAAAACTAAAGATGTTTTACAAACCTCATGGAAATCCTATAGCTTATAAGCTAATATTAAAATGTAAATCAAAAAAAGAATTTTAATGAATGTACCTTGCTTGGGTGGACATTGCTGATCTAAGGGGACATGCATTGTTGAACAAAATTTTCAGTGCCAGGCATGAAATACCTTCATTTGAGATATAAGTTATATGGCTATCTTTCATGTCAGACTTCCAAGGGAGAAAAGACATCGGTGGTCTTACTCAGCACTAGATCATGAATGCTGCAATACCATCCTGCCAGGCAAGGTACACTTCTATTTATCTTTTAATGAGCTTTCAAAGTGAGAAATGACTGACCTATTTCCCTTAAAGTATAACATATGATGGAGAAAATCACTTCCAGTAAAATAATGTAATTTTACAAACCGCTTTTCTTCCCCCAGAATACTGTTCTGTATGACAGACAAGAAGAAGCAAAGTAAAAGACATCTTGGTTTAACCTATCCAAAATGTCCCATGAATGCCTGATGCCCCTTCCTGTCTGTGACACAGCTTTCCTATTCTGCTATGGGTACTACACTTGTGTTATCATCTGGGTTTTGTCCTTAGCCCATTTTTCATTCTCAATCTCTAGTTTCTTAACACTTCCATGGCTTCAAATAGAAATGTTGATTTATGACTCCTTGGAATGAGGGGTAGGTGCTATTTTCTCTCTCTGTTTACCAGTGTAGTTCCTCACAGGCATTATATGCCCAATGGCTAACGGTGAATGTAGTAAGTGCCTGTTTCCTCACAACGAAAAGATTTCCAAAATGGTTCTACTTGCTTCATTTGTAAGTGGAAATTAAACAAAGAAGAAAGGCAACGCACACATGTATTTAGTGATTGCAGGGATGAGTTCTGTTTTTTTTTTCAGAACAGAGAATTTTTTTATGTAATAATAGGGTTTTAGAAGAAAAAGTTAGGCTTCTAGCTATAGAATTTTGGTTTTGACTCATTGTCCTTCATGTTATAAAACTGCATGAATCATGAATCTTAGCCAAGCAAAAATAAATCTAGAGCATATGAGTAACAATAAATCTCTCCATTCTATATATTGTCTGCTTGCCCGAAGAAGAAACCAGATCAACCAAAGATACTTTAAAAATAACTGAAATTTTCTTTTCAAGATTCTTTGAAACTGAGAACAATTTAGACTATCAATTTTAAAGATTAAATAGCATAAAAACTCTCAGTTGCAACAATAATACACTATAATTAATTTTGTAAAACAAGCAAACTGTTACAGTTGCTTTGATAGCAATCTGGATTCTAACTACATGTTAGATTCCTTTACTTAGTATGAACCTACAGCCTTGACCCTATTTTTATCACTTGAGAATAAAATGAACTCATCAACAAAATTGATTTTAAGCATCCAGATTTTCTTTCTTCTTCAAATACCCACTTCTTTCTATATTTTATTTAAATTTTTTTACATGATAAATTTTACTTGGAAACTAAATAATTCTTTATTAAATGAGTCAAAGTTGATAAAATCTTCCTTTATTTGCATATTTTTGACATAACAGGTTAATAGTCTCATTTCTGAAAGAGAAATAAAGGAATAGTGGCACAGGAAAGGGCTAAATTTGGGGCAACAGCTGCTACTTGAATATCAATGTATTAGGTCTTGTTTTCGCTTTGGTCCTCATTCATACATCCATATGAATATAGTCATTATAGAAAATCAAAGAGCAGCTAATCAACTAAAATGACTAAGCTGGAATGTTTCAAATGTGCAACTTCCTCTTTGAGATTGAAACATGCTATTGTTTTCTTTTTCAAAAGATTCCAATAATGAATAGGGCAGCAACATTTATGATAAAAGGGATACCTTCAGACATGAAGTTGAATGCAGAATTACAAATCATGCTGACGATTTGCCTTCCAAAGTTTTTCATGTTATGTGACATAATTAGGAGCAGAGACACCATGTATTCATTTAGAAGAGAACATGCATCTTGTTAATGAGATTATTTCCATGAGCATTTATTTGTTTATAAATTTATCATATTTATCAGAAAATATCTTTAAATTGAATTTTATTCTGTCATCTTATTTATGTATTTAACAAATTAACTTCATAAGACTTTAAAGATCAAAATGAGTCTGGAAACTGACAATTGATCTTCATTTTTAATGATTTGTGATTTAAAAAAAACTATTATCTGCCAATTCAATGGGAAACTTGCACATTATATTTTGACAATTTTCAATTGTAATTTCCTCAGAAAAGTTTCAGCCCCAAAATGTTGACTCTTTTTGAAAAAAACATAAAGATATTTTGCATGTCTCTTCCAATATTACAATGTTAAAACTCTATATATGCAATATTTGCAAATGTTTGAATAGACTATAGACATGAAAATCTATAAAATGAGTTTTTATTTACTTTAAATTAAATTTAGGATTATGAATTCTGCTCAGATCATATCTAGATGAGCTCTTTATGTCTGCTCTCTAGTGGCAAAGGATAAATCATGGAGGTGGTATCTTTTGCCTTCTCCATGATAGGAAACAATACATTCTATGTGTGTGTGTGGAGGAAATTAAACAAAAAGGTTCTTTGTTCACTGGATTTGAACATTTGTTTGTTTATCTTTTCTTGAACAGCTTCTACAAACACAAAATTTTAATGACCTAATATATTACCGGCTTTTGTTTATTTTCTTGTTATTTGACCACCCACAAATTGAATGTTGTATTTTACATCTTCCTATAACTAAAACCACATGGTGGAGATTCACCTCATTGGACCTTTAGAACAGTCACTAAATGAAGTCCTGATTCTATTTGCAACAAGTAGCAAAGAATTTTCTGCATGTGACAATGTCTAACTTATTAGGCATGAATCAGGGAATATTTCCATAGCAAACCAAGAAAAGTACAGTCATACAATACAATCAAAGACTTAGGGTTGAAGAAAAATCATAGATATTAACTAAAACAAATAGGTTTGTCTAAGCAATAAAACTGACATCAAGATAATATGAGTATTCTCCATCATTATTATGAAAACCAAATGAATTGATTTGTTGCCAATAAGGCTCTAATTAACAACCATGTTCCTATTGAATCTACAGTAAAATATTTAATATAGGAAATTTGATAATATGTACAGTTTCATATCTAGCATGGAGTTTTAACCTCATATCTTGGCTACTTTTGACTGTGTCTATAGAATGTCTTATTAGAAGAGAAACTTAATTTTTTTAATCATTTGTAGTCATTGGCCTAATGGATTAGAGACCACACAGAATTTGTCAGAAGTTGGAAAATTACAGTCTCAGTAGCTTAAAGGATGATTTGAAAAAAGCATCGTGCATTGCAAGCCAGGATGCAACTCCCCTCTTGTTTTTATTTATTAGAACTGAGATGGGGCATGCCCTCACACATGTGGAAATCAGAGGATAGCTTTGTGGAACTGGCTCTGTTCTTTGACCTTTAGCTTGTTTTCAGGGATAGAACTCAGGTCACCAGGGTTGCATGGTGAGCATGTATACCTGAGAAGCCATCTCACTGAGCCCTAGCTTCCCTTTTGAGAAGTGACATTGATGAGCATTTTATAGCTTACTTTTCCTGAAGAGATGCTGCAGCTTGAATAAATGCTCTGCTACTCCTTCCCTCTTTTGAAAGTCTTTCTCAATTATTTGAATCTTTTCCATTTTGCAAGTTATGTTTCAGATATAAAGATAACTCTTAATTTTCTTTAGTTTTTCTTTCCTGTGATATTGTGCTGTCCTAATAAAGCTTATCCTCGAAGAGACATTTAAGAATTCAACAGATATATTTCATTCAATTGTTTAGTGGGTTAAATAAACCCATTAACATGTCTGTTTGCTCTACTTGTCAGCTTTTATTTCTGTAAATACATCAGTGAGAAAACAAAGGTTTATTTTGGTTCCCAGTTTCAACGTTTTCTGTCAACATCAGCAGGCTCTGGTATATTTGAACATGCAAGGCAAAACATCATGGAGAGGGTGTCAGAACCACATTGCTAATCAAATGGAGCATTGCAAACAGAGAAAGCCAGAGGAAGGGTCTGACCAAGCTGTATTCATCAAAGGCAAGCCTCCCATGACTTTCTTCTGCTAACTAGCTTAGATATCCTATCAGTTATTTCAACTATGAGTTTATTGATGAATCAATATATTGGTAAAATCAGTGCCTTCATGATTCAATCACATCCAAATAGTGCTAACTGGTGAGGGACAGAGATTTTAATGCATGAGTCTTTATGAAAACTTCATATTCAAATTCCAATATTGCTTCTGTTCCCATGTAACTAAAAGTATTGCTGAAAAGATTGATGTGATGGGGCATATTTCTAGTTCCAACCTTTAAAATACCCTTAATGTTGCC
Organism: Mesocricetus auratus; assembly: GCF_017639785.1. NCBI lineage: Eukaryota > Metazoa > Chordata > Mammalia > Rodentia > Cricetidae > Mesocricetus > Mesocricetus auratus. The sequence continues at coordinate 60,448,914 of NW_024429194.1, forward strand.
TTCCAACTCTACTATATCTGTGGGCTACTTCCTTAGTCTCTGTGCTTTTATTTATTCCTTTCCATTTTCATTAAGCTCCTTATTCCTCATTCTTAGGAGATGGTCTCAATACGTGGGCTAGCTTGTTGGAGCCCATTCTCTGTGGGAGGGATGCATGCTCATTATTAATGCATAGAAGAGGGGGCTGGCTCTGTCCCAACCTATTGTGCCAGACTATGTTGACTCCTCATGGGAGCCTCTACCCATGGGGAGGAGTGGACTGGGAGGGGGTGCTTGGGGGAGGTGAGAGGGTGGGAGTAGACGAGGGTTAATGGGAAGGAGAACTATGATTGAAATGTAAAATGAAATGAAAAATGGAAAAAAAGATGATTGCACAAGTAGTTCAGAGAGATAGTAATTATAATGATAAATACATGCATAATACTAGATGTGGGGCACCAATCCTGGGGAAAGGTATTATTTACCACAATTTTGAACTGAGAAGATTGAGTTACAGAATAAAATTATGTAATTTTACCATCCATTCATATTTGCACAGCTGGGAAATGAGAGTCACTGCTTAACTCGGTATTCAAGGGGTCAAGATCTAGTCTGGGTCTGGGATTTTCACTGAAGTAGATAATGCGAACTCACAATAACAACACCACAAACCTTCACAGCTCTCCTACAGAACAAAGAAGCTCTAACTAATTTGAGGTTCATCCTTCCTATCACCAGTGGTTTGAATTTTTCACTCTTAGTTTCAATATTTGTTACGAATTTTTTTACTTTTTTATTTTATTTTTCCATTTTCTTAGTAATATATTTTTTCTCACATCGTATATCCTGACTAAGGTTTCCATCCCCTCTGCTCCTCCCAGTTTTTCTCTACTTCCTCTCCCATCCAGATCCACCCTTGTTCAGGGTTCCCTGAGCCATGAGGGGAGGAATTTGATGGAGACATCCTATTTAGTGTTGAATGTTCCAGAGTTTCAGACTCTCTGCATATTGTCTGGCTGTGGGTCTCTATATGTGCTCCCAACAGATGCAGGAGAAGCTTCTTTGATATGACATGTGGCAAGAAGGGATCTGGCAAGGAAACACTGCTTCCATTCTTTGGACTTTTTGGCATCTATGCCCCTTCTCTCTGAGGAGGGTGGCTTTATAGGACTGGATGCAAAGACAACGTGCAGAGCTGACTTCCTGGAAAACAGGCAGGGGATGAGAGCAACAGAAGATGGTAGCCTTGCAATCCACTCACACTGATCTCCTGCCCATGTTGCTTGTCTACCTTGCTCCTTTAAGGTTTTTGTTGTTCCTGCATTGTTGAATTTCTTCAACCAAATACTGTCTTGTCACTTACTTCCTGACTAGTTCCAAGTTACTACACAATAGTTACTTTTCTATGCTCTAACAGAAAGAGTGGTTAAGAAAATTTGAAAAGTCGCCTGTGGCATTTGTTGCTTCTTGACTGCGTGTGTGGCCATGCATGGCACTATTTGAAAAGCTAAAGGTGGAAATCATTTGGAGGCAACTTCAAACATATTTCTATTGTGGAATCTGGGGTAATACTGTGGTTGAACTCAGATTCAATTCTTCATCAGAGTGTCTGTAAGCGTCCTTTATGTGAAGCATTGATGCCCTTGGTTTGGAGGTTTCAGGTGTTCAGTGAAGAGCAGATACATTGTTTCCTAGGTCGTTAGATATTCATCAATAAATTTCTTCAAAACTAAGTATTTTCTGCCCCAAATTTAACTATACATCAAATGAGTATTTTATTATTATTGTTGTTGTTGTTGTTGCTGCTGCTGCTGCTGCTGTTTTTGGTGACAAGGTTTTCCTACATAGTTCAGGCTAGTGACTGTCCCCAATTTGGATCCTTGTGCTCAGATTCTAGAGCTCAGGCATCACAGGTATATATGTCACCATGCTTGTCCCTGAATACAAGTTTTAATTCTTTAAATCCAACATACATTCAATCCTTTCTTTTCTTTAAATATGTGTCTGGTCTTGTTAAAGTTTGTCCTAGAAAGGACTCCAATAAACAATTCATCTAAATCACATCCATCATATATTAATTCATGTATTCTTTGTTCTAGAATATCTACTTTCTTCATCTCTTAAGACATTTACAAATTCAAGAATACATTTATGCCCATTTATAAAAATGCTCACAGGTTCAATTTCATTTGAAGACTCATCACAATTATAGTCAGGGTACACTTTTCCAGTGAATTTCTACCTAGAGACAATAGTTCATGGGCAAGGGAATTAGTAATCTCTCATGAAGCCAATTTGTATAGATTTTCAGAGTTCCTTCAAATCTTAGTGAAATTTTCCACTACTCTGTTCTTGGATCAGAAAAGACTTTGTGTTGAAAAAAATATGTTCTTGGGACTTTGCAAGAATTATTTTGCTGCAGAACCTTTTCCTTTCATTAAGCGCTATAATTCCAACTTTGAGATAAGTACTGAACATTGACATTAGTTTCAAACTGCCAAAGTGTCCTTAAGATTGATGAATAAATATTTCAAAATGCAGAAATAGCCATCCGCTGGTGTGATAAGGAAGCACTGACCCTGAAAGTATCAAAGTAGGGGAAGCGGGGCAGGAAGAAGTGCATTCTTAATCACTTTAAGGTCACCTTAGCGTTGAATGCAGAATATTGACTTAGGGAATAAAGAAGGTCATTCTTTAAAGAAGGTCATTCTTGTGATATGGTGACAGATGTCCACAAGATTCAGGTGAGGGCAAGTAACCAAGATGTGAAGAACAATGAGTTGCCTTGTACACTCAGGGGAGCCTGCCAATGTGTTCAAAAGGATCTTTCCTCTGTGTGCCCCCTGAAAGGCTTATATACTGAATACTTGGTCTACAGCTGTTGCTCCTGCTAAGAGAGATTTGGATCATGTGTGTTTTACCTTAGCCAGTGTGTTCACTAATGAATTCATAGCTACCTGGACTACTAGGTTGGGTGTGTTGGAGGAAGTAGCATAGTTGGACTTTTCTTGTCCTCACTGCCAGTTCCCAAATAACTGGCACAGAGTATTATTGTTAATTATAAATGCTGGGCTAATATATCAGGCTTCTTACTAGCTAACTCTTACATTTAAATTAACCTATAATTCTTAGCTATGCTTTGCCATGTGGCTGGTACTTTTTCTCAATATGGAATGTCCATTTTGCTTCTCTCTGAGTCTACTGGCAAATATATATGCATATATTGGTTTTTTTGATTCAGGGTTTCTCTGTATTACTTTGGATGCTGTCCTGGAACTCACTCTGTAGACCAGGCTGGTCTTGAACTCAAAGAGATCCACCTGCCTCTGCCTCCTGAGTGCTGGGATTAAAGGCATACACCACCAATGCCTAGTCACTGGCAAATCTAGGTTCTGCCCTTCTACCCCTCATTATCCTAGACTGCCTCACCTGAACAATTTTCATCTGCCCTACTATTAGCCAGTCAGCTTCTTAATAAACCAATGTCAACAACATATGTTCACACAGTGTAAAGGAATACTCCATAAAGTAGTCACTGGTGCTGTGTCTTTAAGGGTCTATCGTGTGTCCTGGGATTTCCTTCTGCTTCCCTTATGCATCCTATACCAAATGCTCCCCACCCCCACAATGTTTTGCCTCACTTCTGGTCCAAAGCACTGGAACTATCTCGTATTTACTAGAAAACTTTGACTCTATTAGTCAGTATAAATCTGTCTGTTACATTATTTTTCTCAGGCATTTGTTCTAGTAAAAGAACACAATCTAGCACAAGGAAGAAAAATAATGGAATATTTTTAGAAAGATAGGAAAGCATGGTATGGTGACACAAGGAGATTTTATTTCTTTGATTATTGGACACATGGGACAACATTTGTTATTTTTTTCAGTATTTTTTTGTTTCTTTGTTTGGAATAACCATTCAAAACTCATGGTAATAAAGCTGTTCATGATGACATGACCCTATAATCCCAGCACTCAAGAGGCAGACACCGGAGGATGAGTTTGAGGCCAGCTACATAGTCTCAAAAATAAATAGCACAATAGAGACTAAGCAAAAACAGTAAATGGATAAAAATTTGTGAGGTGGATGATGATGGATTGAGGAATGAATGACAGTAGGCTGATTGGAAGTAATTTTTCTTAACTCTTAAGATTCCACTGCAGAACAATCTTTTGTTTAGGACAGGACTTTCCTGACTTTCAAACAGTGAGCTAGGACCTGGAGCTTTGGAGAGGTTTACTAGGAGAGCTGAGTAATGGCTGTTTCCCTGTGCAAAGATTCTGCATTCTCCTGGAAAGGCATGCTCCTTTTCAGTAAGTTTATATAATCAGTTACCTGTTGATTGTATGATCCTTGAGACTAAGTATACACTTTATTCTCACATTTACTGTTACAACAAATATTTGAGTTTTTATACACCAATGCCAATTTTTCATCTCCTATAGTATCTACTTTGTGGCAATAATTGAAATAAATCCTGATACCTGTACCCAGAATCTGCATCAGATACAACAGTTTTTTGGGAGAATTAATTAGATTCATCCCATTTTACACACCAAGTGTAGATTATGAGCCTCCCATTCCTTTGATCTCTGGGCTATAAATATATACTATGGCTATAAGATCTCTATGTCAAGATGTGAAGTAGAACAAATGCATAACTACTAATGTATATGAAAATAAAGCATATCTCTAGCTAAAAGTCATCCAATTTTTCCTCAGTTAACTCTGTTTGTTGGATTCCTGTCTGCTTTACCTTTCTTTGTTTATTTAATGTCATAAAACATAGTCTGAGCTTCTACTTCTAAGATATTATCCATATCTTGCTGAGCCATTGCTCTGGGAAGTGTAGAAAGAAGTTTATGTCCCAACCAGTCCTGCAGCTGTTTAGTCACACAGAGGTTCATATTAATTATAAACTCTTTGGCCAATGACTCGGGCTTCTTATTGATCAGCCTTCTCTTAATTATTAACCCATTTTGATTAATCTGGGTATCTCCACATAGTCTTGGCTACTAGTGGTGTCTGAGCTTCTTGCTTTCTTGACAGCTACATGGTGACTCCCTCTAGACTCAACCCTCTGTGCTCCTCTTCCCAGCCTTATTCTCATCTGGTAGCCCAGCCTATACTTCCTACCTGGCTACATCCTGCCTATCCATTAGCCAAAACAGGTTTATTCATCAACCAATAAGAGAAACAACTTTTCACAGCATACAGAAGGATATCAGCATTAGGGTCGACATATGTTATCTCATGAATACTTTGGACAACGTTCCCCATCTTTCTCTCTGACATATGCTTAGTATTTAAATTTAAATCATTGTTGTTTCTTCACTCATCCATCTAGCCAATCATTAATTCAGCCACACATTTATCAAGTGAAAACTTAGTTTTGATACTCTTTTAGGACCTGTTAAAGAGTTTTAGCAAATCAACCTTTATTTTCTCTCTTAGAGCTTAGTAACACATGGACAGGAAGCTGTCATTATATTGTTACTAAGCAGGTAAAATATGTTCCTACTCATAATGATTAGGAAATAAAATCACCATGGCATGAGTAGCTTAGGACTATAAGAGTAGACACAATCAAATTGAAATAACATATTCTGTTCATGGAGAAGATACAAAAAAACCAACAAGCAAATAATTAATCATATAAGCAAATATCAGGTAGTAATAAGTACTACCATGAAAACTATTGTAACTTGGGGTAACTTGAGTTTGGAAGCAATTGAAATTTATTTGGAGTGGAGACATTTAAGCAGAAATTGAATAGTAACAATGTGTGACAAAAGTTAACAATAGTAATAAATATTAGGTATATGCTGGATCTGGATGCGGTGCTTGGTACCCACACTCATATTCTAGCCTGTTATGTATCCCAGAGTCTTTGAGATGAGCATAGCGATAGCGCTTACTTTTTACTAATACTACATCTTCCTTTTTCTTTTGTCCTACTAGGAAATCCTTCCATCTTTACCTTTGGTTATTAATTCTAATGTCATGCTTAGTCTTTTGTAGACAGAGATTCTGTTCTACCTGGTCCCATAGCCATTTAGCCCCAAATAAACACAGAGAGGCTTATATTCATAATAAATGTTTGGTCAATGGCTTAGGCTTCTTGCTGGCTAGCTCTCTCTTTATTAACCCATTTTTATGATACTATGTGTTTCCATGTAGTCTTGGCTTACTGGTGAGTGCTTAGACCTGTTACTCCTTCATTGGCTACATGGCATCTCTCTGGTGGCTCCTCCCTGAGTCCACTCCCCAGAATTCTCCTTGTCTGGTAGCCCCACCTATACTTCCTGCCTGTCCTCTGGTCAATCAGTGTTGTATTCTTCAACCTATAAAAGAAGCATATATATAGAAGGATATTCTATATCAGTATGTACCTTCTTAATCATGATTTTGTAAAAACATAACCATGTGTCCTTACCCCATTACAGTCCAGGACAGCTTTTATGTGATATTTGGGCAGACTTCAGGCATTTTCAAAAATAAGAAGAACAGAAGCCACAATTGATAAAATGATTTGAATTAGGCAATTATGGAAAAATAGCCTAAGCTATTAATTAGTGTGTGCTGTATGGTCCCTCTCACTACTTACTATGGGATATGCTGCTCTTGTTTATCAGATTGAAAACAATCAAAGATAACATCAGTTGTTCACAGACTTTTGTTTAAATGTGCATTCACTGAGAGGCTTTTGTAAAGCAAAGGACACTGTCAATATGACAAAACAGCAACCTAAAGAATGGGAAAAGATTTTCATCAACTCCATATCTGATGGACAGCTAATTTCCAAAATATATAAAGAACTCAAGAAACTAGATATCAACAAACAAAATTATTCAATTAAAATGGGGTGCATTTCTAAACAGAGAATTCTCAACACAGGAATCTTAAATTTATGAGAAACACTTATAGAAATGTTCAACATCCTTAGCCATCAGGGAAATGTAAATCCAAACAATTCTAAGATTCCATCTTATATCTGCCAGAATGGCTAAGATCAAAATATGCCAAGTGTCAGCTCATGCTGACAAGGGTGTAGAGCAAGGGTAACAGTCCTCCATTGCTTGTGGGAGTGAAAACTCATACAGCCTCTTTTGAAATCAATGTGGTGTTTCTTTGAAAACTTGGAATTTCTCTACCTCAAGACCCAGCTATAACACTCCTGGGCATGTAACTGAAAGACACTCCATCCTCCAACAAGGACACATGCTCAACTATGTTTACAGTGGCTTTATTTGTACCTCAATTGAAGAATGGTTAAAGAAAATTCATTTTCTTTACACCATTTCACAATGGTGTATTACTCAGGTGTTAAAAATAACATCATGAAATTTGCAGGCAAAATGGATGTATCTAGAAATAAATCATCCTGACTAAGATAACCCAGACACAGACCGACAACTATGGCATGTATTCACTTACAAGTCTTACAAGTGGACATTAGCCTTAAAGTAAAGAATAATTCACAGGCCCAGTGAAGCTAAGTAACAAGGAGGGTTCAAGCAGAGGCACATGAGTGGCCTGGGGCAGGTATGGATGGGAATGGGAGATGTTGGGTGGAGACTGATGGAAAGAGAAAGTACTGGGAGAGACTACTGAAACTGGGGGACATTTGGGCGGTGAGGTAGAAACATAATGCACTGGAAACTCCCAGAAATCTACTGTAGTGACTCCTAGTAAGGGAGGGGGACAGACAATGTGAATGGGCCATCTTCTGTAACCAGGTAAGAATTTCAGTGGAGGGATTGAAACACAAACCCTGCTTCAAAACCTCCAAGGCACAATTTGTCCTGCCTACAAGATATGTTGTAGTAAAGGTGGTGGAGAAATTGTGGGAGTGGTCAACCAATGAACAGTCCAGCTTGAGACTCATGCCAGGAGAGGTAGCATGCTTCTAAGACTGCCTGGAGGGCCAGGAACCAAAGGTTTGATTGCCCAGAGATCTAGGATAGAATCAAATATGATGGGGGCAGAGGGGTCAATAAAATGGTTCCTAATGATATTCTGCCACAGTTATAGACAGGAGCCTAGCATAACTAACATCAGAGAGGCTTCATCTAGCAGCTGATGGAAACAGATGCAGAGATCCACAGCAAAACGTTACACTGAACTTGGGGAAATCCTGCATAAGAGGTGGAGGAAGGATTGTTGTGGTATTTTATTTGTGTTCTTGTAACATGAAAAATAAAAGACACAGAGACAGATATTGGGATTTAAACTCCAAATTGAAAATCAGGAAAGCAAGGCAGCCAAGCCGCTAGCTCTTACCTCTACCCCTGAAAGGGCTGATTCTCTCTCCATGACCTCGCCCCAAGAGATGGACTGCTGCATCTCCTCAGCATACCTAGAGAATAATTCTGAGACTAACTACTGAAGACCCTACTCTTAAATTTTATACATATCTAGTGCTGGGATTAAAGGTATGAGCTCTGTTACGTTTTCAGACTGATTCAGTCTCATTTAGCACAGGGTGGGTGGCCTTGAACTGTGTCTCTTGAGTCCTGGGATTAAACGTGTGTGCTACCACTGCCTGGCTTTAATGCCTAACTAGTATGGCTGCTTTGCTATTTTGATCTCCAGGGGCTTTAATAAATCATAAACAATATATTACCATAGTGTTCTAACAAATAATGCTTGCCTGGAGATTAGAGGGCAGAGGTAGTCTCTTGTTAACCATAGAGGTCTGACAGCCTGTACAGAGAGGAGACAGGAAGTGACAACATGGGGTGGAGACTGAAGTGATAAGGCAGGGTGTAGACAGGATCTCAACACTTTCAGTGTAAGGATTTGGAGAGGTAAGAAATAACTGTGGCTGCTCCTTTGCTCCTTGGATCTTTCAGCTTTTACCCTGATATTTGACTCTGGGTTGTTATTGATAAGACTAATTAAGATCATGCTTCATTTAGTGTTCAAATTTGGGGCATGAAATCATGAAAAAGCAACTTGCCTGTGGCTTTGCAGCCACCAGCACACCCCTGACCTGTATGGGGGCTCCTGCCAGAGTCACTGCACTGCTGGCTAGAGTTTCCTTTTCTCCTCCAAGCCTTCTGAGGGAGTCTAAGATTTTTCTGTTGCAGCCCCTCTGTAGTATTTTTTCTTTAGCCATGCAGAAGTTTTTAAATTTCTTTGACATTGTTTGTATTTTTGTGAAGAAATATGGGCATATAGACCTCTTTTTTAAATTCTGTGTCTGATCTGGACAAAGCAAGTTGGGGTAGAAGAGAGGATGTGTGGGTTGGGTTGGCTTTAGAGGTTTGATATGACTTAGTGTTGCTATGAATAAGAATGACGCTTAATGATTCATATGTTTGAATAGTATATCTTGTACAGAAAAGTATTAAAACTGAATTGAGCAACATAAAAGCTAAAGCAAGACCATTAAGAGATATTTATGTAGGAGTTTATATTTAAAATAATGTAAGAAGTAACTATCAAGTTCTGGAATGTGTTACTAAAGACACCATGTGCTTAAATCATAGAACATGGTGAAATAGAGCCTGTACTCACTAGAAGTTTCATCCCTACTAACTAGCTTTCACAATGCTGAAAGGTGTTATGCAAGATACTAGAGGAGAAATTAATCATTAATATTACCTCCCTGTCTGTCTTTTCAACTATAGAAATGTCTGGCCTGGCAAGACATGTCTACTGATGTAATAGTAGCATGAACATCAAGGAAGGATCTTATCTTATTCTGATTGGATTGAAGTACATCTCTACAAGATGAATCCCATACCTTGTACCATTACTGGGTTAGGAACCTATGACTAGACAGGCCATAGTCCCTAAGGGAGGATCTGGCACTATTATTTTGCTAAACTGTCACCAATTACTAATGACTTATCATTGTAACCATAGATCAATATACCTTTCAACCCTCATCTGAGAAGCTTCCATTTGTATTAGGTGGTGAATAACAGAGTGATCATCAACTGACCAAGGTGCAGTGAATAAAGACTGCCAAATGCTCAGTCCTAAAGGGAATACAAATAATGCATCCCTTCTCTCAAGACTCAGGGATTGAGAAGAAAGCCAGCTCAGGTCCCTGGGCCCTGGATGCCAGGAAACAGCCAGGGACCTCTCATTTTAAGTGAACAATGAGCAGAGTATTGGGAGAGTTAGAGAAGCAGATGGTTCATATGCCATGGGAAGACACATCAAGGAAGAAAGGTAGATGTAGAGGATTAGGCAGATTTTGGAGGCCAGCTTGCCATCTGGGTCCACGGTGACAGTGAGGAGTAGACTAAGGAAGGAAGTCTGCTGCCACATGGGACCATGGAGATGTCTGGATCAGGCAGCTATCAAAGGCCATATGTGGATCTCTGGTTCTACAGTAGCCGGGGTCTGTGTTTATATCCATGGCCCCTGTTGTTGTTGAGTGCCATGCTGGCTCCGGTGGGCTGGACTGTCTCCTGGGGTTGAGATCTGGTTCACCAGTTATGCTGCCACTGGGGCCATACTGATATGGATGACTTTTGCTGTCACTTGGGGCCATGGTAACATCTAGGCCCAGACTGCTGCTGCTGAGGACCATGTCTGTGCCCATGGTCCTACTGAAGCTGAGGTCTATACTGATGCTCACATCCCCATGGTCATCAAAGGCCACATGAACCCAGAGGTCTCATCTGGATTCTGAGGCCTTGTTGGTATCCAGGGGCCATGCTGCCATCAGAGTCATCTTGATCTGAGTGCCTGGAGCTACCACTAAGAACAAGGATGTCAAATAGGCCAAGCTGCTACCTAAGGCCATGTCTAAGTCTGTGGCCCAACTTCAGCCAGGGTCTGTGGTGATATTCAATACTCCTGCTTCCATTGAAGGCCGTGCAGATACCCAAGGTCAAAGGCCAAGTTAGTGTCTCAGGGTCATTCTGACACTGGGTACAGTGGTGACATCCAGAAACAGCTGCTACTAAAGACCATGTTAGGGTCCAAAGTCTTACTGTGGCTGAGAGTATTCCTGAAGTCTGGGTCCTCCACTGCCACTAATGGTCACATAGAGGCCCAAGGTTGGGGCAGCAACCTGAGGCCTTGTTGCTATCCAGCAACCACATGGCTGCCAGAACCATTCCCATCTGAGTGGCCATTCCCTCCACCCAGAGCCAGGATGTCTTCCCAGCATAAGCTGTGACCAAGGACCATGTATGGGACCATGGTCCAGCCTCAGGTGGGGTCTGTTTTGATGTTTGTGGACAGTGGCCCCTCAGGAGACTTTAGGAATCATGTGAGATGAATTCAGAGGGCTATACTGAGTCAGTCTCACCCTTTACTCCCCTGAGAAAGCTGACCTTACCTCTCGCTACCCACTACAACAAGAGAGCTGGCCCCTACACTCAGGAGAGCAGGCCACCACCCCTCACCACAGGCAAGGATAAACCTACCTTGAGGACATGCATGTAGGAGAGCTGACTCTGCCACCACACATCTAGTGGCTCAATCTGATCTCAATGGCCAACATCTAGGCCTCCAACTGGGCCTTGGGTTGCCCCCACCCTAGCATCTACCCCATCTAGGTCCTTCTGAAAGTCGTGAAAAGACTGGTCCCCCAGAACAATATTCCCAAGATCTCCAAGACACAGGATACCACAGAAGAGCTCCGGTGAAGATCCAATGAGGATGGTATACCAGATACCAGAGACCTTGAATCAGATCAGTGACTCAGAAAAGTGGACACTTGCCAGTCAAACTTACAGGACAAGTGGGTATAGTATATGGCACAATAAAGCCTTCATTGCCATCAGGATGGATGAAGAGGTGATGGAGAGACAGGAGTAAAGGAAAAGCAAAGATTTTGCTCTTTCGGGTGTGGGTTTTTGTTGTTATTGTTGTTGGTATTCTGTTTTAAATTAATGGCTCGTTTTCTTTTTTCATTTTGTTCTTGTTTTTGTTTGCTTGCTTACTTTATTTTGTTTTCTTTCATGGGGATGAAGCAACAGGGATAAGGAGGAAATATGGGGGCTGGGAAAAAACAGAATTGGGGTGCATATGCAAAACCCCCCAAAATTTAAAAAACAGTTTAAAAAGACCCAGGGATCATTGGGGGAAAAGGGTCAGAAAGAGTTTAAGAGCCAGTGTCGGTGAGTGGCTACAAGGAAATGTTAACTACTGGACACTGAAGGGAACATATAAAATTCAGGACAGATTGTATAGAAAACCTGTGTGAGTCAAATCAAGATCAAATTTCAACAGGGAAAGGGGCTTTTGGCCTATGATCCCACACTAGTCATGAAGTCATTTAATATTTTTTGCTCTGGGAAAGAGATAGAGAGGCAGGATTAGGGTTTATTTTCATTCTCATTTGTTTCATTTCATATATTTTTTCATGCAATATATTCTGATCACAGTTTCCCTTACCTCATCTTCTCCCAGATCCTCCAATCACGTCCCCATCCACCCACACCTTCTTTTGCTCTCCCATTAGAAAAGAAACAGACAAATAAAACAAATGCACCAGAATAAAGCAAAATAAAAAAAGTTAAAAAAATCAAAGAAACACACTCAAAACCTATAAAAACACAAAAATCAGAAATTATAAGAGATAAGAAAAAAAACCCAGTGAGACTCCATTGGAGAAAACTGACTTTTTTCTTTGTGAGAGGTTGACAATTGGAAATATCTTCTGGGATAGTTATGAGGGCTTCTTCCCACTTTCCCTCTAAGCACAGTCTCTGTGGGTTCATATGTGTATCTGTCTTGAGTCTGAAAGTCACTGTGTCCTTGGGGTTTTCCATTCCCACTGACTCTTACAATCTATCTACTGCATCTTTTGGAGAGTTACTTGGCCCCTGAGGGGAAGGGTTTGATAAAGACAATCCATTTAGGACTGAGAGTTTCAAGGGACAGACAGTTTTCTCTAAAGTGCAGAGTTTAGTAAGTCTACAACTCCCCAGTGGAATACCAGGTGTTTAACTGTGTTTGAGTAGTATAACTTGGTCTTGAAATATTTTTAATAATGTAAAAAGTTGGGAGATTGGGAGGGTTGCAAAAGTTGGGGTTGGGAGTGAATATAATCAAAACATGTTGCATGAAACTCTCAACTAAGAAAAGAAAAGTACAGATAATAGGGAAAGTGAATTAAAGATAAATAGATAAAAAATCATGTTTGTCATAATTTCTTCTTAGGGATAAGGGCTTTAACTCATGCTATGCCATCTCAAATATAAGCTGTACTTCTGAAGGAAGAGCAGTTAATGGCTCTAGTTCAAACCTATAAAAAGAGAACATTGAGTCTAGGCAGTGTGGCAGTGGAGTTCTAAAAATTTGTCTTTTGCATTGAGTTTCTGCTATGTGAATAAAGTGTCAACCCTTTGTTTAGACTTTCCCAGTCTTAATGATGAGATATTGCTTTGGGGAAATTTTTACCCATTATTTTTTTTCAGTTGTGTGGGATGTTCATATTTTTCCTGCCTTGTTTCTTAAGCCAAAAAATTGATGTGACCACATCCATGCTATTTATCTTTTTGTCTGGAAATGTTCTTCAAACCAGAGAGCTCTGTCAGCATCTGCTTCTGTAGTCTCCATAAGCAAGATCAATCTACATGTGGCAGTGACATGGTTCTAGAACAACCAGGCTGAGGTCAGCAGTATCTTTAAAGTTCTGCAATGACAACAGGCTGAGATCAGCAGTATCTTTAAAGTTCTGAAATGTTAACTTTGGGGTATTTTCTCCTGGGTCCACAAATAATCTCAGCTTCAAATAGCACACTGTACCTCAGCCTCCATCTCCTCCATCTACACTGATGCTTCTCTCTGCCTATAGTGATACCAGTTGTCTTCAGAGTCTGGTCTATTTTCCAGATTGTGGTTACTGTAGAGCTTGTGTATGGAGCTGGTTAGAGTATGGGGCTTATCCTGTGAGTAGGGTGGAAAAAGAAGGGGAATCATCACTCTGACAGTCTCAATAACCTTGAACCAAGATGTGTGGTGCAGCTGGACACCCGTTCACAGCCAAGCACATGTGGATGTTAGAGATAACTTATAGGAGTGAATTTTCTTGTTCAACTATGGGATTCAGGTCATGCAATCAGGATTCTGAGACAGCACCTCTACTCACTGAGTCATCTTGCTGAAATCCTTGACAGGTCATTGTATGTAGATTTGACCCTCCTAGATTCCTAATTCAGTCCAGTCTTTTCACTATGATACCCAAGTGCACTGTTAATGTCAATAAGGTGTGTTTGAGAAAGTAATTAAAGACTTATTTCAGGAATGTAAAACTGACTACATATTTCAATTCTAAGATTCTCTTATTTTTGCATTTGCCTCCCACAGGACAAAGGTTTTCCAACTGAGGATACCTATTGCAGCATTCACACTCTCTATCCTATCATAGCATTGCTCAGGACTGTATCAGTCCTATGCAACAGGGGTCATCTATCCTGGACTGATGTTCAGAACCAACCAATCAGGCCTGGGTTTGACCCTGAATGGGGGAGTATGGATCAGGGAAGTCCTAGCTACCCAACAGCCTTAAGAATGAGACAGAGACATCTTGTCATTTCAGGAGGGCTCTCAGTCCATACTGGAGACACCAGTTTCTTCAAGTATCCTCTTAAATAGCTTTCTAGAAGAGGGGTACTGGCAGAAAACATCTATTATCATGTATCTAGAGATGGTCCTAGAATTCATATACACAAACCCTTAGACCTCCCTCAGGAGTTTTCAGGTATGTCTCACTGGTCCCCAGATGTATCCCACTAGCCCCCATGATGGGTATGGGGCCTAGGTCTATTGTTAAGCAAACTAGAAGTCATTCCCCACTGTGACCAGGCCATCTGGAAGTAACCAGCCAACATCTAAAAGACAATAAGAGATTCGAGCTCCTGGAATTGAGCTGAGGCCTATAACAGAAATATCATATTCAGCCCTGACACAAATACTTTCTTGTCTTTTGTCGCAGAAGAGCCTCATATTTTTGTGTTCCAGCAAGGTGGGTACAGGAAAAATGAGTCTAATGGTGTGGTAGAACTGACAATCATAATTTTTGAACTTTGAAAAAACGTCCAGCCTAATGACTCCATCCTAGGCTGCATATCCAAATATGTTGTATGGGAAATGAAACTTGGTTTATTTATTTATATATTTTGGTGACATGTGGGATCAACAGACCTTGGCCGGAGGCCCACTTCCCCATCAGCCTGGGAACAGGCAGCTATAAGACAATGTTTACTAAAAACATGTTTACTAAAAACAGTGCCGGGAAGAATAAGTTCCTGATAAGGGCTCGCCCATGGGAAGGCCCTGACCTCTACCTTTTCCAATGACTAAGGGCCTCTTCCTCACCCCACACTGCCACCTCTGGTGTCAGGGCTTATAACCAGCCTGGAATAAGAAAGGGGGCTGAAGCTTTTCTTAAGGGAAGCCTTTCTTGGGAAGCTTTCTTGAGCCTTCTTGGGGCACCCTTAAAGTTTTCTTTGCACCACCGACTGGTCTCTGTGTCATCAATCCCGACACATTCTCGGATACAGGTGGAGCAGCGGGCGCGGCAGTGAAAAACTCTTACACAGGAGACTAGACCTGGCCTTGAATTCATCATCCTCCTGACTCAACCTCGTTGGGTTGGGATTCCAAGTCTCTGCTTCCACACTCAGCTGAGTTTTATGTGAGGGATGAAGGTCTCATGTTTATTTGGCTTCTTAATTTAGTGGTTCTGGTTCTTCTTGATATTCTACACCACAAATGGAACCTTATTATTCAAACATTTTTGGGTATGTGAGACATCAGCTATTTATTTGTGTATTTTTCGATTGTATATTATTCCCCCCCTTAATGAAAAATAGATTCTTTCATCATAAAATATATCTTGATTAAATTTTCCCTTCTCTCTACTCCTCCCAGTTTCTCCCCTATGGTCCTTCCTATCCGGATCCACTTCCTGATGGGTGATGTCCCTTTGTATGCTATGAATACATTTTCTCTTATTGGTTGATGAGTAAAGCTGTTTCAGCCAACAAACAGGCAGAATTTGCCAGGTGGGAAATCCAAACAGGGATATAGAAAGGTAGTAAGTGAAGTCAAGAAGACGCCATGTAACTGCCAAGGAAGCAAGAGACCCAGGCATCACTGGTAAGCCAAGACCACATAAAGATACACTGATTAATAGAAATGGGTTGATATTTAAGAGAGAGCTAGCCAATAAGAAGCCTGAGCCATCGACCAAACAGTTTTTTAATTGACTTTATTCAAATTCAAAAAAATCTTATTTTACATACCAATCCCAGTTCCCTCTCCCTCCTATCTTCCCTCCACCATCTCCACATCCCACTCCCATCCATTCTTCAGGGAGGGTGATGCCTACCACAGAGGATCATCAAAGTCTGTCACATCATTTGGGGCAGAACCTAGGTCCTCCACCACTTATCTAGGCTGAGAGAGTCTCCCAACATGGGGAATGGGCTTCCAAAGCCCATTCATGCACTAGGGATAAATACTGGTTCCATTGCCAGCAGCCTGACAGACCGCTTACCTCCACAACTGACATCCATGTTCAGCAGGCCTGTTTCAGTCTCATACAGGTTCCCCAGCTATCAAATGGGGTTGTGAGCTCTCACTTCCTTAGGTCAGCTGTTTCTGTGGTTTCCCCAGCATGGTTTTGGCCCCTTTGCTGATCACTCCTCCCTTTCTACAACTGGATTCCAGGAGTTCGGCTAGTGCTTAGCTGTGCTTCCATCAGCTTCTGGATGGAGGCTCTATGATAGCATTTAAAGTTATCATCATTCTCATTCTAGGGGAAGGGTATCTAAGGTAGTCTCCCCACTATTGCTTAGATTCTTAGTTGGTGTCATCCTTGTGGATTCCTGGGAATTTCTTTAGTGCCAGATTTCTCCTTAAGCCCATAATGGCTCCCTCTATCAAGGTATCTTTCCTTGTTCTCCTTCTCTTTTCTTCCCCTGATTCCTCATATTCTCATCCATCTCTCTCCCTTCCCCCCCACTCCCAATTTACTCAGAAGATCTTGTCCCTTTTCCCTTTTAGAGTCCTCTTTGTTTATCTCATTTGTTTTTTCACATTATGCTTTTTTAATTTAATTTAAATTAAAAACAAGTTTGCTTCACATGTGGATCCCAGCTCCATCTCCCTCCCTTCCTCTCCCGCCTCCCTTCAACCCTCCCCTGACCCCTTCACCAATCCCGACTCCACTCTCCATGGAGGGTGAGGCCCTTCATGGGGGATCTCAAAAGTCTGTCATATTATCCGGGCAGGTCCTAGGCCCTCCCCAAAGTATCCAGGTGGAGACAATATCCCTCCATGTGGAATGGGCTCCCAAAGTCTATATGGATGACAGGGCTAAATGCTGATCTATTGCCTGAGGCCCCAAAGAATGCTGAGGCCTCCTCACTGACACCCATTTTCAGGGAGTCTGGATCAGTCCCATGCTGGTTTCTCAGCTGTCAGTCTGGGGTCTATGAGCTCCCCCTTGATCAGGTCAGCTGTTTCTGTGGGTTTCACCTGCCAAATCATAACCCGTTTGCTCATCACTCCTCCCTCTCTGAAACTGGGTTCCAGGAGTTCAGTTCAGTGTTTATCTGTGGGTGCCTGCATCTGCTTCCTTCAGCCACTTGATGAGGGCCCTAGGATGGCACACAAGGAAGTCCTCAATCACATTATCAGGGAAGGGCATTTAATGTAGCCTCTCCACTACTGGTGAGGTTGCCAGTTGGTGTCATCCTTGTAGGCCTCTGGACATCTCACTAGTGCCAAATCTCTCTTCAAACCTATAATGACTCCTTCTATTATGGTATCTCTTATCCTTCTCTCTCCTTCCCCTGACTCAACTTTCCTTCTCCCCCATGTCTTCTTCTTCCCTCCTCTTCACCCCCTCTCTTTTTCTCGGCTTCATTATCCATCCCCCCCATCCTCCCAATCCCCTCAGAAGATTCTGGCCTGTTCCCCTTCTCTGGGGTACCATGCATATGTCTTAGGGTCCTCGCTGTTTCCCAGACTCTCTGGCTGTGGGATTTTAGGCTGGCACTCCCCTGTTTCATGCCTAAAATCCATATATGAGTGAGTACCTACCATGCTTGTCTTTTTGTGGCTAGGTTACCTCACCCAGGATGGTTTCTTCTAGTGCCATCCATTTGCCAGCAAATTTCAAGATTCCAATTTTTTTCTTTCTGCTGAGTAGTACTCTATTGTGTAAATGTACCACATTTTCTCTATCAACTCTTCAGTTGACAGGCACTAGGTTGCTTCCAGGTTTGGGCTATTACAAATAATGTTGCTATGAACATAGTGTACAATAAAGGAACTTCCACAGGTATCACCATCCCTGACTTCAAGCTGTATCATAGAGCTATAGTCCTGAAAACAGCTTGGTATTGGCACAAAAATAGACCGGTTGACCAATGGAATCTAATTGAAAACCCTGATACTAACCCACACACCTATGAAAACTTGATTTTTGACAAAGAAGCTAAAATTATACATTGGAAAAAAGACAGCATCTTCAACAAATGGTGCTGGCATAACTGGATATTGGCATGTAGAAGACTGCAGATAGATCCCTGCCTATCACCTTGCACAAAACTTAAGTCCAAATGGGTCAAAGACCTCAACATAAATCCAGCCACACTGAAACTCTTAGAAGAGAAGGGAGGTACCCTTGAAGGAATTGGTACAGGAGATCACTTACTGCACATAACACCGGTAGCATAGACACTGAGATCGACAATTAATAAATGGGACCTCCTAAAACTGAGAAGCTTCTGTAAGGCAAAAGACTCAGTCAACAAAACAAAAAGGCAGCCCACAGAATAGCAAAAGATATTCACTAACCCCACATATGACAGAGGGCTGACTTCCTTGTTTCTTACCTTCTCTGATGTTGTGGATTGTAGGTTGGTTATCCTTTGCTCTATGTCTAATATCTACTTGTGAGTAAGTACACACCATGTTTGTCTTTTTGTGTCACCCAGGATGGTTTCTTCTAGTTCCAACCATTTTTATCATGCAAGTTTTTCACTTGCTTGTTAGAGTTACCCCAATATATTTTATATTATTTAAGCCTATTGTCAATGGTGTTGTTTACTCAATTTCTATCTCAGTCCATTTGTCATTTGTATATAGTAGGGATACTTATTTTTGTGAGTTAATTTTGCATCCACCTACTTTTCTGAAACTATTTATCAGCTATAAGAGTTTCCTGGTGAAAAATTTAGGGTCATTTATAGATACTATCATACCATCTGCAAATAAGGATAATTTTACTTCTTTCTTTCCAATTTGTATCCCGTTAATCTTCATTTGTTTCATTGTTCTAGCTAAGATGTCAAGCAATATATTGAATAACTATGTAGATTGGGGACAACCTTGTCTTGTTTCTGATTTGAGTGGAATTTCTTTGAGTTTCTCTCCATCTAATTTGATCCTGGTTGTGGGAATGCTGTAAGTCACCAGTATTAAAATGGAGTGCTTCCTTTTTATTCCTTGTCTCTTTGAAACACTGACTCTCTTGGTTAACATCTACACTTACCAAAATTGGCAAGTATAATTTAACTTCTTGATAGTCTAGATGGTATAAAAATTTGGCAAATTTTCCTTTACTCTTTACCACAGCCTGATCACAGGCAGATGTGAGAACTCCAAGTTTTTGGGGATTTTGACTTTAGTATTTATACCATAAGTCTCATGGTTTTTCAGATTGAAGCTGTACCACAACCTTTTCCGATTCCAAGGTTTTTAGACTCAAACTGAATTATAAGTTTGACTTTTCTGGATCCACAGCACATTAGAAGGTGGCACATACTTGAACATCTCAGGTTCATCACCAACTTAATTATTGATTCTCATAATAACTATCATATACATATATACATATACATATACATAAACATACATTTACTCTAGCTAGTGGCACCCATCTGAAATCTGTTGTTTATGTTTCTGTATGGATCCCTGAAGAGTCTAAGGTTCCTATATCTCTTTCTCAGGTTTCTCACTTTAATTTTGACTTCGTATGTAAACACAGATACCACTTGCTTTAGTTTTTATATCCACATTGCTTTGGATAGTGCATGGTTCATAGTAGATGAACAGTAATAGTTTTACTAAAGAAAAAAGTAAACTCCCTGAACTTTATCCTTCTTCAATGTTTCCTATGCAGTCAGGATATCACTGTTAATTCAATTAATCAGTATAGCTAAAATTGCTGATGTTATTCTATTCTTATTCCATAAAGTAAACATGGAATTTCTTAACAAAATACCATGGGTGGTTTATACAACTGAATTTTACTTTATTGCAGTTATCAATGCTGGACTTAGTCCTTTCTCCTTGGTTCACAGATGTCCATTCTCCCTGTGTTCGTGTAGCCTTTCATTTCTATGTGAGCATTTCTGCTGTCTCTTTGTTACTCCTAATTTCTTCTGGTATTAAAGACACTGGTCCCGGTGAACTGGGGCCCACCCAAATAGTCTCTTCTTTTTTTTTCTAGTCATATCTCTAAAGACTCAATCTCATCCCAACCACAACTGTATTTGTGTCCAGAGACCAGAAGATTCAGGTTCAGTACAGTCACTGAGGGAAAAGGACATAACTCCAACTCATAGAAATCTGTGATCTGAATCTTCTTTATCCCACTAAACATTACATGAGGATCCACACTGGTTTTATGTGTGTATGTTTTGCTTTGTTTTCTATCCCTTAGGGGTCCAGACTCCATTATCTTTACTCAGGACAGGTAGCATGTAAGATTTTCCAGGAATCTCTGATTGTTAGTACAGTACTCATATACTGATAAAATCCCCTGCCTTTATGTGGGCTTCAGCTCATGAGTAATGAATAGAATATGAAAAAAAAAGTGATGGAATGACATGTAAGATATTAGACTACCAGGTCATGGATTCTAAACTAACCTCTTTCATACTCTTACTCTGTCTCTGAATCACTGCTATATTATGATTTGACTTACAAACACACACACACACACACAAAAGAAAGAAAAACCAAGTGGGAAATGGCTGGGCAACATCTCTGGCCAAAAGTCTCATCCAAGAATTCACGAGGAACTGAATCTTGTCACCAACCATTTCAGTGATCTCTAAATAATTTTTTCTCACTGAGGTCTGGAGATGCATGTGCTCTGGATACCACATTGATTGCAGCTTTGTGAGAGCTGTGAACAAATTTCTAAGAGAATTTTGAGACAATTAATTGTGTTTAAAGTTGTTAAGTTTTCATCCCATTTGGTAGCCACAAAGTATCTCTCACCTGTGTGGCAGTTTGCTGGCCTGTTTATCTTTGTTCATTTTAGCTTCCTCCAATTGCTTCATGTGTCAGTCTGTGGGATCTTTTCATAATATAGAACAACTTATTTTCCATTTAAAGAATTCAATAGCTTTGCTTTGCCTCAGACTAACTGATTCACATGGTAAACAAGGTCCTACATAGCCTAGTGTCTCTCCATATCTGCACCCTCATCTCACATTCAGTTCTGCTTTCAACCTAATGGCATTGAAATTATTTTAGTCCCTGGGTAGTCACTATGCAGCATTCCACTTCAGGTCCTTTATTCACACTGCTTACTCTATTAGACATGTTCATCTCTCTTTCATCAACACAGTCAACATAAACTCTCCTGATTCCAAGCATAAACTTCCTCAAGGAGGCTACCTCTCCAGGTTAAATAATCATATTTGATAGAGAACTATGTGTCCATAGGATTCTGTATCAGTCTTTCCCTTTGACTCAAATGCGTGTTACATGAGAACATAGACCTTTTGTGCTTTGTTTTGGCTCAGTATTTATTATGCCTAGTCCAGTATCAAGTATATACTAAGTACTTCCTAAGCAAAGTTGATGACAATTTATTGTTTTTTTAAATAAATAGGTCTTTTGGCATAAAGTTGAAAAATTATCATTCTGAATTCCAAATATTATTTATTACATCATATTAATGTATAGTTGAAAATACATGCCAGGATTCATTGAATATAAGACTCTACTTAACCTTTTAAAGTTATATGTACACTCATGCAGAAACATCTAAACATTAAAAGAAATATAAGATAGGAAGTCAGAGCTGAAGAATAGGCAACTACTTGAACCATTAGAAGTTTGAAATTATACATGCATGCAAATGTAAATGTAACTTCAAAGTGGGTGTTGTTATTGCCTACTACAATTTCACTTTCATCAGATTGTTAGCTTTGCATAAAGACTATGAAAAGTAACATTTATTAATTTATGATGGCACTTTTCATATTTCAGGAATCACGTAAGTCATAATGGATGGAAGATAAGACTGGAAATCTGGTAGAAATTGCCTGGTTGAAAATAAAAAGAAACTAACGCTTAGATTTTATATAACCTGAGTGGTGCTACTGCATGCCTTTAATTCCAGATGCTGTAAACTACTTCTGCTGGCATGTTGTTGTGTCATAGGTTTAATGTATGTCAACTGTGCGATGCTTTTGATACATGTGCCTCACCAGTCACATGAATTTGAATTTAAATGTACCACCCACAGACTTAGCAAATGTTCACCTCTTCTTCAGATTTGACTTTCCATGTTAGATACGTTTTTTAAATTTTTACATGGGTGTTATGTAACTTTAATTTAATTAAATTGGGAGTTGTATTCAATGGTTACATAATATTTTATAATTTCAAACAATAGTCCATATTCAAGTACATTAAAGAAGAGGCAAGAAATAATAGTCAGAATCAAAGAAAATGGGATGATCTATTTTCAGCTTTTAGTTCAGCCAAATATTTCAGAGGAAAGCTAAAGCAGACCCTCTATACATACAGCTGAGAGACAATATCCTAAATGGGATAATCGTCAAATGCTTTAAGTGCTTATTCATTTAAGCATATTTATTGGGTGTTTACTGTAAAATAATGGAATTTATCACGATTCTCTCATGAATATATATTTTGTGCTTTGATCCTATCCACTTCTGCTACCATCACCTGGTGCTTTCTCTCCTCTCACACTGTGTCCCTTCCTTTCCCCAAAGTCTCTTCTCATCTTTCAAGTATTACTTCTTTTAAACTGATTCTCTAAATATGAGAGACAAAATGCCATTTGTTTTCACTTCACATGATGATGTCCAAAAGGACATCATCACTAATCATCACTCAGATAGATTAAGGTGAATTAACAGTGACCCTAAGGAACAACGTTCAGGTATGAGGAAGTCCAAGATAATAGCAATTCAAGTTGAAAATAATATAGCCACAGGATCATGTATCAAGGGGTCTTTGGGTAAACTGGATTAACTGGTGAGTTGTTTGGGTTTGTTTTAATTTCAAATTCCAATAAAAATTATAAATTGAAGTAAATAAAACATAGATGTTAAACTAAAGTACCTAATTTGTATAAAGGAATGTGAATTGAGTATTAAATTGGATGAGTTTATTAATGAGGATCTTAGAAATTGTAGATCAAACCTTTGAAAACGCAGCAGGTCTAGATATTTAGTATCATCGAGAGCAAACCATCTGAATAAATTTTCTTTATTCAATTGATTTGGGATTTGGTACTATGGAGATAAAAACCCAATGTAACTACATTATATGTAGAATGTAAACAGCAAACTCAGAGGTCTAATCAAGAATTTCTAAATTGGAGTGGTTTTAGAGATTTTCTTATTTGATCCCTTTATTTCACAAGTGAGGAAACTAACACCCAGACAAATAAAATAATTTGCTCTACATCAAATAATTTATTTGTTTGCTTCCAATTGTGAGTGTTTCTGTTATAGTTTTGTTGATGGCCTTGATAGAAAGTGTCATAGGGTTGATGTAGAAAAAATAACTTTTCAAGTGAGACAAATTGAGTCTTAGTGGAAAAGGATGAGGTCACCATGAGGAGACTGAGGAAAAGCATGTTCAAGGAAGGGAGGAAGGAAAATTTGCAGGATAGGGCTAGAGGATGGTGGAGAGGGGGTGAGGTTAAACAAAATTGTGTATGTATAAAAATGCTTTTTTCTATTTTGTAAGCTGATTAAAATTATAATTTTCCTTAAAATATGAAAGTAAATTGATTTCCCTCAGGAACAAAGAGTTGTTAAATAAAAATCTCAGTGCCAAATATGGGCTACATCTTTATGGGTTGTTGGTCAGAGAGTCTACATAGGCCTTCAAAAATAACATAGGCTATTGTTACTGTTTTGGGTGCTGTATTAGTTTATTTTCTGTTGCTTTGATAAAATAGTCTGAGAAAAGCAATTTAAAGGAGAAAGGGTTTGTTTGGCTTACAGTTACAGGAAGCAGTTTTACCCTCTCCTCTTACATTGGAAAATGTATTCTGATGTATCAGGATTGATGGAGTTGACATGGAAATAGGGCAGACAGACATCTCCAGACATAGAATCATTCCTGAAAGGGGACAATTGAAAGACACCAGTCTCTCTGAGCAGAGTTTGGGGTTTCCTAGGACAGAGAAGGGTTAGGACAGAAGACTCTACCCATAGCTCAGCTCCCTTGAACTCTCAAATATGTAGATAGCAAGAGAAAAATCTTCCTGGACACCACAGCCCACAGCGTTATCAATCAAGCCAACTTCCTGAGTGGAGTTTCTCAGTCACTTCAGGCTTTTGGGTTCATAACCCATCATGTTAGATCTTTAAGTTTCTATAATTTATTTTGATGTCTCTAAACATTTTGCTAACCATCAACTCTGAGGACCACATTCACAGGGTGATGGACCGCTGTTGGTCATGCCAGGGGAGCCGCAGGTGGCAACTGAAATCCCAGGTGTCTGCCCACCAGAAGAAAACTCTCTGATGGGTAAATCTCTTTTAGGCAAGGCCATGGGACTGCAGACCCTGGGATTTCTTTTGCTTCTGTTGTGCCTTTACAAATCTGCTGCAGTTCTGTTTCTCAGGAATCAAGCAAAGTATGAGTTGTTGTAGGGAGATCTCCATTGACTGTTTATCTCTTGGAAACATCCTGTTCTACTGGGCATTTTTACCTGTGGATTGTCAAGAAGATGACTAATCTCTAAATTGTACTGTCTAATTTGATGATGATAAGTATACCCTATACAAAATTTTGATGAATAAAAATAAATACAAAGATATGTTTCACAGCCAGGCCTTGTGAGTTTCACCTAAGAAGCTGTGTAGACTGTAGCTCAAGTCTCAGTAGCCCAGCTAGTTTAAATTCTTTTAACCTTAATGTTGGGAGATGTATTCACAGGTTTGGGAGTGCATCACGGCTGAAATAAAGCTTTGAAAATAACAAAGTTAGACTAAGATATTTTTGTTAAATAGCTTTGAGATAAAACCAAAAAGACAATTTAAAGTTTTAGAAAGGCACGTAGTTGAATGTGGAACTCATTAAAGTCAGGGAACAAGAACGAAGAAGCCCAATTGTCTTTGGTTGACATACATTTCTTGCTTGGATTGGTTGGTGACCAAACGTGATGATTAATTCCTTATACTCATTTCTTCCTTCAGACACCTGATGATAAACTATTGATGAGTGGGTATGTATCCTAAAGATTTAAAGTAGAACTGACTGATTCTTTTTTGTATTATAAAAGTTTAGGTTTGTGATTCCTTTAAGACTCCTTATGAGATTATCTTTCAAGACAAGTAATAAAGTAATTGGCCCTTTCTTTGTAATTACAAAATGCAGCCTGCCAGTAAAAGACCTGACAAGATTAGCTTGCTTGCCCACATAGTTAGTCTGCAACAAGTTGCTTGTGTGTGAATGTGTGTGAAGTCTTTTTGTTTTAATCTGTTGTATGTAGAATATTTAATCATGTAAGGGATATGGGAAATTGTTTTTTTTTCCTTTTGGTTTTGTATTCATTGTAATCATTTGGTTGAAAAACAGAATGTAACCACATTGTAATTCCTATATTGCCTGAAAAACTTGGTTGGGAGTATGTAAGCTGTATACAGTATTCAGTAAAACAGTATACAGTAGTAAATAACACAGAAAGAGAAAGAACATAGAAAGAGCACAAGAACAACCGAGGATAAAGAAAGAAACCATCCAGAGGGTGCATGAGTGTCCTTTTCTCTAAACCCCCTCAGACAGAAAAGTCTAGCTTACTCTAACTCCATGGAATCTTCTCAAAGCCCTGTGATGCTTGAGTCTGGCCCTCCCAGACAGCACTAACAGGCATGATGTTCCAGCTAGTCTCTGTCTGATCTCATTCTTCCCCCAGGACTCCTGAGGTAGGAAACAGATTTCTATCATTCCCTTTCTCTGAGAATCTTCTTTACTTTTAAAGGGTCTGAATAGAGAAAAACATATTAGATTTAGAAAGCCCTTTCTCTGTTAACATGCTTTAGTGTACAGTACCATCTTTAAATGTAAAAAGCCCCAAGTGAACACTGAGAGCATACTTCCTTAACTATTTTATGGGTTGAGGTCATGTATAGTAAAAATATTATAGAGAAAACTTTTTTATGATATATTTTCCCTGTACTGTAAAACTGACTTGTAGAAATTCCTTATTTTTGTGCTTTTAAATCCACTCGCTCATTTCTAGAAATGTAATATTTGGAAAATAACTGCCTGTGTTGTGGGACTCTTCCCCTTCCAGGATATATTCTGTTCTTTATAAAGAATATGACTGCTCTTTATGGTACTTATCTGTGATCCAGCTATAGTATGTATGTTTTTTTAAGATTCCCAGAAATAGAATAATAAAACTTATATTTAGTTGCTATTGTGAGAGTTATTAAGTAGGATATAAAAAGTGGGTAATTGCATGGTGTTATGACTTTGTTAGATTTAATGTTTTCTTTGACCAATGGAATCTATTTCCCCTACTGTATCCTCAACACCTGAGTTTCTCTTTTTTATTTCTTACATTCTGTTGGTTATGCTTGCATATGTAAATCCTGTTCATTTACCCAGCTTTTCCATTTCCAGAATTCCCTCCATTTGTGTTTTCTTTTTGAAAAATTTTATTAAATTTATTTTTACATTTCAATCCTAGTTCCCCCTCCCTCCTCTCCTCCCACTTTCCTCACCCCCTCTCCCATCTGCTCCTAGGAGAGAGTAAAGCTTCCCCTAGGAAGTTTACTAAGTCTGTCCCATCATCTCATTGAGACAGGACCAAGGCATCTCTCCACGGACCACACTCCTGCGGCTAGGCTGAGCAAGGTATCTCTCCATACAGAATGGGTTCCACTAAGTCAGTTTGTGCATTAGTGTTACATCTTGTAGTTTGTGTTTTCTTACATCCTCTATTTCAATTTTCGAGTTTCCTTCACCTGTTTGATTGCTTTTTCTTGACTTTCTTTTAGTCATTTATTGATTTCTTCCATTTTTTGTTTGTCTTTCTATCAACTTCTTTAAGGGAATTTTTCTTTTTCTCTTTAAGTGTCTCTATAATTTTCACAAAGTTATTTTTAAGTTCATCATCTTCTTCTTTTGTGTTGGGATGTTGAGGTCTTCCTATTGTAAATCCACTAGGTTCTGATGGTACCATATTGCTGTTTATGTTGTCCAATGTATTCTTGCATTGGTGCCTACCTGTCTCCCTAATTGATGCAGGCAGTGTCTTTGCTTCTTGCTCCAACAATTGCAGTGTGTGTCGGTGTCTCAGGGATTCTCTCTTGGATCGATCAGTGCAGTCACTGTGTCTCAGGGAGAAGTTCTTGGTATGCTCTGTGCAATTACTGTCCATGTCTCCTGCGGTTTCCAGGAATGATCACATCTGTCCCTTTCATGACTGATAAAATGACACTAAAAACCACCAAGAGTGTAATCAATATTATGAGAGAGATGAGAGCCTGCAGGCCACAGTGTCCCAGCAGTATTCTGCATTGTGCCAAAGTTTGCTGGTTGTTGCTGAGTCAGACTGTCTCTGTGGGCTTTGTCTCATGGAGACCCATTAGACACTCATATTCTGGCTCAAAACTAGTCTGCATGGCTCCCAAAAGTATATGTATGTATATAGCTAATTATATACAAATGCATAGATATCCAACTGTGTATGAAGATGGAGTTGGAAAGATTTATATTTTAATGTTTTGTATGTATATGATACACACATGCATATATGATATATGATATATATAGTACACACACATATGACATATATGTGATAAAATGTGTTCAGGATCTCAAATGTGTAAAGGACTCTTACAATCACGAAACCCTCCCTTTATTTTTCCCCTCTCTCCCTTCCTTCTTTTCAGGGGATCAAAACTTGAAGTTTAACATGTGTCCAGAAAATGTTATAGGCAAAGTTAATGTTCATAAGAAATATCCAGAGAAAGGAATTTTAAGAAGAAAATGAATCAGTTTTCAGTAAAATTATGACAATAATATAAGATGATAATGATTATAATAATGACTGTAAGTTGTAATGGGATAGTCTTATATACCTTTCTATTATGGAGTTAAGATATCATGACCAAACAATTCAAAGAATAAACAGGCAATTGGTGGCCTACAGTTTAAAATGGTTAGTCTCTAGTGGTCATGACTGGTGTTTAGAGAATACACAGGAAGGGATGAGGGCTTTTGAAATCTCAAAGCCCACCACCAGTGACACACATCCTTTAAGAAGGTCATACCTTCTAATCCTTCACAAACAGTGCCATGAACTTGGAAAGAGGGATTCAAATATATAAAACTGGCCCCTCCTAAGACCAGTACCCCAAAACTATTGGCAGAATAAATTCCCACTACATAATGGTGTGATTATATGTTAGGAGTATCTTTTTTCAATTACATTGTGGTATATAATACTTTTCTTATTCAACAAAGATGCATAGTTCCATGACTTACATATTACTCCATCACTATATAATTTCTACTGTAGTGTGGTGGTTTGGATGAGCTATGTCCTCCATAGGTGCATGGGAGCAGGAAGGATCAGTTGGTGGGAGGATGCAGAGAGAGAGTACTGGGAAAGACAACTGGAATCAGGGAATCTCTGGGATGACCTAAAAACCTAGTGCAGTGGAAACTCCCAGGAATCTATAAGGGTGACCCTAACTAAGACTCCTAAAAGTGGGAGATACAGACTCTAAACTGGCCATCTCCTGTGGAGGGATTGGGATCCTAACCCAGTCACATAAGCTTTGACCTACAATTTGCTATCCTACAAGATATTCTGGCACACAGGTGGCACATAAACTATGAGAGTGGCCAACCAATGACTGGTCCAGCTTGAGACCCATACCATAAGAGGGAGTCCACCCTTGAAACTGCCTGGAGGGCCAGGACCAACAGGCTGGACAGCCCAGAGACCTAGGATAGAAGCAAACATGACTGTAAAAAAAAAGGAAAAGCAAAGGATATTCAATGAAATGATTCCTAATGATATTCTGGTATACTCATCTACTGAGTTACCTTGTCCGAGCTTAATAGGAGAGGAGGTGCCTAGTCTCACTGCATGCTGATGTAATATGGCTGGCTGATATACATGGGAGATCTGCCCTTTTCTGAAGGGAAAGGAAGAGGAGTGGATGAGGGGAAAGAGGAAGTTAGGAGAAGGTACTGGGAGGATTGGAGAGATGGAGGGGAAAGCTATGATAGGACTGGACAAAATTAGTTAACTAATAAAAACAAACAAATAAATCTTAGTTTTTGTAACTGCCAAGGAAGAAGAAGAGGCTCCACAGATGATATCCTGGGGATCGAGATTAATATCATCTCTCTTGATAACCTATGCACTGGTGTGGCAGGTGGTTGTCCAAGGGAACCTAAAATATGAACAAACTATACCACTGCAATGTCTTCCACTAATTTTGAAGGAAATAGGGGTAGAGAAAGAAAGATGATGTAAAGTCCAAGGTGTTATAATCTTTTGCAAAAGAATATTGAAAAGAGTAGGAGATCTGAGAGAACCACCTTGTTCTCCTGGTATTCTAGGTTTTTCCATGAAGCCCAGAAATAGCATAGACACTGAAGAAAGAACCAGACACAGCCTCTGCCTTTGGGAATGGATAGAGTCCTGGGCTAATACACAAATGCCAATGACTTCACAGAGGGATAAAATTCAAAACAAAACTACTTAAAGATTATATCTTCCATTTTTCAGAATGTCTAAAATCAATAACACCAGTGACAGTTCATTCTGGTGATGATGTGGAGCAAGGGAAACACACATCCATTGCTGGTGGTAGTGAAAACTTGCTAAAAACTGTTAGATTGCATTCCTGTAGATAGCCCCCAAGGTGTATTCCCTTACTTGGCCAATTCTTTCTCCTGGGGCTGACTACCAAGGCCCAGCTTACATTATTGAAACCCAGCAATCAAAAGTCTCCTTTGACTCACCTAATTAATGCACCCAATTAAAATTAAACTACATCCTAACACTGGGTTTTCCCCTTTATCTTATAAACTGCCATTTTCCTATATGCCACATCTGTCTCCTCTCTTCCAGAGGCAGTCATTTGTCCTACTGGACAAATAACCCTGCCCCTTTCCCTTGTTCCCTTCTCCTTTTCCCTCTTCCCCTATCTTCTGTCTTTGTTCTTTATCACTGCCCTCTGTCCCCGTAAGACAAAAAAATCTCCTTTGTGCTGAGAACTTTGTCTTAGTGGTCCTAAGATGATATCTTTCCTTTCAAAGAGACTTCCTCCAGCAGCAGAAAGGAACAAATGCAAAGAGGCACAGACATACATTATGCACAGAGTCTATAGTTGAGATCTCTATTAAATCACTCTCATCTTTAGAATTCAGAGAATCTAGTGGACAAGGAAGCATAAAGATTGTAAGAGTGAGAGGGGAAGAGGGGCTGAAGGACACCAGGAGAATGAGGTCCTCTGAATCTACTAAGCAAGGCACTTCACAGAGATTGAAGTGGCAAGCACAGGTTCTAGAGCATATGTATTATAGTTAGTAGCTTAATATTTTATAGAACTCTTGTCTATGAAAGTGAGTGGATCTCTGACTCTTTTGCCTGCTCTTGGGACTCTTTTCCTACTGTTGGGTTGCTGTGTCCAACTTCAATACTATAGTTTTTGCTTCATCTTATTATATTTTATTTTGTCATTTGTTTGTTATTGCCTAGAAACCTACTTTTTCTAATTAGAGATTAGAAAAAAAAGAGTGAATAAGAGGAGGAGGTATAGGAAGAAATGGGGAGGAGGAGTAGAGGAAGGGTAAACTGTAGTTATGATGTATTGTATGAGAAAACAATCTATCTTCAATTAAAAAGTAGAGAGAGAGAGAGAGAGAGAGAGAGAGAGAGAGAGAGAGAGAGAGAGAGAGAGAGAGAGAGAGAGAGAACAGAATCAGAGCTGGAAAATATTCTTCAGCAGTATAAGAGTTTAGCTGCAAGACACGGATTTTTCACAACTTAGAACCAGAGCTGTTTAGCTAGGAGGAACAAATAGAGGTTGAGCGTCTCATTAATGCTTAAGTGGAAGACCCTGTTGAACCCATAATCCAGTGCTGTCCTCCAGACAATTGAGTTCACAATGAAGTGAATCAATATATCTATTCTTCTAGTCTCCTTCCAATATCTGAGTATTCCTGCAATACCTCTCTGATACTGTCACCTCCTACCACTGATTACAAATAGTGTTGTCCATACTGACCACCCACTGTGGCACAAGTAACATCCCTGGAGTTACATCTCTGAAGAAAACTTTCTCTTCAGCCACCAGGCATTAAGTATCAATTGCTACCTCAGCAAATGGTGGGATACTGGAGTTCCCTCCCTATTTGTGCTGGAAGGAAATTCTAAACTGACTTGATCTTTTATATATCTTACATGTAATCACATCTGCTATGGATTCATGTGTGCACCAGTTATGTCATGCCTAAAAGACATTTCAAAACACCATTACCATCCTAAGTTCTTTCTTTCCCTTCTAGTATTTATGTTATATCCTGTAAATTTGTATTTACAAAATATACCACCTGTTAATAAAGACATTTTTACTGTTTCTTGTCTAGCTAGATTTTTCTTTTAAGATTTCTTTCTGTTGCCTATTTGATCTTGCTAGAATCACCAGTAGATGGGCTGGAGAGATGGCTTAGTGGTTAAAACCACTTTCTGCTCTTACAGCCACTAACTGATCCAGATTCAGTTCCTAGCACCAACATGGTGGGTGACTCACAGTTTTCACAACTCCTGTTCCAGAGAGTATCCTGGAGCTGATGCTCTCTTTTGTCTCTGTGGGCACCAGGCACACACATAATGCAAAACTTGTATGTTGGCAAAACACTCATATCTGTAACATAAAAATGAATATAAAACTTTTAAAAAGAATCAAAAGTAGAGCATTAAATAATGGAAACTTTGAGAACAAAGACATGCTTTGTCCCATATCTTAAGAATGAGATCATTCAGTCTTTATATCTTTGTGGGTGTGGGTGCTATTAGATGTAGGCTTTCAGAGGTGTCTTCTGTCTGACTGTGGAAGTTCCCCTTAATTCCTAAATTACTGAGTGTTTTTAATTACAAAAGATTGCTAGTCAATAGTTATTTCTGCATGTTCCAAAATTATTGTAAATTTTGCTTTTTATTTTGTATTAGCCTATTTGGGAATGTTGAACCAAATTTACACTACTGCAAACATTCTAGGTAGTTGTGATGTATTATTCTTTTGGTGAACTCAGTTTGAAAATACAGTGTTGAGGTTGTTTTCCTTAATACTAACAACAGATATTGACCTATAATTTGTATTGTATAGTACATGTCTTTGTATGGTTTTAATGTCATGATACTAGTTTTATAACAGGAGTTGGGAAATGTTCCTTCTTTTATTTAATTTTACCTTAATTTCATACAAATCTATAATTAGACATTTAAAAAACATGACCTATGAAAACAAAATTAAATTGGATATATAGTTAAAAAAAAGAGTCAAGTAAGAAAATGGTTGGAACAGAAAAATCTTCCTAGATTTTAATTATCAGTTACAGGCTTTAATATGACAACAAAACTTTCAAGTGTCACTGAATTTGGAGTTGGAAAAGAGATTTCATGGCATAGTAAATAACAAAATATGATTCATGCTAAATTCTTCTTCAAAATTTTCATAAGTTTAAAGGTTCATTTGGTATGCTTATTTGTATAGTTTATATACAATTATTTACCATTTTGATGAAAATTAAAATATTTTTACTGGAAATTTCACAACTTCACATAACATTCTGCTAAAGGGTATTGTTCTTAATCAAGATAACTTTATTAAAGTTTAGCCACAGAAAAAAATTAAAGTTGAACACTAGATTCTTAAGACTCGTTGGAAGGTAAAGTCACCATAGGTTGTTTGGCCAATAGTAGAACTCTACTGTGTTGCCATGC
This sequence comes from Mesocricetus auratus, assembly GCF_017639785.1. Classification (NCBI taxonomy): domain Eukaryota; kingdom Metazoa; phylum Chordata; class Mammalia; order Rodentia; family Cricetidae; genus Mesocricetus; species Mesocricetus auratus. The sequence continues at coordinate 60,482,090 of NW_024429194.1, forward strand.
TCAGTGTATCATACAGCACTATATATAAGGTTAACTACTTTTGTTAATCAACTGAATTGATGGTAAAAAGCTTTTAGTCAGTGTACCGAGGAACTCAATAAAACATATAGCTAGTAAGGGTAGATGTCTAAAACTGTTGTAGTAAATTGCAGAAATGAAGTAATAACTAAGAAATACATTTTCTTAGAATGGGTGATAACACCAGCAAAGTTACTACAAATTACAGAATCAGAGGCAAGACAGCCTCCATCTTAATGATATGATGAGTGTTTAGGTTGCTTAATGCACTCTAGAGATAAATATTAAGCACACAAAACAATACTTATGTGAAAAGAAAGCTCATCACTGTAAAGTTGGGGGAGTCATAACAAGCAGAACAAAATTCTTTTCCATTTTTTTTAAACACACTCAACAACCTTGTCTATATTAAACAGCCAGGTGACTGAATACATTCCAGAAGCTGAAGGCAAACCATTGAAGAGTTGATTTGCACCTAGTTGGGAGAAAAGTCTACTCACTCCATATAGCTGTTATGGGGTACAAATTGGCTATTTGTCCACAAACCATTTTTTTCCTTCCCAGCACAAGGTACAGAATATTTCCTAGCTGTCCATTGCCATTAGGTGGGACATGGGATTGATTTCTGGCTCATGATCTAGCAAACACTGTATTTATACTACAAGGTAAAAAAGCTATGTACAGATAGCTGTTGTTCCTTTTACTAAATAGAGAGGATTCAACAACCTAGATAAAGACATAAAAAATTACTGGTCATTTTGATGTACTTCCTGGTGAAGAGCTATTCACAGAAGTTCTGGAATGGGAGCCTTGGTTAGTTAAATCACTGCTTCAGAGAAAAAATCCTAAGTCACTAAAAATCTGATTGTTTTTTATAGAATGTAGCCTACTCTAACTCATATTGTCATGCTAAAAGGAAAACTGTGGTGATATCTTCTTTGTACTCTAACAAATAAAGCTTGCTTGAAGATCAGAGGGTGGGGCTAGCCACTAGTTAACCATAGAGATCTGCAGGTCTGTACAGGCAGACATAGGTTCTTGTTTGCTTTTTTTTATGACAGTGAGACATGTCTGCTCCTTGCAGCACCAATCTACCAAAGAGAAGACAATGAGCATCAAAGAAATTCCACATGGAGTTTACTTTCTTTGTAGCAAAAGTAAGCCACTGGGCAAGAATGTGCTCCTGCCTTGACAGTTGACACTATGCTGTCCAAAATGGACAAGCAAGACAGAGAAGAAAATAAAGGACTGCTGAACTTTGTCAATACAAGGTAGCACAAACCTTCATAATGAACTGCTTCACAGAAAAGTCTGCCAGAGATGCTAGGCCCATAGGCCAAAGAAGAATGACACAACATTACAGAGGAATCTTGGATGATGGTCTGGGAACCCAGATATTTCTGTCATTTCTCACATTTTTTTGTAAGTCACTTGCTTGCATTTCCTGTTTAGTCAGGTAATTTTATTTCCTTCTTGGGTGTCTGATATAGTTGAAGACTGTATAGTTAGTAGTTACAGTTTTCCTTGTTAGCAATTTGAGAAAAGAAATTCACTAAAGGAATGTAAAGTGTATAAAGTTGCAAAACATAAAAAGATAATTTGGGGTTGGTAATGCAAGTTAGGATAGAATGTGAATTAGGTATCACTGTTTGAACTCACCAAGATAGGATAGATGCAGAGTATTTTCTCTTAATTTGTCAATTGTTAATGGACTATACATTATTGATTTATTTATTGCCTGTATATATTGCATATAGTTATTGTACTTATTGTATATAGTTTTTCTTATATTAGTTGTAACCTTCTTTTATTTTAGACAAAAAAAAGGGGAAATGTGGTGATATCTTGTTTGTACTCTAACAAATAAAGCTTGCCTGAAGATCAGAGGGTGGAGCTAGGTAATAGTTAACCATAGAGATCTGGAGGTCTGGAGGTCTGTACAGACACACAGGAAGTGATATGGATGGGCAGAGAAAGGAATATCAGGTGAGAGGAGACAGGAGCTCAGCCACGTTTTGGTCTGAGGACGTTGCAGAGGTAAGAACTCTAGTGGCTTGCTGCTCTGCTTCTCTGAACTTTCAGCTTTCACACCCTGATACCTGACTCTGGGTTTTTATTTTTAAGACCAACTAGAATTCTCGCTACAGAGAACCCATATTTTCCTTTCAGTTTTTTAAGAAAACCTAGAACTTAAAAAAGTATAATATGAAATATCCCAGATACTAATTATTGGTAAATTGTTAAAACGTGCTAAAGCACTACTCAGTATATGAAGTCATAAACTAAAAATAGTCTTCAAATTGCATATTTAAGTTTGCTTTAGTTATATTTCCTTCATTTAACACACACACACAGAGACAGAGAGAGACAGAGATAGAGATAGAGAAAGAGAGAGAGAGAGAGAGAGAGAGAGAGAGAGAGAGAGAGAGAGAGAGAGAGACATACACCACATGAGGCTTGGAGGCTCACTTTGTAGTCCAGTGACTACAATTTGAACTTAGTCGTGATACTCCTGCTTCAGCTTCCTAAATTCTGGAATTACAGAAAGAGACCCTGAGCCACATATTCCTCTCTGATCCACTCTCCTATTCACATTGCTCATCACTGTCATTCCTCATGCCTTTCTTCAGTGAAGACATTTCTGATCGCTTGTGAGCATCAATACTTAAGGTTTAACTTGGCATAGAAGTTATTATGTTGTCAAATTACTTGGTATATAAATTAAAGAGATTAATAAGCAAAGTTGAGTAAAAGATTTACAGCAAGAGAGGATGCTTGTATGTTGGGACTAGAAAGAGAAGTGAGGATACTGACAAAGGAAATGTAAAAATAATCATAATATATAAAACTCAAAAATATGGTATAGGCTTCTAGCTTCAAGTCAATTCCTATTTTTTGTTTTCTCTCAAAGTCACACTGGTGCAGGAATATGTCATTTTGAAGGAGATACTTACTCAAAAACGTTTTGAAGGCACAGTTTATCATCAGTTCACTGAAATAGAAGATTGTGTTTGCATCAGATGAATATGATGATGTCTAGATTTTTTTATTTTGTATTATTTTGTTTCTGCCATGTTTTCATGTAGCCTAGGACAGTCTTAAGTTGAATTTACTGTTGAGGATGGCTTTGAACTACTGATCCTCCAACTTCCACCCACCGATGTACAATAAATATAACACACACACACACACACACACACACACACAAACACACACACACAGTATATATGTACCATCAAAACTGGGAAAAGAAATATCAGGGAAGAGCACTGAAAGTGGATCAGAAAAATGGTAAGAGTCACAGGAGCTGGATATCTGCTACGAATTGTGTCTTCTTTATGTAACAGGAAAGATGCACCCATGAAGCTCAACAATACTCATTGGGAAATTTCAAATCCCACACCTAGATGAACTACAGGCAGTTAATGGCATCTGAGAGGGGGAAAATCAGTCTTTCCTGAGGATGGTCCACCAATAGGTCATTCAGTCTCAAGTAGTTAGCTTCAAATGCAATTTGAGAAGGAATGGGAGGGTACAGGAAGAGCTGGCGGGTGATGGAAGGTAAAATGATGTTAATACTGTACTCATGCATGAAGTTCTCAAATCTAAATTTAAAAAGTAGAAGACATATTAGGAAGATAAAACTTAAGGTGATTGACCTGTCATTTTAAAAGTTATTTTTTATACATTATATGCTGGCTTTTGAGCATTTTTCTCTGTAAATATGGTTACTGTGTCAGCCTCAAACCAAGGATTCCACCAGTGCCTGTTTGTACCAATATTCAGTAGAGCAGAAGGCAAACTAGAGACCTATGAAAGAATAAAAAGATTTCTATGGAACAAAATAATCATTTATGTCTTTTTAAATGTTTATTTTTTTACTAGTTCTTTGAGAGTTTCGTACAAGACTCTTGATCATATTTACTCCCTTCTCCTATTTTTAGTTTCACAACCTTTCCTTACCTGCTCAACTTTGTATCCTATTTTTAAACCCCCTCAATACCATTTGTGCTGTCCAAACTGGAGTGTGGTTGACTTACCAAGACCTACACAGTTAGACAAAACTGTGTCTCCCTCTACGTGCCACCAACAATTGCCTATATTGTTATATAACACTTTCTTCCTATAAAAATTTCCGTTGAAATGGAAACATTCCAGCCTGCAGGGAAGCTATATAAGTAGGGAGGTGAACAGCACAAAACAGCTTCACAAAGTTCCTGAAACTAACCAGGCTCACTAGGACCCCGTATATCACAGTAAGCAATAATGCTAGCAGGAATCATACTCAGACAAGCCAAGTTGCAAACAAAACTCTCAAAGAATGAGCTCCAAAGAAAACTCTGAGGCCAGACCAGCTGCCTGGAAGAAGCAGAAATCATCTGATCTTCCTGGAAGAGGATTAGACCAACTGAGTCACTTGGAAGCGACCTTTTCCAACCTGTTAAGCAGCCTGAAGTCTGTTCAGTGAGCTTCATTTGAGTAAACATGTATGTTGTGTCTGCCCAGGACAAGTTTTGTCACATAGGAAATTCTCCACACCTCGCAGTTGGATACTTTGCTGAACTCCTATTTCAATGCTGGGATATGATTGGACTTGAACTAGCACAGGTTTGTCTGCCCCAACTTAAACCTTCCTATTCAATTATCCCCTTTAAACTTTTTATATCAGTATTCACTGAGCTAATTGTTGGGCCAAAAAGCTATCTTTTTACTCTTTTCTTTTCTACTTTAGTAGTGTTTATTAGCTATATTATCCTAGCATATAAAAATTAAAACCCAGCCAAAAAAAGAGTAAAAGTTCATTTTTTAGTAACTTTCCTTCTGTAAGACCAACAGCCATATTTTTATTGGTTTTCTAAGTATTCTGCAACACCTCTTCATAGTCTCATCTTTATAAGAAATACACACACAATTATATTGCCACGGGATACCATTTATTAGTTGGCAAATTTTTTCTTTTTTGACTTCATACAAGGAAGATTGTAGGTTTCAGCAAAAATTCAGGGGATGAAAATTGTCAATTCAAGACAGAAATGCATTCCTATTTTTTGTTTTACACAAACACAAAACATTACTTCAAATAGCTCATTGTCCACAGAAGTGACTGACAACTTTTTTCCATACATAAATATGTATGACTCTCCTTTCTTCATGCTATAACAGAATTTACCTTGTATTTGAGTCTTGTGTATCAGTCTTTGGGAGATTGAAAGATTCCATCTTGCAAAGAAGCTTCTTTTTTATTATTCTTTTTTTTAAGTTTAAATTTAGATTAGAAACAAGGTTGCTTCACAAGTCAGTTCCAGGTCCCTCTTCCTTTCCCTCCCCTCCTCCCGTGCCTTCCCCTCCCCATTATCCCCTCATTTCCCCAGGGAGGGTGAGGCCCTCCATGGGGTTGTCCATAGTCTGTCATTTCATCCAGGGCAGGGCCTAGACCCTCCCCCAAGAGTTCAGGGTGAGAGTGCCTCTCACATTGTTGGACGGAAGTCCAAAGTCCATGTGTACACTTGGGATGAGTACTGATCTACTACCCAAGGCTAAATAGATTACCTAGGCCTCCTCACTGACACCCACATTCAGGGGGTCTTGATCAGTCCCATGCTGGCAAAGAACCTTCTTAAACTAGAAAGTAAACAATTTAAGATAGCTTCAGGAAGTTCCTGAAACTGATCAGATGCTCTAGGTAACCTTCCACACCATACTCCTGTAAGTAACTTCAGTAGAACTCATTGGTTTGTCAGTTTGAACTTTGTTGGAATCCATACTTTGGTATATCATGGACTCCTTATTTGTGGTGACTAGACACATGTGTTGTGTCTCCCCAGGAAAATTATTGCCACACAATTGATGAAATAGGTAAAATGTGGAGGAAATAACTGTCAGTTGTAGGCTGAGAACATAGTAGACCTAAGAGCATCCAATCTTTTTTTTTCTTCCATATATTTTTATGTAACTTTTTATGCATGTCACTTTCAGTTCCCTCTCCCTCCCCTCCTCCCCGACCCCCAATCCTCCCAACCCATCATCTCCACTCCATCCCCCCTCCGCTCCCCAGGGAGGGCAAGGTCCTCCATGAGGGATTTTCAGAGTCTGTCACATCATCCCGGGAAGGGCTCAGGTTCTTCCTCATGTGTCCAGGCTGAGAGATCATCCCTCCACATGGTATGGGTTCCCAGAGTCTTTCTGTATGCCAGGAATAAATAATGATCCACTCTCCCAGGTCCCACAGATTGCCAAGGCCTCCTCTCTGTCACCCAGGTTCTATGGGAGGGTGTCTGGATCAGTCCCACACTGGCCCCTCAGTCATCAGTCTGTGGTCCATGTGTTCCCCCCTTGTTTAGGTCAGCTGCCTCTGTGGGTTTGCCAGCCTGATCTTGATTCCTTTGGTCATCACTCTTCTTTGCAACTGGGTTCCAGTTGTTCAATTCTGTTCACAGCTGTGGGTGTCTGCCTCTGCCTCCATCAGCCATTGGATGAGAGTTCTAGGATGGCATATAAGGTAATCATCATTCTCATTATCATGGGAGGGCACTTAAGGCAGCCTTAATGCCAGTTGGTGTCATTCTTGTAGATCTGTGAAGATCTCACTAGTACCAGATCTCTTCCAACTTATACTGGCTCCCTCTTTTTTGGTATCTCCCATCCTTTTCTCCTCTGTTCTTACCTGGTTCAACCTTCATGCTCTCCCATGTCCTCCTCTTCCCTCCTCTTTTTTCTCTCTCTTTCTCCCATCTCCTTCTACCCTCCCCTCTCCTCCCCCCAGTCCAATTAGGAGATTGCATCCCCTAACCCTTCTCCGGGTTACCATGCATATCTCTCTTAGGGTTCTCTCTGCACCCCAGACTCTCTGACATGGGGTTGTGGGCTAGCAATGCCCTGCTCCATGTCTAAAATCCATATATGAGTGAGTAGTACATACCATGCTTGTCTTTTTGTGACTGGGTTACCTCACTCCAGATGGTTTCTTCCAGTGTCATCAATTTGCCTGTAAATTTCAAGATTCCATTTTTTTCTGCTGAGTAGTACTCCATTTTGTAAATGTACCACATTTTTTCTATCCACTCTTCAGTTGAGGGGCATCTAGGATCTTTCCAGGTTCTAGCAATTACAAATAATGCTGATATGAACACAAACTCCACATCTGACAGAGGGCTGATCTCCAAAATTTACAAAGACTCCAGAACACCAAAGGATACAATTAAAAAATGGGGTACAGAACTAAATAGATAATTCTCAATAGAGGAGTCCAAAATGGCCAACAGACACTTGAGAAAGTGCTCAACATCTTTAGCCATTAGGGAAATGCAAATCAAAACAACTCTGAGATACCATCTCACTCCTGTCAGAATGACTAAAATCAAAAACACCAATGACAGTTTATGCTGGAGAGGATGTGGAGAAAAGGGTACACTGCTGGTGGGAATGCCAACTAGGGCAGCCACATTGGAGATCAGTATGGAAATTCCTCAGAAAAATGGAAATCAATCTACCACAAGATCCAGCAATTCCACACTTAGGCATATACCCAAAAGATGTACCCTCATACAAGAGCATCCAATCTTATTATCTGGTAGTTTAGTAATTATAAGAAATGTAGGCATTCTTGCAAAACAAAGAAGGAAATCTAGAGAAAACCTGAGGTCCTAGTCAGACATCAGTTAGCCAATATTGAGCTAACCACGGGAATAGAAAGGAACAGTCCTGATGACCACATCACACTATTCTATTCACCCCAGAAAAGCTATCATGGTGGTGAATGAAGCCATCTTAGAATTTTCAGTTCACATTTCTTTCATTTCCTCTGCACCACTACCTGTCAATCATCATGGCACATAGAACAATAGAGACACATTTCCAGTGGGTCTGGGCATTTCAATCACACAATTACATGAATGACCTTTTATTTTCTTTTAAATTTCTATTTTGTTTCAGTGTGTGTAGAGTTCAAAAAATAAAAGGAATTGGTTTCCTTTGTACCATGTGGTTATTAGGGATTGAACTAATGTTGTCACCTGGGTGGCAGATGTATTCACTGAACTATTATTCCTCCTAACCACTGCTTTAAGGCCCAATACTTTGGGGTAGCTTGATATTTAGCAATAGATAACTGTTAAAAGAGAATTATAAAATCACTAATTATTCTTTAGACAAATAAAATAAAAATGACTATGTTTGATGATGATAGTATTTTAGAAATAATAATACACACATAAGGTAATTAGAAATCTCTAGGTACATTTCTTAAATTGATGAATCCTTATGAATTTATGACATAAATGGAATTGCCTGTAGAGTAACAGACTGACTTTCAAGTTTGGACATAGTCTTTGGCTAGTTTTATTCCACTTTGCTTTAGTGATGACATCAGAACAATCATTTGGAAAATTAAGGATGAGGTTAATAATTTAATGAAGTTTTAACCTGCTGACAGTATATTAAATGGCAAAGCAGCTTCTTGTAAAGAGACAGGATGAACATATCAAACAAACACTAGAAACAGCCCCAAAGGCCTTTGCACAAAGGTTCAACTTGCATTAATGTTTCTGCTGAGCAAACAGTAAGTTCAACAATGTTCTAATGAGCTGTATTAAGTCATTTCCAATTGTTAAAACTGAGTATCAATAAGTGGATCATATATAAAAATAGTAGGCGGTGACCATTTCAAGGCTTTATATTGTGGGAGGTGAAAAGTATGAAAACACGTCTCAAACATCTGGTCAGGGCCTTCTTCCTGCATCCTAGCATGGTGCAGGTCACCATGAGGTGAGACAGAGGGAGAGTGATAGACTGTGTCTCTCTTCCCGTTCGTCACACATTTCCGCTGAGACCTCGCCATTATGAACTCTACTAATTCTGATTACGTCCCGAAGTTCTCATATCAAATGCAAAGAAAGCATATGAATTGAGGGATTTCAAATGCACAAACATTTGGTAGACACATTACAATCAGTGTATTCAATACAAACACATTTTGTACAGCAGAATAAATAAACAAAAAAAGGAACAACTATGTTAAAATTTAAAATTAATCCTGGGTACAGCAACTACAATTCTATAGAAATTGGACAAATCACACATAACTTTGTAAACTGCTAGTCTTTATCTATCAAATAAGGCATTTAAATGAGGTAACCTTTGACATTCTTTGAGCCGAAAATTTTGGTTATGTGACTAGGACTCAAATCAATGTGACATTAATGGTTATTTATAGCAGTTATTTACATAGAGTCACTATATACTAAAGTCAAGGGAAAATATCACACCTACAATTAGATAGTTTCAGGCTAAAATATATAGGATAATTACAGGCCTTTCCAGGAAGCATACAGTTTTGAAGTGAGATTTTGTAAGTTTAATAAAGATGTGAAAATTATATTTTACTTTCATATTCTAAAAATATATAAAACTTTATAGAGTCTGTCTTTAATCTTGGTATTTCTAGCAACATTAAAATTTCTCTGTTGTACAGGACAAAGGCCTTAAAGCAATCACTCTATTAGGAAATCCTCATCTGGCCATGTGTCTGTTATTAAGCTTTTTCACTTGGCTCTTCTCTGCAATTAACATTCCAAAGCTTATGAGGGCTGGTTGTAGATACCATATGTTTGGCATCAGTCCCTAAAGTTCAGCCACATGTTCATTTTGATAGCAAAGCACCATGGTGGAGGGGAATGGAAAATTTCCAAGTAATCTCTAAGTCATAGATTTTTCAAAATCATTTAATAAGAGTTTCTTACAAGCCTGTAGTATACTTTGAGAAAACCTACCCATCCTTTTCCACTATCCAACCCACCACTTTTCTCTTCCAGTTACATGAATTCTTTGATTTTTAACTCCACTACATTATGCATGTACGTGGGAACAGGGCCGTCTACTGGAATATGAGTAGCCTTTCAGGTCTCCTGAAGATAGCTTATTCTCCCTCCCCAGCAGTGTGTCAGCTAGGGGTAGAACGTGCTGAGCTATCCCCCAACCATGCTTACAAATCTCAATTTGAGCTGTAAGCCCTCTATTTGAAAGTTACGCTAAAGATTGGGTTGACTACAAGAATTTGTTATATAGTTCTTTCTGAATATTCATACTGTCCAACTCTTCAATATATATCAAGAGAAATAACATTGATTCTTAGAATAAAAATAGTTAACTGTTCTGGCTAGTTTTATGTCTAGAGTCATCAGAGAGGAGGAAGCCTCAACTGAGAAAATGCCTCCATAAGTTTGAACTGTAGAAAAGCCTGTAGAGCATTTGATTAATTAATGATGGATACAGGAGGGCCCAACCCATTGTGGATGGGGTCACACATGGGCTGATGGTTCTGGGTTCTATCAGGAAGCAGGCTGAACAAACCATGAGGAGCAATCCAGTAAGCGGCATCCCTCCATAGCCTCTATATCAGGTCCTATTTCCAGGATCCTGCCCTGCTTGAGTTCCTGTCCTGACTTCCTTCAGTGATGATCTCTAATATGGAAGTTTAAGCCAAATAAACCATTTCCTCTCCAACTTGCTTTTGGTCATGGTGTTTTACAAAAGCAATAAAAATGTTAACTAAGACAGTTAGTATCTGGAGGAGGGGTATTGCTGTGACAGGTCTAACCAAATTGCCTTTGGGAGGGTTGGGGAAGGACTTTGGAACTTTGAACTAAAAAGACATTGAGTAAGGGGAGCTCAGTGGACTGTTCATAGCAGCTTGGAAGATAATGCTGAAAAATACTGATCCACTACCAGAGGCCCCATAGATTGCTGAGGCCTTCTCACTGACATCTACATTCCAGGGATCTGGATTAGTCCCATCCTGGCCTCTAAGCCATCAGTCTGGGGTCCATGAGCTCCCCCTTGTTCAGGTCAGAAGTTTATGTGGGCTTCACCAGTCCAGTCTTGACCCCTTGCTCATCACTCCACCCTCTCTGCAACTGAGTTCCAGAGTTCAGTTCAGCGTTTAGCTATGGGTGTCTGCCTCTGGATAAAGGCTCTAAGATGGCTTATAAGGTAGTTATCAATCTCATTATAGGGGAAGGGCATTTAAAGTAGCCTCTCCACTATTGCTTAGATTGTCAGTTGGTGTGATCCTTGAAGATCTCTGGAAATCTCCCTAATGCCAGATCTCTCCTCAAACCTATAGTGGCTCCGTCTATTATGGTATTTCTTATCCTGCTCTCCTCTGTTCTTCTCCTGACTCAAACCTCCTTCTCCCCCATTTCCTTCTCTCCCCTCCTCTTCTCTCAGCTCCCTCACCCTTCCCAGATGCTCCAAATCCACTCAGGAGATCCTGTCCCATTCCCCTTCTCCAGGGTACCATGTATGGCTCTCTTAGAGTCCTCACTGTTTCCCAGTCTCTCTGGTGGTGTGAATTGTAGGCTGGCAATCCCCTGCTCCATGTCTGAAATCCATATATGAGTGAGTACATGTCTTTTTGTGAGTGGGTTACCTCACTCAGGATGGTTTCTTCCAGTGTCATCCGTTTGCCTGTGAATCTCAAGGTTTCATTATTTTTTTTCACTGTATAAATGTACCATATTTTCTCTATCCACTCTTCAGTTGAGGGGCATCTAGGTTGCTTCCAGGTTCTGGCTATTACAAATAATGTTGTTATCAGCATAGTTGCACAGATGTCCTTGTTGTATGAGTGTATCTATTGGGTATATGCCTAAGAGTGGAATTGCTGGATCTTGCAGTACACTGATTCCCATTTTCCTGAGGAATCTCCATACTAATTTCCAAAGTGACTGTATAAGTTGGCACTTCCACCAGCAGTGGAGGAGTGTTCCCCTTTCTCCACATCCTCTCCAGCATACATTGTCATTGGTGTTTTTGATTTTAGCCATTCTGACAAGAGTAAGATGGTATCTCAGAGTTGTTTTGATTTGCACTTCTCTGATGGCTCAGGATGATGAACACTTTCTTAAGTGTCTATCGGTCATTTTAGACTCCTCTATTGAGAATTTTCTATATAGTTCTGTACCCCCACTTTTTACTTGGATTGTTTGGTGTTTTGGAGACTAACTTCTTGAGTTTTTCTGTAAATTTTGGAGATCAACCATGTGTCAGATGTGGGGTTGGTGTATATCTTTTCCCATTCTGTGGCTTGCTCTGAGGAGGCCTTGGCAATCTATGGGGCCTCTGATAGTGGATTAGTATTTATCTCTGGCATATAAATGAACTTTCGGAGTTCATTCCATGTGGAGGGATGTGCTCTTGGCCTGGACACATGAGGGAGGGCCTGGGCCCTGCCCTAGATGATATGACAGACTTTGGGGATCTCCCATGGAGTGCCTCACCCTCCCTGGGGAGTGGAGGAAAAATGGGATGGGGGAGCTGATAGGGGACAGGGGAAGAGGGGAGGGAGAGGAATCTGGGATTGACATATGAAGCAGGCATTGTTCTAATTTTTTCTTTTATTTTCCAGTTTAAATTTAGATAAGAAACAAGGTTGCTTCACAAGTCAGTTCCAGGTCCCTCTCCCTTTCCCTCCCCTCCTCCAGTGCCCTCCCCCAACCCCCCCCCCCGTTATCCCCTCATTCCCCCAGGGAGGGTGAGGCCCTCCATGGGGGTGCCGATTGTGCTGGCATTGTTCTAATTTAAATTTAAAAATTAATAAAAAAGAATGTTTAAAAAAAGGAACATCCAGTGGAGGCATAGCTTGTGAAGTTTAGAAGGAAGCAAAGATTCTATTGGCCCAATTTGTGTGGAGAATCTGTGGTTTTCGTTATCTGGAGCTGAAGAACTGACTGTGATTATTAAGAGACCAGAACCTTTGCTTTGCTGGGACAAATGATGCTGGTCAGCTAGAGCTAGGAAATTAGGAGTGATTAGAAGAGACCAGAATCACAGAGGTGAAATCTTCTGGGAAGTGTTTCTTCAAAGCCAGAATATCACCTCACATTATTTTATTTGGAAAAAATTCAAGATCAGTTATAATTTTACTTAGAACTGGAGGATTGCTTGATAACAAAGAAATTCTTGAAACCAAGAAATTCTGAGAGTGAGAAAAACAGTCTTCCCTGTGGAAACACAAATCTGTTAGTTATCCAATACACAAAAACATACCTGGAAAACTTACTTACAAATAATATTGTACATACTGAACAGATTATATTTAGAAATTAATGTGCTTTAAGAATGTAACAATAATTAATTAAATAAGGAGTCCATGAGTTTGAAATAGAGCAAGGAGTGTTGTATAGGATGATGTATAGGGAAGATATGAAAGGAGGAATGTAATTACATTATCTTAAAATTTTTTAAAGTAAGGAAAAGGCCTCTTCTATTTTATCTATATAAAAGAGATACACAGAAAACTGTTTTGTCTCAAGCAGTAGCTTAGTTTGGAGACTGAGGGAGTTAAATTTTAGTCTGTTCTCACTAACAGAAGAGAAGATTTCCTTGAAAATGACTTTTGAGATGTTCAATTTTGCTGTCTCTGTATCTTTTATCTTTGGCTCGTTTTTCATTTTGTTCTTCCCCAGTACATGCAAGAATGTATACTGAGAATAGTTGTACTGAGAATTGTTGAGTAATTAGATGAAATCAACATAAAGTCCACAGTGGGTCTTAATGGAAATAGTGTGTTTGTATCTCTTTAAGGATCAATTTGGAGAAGGCTCCATCCTTCATGTTGACAGTTCCCTGTTGCCAGGCTAAGATCAGTAACAGTGGTATTTCTACATTCCTGTTTTGCATCTTGTAGATAAGAAATAGTCATCCAGCCAGACTCTACAAAGTTGAACCCCTGAACAGCAAAACTACCACCAACATTTTAGGGTTGATTCCTAAGTGATTTCAACAGTGTCAATTGTACAAGACACAGATCTCCCTACACAGTCTCAAATTCTGCAATTAGCTTGAAAAGACTCAAGGGTTAATTTATCATAAAGATGTCAGTTGATACAAGACCAACATTTTTTGTTTTCTTGGCTTCACCTGGTCAGATGATGGACATAAATATCCTGAATTTGCTCCAGGTTTCAGAAAGATTACAGGATTTAAGTAAGGGATTCTGGACCAAACAGATGCTGGTTTGTTCAACTTTGCATTCACATAAAAGTATTTCTGAGCTACAACTACACACCAGGTGCTACATTAGATGAAGGAATTCAAGTAGTGCTCAAACCAAGTATGGAGCCTGTCCCCATGAAGTCCATTACTATGTGAGGAAGCTATCATATCTAAAGCACAGCAAGGATGCAGACAGGCAATTAACCATCAAAGTATAAGAGGATGGGAATGTCAAGACTGGAGGACCATTAACTATTCCAGAATTTGAAGCAAGTTTTCCTAGGGAAGGGGCTTTTATTTTGCTTAAGGTTTAAAACATGAATTTTAAAAAATCAGTCAAATAAGGAAGGGTCAGAATGGAAATGTGGAAAATGTTTGGCTCAGATCTGTCCTTGGAAGGGATAAGGGAATTTAACTTTCAGATTATCACATCTAAATAAAACTTTTGAAGGCCAAAATACTGTCTAGAAAACAAATGCTGTTTGGAAATGCTTATATTTTTTGTGCCAGAGACATGCACAAAAGTAATACACCAGTAAAAATTAAAAACTAAAAAATAGATGAGAAACATAAAATAGTTTCTGGGGTTAGAAAGCTGAAATATAGATAAGTATAAAGCATTCAGTGGCCAAATAATAAGACTATGTGCTTATAATGTGAACAACCTGACTTGCTTTCCTGTCAGAGAACTAATATAAACAGAGGTTAACGTAGAAATTCTGCAGGGAAGGTCAATGTGGGGATTTGAAAGCATCCTCAGCCATTCCCGCCTATAGTTTTATTCAGCCATATCTCTATTGGCTGGCTATATTAGCATATTCTCCTAAAGAGGCAAGTGAGAATATGCTCACTATGTTGCTGTCACTGTCCTGGTACCACTTCTGTACCCCTCCTTTATTTCATTGCCATATACAGAAATCACCTGATGTTAATTTTAAAAATAAAATTTACAAATATACAAAAACTGGAATAATAACAAATATATGTTATACAAATAATGAAACAAGAGACCATTGTATTCTGTTCTTCAGTATAAATCTTGGATTGACTGAAAACTTTGGGTAGAGCAAATGGGCCAAACAACTGTCTCAGCACACTAAAAGCAACTAAATGTAGGTGCCTCAAGGTGCTTCTGTTGTCCTACAGGGTGTTTTCTCAGTCTGTGGTTGTAGGCTCAGCTGAGTGGCAATGGTACATAGTTCAGTATCTGTGATAATGCTGTGATAACCAGTCAGAGAGATCTCCAGGGAAAACTGGAAGACTCTCAAGGGTCAATGTGACCTACAGCATGCATGTCAGTACACTGGGAGCACCCCAAGAGCTTCCCCACAACTTATTCTCCTCAGTTGTGCTTTCAAGTCGAATAAATGGAACAAATGGTTTGAGATGTTCACATTGGCCACTTGGAAAGGCCCAGCCTGTGTTTTCCTTTTGGAAACCTCAAAGCTTTGGCAGTAAGGAGCCAGCAAATAAGGGTGGAGAACACTGCTACATGCTGGAAACAGTAGAGACTGAAAGAATGGTGCCCACTGGCCATGGGAGCCAAATTGTAAGGTCATGGGGAAAGAGAGCTGGAAGTTACTTAGAAGTGCCTGCCCCAAAGTAAGTGTCCTTCAGCAAATGACCTGCTGTACCCCCTCCCCTAGCGAGAGCCCTTTTCTGCACTAGCCTGATATGTTGCAATACAGACATTGCTAGGGATTCTGATTGTAGTAAATGTATCCTTGCCTCTTTGTTTTCTTTCTTTCTTCATTTTTCATTCTATAAATATCAGAAACAAAGTCTTTGGCAGCCTTTGCAAATCACCTTCACCCAGACCAGTCAGGTACTTTTCTTAGTTTCTTAGACTTTTCCTGTTCCTTGCAAATTGCAACATGAGACAGATTCTCAGTATTTGTTGGGCCAACAGAAAAGAAGTTCAATGTAAATCAAATGAATGAGTCAGGCATAGAGAGAAATCTGGTCTCCATGGGCTGGCAAATGTAGCTTTGGTTTGAGTTAACACCTTGAAGCTATGTAATGGGTGTTCACAGGGCACTCAAATTAACCACACTCCTTCCCAACCAGTGAGGTCAGTGGAATAACAGTTGTTATCCACATTTCACAGATGAGGAAACTGAGATTCAAAAAGACTGCTTTTTGTTTGTTTGTTTGTTTGTTTTGTTTTTTTAAGCCAAGAGGTAATATTAGGAATGAAAGTCAAGCTTCCAGATTCCACGTTTACTTCTCCATTACTCAACACTACAACACTGTCGCTTTCTCCATTTTTCATATCCACACAGACTGACTTTTCATCTGAAAGGAGAGTGGAGGGAGGAGGGGGAGAGCCCCAGTTGTCAAGGAGAAGGGGGGAGGGGCAAACTGAGAACCAAACAGTCCATGGGACATGGTGATTCAGAACTTGGCCAGCAGTGTGTTTCATCTGGGGCTGGAACTGACGCTGTGGAAGAGACCTGGGAAATATTCGGTCACACTCAGTGCAGCTAACATTCTTCTGTGTACTTTGCAACCCAAGAGACTTTTGTGATACATCTGTGCTGAGATCTGCCACATATATTCATTCCAGTGCTTAAAACCTATCTTAATATTGGAAACGTCAAACCTCAGACTTCTATGTGTCTAAATCATAAAAGATGTCTACTTCTTATATTTGTTTCAAATATGATACATAACACTAGGGCTTTAGCCTACAATTGATATGGATAACCTTTCTTTTTAATTTCAAAAACTGGCCTGACAATTGTAAATTAATTGAAATAGGACAAAATAATAAAATCTCTCTGGCTTTATTTCATGATTAATAAGGAGTATTCATGTTGGAATTCACAAATTAGAATTCTGGTGACCATAGGATACTTAAAAGTCCAGTTTGTTATGTTGGTTGATAAGGAAGATCCTTGACTTGAAAGCAGCAAGTAAACTTATTATTTTGGTAGTTTAAGCATCAAAGCTCAGTTAAACACCATTCACATTGCAATCTGACTTAAAAGTTTGTGGTAGGTTGTTATTTGTTTTGTGCACAAAAGGAAACTTCAACTAGGGGACAAAAAGTAGTCAATATCTATGAATGGCTTGGACTAAAGTATACTTGTATTAGAAACTAAAGTACCAAATCAGCAAGAGCTTGAAAACTATGGGTCAGGATCTCACTCTCAAACCTGCACTACAAGATCAATGTTCCAGCTGCATTTCCTGACTTTGAAACAAACATTAATTACCCTGAAAACCTAAAATGAATTTTATGGGATGATGTTCTTGTAATGCTGTGAGGACATAGAGAGGCCATTTATTATTGAGACAAAGACCTTTCTTCTAGTAAAACGGAAATTACATAACCTCTTGGAATGTAAATCAGATTTTCAAAATAAACAACTTATCTTTTCTCTCCTAAACATAAGAGTCTGCTAAAAACCACTCTTTATTTTAAAAGCACATTAGTGCCTCAGATGCAGTGCTTATGTGCACATGCTGTGAGAAGCCATGAGCTCTGGAACAAGATCTGTCTTCCACATCACAAAATTGAAGATTTTATCTTCAAATTTATAATTGAACATTTTATTAAAATGCATAATGTTCATGGAAAAGCATATAAAACCAAGGCACACAAAAAGCAAGTTCCATAAATTACTGCATAGACAACACAATCGTAATAGCCACCCAAGTATTAAACACATGAAATAACAGGGCATCCCAGAGGTGCCCTTTTGTCACCCACCCCCATCACTCACCCTTTCTCCTCCCTATGGATTACCATTTTCCAGCCTTCCATACTAGAAAGTATAGGCACTATGTCTTTTACTTTGTGTTAAAGGAATCATGTAGTATATTTTGGATTGGTTGTGGTTTGGATCTTTTCATTGAGTTTTTAAGACATTTACTAATATGTTGTATACTTTGTTTTTGTTCTGTGTGTGTGCCCATGATATTATTATACTATAAGTTGGTCAAGAAAAGCAGAGATTTTACTCTAGTCTAAGTAAGAGAGTTCTTTCAAAGCTAGTATGAGTAACTGAGGCCTAGGAATGCAGATTCAGGTACCATAAAATAGTGTGCACCTCTTCAAGGAAGTTACAGGATATGTTAGGTCTCAGCAGCAGAGAAAGGCATAAATAAATGCATTTACAAAATACAGAAATGGGGACTTCTAATAGGTTCCTGCTCTACAGAACAGAAAAATTTCTTCTATTGATTTCAAATGTCATCTTGTAGCACTCTTGACTTTAGGACTAGCAGATGCTAGAAATCAACTCTGCCTATCGTAATGGGAAACTCTAACAGTTTACCTTAGCAGTCATGGAGATGAGCATGGAGATCTTAGTAGATGTTGATAATAAATGGCCTTTAAAAAAGACTTTAAGCTTAGCCCAAAATGACTTTGGCAGTTAATCTGCAACATTCCATCTCTGCACAGTCACCAGGCAGTCGCTAGCCAGTGAACAGGTTCTTCAGTACAGATACAACTTTCTCAGAAACTTTAGTTCGTTATTCAGATATGCTTCCCCTATCCAAAAAGTATATTTTTTTGCTGATTGTGAATAACACTTTGTTTGTTTGTTAAGTGGATTATAATACATATGCATTTTCTAATACTGAAAAATTTCAATAGTTAATTTATAAATTCATCATTATTCTAGTTGCCTGAACTTTTCTACTTAAAATTGTCACTTTTTAAATTTTATGGCTTTAAATTATAGTAGGTAATTTTTTCAGATGTTTATAAGCTGTTTGGAAAGCCTTTCTTCTGTAGTGTGTTCCAACCTTTCTCCCCACTTTGTTAAATTTATGCTGTTTATTCCTCTGTGGTTATTTCTTAATTTCATTTGGGAATTCTTTGACCTGAGTTATTTAGAAGTGTGCTGTTTGATTTCCAAATATCTAGAGATTTCCTGCTGATATTTATGGTATTTATTGCTAGTTTAATTCCATTGTCCTTCTTGAAGCTGCTTTGTCTGATTTCCTTCAGTGTGTTAAGGTGTATTTCAGAGCCTGTTTGTATCAGTAGTCAGAAGGATGTGTGTTCTGCTGTTGTCTGCGATTCACATCTCAATGTCAGCTACCCGAGGCTGCTGCAGTGCTGAATAGGTTGTATGTGCCATTCTTGAGCCTGCTGTTCAGCAAGATACTGATGGAGGGATTCTGAAGTCCTCACTGTAATGGCAGACATGTCTGCTTCTCTCTTCTACTCTGTAAGTTTGCCTTTTATATTTTAATTGTTTGACTCTAACCTCATCTTCCCCCTAGATTTACCAATGAGTCATAAAAGGCATTAATCATTTCTGCAATTGTGAACTTAGTTGCTATTGTTTTCTTTTTGAATATCTTCCCTTTTCTGATTCACTGTCTGTGTTATTCATCTATTCTGGTACATTGTCCTTTCTTTTCTCTTAGAATTCACCGAACACAGTTCTAACAGCTGCACTGTATTTCAGTATATGCTCATGATTACTTTGTTTCTTTAAAAGTTGTTTCTTGCCTTTTGAAATGTCTTATAAACATTCTTGAAGCCCAGCTATGTTTTTCAGGTAACAAGAATTCAGAGAAACTACTCTGTATTGAGTCACTAGTATTTAAGCTACCTAAGCAGGTTTGTTTGCCACAGATTTTTTCAGCATCTTCACTCTGGCTTCTTCTGACTTTATGCTTTTCTATCAACTGACCTCCAGAGTCACTGCTTTGAGCTGTCCTGTAAGTAACTACTATCATTAGTCTACATCCATAGCGGTTCACTAATGAGGTGTGAATGAGGACACTGTTCTCTAATCTTAAGTTTAAATCACAAACAATGCAGGTGCTTAACTTTCACAAATCCTTCCTCTACTCATTTTCTTCCCTGTCCCTGTTGCCCTGCTCATCACAGCATTCCTGGGCCATTTCCTCCTCTCTCTAGAGAGAATGAATGGGCTTTGGCAAACTCCGAATCTCTCGTCTCTCTCTCTCTCTCTCTCTCTCTCTCTCTCTCTCTCTCTCTCTCTCTCTCTCTCTCTCTCTCTCTTCTTCTTCTTCTTCTTCTTCTTCTTCTTCTTCTTCTTCCTCCTCCTCCTCCTCCTCCTCCTCTTCTTCTTCTTCTTCTTCTTCTTCTTCTTCTTCTTCTTCTTCTTCTTCTTCTTCTTCTTCTTTCTTCTTCCTCCTCCTCCTCCTCCTCTTCTTCTTCCTCTTCTTCTTCTTCTTCTTCCTCTTCCTCTTCTTCTTCTTCTTCTTCTCCTTCTTCCTCTTCCTCCTCTTCCTCTTCCTCTTCCTCTTCCTCTTCTTCTTCTTCTTCTTCTTCTTCTTCTTCTTCTTCTTCTTCTTCTTCTTCTTCCTCTTCTTTCCTTCTTCCTTTCTTTTTCTTTTGCTTGTTTTGTTTTTTGAGACAGGGTTTCTGTGTGTAATAATCCTTGCTGTCCTGGAACTCACTTTGTAGACCAGGTTACCCTCAAATTCACTGAGATCTGTCTGCCTCTGCTTCCCAAATACTGTGATTAAAGGTGTGTGCCGCCACCACCCAGCCCCGAAATCATTTCTTAATAATCACTTTGACCCTTGTCCTTGCAGACATGAGAGTTTTTCTCATATGTTTACAGTGAGAATTACATGGGCTTCATGGATATAAATATGAAAATGCATAGAAACCTACATGAGTTTCTGCCTTTCATACTATTTCATAACTAGCATCTAGAAGTAGTCATTTAAGTGTTCCAAATGGTTCCTGTGCTATATGCTTCAGGTATTCAGGCCTTGATTATGGATTTGCCTATGTCACTTCAAGTGAGTTTCTCTCCACTCTAGTTATATATAGTGTATATAAACATTTGAAAAGAATATTCCATTATTGCTATATGTAGCTTTCTATATTCATTATTAAATCAAAATTATTGAAAGTCGCTCAAATGAACATTACAGTTATTCTTTCAAGAACATAATATTTACTAATAATTTATATTAATATTTTTGAGACAACTTGGAAATGAAACCACTACAGGTTTCTTTTGTGAAACTTTGTGATTTCTTATTTGCCCCTTTAATATTATATTGTAACTCAAAAAAGCAACTGTAATGGATTTCAGGCACGATCTTGTCCATATAAATATCTTACTCTAATAATTATAAAATACACGGCAAATGTGGCTGATGGGAAATCTGTGTATTTGTAACTATTGATAAATCTGTGTATTTATAACTATTAGGAAATAGATATTCCTTTTCCTTAGGCCTAAATTTCCATGGTTAAAATATCTGTTTACATGTGAGTTGTATAAACACACCTCACAAAAGATTTAATAACAGTATATCTTCCATATTTGCTTAAAAGTAGTTAATTCAGTCCGACAGCTAACAATAAAGCCCAGGAAGGATTGGATGTTTAATTTTAAACATGTGTACCTTTTTCCTAAATTATGGATGAGATTTATGTTTACATTTTATAGAAAAGACTCTTTTCTTTCTTCCTTTAATATCTAGGGTAGCTAAACTCTGAAATTTTGCAGTTGTTCCCATGCTTAATTTCAGTCATCCACAGTCTTAAAAGTGATTTCTAGTATTACCACTAAGTGGTTGGCCAGGACCCAACCCTAATTTTCTGTACATTTAGCTTTCCTAGGTCCTCATTGGTTATCCTCAATACCCATTATTTTATACCACTCAGAGATGGCATCAAGTCACTCTCTCTTCTCATGCTGTATTTAGACTTTTGCTGAATGATCTGTACAGATGGGATTTCCATCACCTCCTGACTTTATTGATTTTTCAGGAAAGAAAACAGTAGTCTAGATGCCTATTTGGTCCACTGACACAGACACAGTGAGAAATACGTCTTCTGTAAAAGTACAGCAGAAACCACATGACTGCTACATAAAGAAGAAAAATACACTTTGGCTCTCACACAAAGTTCATAGAGAAAGTGGCCAGTCTCAACCTAGACACCAAATGGATTCTCTCAGGGGGATGATTGAAATAAAGCAGCTGGAGAAAGCAGAATTGCCTGCAGGCTGAAGAAAAATCTGTTTTAACCATCTCAACCACTGCAGATGCAGACTTTAAGCATTTCCATCAAGCACTCTATTTGATTATTTGTTACCTCCTTACTTGCTTTATAGCTTTTATAATAAAACTCATTCATCTATTGTTCCTTAGAGATGAAATAAAAAGCAACTCATTTCTTTCCTGCTAGTAATAGGCTATATTGGGAGAGTTCTCAAGTTTTGAGAGAAACAGGATATAGAAATCAATACTGAAATAAAAGTTATTGTAATAGTCATAACATGGTCTGTATATTTTCTAAAATGTGATTATATTTATTATTATGTTTATTGGATGTCATCTCATTTAATGAGAATAAAAGTAAATTCAAACATTGAGACATAGAAAAATGTAAATTTTATTTTATTAAGAACTTGTTATATAACCAAATCTGAATTATACCCATTATGCATTTAGTTGATTTAAATATGTGATCCCTAATATTACTTGGAACCAGGGAAACTGATATGCCTACTTCTTTATTACAAACAGTTTAATAAATGTGTATGGTTATAGCTTTGGGAAAAGATTCAGCTGAGCAGAAGCATATTTAGAAATGACAAATATATTAATTTTGTTTCCCACTCTACATTCTTTTCTTTTGTACAAAAGTCCTTTGTTTTTTAATTATTTATTTTTGAAAACATAATTTGGTGACATTTCTCCCATCCATTTATTACCTTCAGACCTCCCATATACCTGTCTCTTTTCTTGTTCAAGTTCATGGCCTGTATTTTTTCTTTGTAACGAATCATTATTGCATCCATACATTATACATATAAATATATATATATATATATATATATATATATATATATATATAACTAAATGAAACCTGCTCAGTCTGTATAATGATATCTGTGTGTATGTCTTTAGGGCTGACCATTTGACACGGGGCAGCCAATTGGTGTGCTCTCCCCTATGGAAGACCACCTCTCCAGGTCCCAGCTGTCCTCAGTTGCCTATAGTACTTTGTATAGGTTGAGGACTCAGTCTCCACTAAGTTTGGCATGTCCTTTATTTTTGAAAACTATAAATACCCATTTCCAGCCCTTGTGTGCACATTGCCACAACATCTTGGGCTATCCCAACTAAGACTGATAATTTTTGCACTGAATTCATCTTCATTTTCTCTTTGTTTAATCACTATCCCAGCTCACTCAACATTGGCATCTAATATTTTAGTTATGATTTGATACTGACTTAAGTACTATTTTTACCTGGATGACCACAGATGCACACTGGATTTTGTCATCCCTTCAAACCACCTCACTGTACCATGTTGACAACACTTCAGCCTTATTCAAAGATCCCACTTCCACTTCATGCACTCTATCTGATGTGCACTCACCTTCCTCCAGCCCAGCTCACCATTCTGATGAGCAAATCATTCCACATAGCTTTCTTTGTAACGTTTCTCATTGTTTCCACCTTCACATTGTCTACTTTCACTGTGTTGCCCTTCATTGTAATTGCCCCTGAGACTATTTACACACTTAACCAATTTTCAATTCATAGGCAAAATCCAGTTCTCATCCTCCAGCCAATCCTTGTATTGTCATTAAAATCAAGTTGTTTGGTGTTAATATTAAACTGTGCTTCCAATACTACATATTCCTAGTTACATATTACTCTCCAGTTTTGAAGTATGTATGTTGCAAACCTTTCAGTCTTCCTAAGTCCTGCAACATTCTTAGTAGGTGATTTGACTATATTCTCATAAAGAACTAAAAACTAAAGTAAAATGCCCTTTGCTCTTTTAGTTTGTTTTCTTGTTGTGATAAAATAATTTGATAAAAGCAACTTAACGAGATAAGGGCTCATTTTGTTCACAACTCAAGGTTACAGTCCACCACGACAGAGAAGTCATAGCAGAGAGAAGCTGAAAGAGCTGGTCATATTACATGCCCAGTCAAAAGCAGAGAGCAGTAATGCATGTATGCTAGTATTCAGCTCACTTCCTCGATTCTTTTACAATCCAGGATCTTCTGTCAAGGGAAGGATACCATCCACAGTAAGCAGGTCTTCCTACTTCAATTAAGGGAACAAAGATAATCCCCCACAGGCATGCCTAAATGCTAACTTGTTCTAGATAATCATTCATAGGTCTACCTCATTATTCTAGAGTTTGTCCATTTAATAATTAACCTTATCAACCTCAAATTTCTCAGGAAACCTATAAATGGTGCTCGCTTTGGCAGCACATATACTGAAATTGGAACAATACAGAGAAGATTAGCATGGCCCCTGTAGAAGGATGGCAGGCAAATTCAGAAAGCATTCCAAATTTTTCAGAGAAACATCACCCTTCACAATAGCCACAAATAACATAAAATATTTTGAGGTAACTCTAACTAAACATGTGAAAGACCCTTATGACAAGAACTTTGCGTCTTTAAAGAAATAAATCAAAGAAGATACCAGAAAATGGAAAGATCTCCCATGCTATTGGATAGGTAGGATCAACATAGTAAAGATGGCAATCTTACCAAAAGCAATCTTCAGATTCAATGCAATCCCCATCAAATTCCCAGCACGAATATTCACAGACCTTGGAAAAACAATACTCAACTTTATATGGAAAAGCAAAATAAAAAAAACCCAGGATATTCAAAACAACCATGTACAATAAAGGAACTTCCAGAGGCATCACCATCCCTGACTTCAAGCTCTACCATAGAGCAAGAGTAATGAAAACAGCTTGGTATGGGCACACACATGTAGATCATCATAGGGTATTCTTCTGTTTACTCCTTGTCTGTGGTGTGTCAGCAGGATACCTTTCATCATTACTATTGCACACTTGGATAAGGACATTTTTATTAAGAGTAATCAGAGCTCTCCTGCAAAGTACTAGTACTCACATTCTGCAAAAATATGTTGTGGGTTCATGAACAATTTCTGGAACAAAAAACTTAAAAGCAGGGGTAGGAATTGAAAGTGTAATGGATTTTTGATCTTGTCTAAATTCAGGGAGCATGACTTTACTAGGCCTGTCAACAAGATTTCTTTACCCTTCCAGTAGAGGGTATACTTTTCAAGAAAGTTTTGCAGTTATTTCCTCCCTTAGTGGTTTATCTCTAGCTGATTCTCCAAAGTTGGCTCTAGCCCCACCATGAGAGAGTTATGTCCTATTTGCTCTCTTTGCTGGTTGGTGTTTCAGGAACAGAACTCAGAAGCTGATGTCGGAGTGGTTTGGTG
Organism: Mesocricetus auratus; assembly: GCF_017639785.1. Classification (NCBI taxonomy): domain Eukaryota; kingdom Metazoa; phylum Chordata; class Mammalia; order Rodentia; family Cricetidae; genus Mesocricetus; species Mesocricetus auratus. The sequence goes on from NW_024429194.1 coordinate 60,507,296, forward strand.
ACACAGATATGGGGAATGCAATTCTGTTTTAAAATCAATTATATTAGGCTTAAATAATGAACATCAAACAATATGCATGTTTTCTTCCCAATATTGATGAAGAAAAATATGTTGCTCATAAACATTTACTAAAAATATCTCCGGAATCACACAGCTAACATCATACATCACAATCAATTTTCTTTCATTTCAGGGATACAAGTCAATTCACCATGTTTAAATAAATGTAATACATCACACACATAGAACATAGAAGTAGGACAGAAATCAAATGATGATTTCAATAGATACAGACAGTGTTTGATGAAGCTTAACACAACCTCACGATTAAAAGTAGTAAAAAATATAGGAAAAGTTGGGACATCCCTCAATGTAATAAAGACTGTATATGATAAACTTATAGTCAATATTATTGTAAATTATGATAAACTAAAAGCTAATTTCTAAAGTAACAGAAGTGTGACCATCCTACAATCTGATTAAATATCATTTCAGAAGTCTTATGCAAAGCAACAAACAAGAGAAATATATAAAAAGCATAGAAATAAGGATGGAATTGAATTATCCCTATATGTAGATGAAATAATTCTGTATTCAAAAGGCCATACAGATTCCACCAAAAATCTTCAAGATCTGATAAATGATACACTCAGTAAAGCTATGAAATTCAAACTCAACATTAAAAAATAGTAGCTTTTAAAAATATCAATAATAAATTTTAAGACTCACAATAGCTTCAAACACCACCCTTGAGTAAACCTGCCCAAAGAGGTGAAGCACCTGTAAAATGAAATTTTACAGCAATGAAAAAGAAAATGGATAAAATACATGATATAGGAAACTGCTCTCATGTTCTTGACTTGGTACAATTAATAGATTGTACTATAGATTCAATTCAGTTCTTGTCAGATTATAATGAATTATCCAAACAACTATTAAAAAACGTCAAAGGATTTTTTACCTTCTAAATAAAGACACTTGTACAACCCTGTTTATTTCTGCTCTATTTACACTAGTGTCTATCAACAGATGAATGGCTAATGACAGTGTGGTACATACAGAATGGAATTTTATTCAACTACAAGTAGAAATAAAAGAATGAAATATGAAGGAAAATGGATGGATCTTGAAAATATTTTTAGGTGAGATAATCCAAGGCCAGAAATAAGAATACATGATATCCATCTTCATATACAGAACCTATTTCCCAATTTTTAAATGTTTCAGTTGTATGTAAGTACCTGTATGAGTCAGAAAATTAGAAAGGAGGCCATGAATGTGAAAAAAAGGGTATTAAGAAAGGAAGTGTGCTGTGGAATAGTCATTCTACACACAGTGTGAATATGTCTCACTATGATTGGTTTAATAAATAAGCTGACTGGCCAATAGCCAAACAGGATGAAATTAGGCAGAAAAGCCAGACTAAGGATGATGGGAAGAAGAACAGTGGAGTCAGAGGAGTCACCAGGAGAAACAGAGTATAAGACATCTTGGAGGACAGGTAAAGTCACAAGCCTCATGGCAATACATACGTTGATATAAATGTGTGCTAACTTAAAATTTAATAGGAAGTAATAATCCTGAACTATTGGTCAAGCATTTATACTTTTTTATTCAGTCTCTGAGTCAGTTACTTGGGAAGCAGCTGCTGGTTATTTGAGAATAGGCAGTCAGGACAGGAAAATTCCGCCTACATATGGTGCCCAAATATTTTTCAACAATTTCCACATAAAACCTGAGGAAGCTGTTTAAAAAGGCTCTAAACACACAGAAATAGAGACAAATGCAGCTTCCTAGTCTAACAGTCTCAGGCCAGCTGTAGCACAGAGATACATCTCCCAACAGCTGGACAACAACCACTATGAACTAAGCATGGGGCAGGTTCCCACAGTCTCCCACATGGACAACAGGACAGAGAGGCTTCTCCCAGTCACTGCCTGCAGGCTTGAGAGCTCTGTCAGCATGCTACATGGTGGGGTTAGCTTTTTTTGCTCATGCAGACCAATAAGGTTACTGATGGTAAGTAAATACAGATTCAGACAGAAAAAAAAAACAACCTCTAAACAGGTCATACTATATTTCAAAATATATGTAGGCTTGGGAGAGGAAAGAAAAGGGGTAGAGATAGTCCATAAAAATCAATAGAGTGAGTAATAAAAAATATAATACATCATGTGAAGAGGGAAAATATGCAGAAAGTCTGGATCCTGAACGTTTTGGGTACTACAAGGTACTGGATTATTAAAACTGTTAGAGACAACCAACATATATATTTCATAGCTGTTTTGACTTCAAAATTTTAGTCAAAAAATATATTACTTTGGGGGAGAGGTTATGCTTTTATTTCCCCCAGGAAACAAGAGGCAATGGATTCATTCCATGTTAAGGAAAATCAGGTTTGATATAGGAAGACCCCCTCAAAATTCTGAATACAAACATAAAGAAATAAACCTAGAAGAACTACAAGACATGCGACATACATTTTTCCTGTTCAAACACACATAACAAAGAATCACCTTAGGCTGACTTTTGTTATTTGGGAAGTGGCTGTTGGCTATTTGGGAACAGAAGGTGAGAATATGACTACTCTGCCTACAGAGGTAAGGAAGATAATACAATACATGAAACATGAGAATGGGAAGAGACTGTTGGGGGTGAAAGATAGGAGATAGGGTACTTAGGAACAGATGAATCAGAAGAGAGGCTGAGGAGAATCAACTCAGTGAAAGGATGTATAAAGGTACAATAATGAAATCTGCTACTTTTTATGCTTACTTTAAAAATAAATTAAAAGAAGTATAAATTAGAAGATTATTGCTTAATAGTGAATTCTAGGATTGTTTCATTAAAATAAAAATAAAGGCACAGATATATGATACTTCTGGATATTGCTTAAAACCGATTATGTGAAAAACAGTTAAAACTATTTTGATACTAATATAATTCACATTGCATACATTTAATGATCTCAAGAAAATTATACTACAGTGTTTAAACACGTGAAAAAATAAAAGTTTCTTGAATCATCCTAAAAGCCAGAATTCAAAGCTTTAGCTTTTGTATTGGCCAAACTCTTAGTCACAACAGCAAACACCTAGGCAAAACATCTTATGTAGGAAGGGTCTACTTTGGAAAAAGGTTTCAGGGATTTGAGACCATGAAAAATCGGTTCCTTTGTTCCTGAACTGTGCAGCACCAGATCATCGTGATGTTGGCATATGCAGAGCACAGTGACCACCTTATGGCAGCATGGAAGGGATAAAATACAGTCAAGAACAAAGCTTCAGTGACTGTTTCTCCATGTAGCCCCATCATCTCCGAAAGTTTCAAATGTCTCCTAATGTGAATCTGCATCAGATTAACCCACTGACTATGGCAGAGCCCTCTCAATATGCTCATCTCTTGATTACTACATCTCTAATCTGAGGACTAGACATTCATCCCACTAGCCTCTGGAGTTACATTTTATAGTTGAACCATAGAAGTTGCATGTTTTTAGGTGCCAGTTAACATAACTATTGTCTGGTTAATTTTAAACAATCAAAATGCAAAGTTGTGGAGCTAATTACCAATGGATTCATCTACAAAACTTCCGTAGCTAAAGCTCAGGGAATATAGTGGAAGACAGGACAAAAAAGTTGTAAGACCTAGAGTTAGGATGTTTGCTGTGATATTTCAAGGGATGTCTGAAGCTATACCCGTAAGCATCACCACTATGACTGCATAAACATGAGCTGAAGAAGGACATCAATAGATATAAAAAGTAGATAAGGGGAAAGTCCACAAGTCCCCTACCCTGCACAAAGACCTATAGAAACTGCTGAATGCTGATAGTGGGAGAATTAGTCTTTGCTGGGGAAGAGCACACCAAATGATTATGCAAAACCAAATTGTCCACCCTAAAAACATACATCCAAGTAACATTATACAGACTGAGCAGGAGATACATATAAATATTTGTAAAAGGAGGCCACAACCTTTTTTAAAAGACCACAGAAGAAATATGGGTGTGTTTGAAAGGAAGAAAGCAAAGGAATAAATTGAGCAATTGTATATTATCTCAAAATCAAAAGTAAAAACTAGTTTCTATATACACAGAGAATTAAAATTTGGAAATGATTCCTAAAGGTTAACATGCAAACAAAATAGCCTAAAATATTGTTGAGAAGGTATGTGTGATTATTTTAATGCATAAAGGACTGCTAATAATGTATTAAATCATGAAAGTTTGGTCAGAATTATTAGTTATTTTAGTTGTAATAATTGGAAAGAAATAGAGAATAAATCATTGGACTGAGAAAATTTCTTTTCAAGAGCTGTCAAAAACATCATTCTACTACTTTTGGTAGGCACGGATGTTAATTTCTAGTGCACTCCAACAGACAAGTGAATCTTGACCTTTGTGAAAGAGAAACTAGGTAAAAAAGAGGTTAATTTAGTGAAATTCCAGAGCTGTACATATAGATATAAATGTTACAATACCATCCTTTGCTCTAATATTTCATTTAAATTTTTATCAAGAATATTGCATATATGGTGGTGACTCTAAATATCCAAAACTTATTTTAAAGACATGTCTTTCTTTTTTAAGTATTCACTCCTTTTAATTTTTTAAAATTTAAATTTTTTGGCTATTTTTATTTCTATGTTCACATACACATCACATGTGTGTGTGTCCTGTGCAGTCAAAGAGGGCATGAGATGAGTGTTGCACATACTAAATGACAAATGCTGTGACTGCAAGCACAAGACATGTCAAGTTCAAGCCAAACAAAATTCCAGAATAGAATAAAGAAGAATCTGGGAAATCCCACTCTAGATGAGGAGCTTCCAGGAGAGGTGGTGTCAATTTTCTGCAGGAGTGTGGTTACTGGGGTTACCTACGCTCCCATGCACTATACCAGCAACACTAAGTGAACAAAAGGGAAAATAAGAAAAGAAGAGAACACATCACATGAAACTGGAAGATAATCGTGATGATGAGGTTAAAAAAAAAACAAATTGGAGAGGAGAAAAATGGAGCAGAACTTAATGAAAACACATTACATACATGTATGAAATTCCTGATCAAAGACAAAAGAAGCATTATCTCTCCCTCCACAAAAGACAGGGAATGTCCGTGGAAAATACTCAATGCCAACATTTAAACACACATTGATATACACATGGACATGTTTGTGTTTAAGTTTAATAAACATTTTATTAAAGTTCCATACATGGTACCTCTATCACCTGATAATGTTTGACTGGTGAGCAAACTCCTAAGACTCATTTAGTTTGATACTAAGCTTCTTAACTTCCTTGAATACTGGTAATAAACCAGAGTATGCACAATCCAACCACCATACAAGCTTGCCCATTCTCTGCTCATTGAATTTGCTTCCTGCGCCATTACCTACACAAAAAACACTCGATGAGGCCATTCCCTGTGGTGTTCACCTTGAAGACAGAACTCCCCTTCCTTGTCTTGTACTTATGTAGACTGACAGTTCAGGTCTTTAGTCCTTCTGTCCTCCAACAGTGCAAAGGTTTCACAATGTACCTAACAGATCTGTGGGCTGGCACACAGGGAAATTTGTGTGTGTGAGTCAGGGATAACATAGCAAGCCAATATTCTCTTTCTTCAAAACCCAATAATTGTAAAAAATTAGTCCAGAATCACACAATATGAAATTAACCATTTTAAACTAGATAGACAAGCAACAATCAGAAAAAAATGGAGTTTTTCAAATTTATTTTCATCAGCTCATTGAGGACTTTCCCCACACATCACTAGTTCTCTCATTTTTACTTAATCATTAGAACTGTGAATTCTATAGTATGCCAGTGAATTCACTTATTTTGAATATTCTTAAAAATGACTCATACTTTTGGCATTAAATTTTATCTAAATAAGATGAACATGCAGAACTCTTTTGATGAACTTACCTGATGGAATATTTGTAGTTGAATTTATTTTCATTGTAGTTTGCATTTCTCTGAACATGAAAAAACATTTAAACGACTTAACCAAACTTGTCACTTGTAATTAAGAAGCAGAGTATTAATGGCCTCTGCAGGAAGCGTTAAATACTTACAGAAGCAGTAATCCTAAACCCTATAGAGATATGAGCATTAAGGGAAGCCCGGGTTACTGCTCTGCTGCTGTAAAACACGGCAGTTACCAGAACCATACAGATATTCAGTATAAGAAGGTGACTCCTTTTTAGTAGAACTGGGTACTAATCTCTTAGCTCTGTGTTTATTGAGTCTTTTAATCACTGACTGGAACTCACAGACTTCATTACCATTTAAGGTTGGTGAGTTGCATGTCAACCAGGGCTATTCAGTGAGCCTGTCTTAAAAATATTAAAAAATTTAAAATTACGGACAGTTCTTGACTCATGCTGTCAAGAGTCACTAAATGTGAGGATGAAAACAAGTTTCATGTACTTAACCTGCCAATCTCTATAAGTTAGAAATGCAGTACTACAGGACACTCTCGAGGGAGTGTCCCTTTGTGATTGTGTAACTGATGCTCTTGCCTGGAAGACAGTCTTTGAGATACTGTAAAGGGAAGCTTTTTCCTTGAGAGAAGCCTTCCTGCCAGCCTGGTTCTAGAGCCGCATCAGTCCCAAATAAACACACAGGAGGCTATATTAATTATGAAGCTGTTAGCCTCGCTTGTTTCTTACTGGCTAGCTCTGACTTAAGTAATTACCCCATAATTGTTAATCTAAGTATTTCTCTTACCGGAGAACTTTCCAGGCTTCCTACCCCATGGCGTTACATCTTGACTCCCTGTGTTTCTCCTTCCCAGAGTCCTCCTGGACTCCTAGTCCCACCTATCTAGATTCCTATTGGCCCAACAGTGCTTTATTGACATAATCACAGGACTTCCCACATCAAGATACCATTATCATGAGGAGAAAAGATCAATACAGAAGTCCTAAGTATAGTGTCCACCAAATTCATTTCCTACTTATTCTCCAGTAAGTATTTTCTTTGATGTGGCATCTGTCTTAAACAGTAGAGTAGTAAGAACTAACGAGGGGGTTGGAAAATTTTAGAACCACATCAACATTGAGAGTGCATACTGCTCTTGTAGAGGACTGGAGCTTAGTTCCCAGTACTCAAGTTCAGCAGGTCAAAGCCACCTCTCACTTTAGCTCTAGGGCACTGAATGCCCTCCTCTGAATTCCAGGACACTTGCACTTGCATAAACATAGCATAATTACTTTTTAAAATATATTTTAAAAATCTATCTAACCACAAATGGATTATTAAAATACTATTTGAAATTCATTTCCCTATATCCAATATTTGTTTATATTTATATATGTACTAGATTACTATATAGATCCTCAAATCAATATACAAAGTATCAAATTATAATAAGTGTATGATGTATCATATATGGGTGGGCATTATAGAAGTATCTATTTTTAAATAAATAGAAGATAAACAAATACATAAATTGAAATTGTCTTAGCTGAAATGTCTCATGTCTTACTTGCCAGGTTTTCTCTTTTTGCATTTCCTCTTCATTTCAATTTGGTCTGGATTTTTTTATGCAAAAAAAATTTCCTGATTTTTCTTAGCTGCCCCATGTGATTAATGGGGCTCCTTTTATTTATGATGTCACAGCAGTCTCAAATTCAGAGACATGGTACATATTGCAGACTTCTGCTTTTCCACTTAGCTGAAGCCAAAATACACTAGGCAGTATTTAAACACAGCTAAGGAGAGCATTCCTATTAGGTCGGAGAGCAGGAAGGGGAGGCTTAGTGTGGAATTCAGCAGTTGCAGCTATAAAGCTCCAAGTAAGGTTTTGTGATTTCTGAACACTTAGGCCCAAGTGGGTCTGACAGCAAGCCACAGAGCTCACATTTCCTGTCTAAGTCAATGCAGGAACTGGCTCTAGAAGCTCAGTGTTGCACTGACTGTTTCCATACTTTGGCCAGGAGCAAATCTCATTTTACCAGTGTAGTCCAAGTCTGATTCCTGAACCGTAAAATGCTGGAGAAGTTGGGTTGATAGATTAATTTAAAGTTTACTGTTGAGAAATGCAAGTACTCTCTCACCTGGGCAAGAATACACAGGCTCATGGTTTAAACGTATTAAGCATTAAGTCCTGAAATCTGTGTTGTATCTGCTTTTGCAGAAAACAGTTAAATATGAAGTCAATCTCTGAGAGACACGGTTTTAACATCTCTATAAGAAAACCAAATTGTTAACTCAGTCACTGGGATCCAGGAAAGGCATTTTAACATTTAAGAAACTCCTCCACAGAAAATATGACTCAACAAGATTTTAGAAAACATGGTGGTCACTTACTGGATGTGGTAAGGATGATCTCAAAGTCAACCTATTGACTTTAAAGAAACAAGTCATAAAATAAGAGATGCTTAAGATGACCACTATTAGTTATCATAGTATTTTCTGACCTAGGACACATTGGTGTGATTTTAAATTGTGTAAGGACAGCTGTATCTCTTTTTATTCATATGGTTTTCAGGCCTTTATCATAAAAGAAATTCATCTGTGCAGATATTTAACTTAATGTCCTAGGGATTTCTTTGTTGTAGTATTAACCATGACCATAATGAACATGGGGAGGAGTGGGTTTATTCCTCCTTAGAACTCTCAGTTCATGTCCTGTCAAGGAAGGAAATCAGGGCTGGAGCTCAAGACAGAACCCTGGAGGTTGAAACAAGCAGAAGCAACGAAGAAGGCTTCTTTCTAGCTTCCTCCACTATACCTTACTCAATCTACTTTCTTCTAGAACCCATGAATGGCACCACCCTCAATGGTCTGGGCCTGACCACATCAATTGGTAATTAAGAAAATGCCCTACAGACTTGCCTTACGGAAGCATTTTCTCAATTGAGTGTCTCTCTTCCCAAGTTACTGTACGTTGTGTCATGCTGACAGAACAAGTCATGGACAATTGGCTCCTTGTCAGTTTGACACATTAACATAACACCAGTTAACAATAACCTTTCCTTTTTGTTCACCCCAAGATCTCAATATTATCATCACAATATAGACAGTATAACTTAAAAGTCTCATAGTCTTTAAATTTTCATTTAATAATCAAGTCTCTTTAAAATATCCAAAGTTCAAGCCTCTCTAAAATATAACATCAGGAATGGCTTCAAGAAGTATTTTATTAGGTTAGCCATCATATGCTGCCTAGAAAGTAATTAATGACCTGGGGAAAAATCATGGCTATTATAAAAGAACTATGTCACTACTCCCTGTCCCTCTCAAGACAGGTGGATCTCAGAAGTTTAGAAAGGAAAAAAATGCCGGATTTCAGTTAAGATATATGGAGTTAAAGTCTATAGTGTACCTAAATTTCTCTTGTTTCACTGAATAAAATCACCATCTTTATAAAAACAAAACTACATTTTGGCCTGTCCTATACCACCCACTGTCCTAATTAGTTTTCTGTTAATGAGAGAAAACACCATGAACAAAAGCAGATTGGGGAGCAAAGGGTTTGTTTTGCTTACGGGTTACAGTCCATCATCTGCAGAAACCAAGGGAGACACAAAGTCAGAACCCTGAGGGTAGGAAAGGAACAGAGACCAAAGAGGGCCTCTGCTAGTGACTTGCTCCATGGGGCTGCCTCAGCTTGTTGTTTGTGCAGCCCGTGAGCATCTGCCCAAGGGTGGTACCAGCCATAGTGGACTGTGTTCTCCCATCTCAATAATTCATCAAGAAAATGTCCCACAGACCTGCCTACAGGCCAATCCGATGGAACTGTCTTCTCAGTTAAGGTCTTTTTCCCAATGTCTCTAGCTTGTCTCAAGATGACAAAAAAAAGTATTCTTCACACTCACCAAGAATACTCTTACTAACCCAATAACGTCAGAGCAGCCTGATACTGAACAGTCGTACGCCGCCATTTATCTCTGTCAGGTAATGGAAACGGTAAGAAAACAGACATTTATAAATGTAGTATCCAGCTCAATGAAACATTGCTACTCTTACTTAAAATAATATTTAAATGTATTTTATTACTTTTAATTGTGTGTGTTATTACTTATGAGTGAACGTTCATGTGAACTTTCAGGTACCTGTGAGGGTCAGAGAGATCAGATGCCCTGAAGTTGGAGTTGCAGGCAGTTGTGAGCCATTTACTGTGAGTTCTGTGAAGCAAATATGGGTCCTCGGCAAGAGTGAAATGTGCTCTAAACCACAGAGCCATCTTTTCAGTCACCCCTTGTTTTTAATGTCATAGTGTTTCGCTCCCAGTCATAAACATCTTTCCTCATCACAACTCCAGTTATTTCCTTGGTTGAATCTGCACCTCCAATCAAGCAGCTTTAGTTTTAAGGCTAGTTGCTTAATGTAACTGTTAACTGACTGTATCTCAGCATGAACATGGTGCACACCAAGGGCATATTTTTTCATCATATTCGAATTGTCCTAATTGAATAATCCTTAAATAAATATCTAAACTCTGATAAATTTGTTTCAATGTTACACATTTTTCTTTTGGGCCTAAAATGTGTAATAAATAATGTTTAATATAGAGGCACATACCTGTTTAAAAGTATTAGAGTTGTGCTAAAATATAAAGTGTCAAAAAACACATTAATTATCTTTGAGATCTTGCCATGAATTATATAGGTTGAGATGATGTGGGTACAGAGAAAGTGCAGATTGAAAATAAGTTTACAGATTGTTTCCATTGTCAGATTTCCCCTATATGAATGTATGGGAATCCAGCACCAGCAGCTAGGAGGGCTCCATGTACTTAAATAAGGGAACAAGATATCCCTTCGCTGCAAGAACAAGAATGGGACTAAGAATGACTCAGAGGCAGCTCAAGTCCAGACATTCCTCCTAACCGAATCACCAACCAGGAAAATTCAACGAGGGAAGCAGAGAGTACTTGAATGGCCCACGAAGGAACTTAATGTGACATCCTTATCTTAGGAGCATGAATGAGCTGTCACTAACAACCAGTCAAGACATTGCACAACACAGTTATACATCAGAGATCACTTAATTTCAAACCAACTCACTGAATGCATTGTGATACTCTCCGTGTTACTATTACACACTCCACCATTGCTATTTGGTGCCTTGTTGAACAGTATCCTGGTAGAAGAAGCATGAATATTACAGTTCTAACACCACTAGTTCTTTATTCAGAGTTTAAGTTGGTTGTATAGTTAGATATCTGTATCTTAACTTCAAGAAAGACTAGAAAAGCAAATGAATTCCTAAGGTTTAATGATGAGAACTACATTTTGGACTTAATCATGACCCAGATGATGAGTTTCTAAAATATAGAGGGAGTAAGACTATGGACTTTTGAAAAATTAAAAACTGGAAAATGACTCATATCTGTGCCAATATAAGGGATTATTATCTAACTCATTCACAACAAACTAATAGCCTCTAAAAGTCAAAGGTGTCTAAATGAAATCATTTTTTTTTATCATTTGGTTCTGATTTAGTCTTCCTGTGCATTTCCAAGATATTGTTGCATCAATTTTTATCTATTAGACTTTTAAAATATACCAGAATATACCAGGAGTGGCGCCAGATAACCCAAACTTCAGGAGTTCAAAGAGTTTGTTAAGCTAAGTGTCTACTGTTAGTCATTTAGTCCTTGGGTGTGCCTCTTTTTAAAAGATCTTTTAAGGGTGGTTGGAAGTTCACAGCAAAATTGAGAAGAAGGAACAGAGATTTCCATATAAATTCTATCCCATATGGACACAGATACCACTTTGGTCTCTCAAAACAAAACATTTCAAGTTTATGTTACTGTATTACTGACCTTGGTTTCTTTGTAGCAATTGTGCCATAACTAGTCAGCAGCTGTTCCTTCTCTTTAAATCCTATGCAGCTTTCACATAAAAAACCTCCATGGTCTTTGAAGCATTGCTGCCTGCTGCAGAGACTACCCGCTCTAGATTTTCTGAATATAATTCCTGACCCAGACCACAACCAGTGTCTTCTTCAAGGATTTGTAGTAGCTCCCAGTAAGAACAGTGTAAGATACCTTTGTTTTCTATTTCTATGTGACCGTCACATCAAATTATAGGCATAGACACACACACACACACACACACACACAGAGAGAGAGAGAGAGAGAGAGAGAGAGAGAGAGAGAGAGAGAGAGAGAGAGAGAGAGAGAGAGAGAGAGAGAGAGAGAGAGAGAGAGATGAATTGGGGAGAGGGAGAGAGAGAACCATGAATTCTGTAGTTCAGAAATCTGAACATGCGATTTGTGAATCTTCCATCCATGTACCAAAACACAGAATTTAAAAATGAAGATGTGCTACCTTCTCATCTTCAAGCTGCTATCAGATAGGACGGTCCAGGCCCTTGCAGTCTGTCAGCTGAATGTCAGGCTCTGATCCCACGTGTGGGGTCTTCTCTAAAGATACTCCCATCACAACAGCTTGCATAATCATACCAGGTCAATGTTTCTCACTAATGTCTGCTAACATCACTAAGTTTCCTGGAATGTGATTTCATCACAAAGATATCACACTCCCTTCATGACTTCTTCTCTTTCACACCACCAAGTGCTTCTGCCACACAATTGGGTTCTTTGGGGGAGATGGTAAATATTCAGTTTATTGGAAGGGAGCCAGAATGAGTCTTCAAGGCTCATCATTCTTGAGTGTGCTTTGAATGCTGTTGTGCAGCGTGTTGTGATGGTTTTAACATTGCCTTTTAGCCACCAGAGTTCTTTCTTCTAATGTTTTAACAAACACTAAATCACCATCTGCTACAACTTTCACACTCGGATTTTTTCTGGGTAGTTTACACTGAGGCAATAAGGTGCTAATTATCCAAATGTTTAGCTTTGTATCATAAAGAACTTCAAATGTTTAAAAGGCATGAGAATTACATAACTAAACCTATAATCCTTCAGTCCAGCAATTGTTAATATTCTGTACTTCTTGTTTCAACTAGCCATCTGATATTCTTTGGAATATATAAGGCTAAATTTCAGCTGTAACAGAATATAAACACTGAAAGCTTGAGTGTAATTTTAATAGACAAGAAAATTTACAAAATTTTATCACAATTCTGGTATCATAGCAGTGAAATTACCAATAATTTGCCATCAAAATCATTCTCCATTCTCCCATTTGCATATTCAAAAGGCATGAATATTTCCTTTGATATAATTTTTCAAATTTATAAACATCCCTTTTTTTCATTTGTTTTTTTCATTCAACTTTAGGTCTTGGTTTCCAGTAGTGCTTCTGATTCTTATTTGGGTAATTGCATTTTCATGGAGTCACTTAACATGACCCTTGCTCATATTTCCTGGAAACTTTGACAAAGTCTTGATTATATCCACGTGGAATATTTTAGCAAGACTACTTCACATGCAACGTTGTTTGCTTCTAATTACTTCAGATCAGGAAGCACTAAGCATGTGAATATTTACTTAGAAAGTGATACTAAAATCCAAGAGTATTCGGGTGCAGACAACCTAATTCTTGACATGAATTTCCATCATGACTCTTGATTGTTTAGCAGCTATGGATTACCACTGTAGAGTTCCATCATACCTTTTTTAATTGTACTGGATAGTTTTATGTCGTCTTGATGCAAGCTAAAGTCATCTGAGAAGAGGGAACTCAATTAAGAAAATGATTTTATAAGATCTTGCTGTAGGGCATGTTCTTCATTAGTGATTGATGGGGAAGGTCCAGCCAACAGTGAGTGATGCTGTTTCTGGACTTGTGGTCCTAGGTTATATAAGAAAATAGGATGAGAAAACCATGGAGAGCAAGTCAGTAAGCAGCATTCCAACATGGCCTCTGTACCAACTCCTGCCTCCAGATTCCTGCCCTGGTTGAATTTCTGTCCTGGCTTCCTTCAAAGATGGACTACAATGTGGAGGTGTAAGCCAAATAAACCCTTTCCTCCCTAACATGCTTTTGTCCAACTTTCTCTAGTATATCAATAGTAACACTAATAAACATTAGTTTAAAATACAAAGTTTGAATTATATCATTTATTTTACTTCATTTAAATTAGCATTTAAGTTTTCCCAAATTTAACTTATTGTTTGGTTCATAATGTGTCCACATACACAAAGAATAGATATTATCTGATTCTTTGCTTTATCATTATTCAAAGTTAGTATTTGAGAATACAGCAAATTTTATAAATGTCCATAAAAAATTTTAGTGGCTAAAAATATTGATTTAATTTAACAAATAACAATGTACATGCTTATGAGGAAAATTAAAGATTGACTAAATCAGGTTAATTAACATATCTGTCATGTGCTATGAAATATTTTTATGGTAAAATACTTAAAATCCTTTTTCTGTTTTTATTTACTTATTTCTTTATGACAAGAGTTTCATACAATTCCGTATGGCCTCAAACTCACTATATAAACAAAGATGAGCTTTTATGTTAATGTTCCTTTTGTTTCAATGCCTAGGTATATGCTGTATACATGATATGTTTTGTGTATGTACATGTATATGTGCATACCAATATGGGCACATAAGAGGTCAGAAGAGATTGTCAGGTATGAGATAAGGAGGTATCTCATTAACTTGGAGCTCAACATTTCAGCTACACTGGCTAGAAAGTGAGCTCCTAAGATCTTCCTGTGTTCATACCCAGCTTTATGTGGTACTTTGGATTTGAACTGAGATGTTCATGCACGCATAGAAAGAACTCTTACATGAGCCATGACCTCAAATTTTCTGGTCCTTCTATCCCCACATTTGAGTACTAGGATTATAGGCAAACTACAACACTAGGTTTATGCAGTCCTGAAGTTCAAACTAGAGACCTGTGAATGCCAGGCAAGCACTCTATCAAATGAACTACATCTTCACGTGTCTTTACAATTTCAGTAGTAGTTCACAAATTTTTATAGTTATCTTATTCATGCTGAACGTATATCTGTAGAGACTCCCACTCTAAAAATCCCTGGCTTGTTTCAGTAGAAAAATAATATTCTGAAAACACAATCTGGAAGTTAGTGTTTCTTTACAACTCTTCACAGGATGAAAAATATACAAGTAGGAATAAATATGCCATGAATGTGTATATACATGCACACATACATGCCCATTGTTTAGGAACTGCTATAAGACATAGATAACTTACTTTATCAGTATTTATGGTCCTATGGAAATTACTCTAAATCATATGAAGTTAAATTTTGAGTATTCAAGTAGGGAAAAGTATTATTTTAATTCTTGTCAGTTGATAATACAGAATCCCAAGGATTCATTTTCTAAGACAAAAAAAAATCTCCAGATGCTGATTAAATTACACAGCTGTCCTTAGAGATTTTGATTTTCTATACCTCAACACTGAGCCAGCTATTCCAAGCAGTTCCATTGTTCATGGCTCCCCAGTGAATATACAAACATCCTGCAAGTGGCGTGACCCTGCTCATTGCAAACACATGGATGAAGCAACTAACTACAAGGGGCTCCTACATCCTGACTCACTGTTAAATTGTAATTTCTTATCAGTGACAAATGCTGATCATCATATGCATGAAGAATAGTTAAAACTAAAGAGAGAGGCATCATTTAAATGAAGTGTGTGGGAGGGAAGCAAATATTTCTGACTGTGATCGAAAGTGGTAGGGATGTAAACTGAAAAACTCTGTAGGAAACCTTAGCTTTCATTGTGCTATCATCTTTCAAGTGTTCCTTAAGTGGGCATGAGCTTGCAGGTAGCTAGAGAGTTTTATCTTTAGAATTTAACTTTGAAACCAAACGTAGTGAGTTCAGTCATATATTTTATTCCTGACTGATGCATTCATTTCATTAATAGCTACCAGAAATTAAGTATGTAATTGCCTTGACTGGGAGATGGCTGTGGAAGAGGTATCTAGGAAAATACCTTGGATAATGAAGGGCAAGCTATCAGGAGGTGAACACACTGTCTGGAAAAGTAAGAGTTTTGTCAATCACCTAATGCTTAATGTATGCTTTTAGTTTTGCTCAGTGTTTATTAACTCATTCTCCTAAAATCCTCTGGGAAAGATATGAATTTATTCCATATTTTATAGATAAGGAAAAATATTTGCAAAGTTTGAACTTTTTCTCCAATTTACAAGAAATTGCTCGATGATTCAAAGCCAGACATAGTTTCATAACATATATCTTTAGTTATTATGCTGAGGACATTTGTGACAATCAAGATTAAGCAACTGAGCTGCTTAGAGCTACAGCAATGCAACTGAACTCATGAAGGCTGATTGAGAAAGTTCATACAAGGAAGAACCAGGCTCTAACTGAAGATGTATGCATCTTCTGAGTGAAAGAACAAAGACAGTGTTAAGGAATCTTGTAAGAAAGCACAAAATGGCTTTAAATACAGAAAAAAAGAGCCAGTTTCCTCAGGATTTACATAGTAGGTAATCTCTTATATTCCATTTACTCAACATATATTTATTGGGAATCTGCAATATACAAAGCACTTAGGATGGGATGATCCAACAGATGTTGGTCTTCAAGGAACAATCAGATGGCTTTTCAATCAACTGGAGTTATGAGTTATGAAGACACAGATATAATTCAAATAACTATAAAGAATTACAGAATCAACATTAAGGCATGAACACGCGTTCAGAATGAACAAATAGAAGGAATTAGGGACAAACAAACTCATTAATACTACAATACCCCTCTGCATCTTGCTATACTCAGCTCTTGTAGAAAACATTTAACAGGTTTTACTTTATGGCATATATGTTGTTGTGTTTTGAAATATTTCTCTAAGGTACACATGATTACGATACTGCCTCTACCATGCATTTACTATTTGTCCATAGTCTCATTCATATAATAAAAAAGACACTGGGTTTAGTTAATCACTAATTGTTGTGCCAGAGAATTAAAAAAATAATATAATTGTTGCATTGAGTGATTGAACTTTTGGGGGAGCAATATAACAATATTTAAGCTATCAAACTCAAGTTTATTGTATAAACATGGTTATTCTGTGTTGTAAGAATTACTAAGTTTGAAGTGGCTTATAGTACTCTTTGTGATTTCTTCTTTTACCATTGGTTGATGAAAATGGTAGTGTCTTAAAAATAACTAGACTCTACTCTTATTGCTGTTTTTTTCTCTAACTTTCTCTATTGGTAGTCATTAGCCTTGTACTTTCAGACAAATCCATAGGACAAATATTGAAAAAGTTAAGTCTTGAGACTGAATTTCTTCATTCTATTTTTCCAATTTCTTTGAAATATTGTTGAGCTATTAATCTCAAAATTCTGATAATACTGTAGCCACTTTCATAACAAGGTTGCTTTTGTTACATATTTTCTGCATTTTTATGATCAATGCTATATTTCAAAATAGATAGGAATATACTTTATAATTAAATTATTTTACTGTATGCAAATTAAAGTTAATAATATTACCAACATTGAGGTCAAAATTGTCTGACTCCAGAAATCTTTGATGTGAATGTAACTACTATGTTAACTGCAAATTACATTGTATTTTATATGACATATTTATGTATCTTAAATGTAGTCATAAGTCTTATAGTTGAATTGTCATTATGTTTATTTGAATTTTAAATCCTTGATCCCTGGTTCTCTGAATTTAGACAAAGCTGTTCCTGCTTCTTCAGTATTTCCCAATTATTCCTTACTAAATGTCATACCTAGAATCTTGGAAGAGTTCTGTGGTTCACTGCTGAATATGTTAAAGCCACAGTATAATGTAGTATTTATTTTACTGTGCCATTGGTCTCAGCTTGGGAAACACTTGGACAAACGAAAAATGTAAAAAGATGCAAATTCATCTGAAAAAGTCCTTCTTCATACTAGATTTCTCTTTGAATATGTTTTAATATTATGACATTGAAACAAAACTTGTATATAACAGAGAGAGGGAAAGCAGATCTATGCAACCATCTATATATCCCTTATTGAAACATGGATTAATGTAAAAGAATTTAGTTTCAAAAATGGTACTGAGGAAACTGGAAAAATAAAACTTGGCCTGATAATCACAAGATGAATTAGGCACTTAAATATAAAACCTGAAACTAAGAAAACATTAGAAAAACAATGAGAGAAATAAATTAGGACATAGATAAATATAATGATTGTTTAGGAAACAAAAGGTAAAGTAGACAAATGGGATTGATAAATCAAAGCTGCTGTGTACAAGGGAAACAATCCTGAGAGAGAAGACCTGGCCCACAGAATAGAAGATATTAGTAAATCACACACTGATAAAAAGATTACTATCCAGACAATTTAAGCAATTCAATGGCAAAGGAATCAGTTACACAATTTTTTATTTTAAATTTGAAACAGGCTTGCTTCACATGTCAATCCCAGCTCCCTCTCCCTCCCCCTCCAACCCCACCCCCCACCAACCCTCAACCCCCACCCAATCCCCACTCTGCTCCCCAGGGAGGGTGAGGACCTTCATGGAGAATCACCAGAGTCTGTCATTTCATCCAGGGCAGGGACTAGATCCTCTACCATGTGTCCAGGCTGAGAGAACATCCCTTGATGTGCAATGGGCTTCCAAAGTCCATTTGTATGCCAGTGATAAACACTGACTTACTTACTACCCAAGGCCCCATAGATTGCCAAGGCCTCCTCGCTGACATCCAAATTTAAGGGATCTGGATCAGTCTCATGCTAGCCTCTCAGCCATAATTCTGGGGTCCATGAGCTCCCCCTTGTTCAGGTCAGCTGTTTCTGTGGGTTTCACTAGCCTTGTCTTGACCCATTTGCTCATCACTCCTCCCTCTCTGCATCTTGGTTCCAGGAGTTCAGTTCAGTGTTTAGCTGTGGGTGTCTGCCTCTGCTTCCATTAGCCACTGGATGAAGGCTCTAGGATGGCATATAAGGTAGACATCAACTTCATTATCGGGGGGAGGGCATTTGAGGTAGCCTCTCCACTATTGCTTAGATTGCCAGTTGGTATTATCCCTGTAGATCTCTGGAAATCTCACTAGTCCCAGATCTCTCCTCAAACCTATAATGACTCCTTCTATTATGGTATCTCTTATCTTGCTCTCCTCTATTCTTAACCCAACTCAACCTTCCTGCTCCCCCATGTCCTCCTCTCCCTTCCTCTTCTCCCCTTGTCTTTCTCCTAGCTCCCTCTCTCCTGACCACATGCTCCCAATCCTCTCAAGAGATCCTGTCCCTTTTCCCTTCTCCAGGTACCAAGCATATCTCTCTTAGGGTTTCCCAGACTCTCTGGTGGTGGGATTGTAGGCTGGCACTCCCCTTATCCATGTCTAAAATCCATATATGAGTGAGTACGTACTATGTTTGTCTTTTTGTGACCAGGCTACCTCACTGAGGATGGTTTCTTCTAATGCTATCCATTTTCCTGCAAATTTCAAGATTCCATTGTTTGTGTTTTGTTTTGTTTTTTGCTGAGTAGTACTCTATTATGTAAATGTACCACATCTTCTCTATCCACTCTTCAGTTGAGGGACATCTAGGTTGTTTCCATGTTCTGGCTATTACAAATTATGCTGCTATGAACATAGTGGAACAGATGTCCTTGTTGTATGAATATGTATCTTTTGGGTATATGTCTAAGAGTGGAACTGCTGGATCTTATTATAGACTGATTCTCATTTTCCTGAGGAATTTCCATACTGATTTCCAAAGTGGCTGTATGAGTTTGCCCTCTCACCATCAGTGGAGGAGTGTTCTCCTTTCCCCGCATCCTCTCCAGCATAAACTGTCCTTGGTGTTTTTATTTTGGCCATTCTGACAGGAGTAAGATGGTATCTCAGAGTTGTTTTGATTTGCATTTCCCTGACAGCTAATGATGTTGAATACTTTCTAAAGTGTCTCTCAGCCATTTTAGATTCCACTATTGAGAATTCTCTATTTAGTTCTGTAACCCCACCTTTTATTGGACCCTTTGGTGCTTTTAGAGACTTGCTTCTTGAGTTCATTATAAGTTTTGGAGATCAGCCCTCTGTCAGATGTGGGGCTGATGAATATCTTTTCCCATTCTGTGGACTGCCTTTTATCTAGTTTACTATGTATTTTGCCTTACAGAAGCTTCTCAGTTTCAGGAGGTCCCACTTCTTAATTACCTATCTCAAAGTCTGTGCTATTTACTGGTGTTATGTTCAGGAAGCTGTCTCCTGTACCAATTCATTCAAGGTATCTCCCACTTTCTCTTCTAAGAGGTTCAGTGTGGCAGGATTTATGTCAAGGTCTTTGATCCATTTTAACTTTAGTTTTGTGCATGGTGATAGACATGTATCTATCTGCAATCTTCTACATGCTAGCATGCAGTTATGCCAGCACCTTTTGTTGAAGATGCTTTCTTTTTCCAGTGTATAATTTTAGCTTCTTTGTCAAAAATCAAGTTTTCCTAGGTGTGTGGGTTAGTATCCATTGGTCTCCCTGTCTATTTTTGTGCCAATATCAAGCTGTTTTCAGGACTATATCTCTATAGTAGAGCTTGAAGTCAGGGAAGGTGATGCCTCTGGAAGTTCCTTTATAGTACAGGATTGTTTTTGGCTATCCTGGGTCTTTTGCTTGCCCATATAAAGTTGAGTATTGTCCTTTCAAGGTCTGTGAAGAATTGTGCTGGTATTGTGTTGGGAATTGCATTGAATATGTAGATTGCTTTGGTCAAGACTGCCATTTTTACTATGTTGATCCTACTTACGCAAGAGCATGGGAGATCTTTATATTTTCTGGTATCTTCTTTAATTTCTTTCTTTAAAGACTCAGAGTTCCTGCAGGGAGACAGTTATGCAAATTTTAAAATGACAAGATTTCATCATTTCTATGAATGAATAGTAGTGCATTATGTCTATTCATCACATTTTTAAATGAAAGCATTTACTTTTTATTACATTGACATTCTCTATATAATACATGATTGGAAATTCATAACTGTTACAAATAAAATTAATTTAAAGTGAAAAGTAGACACTTATTTTAAAAAGCTTTTTCAATCAACATGATTCCTTTTGTAGAGAGGTTGAGATTTTAGGAAAAGAAAACAGCGAAGATATTTAGCTATCATAACACACATATAGAATTTTTGTATCACTCAATAATTTCTTGGCTAATAAAATAAAATAATAGGATGGGTAGATTAACCTAATTTTAATATATAATTTATTGTACATAATAGTTGACCATTACTTGTTAATATCAAAGACTGTATTTTATATTAACCTGAACTCAGAGAATATCTCAATACTTATATAAAAGTATAAAATCTTAAGCTATTATCTTAAGCTCTGAGACTCCTCTGGTCTCTTTTGTATCCTATTTCAACAGAAATAGTACTGTCTTAAGAAGAGATTTCTATTAATAATCTGAATTATGCCATATAAAATTGTTATGATATTTAGGAATATGTATGTATAAATAAATACATATATGCATGCCATAACTATTAGTGAAAATAACTTGAAATTTGAAGGCAAGTGTAGAATGGTATGCCACATAGTTTGGAGGGAGGAAAACTAAGGAAAAGTTGTTGTATATAAATCACAATCTAAAAAATATTTTAAAAAATGAAGAAATCAGTATGGCATTGTCAGAAATGATAATGAATCATAATGATTGAAAGAAAGTTCCTTAAGATATCAATATGAACTGATAGCTAAACAGACTTAAAAGTGTTTAGCATACAGTTTTCTGTAGTCATCAGCACAGAAGGACAAATGTAGATCGCCTGCCCTTCAGAATGCTAGGCAAACAGCTTGCATGGAAATATATGGTGTTCCGGAAGACCCTGGTGGAACACAGTAATTATCATGCTGGTCCCTAATTGTGAAGATGGGGCTCCCAGTGAAGACTTTTTGGGGAATTATAAGAAAGAACATATACATATATGCAAGCAAGAACCATTAACAAAAAAACATATGAATAAGAGAGAGGTATATGGAGGTTTTGGAGGGTAGAAAAGGAAGGAAAAAAATGGTGCAATCACATTCATAATCACATTTTAATCCATTTATGTGACATTAGTCATGAATAGCCATTTTTCAATAGAGGATAGTCAACAGGTTCATGACAATTGTGCCTAGTCTGCATCAGTAATGATCAAAAATATGAAACCAGAACTACACCGAAATCTCCCCACATGCCAGTAAGAATGACTATGATCAAAATGATTATAAAGATGTAGAGAAAAGTGTCACTCTTTACAGAACCCAAGAAATGAAAACAAACACACATCAACTAGTGAATGGATTAAAGAATAGCATATGTACAATGGAATACTGTTCAGTTATAAAACTAGTGAAATCCTTTCATTTGTGACAGTATTGGTAGAAATGGAGGACATTATACGAAATGAGGCAGACTCAGAAAAACAATATTGATGTGGAATCTACCAAGGCTGATCTGGTAGAAGTTGAAAGTAGAACTATGATGACCTTCAAGTGTGTTTCTTCAACCCAATTCCCTGCCCTCAACAGCTGTGCAATGACCAATATCGTTTTGATTTGTATTAGTTTTATTATGGATGGTGTGGACCATTGTTTCCCTGTTTAAGAGACATTGCTTTTATCCTCTGTGGACTTTCTGCAAAGGGAATCTAAATAAAGATTGAAAGATGTTAAATGTCAGAGGACACTAGTGACCAAACAAGTACTACTTTACAGTTTCAGAAAAATGGCAGTTACAAGTCATTTTCTTTCTATAGTCAAAAAATATAGAACACATTAATAGGATTATTTAGCAATTTTGTAATATTGCAAATTGTTTATTTAAGGATATCCAGGAAAAAAGACATTTATGCAAATTCAATTTCAGGTGCATCTTTCCAACCCTTTGAGATAAGATGTGTTGAAGTCTTTTTAATAAGGAGAAGATATGTGGATGGAGTTTTAGTCAAAAATCAAATCTCAAGAGTGTTCAAATATTTGTAGCATTTGTTATTGCCTTGTCTTAACATCCTGCTCTCTATATATGACAGAGACTATTGGGGGTAGACTAATTATTCAGCGTGTATATAATTACTATTGAACATTCATTCATTCATTCACTCATCTAAGAAAAGTGATTTTCCGTCTCCCAGTATCCATTACCTTCCAATATCTCCTTGGGTAAGTTGGAGCCTCAGGAGCTGAACTTCTCTGTGTGCTGGAATTTTGGATCTATGCAGATAACCACGGCTGCATGAGCAATGATCATGTTGTGTCCAGGGTACAGCATTTCACAGCACTCCTCACCATTATGTAGTTATTTTATCTATTATCTATTCTACGTCCTCATGACAAAGTGCTTCCTGAGCACTGCTGTGGAGAAGGACTGGTATAAATAGCTTATGTATAGCTAAGTACCCACAGCCACTAATTCTTAACACTTTGAATAGTTATGAGTCTCTTCATTAACAACTACCCACTGTACTAGGATTCTTCTCTACCCAAGGGTGAGTTCAATGAGAATCTGTAGACATATACAGAAATATTTAGAGGGCAGTCTGATAACATGACCATTTAGCAAAATAACATCAAGAGGTTCCCTCTTTGGGCCTATGACTTCCCTAGCCATGTTTGACCAAGTTTACAGTATCAGATATGAATTTCCCACTTTGGAGCAGGTCTTAGATATAATCAAGAAAGTGTTTGGTTATCCCCATAAACAGTCTTGCTACAATTGGCATAAAGAGGTATATCTTGTATGTCAGATCAGTATTTCCAACACTGGGTAATTCTATTAATGTTTACTGTTTTCTAGCAGCCAGAAAAGCACAGCCCAGCCTTGTGCAAGCCAGCTAGTAAGGAGATAGTTTCCTGGTTAGTTCAGGATTGATTTCTCTATGTTCTATAGCCAAAGTGTGTGGTGTCTTCAGCAATAGGGCCTTACAATCTAAAAGTTTTCTCTTTCTTAAA
Organism: Mesocricetus auratus; assembly: GCF_017639785.1. Classification (NCBI taxonomy): domain Eukaryota; kingdom Metazoa; phylum Chordata; class Mammalia; order Rodentia; family Cricetidae; genus Mesocricetus; species Mesocricetus auratus. The sequence continues at coordinate 60,531,122 of NW_024429194.1, forward strand.
TCAATTTCCTTAGAAAGTTATTATTTTGCTTTTTGTAACAATAAGCTATGCAGAATTTTAAAAAATGAACAAATAAACAGTGTTTATCTTTCTTGACCCTTTTATTATGAAATGCACTGTGTCTATCCAGCTGTGTGGCTCTGGACCAATACTGTGAGTCACTGCCCTACATTCTCCATGTACAAACAGGAATTGACAGAAAGGAGAGACAAGGATTCTGCTCTCGGGTTTTGCTTACAGTCATACACCAGGGTGGGAGGCTATTATGTGATCTCCAGTGAAGTTCAGTTTGTCATAAGTCTTTCAAATCATGGTATTCCAAGTTTTGGTTAGTTGCAGGAGATCAAAGAGATGGAGTTGGTATAAGAAGAGAAGTGGCCCTCAAAGAAAATTTTGATTATGTTTAGCTAGGAAATCCCTTGACAATGTTAATAAATACTTCCACTAAAATGTCATGAAAGTAAAATATCAGTGATGAAGTGTGAAATGGATGTGTTTCTCAAACCCATGAACTTGCAATACTTAGCCTTGACAAGATGTAGGCTTATGTCCTGTTTTTAATCTTTCTCTGTCTCTCTGTGTATCTATGTATCTATGTATCTATGTATCTATCTATCTATCTATCTATCTATCTATCTCTCCTGTGTGTGTTGGTATTAATACCTGGAAGAAATCTTACAAACCATATTGTGAAATATTTTGAAAATATTAGTGCTAGTTTTTACAGCTAACAAAGTCAAGTTTCAGTAATGTTCAGGGACACTGTCAGCCCCACACTGATGGATTCTGTAAGAGTCTAGGCTGAAGCTCATTCTCATGAACTCATTTTATACACTTTCCAGATCCCTTTCTTCCATTGTCCCTTTCTCTCCTCCTCTAATATCAACAATGACAAAAAATACTTTAGTAAATCATTGGTCGCTAGTGTTTAGCAAGTCCCTCACTGTCTAGTAATTACATGATATCAGCACCTGATCCACATGAGCAGTTTGCATTTGGATTCAAGGCATGTTAAACACATGGATGAAATATCATTGGTGGGACCCAGATGGTTCTCATTAAAGAGCAATTGTTTTCACTGACAATTAGATGAGGAACAGATTCACAAGCAGATTCCCATGCCACGTAGACAAGAAGCTTTAACACGCCCGCAGTGGAGACTGAGCTCCCACACCCGTCTTCTCTCCCTTAGGAGAAGAGCTGTGGACAAGGGCAAAAGTGAATCTGAGGGTGAAGATGCGCCACGTAGCTGCAAGAGAAAGGGGAGTTATAAAACAGAGCAAGAAACAAAGCTGTTCCAGATCTGTTGGAAAAGTAATGAGAACATAAGTATCACATTCTACAATATCAGGAAATTGTGTATTCAGTAATCTCAAACTACAACAGATGTACTCACTCTGATTTATTAGTTTTTCCCCCTATTCCTTTAGATAAAGGAGATATAATTCTTCTTTTTTATGATGCATGTAAGTTGGCCAAGACACAAAGCTACTTCTGTGTGAAAAAAAATGGGGACATGAGATTGTTGTGAGGGATCCCTGTGAACACATTTAATCAAAAACATAATACATGTTTTTGTCAGTTTAGAATTCTTTAAAACTTCGAAATTACTTCTACAAATGGCTGCAAGTCCAGTTTTCATGAACAGTAAAAAGCCCGTAATTTTCTTGTGGTCTGTAACGGTTAAGTGTTGTATAAATATTGTTGACAGTGCGACTGCTGCTATTTTTATTCTGACTTTGCTTGGTTCATTTACTGAAGCCTTCACTGGTAAGAGCTCTGGAAAGCTTCAAGTACATACAATAAAAAACAATGATGAACTTCTTTAGGAATGTAGCTTCAGAAAGCACCGCACAGACAGTAGACTTGTTGGAGCTGGGAATGTTGTAAAGTATGGTATAAATATCCATATGAGGGGCAAAAGGACAGTGGACATTTCAGTTTTCCTCTTTGTGCAATGGTAAACCAAATTTAAGATCACACGCTAGAAAATGAAGAAACGGGACGTGGTGTGGGAGAAAAGGCAAGGTACAAGAGGAAGCTGTGGATGGATGGGGAAGAAGGAGGGAATTGAATTCTGAGCCAAAAATGGCTTTCAGTGACTGCAGCTTGCTGGACAGGGTAGGAGCTACTATGGTCCTTTGGCTGGTAGGCTGCTTTGGCATATAGCCTTGTAAGGATGAGGTTAGTCTGCAGAGATGAAGCTAGGGCAATACTGTCAAGAGTTTATTTTTCATTTTTGATTCAAATACAAAACATTAGGAGCCTGAAGACATGTTCATGAATTGTGAATCTAACTGATAAGGGCAAGAGGCTCAGAGATTATAGTTTAACATAATATTTGAGTTTCCCTTGTGTTGTTTTGCTATCATCATCTAGCAAATTTGATCTCCTCTCCTCCAAATGACTCACTTTTGCTTCATATGATTTGTTTCTACTGTCCTTTCCCAGGAAATGAGATTACAATTGTTTTAGAAGTGGACCGTGTAGTTTCTGTGCATTTCTCACACATAGAGTTGAATATGAAAACAAAGATGCAGAGTCATTTGAAAAGAGGAGAAAGTGCTACTTTGAAAAGCATTGTTTAATGTCCTCGATAAATATAGCAAAATTTCTTCCAGAAGGAAACTGCTCTTATTTAGGACACCATTTTACAGTCTTTTAAGTCATAGAAACTGCAGTGTCTATGTGGACAAGAGATAAGCACATACATTAGTTGACAAACCTAGTAAAGGGCATTGGCTTCATTTGTTTTACTGCTGCTTGTAAAGTATTGGGTTGATTACATTAGTTCTTAATCAGTGGAGAAGTGTTGGTAAGCAGTGAGTGTCTTAATGTTCCAAGGGCCAGCCCAGAATCATCAAAACAGACACCAGGGGAAGGGCAGGCACAAATGACCTCTCTTCTTTGGAACAGGCAGAAAATAGAAGAAATATGGTATCTGTTTCCAAATTTGTACGGTTTCCAGTTTTATACTGTGATTCTCTTCATTCATCCCCGAAATGTCAGTGCAGTCTGCTACAAAAAGAACCCTGTGCTAGTAGGGACCCAGGGGGACAAATGTGCACACTTGGGAACTGAATGGTATATGGAGAGGACATCTCAATGAACACTGAGAGTGTGAACTAAAGGGGTTCAGGAAGAAAGATAAAGCATCCAGGAATAAATAAATATGGTCTAGTGACCCAGCAATTCTCAGAACTGGGCAAGGACTGTGAACTTGATACAGTTCTGTTAGATGAAACAGATAGGATTCAGCAATATTTGTTTATCTATATACAAAGTAAATAATTTCAGGTGTTGCTAAATAAATTAAATAAAATTAGAACATCTAAATATCTTTAAATAATGTTTCAAAATCTGTATATTTCTAGTATTTGAGAAAATAAATAATTCTCATCCAAAAAGATCCAAAGTCTGGAAAAACAAAGAGTACCCAAAAGATGTAGTCTCTACCTACCATAGATAGACATGATATATGTGATCATGCTGTAGGGAAGTATAGAGCTAGCAGATATGAATTCAGTCATCTAAGAATGGTGGCTCTGATCTGCCGTTAAGGGAATTAACTGAAAGAATACATATTTGATGTTAATTTCTATACCTCTTAAGTATCCCAGGATTGACATACTTGAACATCATTTAAATGATAGAAATGGGACTGATGCTTTATAAAAGTAAAAAATCAGTAAACTAAATAGTTTTATGGTACAAAGAATCTAATACTAGAGTATGTCCTACAGTTTAAATAAATAATTAGCTTAACATGATTTATGTAGCTGAATTGAATACAGTTGGTTTCATGGTTGTGACTATACATGTGGATTTTCTCAACACCACAGAAGCCCTACTGTTCATTAAGCGATTGAGTGAGCTGATGAATACAGTAGTCCCAGGAGAATCTTGTTTGAAATATTCATCCTTTAAATAGGGATGGTAAAATAATGATGGACATTTTATACTGAAATTTATTAATTTAAGCATATGAACTCTAGTAACCTATGCATATTACAGGATCTTTAAAACATGCACATCATTGTTCAGTAATCTGGGGGCATTGCCCAAGACTGTAAGAAATATTTCTATATTTGGCTCTTATCTCCTGATAACTTTTATTTTTAAAAAATGTAATTGTCCAGAATTTGACATAGAATCTCTGAGGATCTACTTGGAAGATTTATTTGGGGGGAGGAGGTCAGTACTTGATGAGAACAAATCGCATCTCAAAGCCCAAAATATATGTTTAATTTTCCTTAAGCTACCTGTGAAGAGGCAAACTGCACGTGCACACTCAGGTCCTATATGGATAAGTGGAGGCTTCTTGCACACTGTAACATTAATCATGCAGAATACTTTACTGCTTCCTCTTTAGATGAAGCAGATATACATTACCAGGAAAGAAAAGTATCTTAGTTTTTTATCTTATGTATGTTTTTTATTTAAATTAGAAACATGCATGCTTCAAATGTCAATCCCGGTTCCCCCTTCTCCCTCCACCAGCACCATGCCACTCCCCCACCCCCAGCCCAATCCCCACATCATAAGGCCCTCCTTGGGGGGATATCCAGAGTCTGTCATTTCATCCAGGGCAGGACCTAGGCCCTTCCCTATGTGTACAGGCTGAGTGAGCATCCCTCCATGTGGGATGTGCTCCCAAAGTTCATTTATATGCCACGGTGAACACGAGTCTACTACCCAAAGCTCCAGAGATTTCTGAGGCCTAGTCACTGACACTACCTTCATGGAGGCTGGATCAGTCCCCTGTTGGCCTCTTAGTCATCAATCTGGGATGACTAAGAGGCCACAGTAAGCTGTTTTTGTGGGTTTCACCAGAACGGTCTTGACCGCCTTGCTTGTCACTCCTCCATCTCTGTTACTGGGTTCCAGGGTGTCAGTTCAGTGTTTAGTTGTGAGTATCTGTCTCTGCTTCCATCAGTCACAGGATGAAGGTTCTAGGATGTCACATAAGATAGTCAACAACCTTATCATCAGGTAGGGGCTATTACTTAGTTTTCCAGTTGGTGTTATCCTTGTACATCTCTGGGAATCTCACTGGTGTCAGCTCTCTCCTCAAAGCTATAATGACTCCAACTATTATGGTATCTCTCATCCTGGTCTCCTCTATTCTTACCCCGACTTGGCCTTCCTGTTTCCCCATGTCTTCTCCTACCCTCATCTTATCCCTCTCTCTTTTTTCTGGTTCCCTCTCTTCTCCCCCCATGTTACCAATCGGCTCAGAAGATCTTGCCTCTTTCCACTTCTGTGGGGTATAATACATATCTCTTGTGAAACTCCCTGTTTACCAGACTGACTGGCCCTGGGATTGGAGGCTAACACTCCCCTGATCCATGTCTAAAATTCATATATGAGTGAGTACATGCCATGTTTGTCTTTTGCGACCGGATTACCTCACTCAGGATGGTTTCTTCTAGTGCCATCCATTTGCTTGCAAATTTCAAGATTCCATTGTTTTTTTCCACTGAGTAGTACTCCATTGTGTAAATGTACCACATTTATCTATCCACACTTCAGTTGTGGGGCATCTAGGTTCCTTCCAGGATCTAGCTATTACAAATAATACTGCTATGAACATAGTGGAACAGACATCCTTGTTGTATAAATGGGGATATTTTAGGTATATGCCTAAGAGTAGAATTGCTGGGTCATGTGGTAAACTGATTCCCATTTTTCTGAGGAATCTCCATACTGATTTCAAAAGTGGCTGTACAAGTTTGCACTCCGACCAGCAATGGACGAGTGTTCCCCTTTCTTCAAATCCTCTCCAGCATAAGCTGTCATTGGCGTTTTTGATTTTAGGCATTCTGACAGGAGTAAGATGATATCTCAGGGTTGTTTTGATTTGCATTTCCCTAATGGCTAAGGATGTTAAGGACCTTCTCAAGTGTCTCTCAGGCATTTTAGTCTCCTCCATTGAGAAATCTCTATTTAGTTCTGTACCCCATTTTTTGATTGAATCCTTTAGTGTTTTGGAGACTTGCTTCTTGAATTCTTGTAAATTTTGGAGATCAGCCCTCTGTCAGATGTGGGGCTAGTGATCATCTTTTCCCATTCTGTGGGCTGCCTTTTTGTCTTGGTGACTGTGTCCTTTGCCTTGCAGAAGCTTCTCAGCTTCAGCAGGCCCCATTTATTAATTGTCAATTTCAGTCTATGCTGCTGGTGTTATGCTCAGGAAGTAGGCTCTTGTACCAATTCTTTCAAGGGTACCTCCCACTTTCTCTTCTAACAGGTTCAGTGTGACTGAATTTATGTTGAGGTCTTTAATCCATTTGGACTTAAGTTTTGTGCATGGCGATAGACATGGATCTATCTGCAGTCTTCTACATGCCAGCATCCAGTTATGCCAGCATCGTTTGTTGAAGATGCCTTCTTTTTTCCATTGTATAATTTTAGCTTCTTTGTCAAAAACCAAGTTTTCATATGTTTGTGGGTTAATATCAGGATTTTCTATTCAATTCCATTGGTCTACCTGTTTATTTTTGTGCCAATACCAAGCTGTTTTCAGGACTATAGCTCTATAATAGAGCTTGAAATCAGGGATGGTGATACTTCCAGACATTGCTTTGTTGAATAGGGTTGTTTTGGCTATCCTTGGTCTTTTGTTTTGCCATATAAAGTTAAGAATAATGTTCTTTTTAGGTCTGTGAATAATTGTGTTGGCATTTGGATGGGGATTACATTGAGTCTGTAGATTGCTTTTGGCAGGATTGCCATTTTTACTACATTGATCCTACCTATCCAAAATCATAGAAGATCTTTCCATTTTCTGGCATCTTCTTTAACTTCTTTCTTTAAAGACTCAAAGTTCTTTCGATACAGGTCTGTCAGTTGTTTGGTTAGTGTTACCCCAAGGTATTTTATGTTGTGTGTAGCAATTGTAAAGGGTGATGCTTCTCTGATTCCTTTCTCAGCCCTCTTATCTTCTGTATATAGTAGGGCTACTGATTTTTTTAGTTGATCTTGTAGCCTGCCACTTTGCTGAAGGTGTTAATCAGCTGTAAGTGTTCCCTGGTAGAGTTCTTTGGGTCACTTATGTAAACTATTATATCATCTGCAAATAGTGAAAGTTTTACCTCTTCCTTTCCAATTTGTATCCCCTTGATCTCTTTTTGTTGTCTTATTACTCTAGCTAGAAATTAGAGTGCAATATTGAAGAGGTATGGGGAGAGGTGACAGCCTTGAGTTTCTGTCCATTTAGTTTGATGTTGGCTGTTGGTTTGCTGTATATAGCTTTTATCATGTTTAAGTATGTTCCTGTTATCCCAGATCTCTCCAAGACCTTTAACATGAAGGGGTGTTGGATTTTGTCAAAGGCTTTTTCAGCATCTAGTGAGATGATCATGTGATTTTTGTTTTTCAGCTTGTTTATATGGTGGATTACGTTGATGGATTTTCGTATGTTGAACCATCCCTACATCCCTGGAATGAAGCCTACTTGATCATTGTGGATGAGTTTTCTGATATGTTCTTGGATCCAATTTGCCAGTATTTTATTGAATATTTTTGCATCAATGTTCATGAGGGAAATTGGTGTGAAATTCTCTTTCTTGGTTGTATCTTTGTGTGACTTGGGTATTGTAAAAAGAGTTTGCTAAAGACCCTTCTGCTTCTATTGCATGGAATAATTTGAGGAGAATTGGTATATGCTGTTCTTTGAATTTCTGGTAGAATTTTGCACTGAAGCCATCTGGCCCTGGGCTTTTTTTGTTTGGGAGACTTTTGATGACTGCTTCTATTTCCATAGGGGTTATAGACCTATTTAAATTGCTTATCTGTTCTTGATTTAATTTTGGCAGGTGATATCTATCTAGGAAGTCGTCCATTTCCTTTAAATTTTCAATTTTTGTGGAGTAGAGGTTTTAAAAGTATAACCTGATGATTCTCTGGATTTCCTCAATGTACATTGTTATGTCCCCCTTTTCATTTCTGATTTTGTTAATTTGCATGTTCACATTCTGCCGTTTGGTGAGTTTGGATAAAGATTTGTCTATCTTGTTGATTTTCTCAAAGAACCAAATGTTTGTTACATTGATTTTTTGTATTGTTTTCCTAGTTTCTGCTTTATTGATTTCAGCCCTCAATTTGGTTATTTCCTGGCATCTACTCCTCCTGGGTGAGTTTGCTTCTTTGTGTTCTAGAGCTTTCAGCTGTGCTGTTAGTTCTCTAGTGTAACTATTCTCCAGTTTCTTCATGTGGCACTTAGTGCTATGAACGTTCCTCTTAGCATTGCTTTCAAAGTGTCCCATAAGTTTGTGTATGTTGTGTCTTCATTCTCATTGAATTTTAGGAAGTCTTTAATATTTTTTATTTCTTCTTTTATCCAGGCATGGTGAAATAGCACATTATTCCATTTTCATGAGATTGTAGGATTCCTGCAGTTTGTGTTGTTGTTGAACTCTAAAGTGTGGTGGTCTGATAAGATACATGGAGTTATTCCAACTTTTTTTTACCTGTTGAGGTTTTCTATGTTGCCAAATATATGGTCAGTTTTTGAGAACATTCCATGTGGCCCTGAGAAGAAGGTAATTCTTTTGTTTTTGGATGGAATGTTCTATAGATGTCTGTCAAACCCAATTGGGTCATAACCTCTATTAGTTCCTTTGTTTCGTTGTTAAGTTTCTGTCTTGTAGTCCTGTCTAGTGGTGACAGTGGGGTGTTGAAGTCTCCCACTATTATTGTGTGAGGTTTTATGTGTGGTTTGAGTTTTAGTAATGTTTCTTTAATAATGTGGATACCTTTGTATTTGGGGCATAGATGTTCAGAATCGAGACTTCATCTTGGTGGATTTTTCCTGTGATGAATATGAAGTGACCTCCTTCATCTCTTTTGATTGATTTCAGTTTAAAATCTAGTTTGTTAGATATTAGGATTGCTACCCCTTCTTATTTCTTGGGAGCATTTGATTGGAAAATCTTTTCCCAACCCTTAACTCTGAGGTAATGTCTGTCTTTGAGGCTGAGGTGTGTTTCTTGTATGCAGCAGAAGGATGGGTTCTGTCTTCGAAACCATTCTGTCGTCTGTGCCTTTTTATGGGCGAATTAAGACGATTAATATTGAGGGTTGCTGGTTCTCGTTTGTTTTGGAATGGTTGTTCTTTGTGGAATTGTATGCTGATTTCCACCTCTTTTCTCTTTTGGGTATTGGTAAAGTGGGATTATCTATTTCCTATATTTTTCTGATTGTAGTTAACGTCTTTGGACTGGAGTTTTCCTTCCAGGACTTTCTGTAGGGCTGGGTTAGTGGATATGTATTGTTTAAATCTGGTTTTTTAATGGAATATCTTGTTTTCTCCATCTATAGTGATTGAAAGCTTTGCTGGGTATAATAGTCTGGGCTGGCATCCGTGGTCTCTTAGTGTTGATAGAATATCCAGGACCTTCTGGCTTTCAGAAGTTCCTTGGAGAAGTCAGGTGTAATTCTTATAGGTTTGCCTTTATATGTTATTTGACCTTTTTCCTTAGCTGTTCTAATTATTCTTACTTTATTTTGTATGCTTGGAGTCTTGATTATTATGTGACGAGGGGAGGTTTTTTTGTGATCCTCTCTATTTGGTGTTCTGTAAGCTTCTTGTACCTTCGTTGGCATGTCTTTCTTTAGGTTGGGAAAGTTTTCTTCTATGATTTTGTTGAATATGCTTTCTGTCCCTTTGCATTGGGGTTCTTTACCTTCTATACCTCTTATTCTTAGGTTTGGTCTTTTCACTGTATCCCATATTTCTTGCATAATTTGTGTTAGGGATTTCTTGGACTTCAGATTTTCTTTGATTGATGAATCTATCTCTCCTAGTATGTCTTCAACACCTGAGATTCTCTCTTCCATCTCTTGTATTCTGTTGGTTATGCTTGCGTCTGTAGTACCTGTCTGTTTCCCCAGTTTTTCGATTTCCAGCCTTCCTTTAGACTGTGTTTTTTTTTTATTGTCTCCATGTCAGCTCTCAGTCCTTGCATTGTTTGAATGGTTTCTTGTAATTTTTGCTTCATGTTTTCCTCCCTTTCTTCCATTTTTTTGAATTTTTGCTTTGTTTTTTTCTCCTATTTCTTGCAATTTTTGGTTTGTCTTTTCTTCCATTTCTTTAAGGGATTTTCTCACATCCTCTTTGAGGGCCTCTATCATTTTCATGAAGGTGTTTTTAAGGTCATTCCCTTCTGCTTCATTTGCATTGAAAGGTTCAGGTCTTACTGGTGTAGAATCTCTAGACTCTGGTGGTGTCTTATTTGTTTTTCTGTTGCTGAGTGTGTTCTTATATTGCCTTTTCCCCATCACTTCTTCCAGTGGGTGTAGAAAGAGTCTCTTCCTCTTCTGGTGGGTAGGCGACCAGGGTTCCCTTTCGGTGGGTGCAAGCAAATCCAATACTCTCTGGCCTCTGCTCTCTGCCCTCTGCCCTGGGTTTGGGTGGAAGTGGTGCAGCTCTCTCCGCAGGCTCCTGGTTGCTTGGTGGTCCTTCCAGGGGAGTTGACCTGTCTCTGACCTCTGCCCTGAGTGTGGGCAGACATGGTCCAGCTCTCTCTGCAGGCTCCTGGTCACTTGATCATCCTTCCGGGGGGAGTTGACCTGGTTGCAGTCCCCAAGCAAGGGCAGCCAAGAGAGGGCAAGCATGCTTACCTCTGCCCTCTGCCCTGGGTTTGGGTGGAAGAGCAGCTCTCTCTGCAGGCTCCTGGTTGCTTGGTCATATCTTAATTTTTTTTGTTAAAGAAATCCATAAGAAAATTACTATACAATGATTTAGGGCTATTTGTATTAACAAATGGCCATTTTGATAATCTTAGCTAGAACGAAGGGGCAGAAAAACTACAATAAGAATGTATAACAGATAATTTTAACAGTTCAGTTGCCATGATCTGTAATCACCTAGCAATAGTCTACCAATTGAGGAAGTGTCTAGATCAGCCTGGGTTATGGGAATGTCTGTAAGGGAATGTCTTGATTGTTAACTGATATATGAAGACAGACATAGTTTATTATGGGTGTCACTATTCCCTAGGCAGGAAGTCCCTAAACTCTATAAGATAGGAGAAAGCTCTATTAAAGCAAACAAGGATGTAGCCTGGAGATATTTGTTTCTCTGCTCTTGACTGTGACTGCCATGTGTCTGATTGCTTGAGTTCCTGTGTTTAAAATGAACTAAAATTTGTAATTTTAAGACAAAAAAAATGTTGAATGGAATTCCAAAGGTCAGAACTGTTATTGAGGTTTGCTGTAGTGTGCACAGCTTGCCTTTATTGGTTGTCATTAGGGGAACCTTTGAGATTCATTTCCATTATATTAATGGACTGTTAACACAGAATTTATTCCACTTGTTTCTTACCATTTCTACAGTTTAGCCTCAAGGTTAAATTCCTCCTGTTTATACTGTGTAAGGATTCTCCCCTGAATCTTGAGAAATAAAAACAAATAATTTATACATCCAGGAAATGATGCGGTCCAGCATGCAATCATTTTATTTTCATAAACACAGCATTTTGAATATTAACAAAGTGTTGTGAACATAAGTAAAACATTTTGTGTGACTTGTAACAACATGATGCCTGTACAATAACAGCTTGACACTAGGACAACAATAAGAGCTTGGTTTCGGGAACAAGCAGTAAGCAGGCAGACAAGCCAGCAGCACAAATAGGAACCAAGGCTAAAACAGACCTTGATATGCTAATGAACTAACCCCAAGAGGCAGTAATATTCTAGTGTATGAACAAGCCCCAAACTGTGAGGCCTCAGCACATAGCCAATGAAGTGATACAACGGCTTCTCTATCTAGTCATGAGAGGACTCTGTGCATGTCACTGGCTTCAGCACCATTGAATTTCCAGCACTGTTGCTGGGTGTACATATGTCTGCCTGTCAGTGCTAGCCATTGACCAACATTCTCAAAGACTTTCTGGACCTGCCTCAGCTGAAGCACTTTACGTGGATGACAGTCAAGCCTACAAGCTTCAGAAGCACTGACACTGGAGAGAAGATTGCCCAGTGGAAGCCTACATGATTTCCTAATCAATTTCCCAACTTCCTGAGATGTAACATTTATATCAGCACTATATTATAAGGAATGCTTGTGTGAATAAACAGAGTATATTCAAAAGACAAATTGTGTATGGACATCCTAATTCTGAGTGCCTCTCAGTTCATAGACTCTCTGAACAAAGTGATAAACTTAGGGTTTACTTTGGGAACAGGCATAATGCCTCATGTCCTCTGTTTTTACTGAACACTGAAAAGCTTTTATTTTAATTAAAGAATCTTAGATAAGAATACATAGGTAGATTGAATGGGACTGTAGGACCTGTCTGGAGGATAAGGTGGGAACCGAGGAAAGCTTTGTTGATAAAATCTAAGGAAAGTGCTACCTTTTCCCTTTAATTGATGGATAGTTGTTCAATCATCTTATATGGTTAACTTGACATCACTGTGACCAATTACATAAGAAATGCAACTTATAAGACTTTTTTTTACTTACCTTTCAGAATTTTCAGACTATGATTCAAATATGCATTGCTTCTGGTCCTAGGTAAAAGAGGGTATCATGGTAGCAGGACATGTGAAGGGGGCCCACTATCCTCAAGGTGAACAAATAAAAAAGGAAAGTAAACAATGGGTTGTGGACCAGATGAAACTTACAACAAAGGAATTGGAGGTGGCACCAGCAACAGGGAAGCACACAGACATGGAGACAACTGACGCAGTGAATATGGCAATGTCCTAGTTCTTGAGATAATGACATTTCTTATTTTCAAAATTACTAAAATTAAACTCAAACATTTATGATCTTTCAAGTAATTAAGCCACACTCTTCGTTAACAGTGAAATAATTCCTGGCTAACAAAGCCAACCCATGATATATTTTTCCTCAATTCTTTCCATTTTAATAATATTCCATATTTTTGGAGTGAATTAACACGTCATTCCAAATCCATACTACTATATTGTTTTCAGAATTAATGATTTATAGAAAAGAAAACTAGGTGAGAGCCTAGTTTGTCATGTCCCAAATCATACTGATAACTGATAAAAGCAGCGTATAGCCTCTGATGCAGGCTTGCATTCTTTCCTGCATGCTCCTTTTAGTTAATGTGCATGAATATGCACATAAATTATTTAACAAAATTATCTGATTTTCATACTCTTATCCACCTGGAATTTGATTTGGAAATGTATAAATGGGGATTATGTAGATTTAAAATCTTATGTCTACCTATTGGAAATTGTTTTCATTTTCAGATAAACTAATTTTTTTAACTAGTGGTAAGATGGTTATGTCTTTAAATTTTCTATTGTCAGGATAAAATATCACGACCAAAGCAACTTATAAAAGACAGCATTTAATTTGGAAGCCCAGGGTTCCAGATGGCTAGAGTCATGACAATTATAGTTAGGAACATGGACAACAAGCACGTAGGCATGAACATTGAGCAGTAACTGAGCACTCAATTGCTATACCACAAGCATGATGCAAAGAGAGTTCCTACTGGGAATAGCTTGGACCTTAGAAACATCAAGGTCCATCTCCAGAGACACATCTTCTCCCACGAGGACACATGTCTTAAGCTTTCTAAGCAATTCACCAACCAGTGACCAAGCACTCAAATATACTGGACCATGGGGACTTTAAGGACAGGGTTTACTAGTATAGTTTCAATGGCGCCAATTTTGTCATATAGGAAAAAATAAATCATAAGATGAAATCTACTAAGAAAATAACATTATAAATACAATATTTCTGTGATTTGCTGTTGTAGAAATAATATTATAGCTTTGTGTTTATTTGATTTGTAAAGTGTGAATAAGTAACTGAATCTAATATTCTGAATTATTTCCATGAGAAAAGAAATATATTAACCAAATTTTGTCCAAGAAAGTTCCTGTTTTATTATTCATGCATAATAACTTATTTTGTTCCTGAAATACATAGAGATCAAGTAAATTTTAATTTGAATGTCTAATGACCATAATTTCAAACTATATTATCCATGCTTATGAGTATATTTTAAAATAATTTTATTGCTAGAAATGACATGTTTATAGTTTATAGAACTGTAAGCTCTCAGTTATTGCTCAGTGGTCATACCTGACTGCCTGTCTCCATGCTCCTGGCCATAGCAAGGACTAAATTTTTAAGAACTATAACAAGATGAATCCTGTGGGTTTAATGTGTAACTGAGTTGAGACAGTGACTAGCTTCCTTTTGGATCTGTAATATATAGTGATTTTCATTAAAAACCTAAAAAACAATGGCTAATGAAATTATAAGGATATAATGTTTCTCTTGGTTGCCCTATTGATTTCCTTCTCATAACAGTGAATCCATTGTTCTAATAAACACCTGCATAGTATTAAAAAAGTCTTTGCAATCTATACATCTGAAATAGAATCAATGTCTATAGCAAATAAAGAACCCAAAAACTAAGCCACCCCCACCAAACAAAGAAAACAAACCCAAACAAACCAATTAATAAATGGACTAATGAAATGAACCGCCAATTCTTAAAAGATAAAGAACAAATAACCACTAAACACATTTTTTCCTAAAGTTTAGCATCCTCAGCCATCAGAGAAATGAATTAAAATTATGTTGATTACATTTCATACAAATCAGAATGGCCATCATTAAGAAACAGCGGGGCTGGCAAGATGACTCAAAGGCACTGGCTGCTCTTCCAAAAGACCTACTTGCAATTGTCAGTAATTCTAGTTCTGCGGTATCAATTGTACCCTTCTAGCTTTGTAGGCACCAGACATACATAGGGTTCATAGACATGCATGCAATCCAAACACCCACATGAATAAAAATATTTTTTAATTTAAAAGAAAGCTAACCAGGCAAACAAGTAGGCTAACACAAGATATTCTTCTTTCCCTCCAGTCCTCCACGTCCAATCTCCCAGTCACACACCCAGCTCTGTAGCAGAACTTCTGCTGTGGCATCTGCTCACTCTCTTTCCCTGAGCCCAATGAACTATGAAGATCTAGATGGAATAACGTGCTTCTCTCCCTCATGGACCCCTTCAGACCTACTCTCCTATTCCAACCCTTCTCTGAAGTGTCAGATACCAATACCCAGAAATAAATTCTACCCCAAGAAGTTAAACCTACCAGGTTCCCAGAAGAATTTCTTATGGAGAACACACAGCCATCATACTCTCCTAAAAGAAGAGAAGGCAATAGAAACCCAAGAACAAAACATCCACACAAGAAAGACAAGACCAGTTTATCATCACCTAGAGTTGTAATCTCCCCCAAATCAGTCCTAGACATCACCATTAAAAGACAACAGCAATAGGGAAATATGTCTCCACTAGAGCCCAGCAATCCTACCAGAGCAGGCCATGAGTATTGCAGCATAGCTGAAGCATAAGACAAGACCTTATAATAGCCTTTATGAATATGATAGAGGTCCTTAAAAAGGAAATGAATAAATCCTTTTTAGAAATCTATGAAAACACAAAACCTGGAAGGAAATGAATAAAACAGTTAAAGACCTACAAATAGAAATAAAATCAAAAAGGAAAACCAAAACCGAGGGGAACTAGAAACAGAATCTCAAAGGCAAGCCTCACAAACAGAATACAAGGGATGGAAAAGAAAAACCACAGACATTGAGGACATAATAGTAGAAAAGGATACCCTGGTCAAAAAGAACATTAAACATGAAATAATCCTGGTACAAAACAATCTAGGATATTTGGGGCACTATGAAAAGACCAAATCTAAGAATAATAGGATTAAAAGAAAGAAAAAGAATATAAACTCAAAGGCCCAGAAAATGTTTTCAACTAAATCATAGAAGAAAAATTTCCTAGCTTAAAAAAGGAGATGCCAACTGTATGGTAGCATGTTGAATGATGCAAATAGATCCATATCTGTTGCCCTGCACAAAACTCAAATCCAAGTGAATCAAAGACCTCAGCATAAATCCCGTTGCACTGAATCTGACAGAAGAGAAAGTGGGAAGTAGCCTTGAACGCATTGGTACAGGAGACTTCTTCCTGAATATAACACCAGTAGCACAGACACTGAAATCAACAATTAACAAATGGGACCTCCTGAAACTGAAAAGATTCTGTAAGGTAAAGGACACTGTCAACAAAACAGCAGCCTATAGAATGGGAAAAGATCTTCACCAACCCCACATCTGGCAGAGGACCAATATCCAGAATACATAAGAACTCAAGAAACTACACATCAAAATACTAAATAATCCAATTTAAAAATGGGGTACAGATTTAAACAGAAAATTCTCAACAGAAGAATCTCAAATGACCAAGCCACACTATAGGAAATGTTCAACATCCTTAACTATCAGAGAAATGCAAATCACAATGACTCTGAGATACAGTTACACCTGTCAGAATACCTAAGATCAAAAACACTAATAGCAGACTACGTTAGAGAGGATGTGGAGTAAGGGAAACACTCCTCTACTGCTGGAGTGAAACCTTGTACAGACACTTTGGAAATCAGTATGGTGGCTTCTTAGAAAACGGGGCATCCATCTATCTCAAGACCCAGATATACCACTTTCAGGCATATACCCAAAAGATGCTCAATCATACGACAAGGACACTTGCTTAACTATGTTCACAGAAGCATTATTTTTAATAACTAGACCCTAGAAACAACCTAGATGCCCTTTCAACTGAGGAAAGAATGAAAAGGTGGTACATTTACACAATTGTGTATTACGTAGCAAAAACCTAAAAAACAAAAAAAAATGACATCATGAAATTTGTAGGCGAATGTATGGAACTAGAAAAACATCATCCTGATTGAGGTAACCCAAACCCAGGAAAAAAAAACAGTGTGTACTCACTCATAAATGGATATTAAATGCAAAACAAAGGATAACTAAGATACAATCCACAGCGCAAGAAAAGCTAGGTAACAAGGAGGACCCTAAGAGGAATGTAAGGATCTCCCTTGGGAAAGGAAATAGAGAGATGTACTGGGCAAGCTGCGGGCAGAGGATAGAGGCTAAGGAATAGGGGATGGGAACAGGGGAGATTGGGATGGTCCAGTTGGGGGCACAACAGAGAGGGAGAGTAATGAAAGAGATATCCTGATAGAGGAGGCCATTATGGGGTTAGGGAGAAATCCAGTGCCAGGGAAACTCCTAGGAACCCACAAGGATGATCCCAGGTAAGACTCCTAGCAATAGTAAAGAGGATGTCTGAACTTGCCTTCCCCTATAATCAGATTGGTGACTACCCTAATTGTCATTATACAGCCTTCATCATGTATGTATGTATGTATATACACATATATGAAGGCTATTTAACTGAAATCACCAAATAATCGGACTTAGCCACCAAAGGTATGCAAACAGAACTCTACCAGGGAAATCCTACAGTTGATAAATACTTTCAGCAAAGTAGCAGGATAAAAGACCAACTCAAGAAAATCAGTAGCCTTACTATATAAGAAGATAAAAGGGCTGAGCAAGAAATCAGAGAAACATCACCCATTACAATTACCACAAACAACATAAAATGCCTTGGGGAACCCTAACCAAACAAGTGAAAGACCTATATTGTAATAACTTTGAGTCTTTAAAGAAAGAAATTAAAGAAGATGCCAGAAAATATAAAGACTTCCCATGCTCTTGGGTAGGTAGGATCAACATAGTAAAAATGACAATCTTGCCAAAAGCAATCTACAGATCCAATGCTATCCCCATTGAAATGCCAGCACAATTCTACACAGACCTTGAAAGAACAATTCTCAACTTTATATGGAAAAACAAAAGACCCAGGATAGACAAAACCACCCTGTTCAACAAGCAATGTCCGGAGGCATCACCATCCCTGACTTCAAGCTCTAGTATAGAGCTATAGTCCTGAAAACAGCTTGGTATTGGCACAAAAATAAACAGGTAGACCAATGGAATCGAATAGAAAACCCTGATATTAACCCGCACACATATGAACACTTGGTTTTGACAAAGAAGCTAAAATTATACAATGGAAAAAAGAAAGCATCTTCAACAAATGGTGCTGGCATTACTGGATGCTGACATGTAGAAGACTGCAGATAGATCCATGTCTATTGCCATGCGCAAAACTTAAGTCCAAGTGGATTAAAGACCTCAACATAAATCCAGTCACACTGAACCTGTTAGAAGAGAAAGTGGGAGGTACCCTTGAAAGAATTGGTACAGGAGTCTACTTCCTGAGCATAACACCAGTAGCACAGACTGAAATTGACAATTAGTAAATGGGACCTGCTGAAGCTGAGAAGCTTCTGCAAGGTAAAGGACACAGTCAACAAGACAAAAAGGCAGCCCACAGATTGGGAAAAGATATTCACTAATCTCACATCTGACATAGGGCTGATTTCCAAAATCTATAAAGAGCTCAAGAAGCAAGTCTCCAAAGCACCAAAGGATCCAATTACAAAGTGGGCTACAGAACTAAAAGGATAATTCTCAACGGAGGAAACTAAAATGGCTGAGAGACCCTTAAGAAAGTGCTCAACATCCCTAGCAATCAGGGAAATTCAAATCAAAACAACATTGAGATACCATCTTACTCCTGTCAGAATGGCTAAAATCAAAAACACCAATGACAGCTTATGCTGGAGAGGATGTGGAGAAAGGGGAACACTCCTCCACTGCTGGTGGGAGTGCCAACTCGTACAGCCACTATGGAAATCAGTATGGAGATTCCTCAGGAAAATGGGAATCAGTCTACCAAAAGACCCAGCAATTCCACTGTTAGGCATGTACCCAAAAGATGCACATTCATACAACAAGGATGTCTGTTCCACTATGTTCCTAGCAGCGCTATTTGTAATAGCCAGAAACTGGAAACAACCTAGATGCCCCTCAACTGAAGAGTGGATAGAGAAAATGTGGTACATTTACACAATGGAATACTATTCAGCAGAAAAAAAAAACCAATGGAATCTTGAAATTTACAGGCAAATGTTTGGCACTAGAAGAAACCATCCTGAGCGAGGTAACCCAGTCACAAAAAGACAAACATGGTATGTACTCACTCATATATGAATTTTAGACATGAATCAGGGGAGTACCAGTCTACAATCTCACTGCCATAGAGTCAGGGAAACAGGAAGGACCCTAAAAAGATAATACATGGTACCCCAGAGAAGGTGGAATGAGGCAAAATCTCCTGAGCAGATTGGGAGCACAGGGTTGGGGAGGGGAAACGGAGCCAGGAAAAAGAGAGGGAGACAAGAGTAAGGGTGAGGAGGACATGGGGGAGCAGGAAAGTTGAGTTGGCGGAAGAATAGAGGAGAGCAAGATGAGAGATACCATAATACAGGGAGCCATTCTAGGTTTGAGGGGAGATCTGGCACTAGTGAGAACTCCAGAGATGTACAAAGATGACACCAACTGGCAAACGAAGCAGTAGTGGAGAGACTACTTTAAATGCCCCTCCCTAACAATGATTTTGGCGACTGTCTTACATACCACCCTAGAACTTCCATCCAGTGACAGATGGAAGCAGAGGCAGACACCCACAGCTAAACACTGAACTGAACTCCTGGAACCCAGTGACAGAGAGGGAGGAGTGATCAGCAAAGGGGTTAAGACTGGGCTGGTGAATCCCAGAGAAACAGCTGACATGAACAAGGGGACGATCTTGAACCCCAGACTGATGGCTGAGAGGCCAGCGTGGGACTGATCCAGATCCCCTGAATGTGGGTGTCAGTGTGGAGACTCAGGCAATCTATGGGGTTTTGGGGTAGTAGATCAGTATTTGTCCTTGGAACACAAATGAACTTTGGGGACCTATCCCACAATGAGGGATGCTTTCTCAATTTGGACACTTTGGGGAGGGCCTGGGCCCTCCCTGGAACGAAATGACAGACTCTAGAGATCCCCTATGGAGGTCCTTACCCTCCCTGGGGAATGGAGTGGTAATTGGGTGGGGGGGCTGAGGAGGTTGTGGGGAGGGAGTGGGCATAGAGGGGAGAGAAAGGGAGCTGGGACTAACATGGGAAGCAAGCTTGTTTCTAATTTAAATATGTAATAAAAAGTGTAAAAAATTTTAACCCTTTGGTTTCCTTACTAAAATGTGTCTATATTTCTCAGTTTTCTCAAAGTATAATCTGATACTACTGTTTCAGAGCATGAAGGATAAATGTTAACAAAAATACACTGAGTAAATTGAGTTGTCTTTCTGTATTCTTATTTTTATTTTGACAGTGAAAAATTCTTAAAAACGGAAAGCACAGGTAACAGCTCCAAAGAGCTGTGAGACAATGCTTATTCTAGTGGGTGGATTTAATTTCTGGTTAAATTGTTTTGTATGTGTTTGTGTCTAATGAATTTTTTCTTTTTGGGAAATGACATTCACACTTTGTTGTTTTAAACCATTTAAAAAGACTTTAAAACCACATTAGGTATGCCATATTCCAATTATTTAATAATTATTTTTTATTTTCAATTTCAAAGTTAGAGTTGGTTGCTTTGTATTATAACTTTGGCATTCGTTGCCTTTATGCTTGTGTTAGCCTGCATGTGTTTTGCACTATTTTGTTTTTTGAAAATGTAAATTTACATGAGGAAGAAAGTAGAGTGTAGCCACATTCTCCAAGAGTATTTATATACTAGGTCACTAAGAAAGTCTCTGCTCCTATTGTCTACTCCCAATTGTTCAGGAAGATTTGGTGTAAAATTAATTTATGCTCATAGAAATATCAGCATGACAACACAAAACCAAATATGCAAATTAAGGGACAAGTATTTATTTTCTGCAGACCTTGGTGTGTCAACAAGTTTTCTGTGCAGAGTTCCTTCCTGTCTCCAGCTCACTGCTCAAAACCTTCTGCCAATTCCTGTAAATTAATAGTATAGAGCCTATGTTAATTATTTAGATGAATAATGAAATATATTTTCAGGATCCATTCTTACCCTCAAATAAGCAATAAGAGGATCACCACTGTTCATATAGTTCTCTTGTAAAAACCATATTAAGTATAATTCTGGGTTTATTTGTATGAAAAATAGCTCCTAAAATGTTGGTGGTAAGACAAAAAAAAATACATGAAGAATAGAAATGTTCTCTTGAAAATATGGTATTGATTTACTCAAATGAACTGAATCTTTTCAACTCTGCCAACTGATGAGTAAGAAGGGAGAAGGTTAAAGGAATTTGAAGGGTGAGAACAACAAGGACAGACAGCAAATGTTTAGCATTATGCAAATGTCCACTGGGTAAAACAGCAACATGCCAGATCAATTATAGTTCTAATAAAATGATATTTAGGTAAAAATTTCTATTTGGTGAAAATAATCAAGTGAATGACTTACATTTAAGAATCAGAAATGTGAACCACTTCAGCAACTATTGAGAAATATTTAAAAGTTATTTGTGGAAACACAATGGATTATGCAAATCCAACCAAAACTTTTTACAGACATCACTTTTCCACAAAATCATTAAATTATGACTCAAAGTGGCTGAAAATGTCATTGTATCTACTTGAATGCTTCATGGTAACCAGATGTTTATGAAAGTCGACAATGTGTGTCCCTGCTGATGGTGTTGAATGATATAGGCCAGGGCTTCTCAGTCTGCTTGTGCAATAAACCAGGATGTCCAAAATTAGTCAAAGAGTAACATGCAAATCTCACGATTCCATTGTCCCAAAAAGCTTCTCAAAATAAAGTAGATCTTTATTCATTAAAAAATCATAATTACCTAGGTATAATAATTATGATAGTTATCTAAGATAACTGGAAGGGTACCATGAAATAAATGCAAACTCAAAAAGTCTAAGAATCACTACCATTTTAAGCAATAGATGTAACAACTGAATGGGAAATTTTCCCATTGGTTAAAAAAAAATCACCACACTGGAAATACACCAGAGTATTAGTTTCTTTTCTCACTGCTACAACAGAATACCTGAGAAGAAACAATTGAAAGAGAAATGACTTTAGTCTGTTCACACTTCAAGGAGATATGATCATCCATGGTGGGAAGTTGACAAATGTGACAGGAGAGGGAGACCAGCTTGTACCATCGAATTCCCAGTCAGAAAGCAGAGGGTGAACAAAACTGGGGTCAGTGTGTAAAACCTCAAATCCTGGGCCAATGTGGTGGCCCAGTGGGTGAAAGTACTCACCATAGAGACTCACAATTAGAATTTTTCTCCTGGGACTTATATAGTGAAACAAGATAGGCAACTCCCACAAGTTGTTTCCTGACCCTCACACATGCACCAGACCATGCTCATGCATGCTCACATATACCCACAGAAACTAACTAAATAAGAACAAATATTTATAAAAACAAAACCCCTGAGGTTCAAGTCCTGTCTGCAATGGCTCAGTTTACCTTTGAAGTTCACCTAAATAGGATTAACATCTGCTGAGCAAACATTCAAACACACGAAAATATGTGGGTATCTAACATGCAATCCCTTAGCATTCTGACTTTGGCCATCATCAGATCATGGGTATCTCAGGCTGCAAAATGAATTTGTTCTAGCTTTTAAATTCTCCATTGTGTTTAAGAATCCAATACTATTCAAGAGACCAGAGTCTCCTCTAAGACTCAGAAACTCTCATAACTCCGAGATTCTGTTTTTGAAAAAAAAAGTTACATACTTCCAACATATGATGACAAAGTAAGCATTCCCATTGCCAAAAGAAGCAATGAGATCATGGCAAGGAACGATCAGATCAAAGAAAGCCTGAAACCATCAGGGAAACACCAAATTTATAGTTCCATGTCTGGCATCTGGAGCTTGTGATGAAATCATCTGGGCTCCATACAGCTTAGACAGTCCTGCCTCTGCAGTACTGCTGTCTGCTGCACAGGAAGCCCCTCCTTCAAGATGGCTCATGCCATCCATTCAACTGTCTTTTGAAAACATTTCCTGGTTCTGGCAAAATCCTGGAATCTCCATTGCAACAGCTTCACGCAGTAACCTCTCAGGGCTGCCTCCCTGGGATTCAGACACTGTAACACACTGCCTGACCTCAGCAGCTCTCGGGAATGGTAGTGCAAGACACCACGACCCCTTCATTCTTGCATCTTTCATGCCTGCAAAACCAGTAGCTCACGGTTGATGATGCACATCTCTGCTGCCAGCTCAGATGAAGCCTGGCCCTTTGGGTTAGAGCTGAATTCACTCATGAGGGCTTGTCCTGAGGAGACACTTCACTAAGCAGTTGGTTTAGTAACTTCGCAGTGTAGGTCCTCAAAATGAATTCTTATTTTCACACTGCAGGCTATGGTAGGAGAGGGCTTGCCCACAGATCTTCTTTCCTATTTTTTCAGGAGGGAGCAGCAGACCTCTGTTTAATAATTGCATCTTCTTTTTCTTCAATATTAGCTATTTTATTTTTATTATTCTTAAAAATTAGCATACAAAGTAATAGGTTTCCAGGTAGGGTTTTCACACGGACTTTGTTTCAGCTCACTATCCTGTCCTGCTATTACTCCTTCATCTCTTTGCACGCTGTACTCTTTGACCCTTGCTGTATCATCCATCCTTCTACTATTCTCCCCCAGAGCCTTTTCCCAGCCCAGTATTGTATTTTCTCCCTCCTAGGCACACATACGAAATAATTAGAGGCTAGGAATCAGCACATAAGAGAGATATATGGCATTTATATTTTTGAACCTAGGTTAAAAATGCCTAAAATGATGTTTTCCATTTCCACTAACTTTCTTGAGACACCATGGAATAATGTCCTTCCTGAGACAGGAGAGGGTATTTGCAGATACACACTTCGTCAGCAGTGATGGCTACTGTAATTATAATCAGTCTAGTAAATGGTGTGTCATACCAGACCTCCCAGGATTATAGCATTCACAATAATTTCAATTGGCTATCAGATATTCTTTGAGGGCATTGAAGTTATTATTTGCTGAATTTTGAGTCTTTCATGTTTCTCAAAGGACTAAGTAGTGAAAGCCCAAGGCCTGGTATAAAACCACTGGGAAATGATGGAGACTTTAAGACATAGAACCTAATAGAAGACTTTGATCATTGACCGAATTCTTGTCAAAGGGATTGAACTTCTTCCTTTTCATTTTACTTCTTGGCCATGAACTACGTAGCCTTGCGTGCCACATAGTCCTCACAATGCTACCTCACCACAGCCTAGAAACTACTAAGACAGCCAACCACTGGCTGACACTTTCAAAACCTCAAGGAAAACCAAACCAAACAAAAACTTTTTCTCAGATACATGTTACAATGAGGGTTAGCTGGTTATACATCTCCTTTTGTAGTCGAGGACAAGGAGTAAGCTGCCTAAGGCTGCACAGCTCATACATGGAATTGAATGTCAATCAGGGTGAGGCCTCTTGCTCCCACATAACCCTGTCTGCGTTTTCCACAATCTCACTTAACACTAGCAGGAATACAATTAGAAAACACTTGGAAGACATGTTATCCTAATGTATCTTTATGGTGTTAACAAGTACATCTATAGGTGATTTCCTCCTAGTCTAATTAGTTCTGGTACAGAAGTGTGATATAGTCTTTATGTCTTTGCCCCTAATATAATTTAACATTTATTGCACAGTATGATTGTGCATTCTCTTAATAACTTTATTTTCAAAATTAGTCATCTATTTTCATTTTGTTAGTGTTCTATTGTTCAAATGTATCCAGTTATCATTAAATCTCATAATTCCCACTCTTAACATCTGGATAAATGCATATAGTGTGTATGCCAAAGAGCACTGATACTTGGAAAAATACTTTTGGCACTCCTTAAAGTTTTCCATTTCTTTAAAATTAGACTTTCCTTCTCTAGTAAGAAGAAATGAAAACAAGTAAGATTTTATTCTATTCAATGGTATACTTGTTATTTTATTTTCCATGTTAGTTTCTCCTAACACATCTTTAACCTCAAGTGTTTACAAAATAAATATCTTCCATAATGGAAGGTAAGTGCTGTGTACTATCCAATACGGTATATAAAAGAATGATTTCTTAAAATTTTCATGTTTTTCTGTGCTCTTTTCATAGTGATTTTATACCTACAAAAACATAATGTTAAATATATAGAGGATGCTAAGTCTAGTCTTGTAGGTGGCCAAAACAAACTCTTGTTAAAACAGCATATTCATAAAGTGAATCAGTGCCCCTAAAACTTTACAATTTGTTGATATGCCAAAACCTTAGGAGGGCATTTGCATATTTTAGACTTAGTAAATTAAGTGATAATATAGTATCAGTGCTAAAAAATCCAAAAACCAAAAGTAAAAACAAAGAAACATTAAATTTTCATGCCTTCATTTTCCCTTTGCATGTTACGTACTCCGTGTAAAACATAATGCATTAAGAATCTTCTTTTTATTTTAGTATGACCTGATGATTCTCTGGATTTCCTCAGTGTCTGTTGTTATGTCCCCCTATTCATTTCTGATTTTGTTAATTTTCATGTTCACATTCTGCCATTTGGTGAGTTTGGATAAAGATTTGTCTATCTTGTTGATTTTCTCAAAGAACCAAATCTTTGTTATATTGATTCTTTGTATTGTTTTCCTAATTTCTGCTTTATTGATTTCAGTCCTCAATTTGATTATTTCCTGGCATCTACTCCTCCTTGGTGAGTTTGCTTCTTTGTGTTCTAAAGCTTTCAGCTGTGCTGTTAGTTCTCTAGCGTAACTATTCTCCAGTTTCTTCATGTGGCACTTAGTGCTATAAACTTTCCTCTTAGCACTGCTTTCAAAGTGTCCCATAAGTTTGGGGATGTTGTGTCTTCATTCTCATTGAATTCTAGGAAGTCTTTAATTTCTTTTTTTTATTTCTTCTTTGACCCAGGCATGGTGCAATAGCACATTATTCAATTTCCATGAGTTTGTAGGGTTCCTGCAGTTTGTGTTGTTGTTGAACTCCACCTTTAAAGCGTGGTGGTTTGATAAGATACATGGATTTATTTCAACTTTTTTGTACCTGTTGAGGTTTTCTATGTTACCAAGTATGTGGTCAATTTTTGAGAAGGTTCCATGTGGCGCTGAGAAGAAGGTATATTCTTTTGTGTTTGGATGGAATGTTCTATAGATGTCTGTCAAACCCAATTGGGTCATAACCTCTATTAGTTCCTTTGTTTCATTGTTAAGTTTCTGTCTTGTAGTCCTGTCTAGTGGTGACAGTGAGGTGTTATGTGTAGTTTGAGTTTTAGTAATGTTTCTTTAAGAATGTGGATGCCTTTGTATTTGGGACATAGATGTTCATAATCAAGACTTCATCTTGGTGGATTTTTCCTGTGATTAATATGAAATGACCTCCTTCATTTCTTTTGATTGATTTCAGTTCAAAGTCTAGTTTGTTAGATATTAGGATTGCTACCCCTTCTTGTTTCTTGGGAGCATTTGATTGGAAAATCTTTTCCCAACCCTTAACTCTGAGGTAATGTCTGTCTTTGAGGCTGAGGTGTGTTTCTCGTATGCAGCAGAAGGATTGATTCTGTCTTCCAAACCATTCTGTCAGCCTGTGCCTTTTTATGGGCGAATTAAGACCATTAATATTGAGGGATATTAATGACCTTTGATTGCTGGTTCTCGTTTGTTTTGAAATGGTTGTTCTTGGTGAAATTGTATGTGGATTCCCGCCCCTTTTCTCTTTTGGGTATTGGTAAACTGAGATTATCTATGGTAGAATTTTTAAATATATACTGAGACATCTCCATAGCTTCAACTATTCAAAACCAAAATCCTGGAAAAGTAAAAGGTCAATGTTAATTTGTTTTATGGGGCCAGTAAATCATCTTGTCATGTGATGTTCAAATTATTAGACATTAGAAATATTAGACATCATTTTGCATACTATCACTTTTTATCACTTTTTTTACTTAATTTCACTCATTATATTGAACATACAGTGTTTTGCTCATGCAAACCTCATAAGATATCTGTGTCTGATTGGAAATGCTACAATTTTGCAAGGTCAACAAAAGATAATGAATATTGATTGGACAGTGTGATACACCTGTGAAATGAAACAACTCGATAATTAGAAATTAGTTTTGATGTCTGAGAAAGGCTTTACTCAAATTACAGTATCACAGAAGGTTTGAACTGACTTCTAAATGATGCTATGATAGGAATTGTTAATATAACTATTAGTGATACCATTGAGCTTGCCATTATGTTTCCATATTATCTTGCTGACAAGGATTCATTGGTTTTCAACTTTCTTAATCTACTTTTGTCTCTGAACAAATTAGGGAGGACTACAGAAATAAAATGTTACTTTCATACTACAATTTTCTAGTAACATTCACAATTTAATTGCAAGGGTATACTTCTGGAAAAACATTATATATTCTATTATAAAATACTAATAATAAGGCCTTCAGCTGATGGTGCAGCTTTCAGGTTTTCAAAAGCATACATCATAGACATTAAAAACAAAAAAAAATAATGAAGTTTGTACTTTAAAGAGAAAGCCATTATTTTGAACTAAATTTTATTTATTTATTTTATGTATATGTTGTTTTGACTGCATGTATGTTTGCACAATGTCTGGTGACCACGGAGGCCAGAAGAGGGTGTTGTATTCCCTGGATCTAGATTTACAGACAATTGTTAGCAACTGTGTGGGTAATGGAAATCAAGGCAGGGTCTTCTGAAAGAGCAGCCAGTGCTCTTATCCACTGAGCACCTCCATTGTTTGCTTATATTTCTGTTCCCATAAAAAGATAATCATCTACTTTTAATTACCAATATGCTCATATGGTACTGATGATTTAACAACTATCAAACAAAATAGCATTTCAATTTTTACAAGTTAAAAAATAAGCTGTTTACAATGTACCTTTTATTAATTGGTCAATAGAAAAATTAAAAAGAAAAAGAAAATGACATTGATAGGTAATATATTTGCATTTGTATTATTTCCAGATCTCCTTAATTAGCTGTGTCAATCTCAGTTTTTAGCTGCTATCATGTTGATTTTCCATGAATTATTTAAAATTTTCATGTGAAAACTCACTGTAATAAATAATCCAATTTTTTGACTATCTGGAACACTATTTCTTTGTATTTTTAAAAGTTATTCATGCTGTTTGGAGTATTCGATGTTAGTTTTTGTCTTTTGTTTGTTTGTTTGTTTGGGGATTTTTAAAGATTTTTATCTGTTAGGCTCCAATAAGCTATGTGAATTCTTGTGAAACCTGTTATAGTTCATGTGTACATTGTGCATACAGCTAAATGTTCTTTGTATTATTTAATTATTTATTTGGTTTATCGAGACAAGTTTGCTCTGTGTAGCCATCTGGCTGTCCTGGAACTAGCTTTGTAGACCAGGCTGGCCTCGAACTCACAGAGATCTACCTGCCTCTGCCTCCCAAATGATGGGATTAAAGGTGTGTGCCACCACTGTCTGGCCTTTGTATTTTTAATATATCCTTTTCCTCAATATTTAATCATTATCCTTAGGTTTTGGCACTTTGAGTATTTTTGTTTAGGTAATTTATGAATTGATAATATTTAGTCTACTAAATTGAATTTCTTCAATCTGTGGCTTTATGTCTTTCATCTCTTTTGGAAATTTATCAGATATGAACTTACAATATATCCCTCACTATTCCTATTTCTTCTTCTTTTGTGATTATTATACCAATGCTAGAATGATTGACACTCCCCTCAGATCTTCCAAGTGTTCAGCTCCTCCCCCTACTCATTTGTGCTTAATAATTCTAGTGTGGTTAATATTAGTTGATTTTTATGTTTAATGACTCCTTTTTCTTTGTCAGGGTAGCTTTGCTGTCCTAGTTTAAAAGTTTGTTCTATCTAGCATTTCCATTTTATTCTTTTACAAAATTTTCATCATTCTGATAAAATTTAAAATGTTTTCTTATGACACATGCTGTCATAAACAATGCTTACACATTAAGGATAGTTATTCTTTGATAATCTCAATATCTGATAGGTCTGATTTAGTTACTTCTATGCTATCTTGGTAGTATGTTATTCATCTTACATACTTGTTCCATGATTGTTGAATACTGAAAATCTTGAATAATCGTTTGACCTGTATTATTCATATTCAGAAAAGATATCTCTTTTTTATAACAGGTTCTTAATATAACAGATTGAGTTAATCTAGTTGATATTGAGAAGAGGCATATTATTGCAGTGATTTCAGGCCAGCATTGGCTTCAGACCTCTCTAGTTCTTCCTTATGTTAGTGAGTCTTATTAGCTTTTATCACTTTTAGTTCTGGACTTCTCTATCAACTTGCTCATTAGAGTACATCATTCTTTCTTAGTGAGATGAATTTACTTTCCACACATTAGTTAATCACTTGCCAGTCTATCAAGGGACTGAAGAACATTTTTCATGTTTTGATTTAACATCAGTCTCAGGTAAGCCCTATATGTGTAGATCCTGGGGCTTTCTCAGTGAGTCTACAATTCCATCAGTGGTAAAAGACCTTAGTGTCCTGACTTTTCCCCTTTTATGAAGGTTGTTTTTTTTTCTGTCATTTCCCAAGGTAGAATGAAATTCCACATATCCTTTAATGTTATAAATGTTGCTTTTCATCATCTCCTATTTCAAAATAGTTTTGCTTTTTCCTCTTCTCTTTTCTTTTTCCATCTCTCTTTCTCCCTCTCCATACCTCCCTCTCTTTGTTTTCCTTAATTATTTTTTATAGTGCTTGAGATTGAGTCTAGAGCCCATTTGTGCCAGGCAAGTCTTCTCTCACAGACCTATATCACCAGCCTCTCAAGATTATTTTACAACAGTGTACACAGGAGAGCTAGTTCCAAAATATCTTGTTGCTTTTCTCACAGATGTTGATTTTTCCATGAAGCAAGATAATATCCCTGACACTCAGCCTGACATATATCTTTCTCATGAGCATCTAAAAAATACTAGAGTCAGTGGAATTTACTCCTGTGTTTCAGTAAGGAATTTATACATTCATACAAAATAGAAACTAAATAATACATTTAGTTACATTTTTTACTGTTTGTTTAGTACTCTATGTTCCTTCTTAATATTTGTTTCTTCTAATGAGTCAGTGTTCACATCCTGTATTTCCTGTTTTGAAGAAGCCCATATTTCCTCAGACACATGACTACTTGATTGTTCTGTGGGCTCAATAAATTTTGTGACTTTTAATACTTCATCCAACTTTTCATCACTATTAGATCTGTATATCCTAATACAAAACCTTACAACTGATTTTAAAGATAGAATTTCTGTTGTAAAACACAATGCTTTAAATTGGATACATTAATAATTTTAAAATACTCTTAATGTAAATCCGTCTCATTTTGAGCTCCCTTAGTGCTGTAGGATTAATAAGGGAATAGGGGCAGGAGAGATAGCTCAGCAGTTAAGCAACATTGACCACTTTCCAGAGGACCTATGTGCAATTCCCAGCATCCACATGGCTGTTCAAACCTCTGCAACTCTAGTTTCAGTGATCTAACCTCTCTTCTCACCTCTACAGGCACGAGGCACAAATATGGTGCTCAGAAATATAGTAAGTCAAACATTCACAAACATAATTTCTAAAAATAATGAATCAATAACAGAAAATATCAAGCCATTGAAAAAGTATTGGTGATCATTTTACATATAGCATTAGCCTTTAGAGTTACTCAGTCAGCGTGGCGCTGATGAGACCCTTGTGTGATATTTTTTAATGGTAAGAATAGGCCTAATGTTTAAATAAAATATAAATAACATTTTAAATTCTAAATTCTTTATGAATTTAAAATGGATTTAAGCAATGCTCTACACATGCAGATAGTTTGAAATAATTATTTAATAGCAATAAACCTACTTTAGTTAAATTGTCATCAGCTAATCTAATTTTCTGTGTTTAATTCATGAGTTGTCATCATGAATTATAAGTGACTTCTTTTGTCAGATGCTAATGTAATTTCAGCCATATATAGCTGAGCCTCAAATAATTCAAACAAGTTGAATTTCCAAACTATGTATAATCTTTACTGTTAAAATGACTTCATTTCCATCTCTAAGATTGCCACTCCTGTACTATCTCACAATTACATTTTGATATTAATCCATTTTATGAGAAAACAAGGAACTATGACTTTGAAAAAGTTAATTATTTGTTAAAATATTTTATTCCACATAATTATTTATGAATTATTTATGTATTTGTTTATTTGTATTGAGTGTTTGTATTCATGTCTGTGTGTGCCGTGTGCCCCAGTGTACACATAGTAGACAGAGAACAACCTGAAGGAGTTGATTCTTCTCTTTAGCTAAGTGGATCAGGACATCAAACACAGGTTGTCAGTATTGGTGGCATGCACTATAGCTCACTAACCCATCTCATATCCTAAATTTTTCTTTCAAAGAAGTATAATTTGATAGACATGTAGTAGAAGTAAACACAAGTTTTGTGATGGTAAAAACTGACATATTCATTCTTTAATTCAATAATGTTTTCAGCTAATATCTGTGTTGTGTTTTCTATGGCTGCCATTATATTAAGTATAAGAAGAAACAAGTTTGGAAGTAAAGTAGTCCCAAACACCAAAAATAAAGGCCTCTCTAAATCAACATGATCAAAGCTCAGATAAACCACAAAGACTAAGGTAGAATGCACAGGGCCTGCATGGTTATGGACCAACAGGGACCACAAACCTACAAGGAGAAGTGGACACGTGACCGCATCAGAATGCAGACGCCATCTCCAATTCATAACTGTTTGCAAATGATCATCTACTTTTCTCCAGGGAGTCTCACTGGGGCCAGCAGTAGATGGTCAAAAGAAAAAGAACTCAATGGCATCTTTTGAGGATCCTTGTCTTATAATGTCAGGACTCTTCTTTTTTTTTAACTATATCTTTTTTTTTTTTACTTTTTATGTGTCTATTATTCGTATCTTTTTCTTCTCTCCTATTGTCATACAGTTCCTCAGGTGATTTGATAGAAAATGGCCCACAAATGGAGTGACACTAATTGGAGGTGTGGTTTTGTTGAAGTAAGTGAGGTATTGTTGGAGGAAATACATCACTGTAGAGGTAGGCTTTGAGTTTCTCCTATGCTCAAGCTACTCCCAGTGTCACAGATGACTTCCTTTTGCCTTCTGCCTGCATGCCACCATGCTTCCCACCATGATGACAATGAACTGAAACTCTGAACAGTAAGCTGACATGTCAATTAAATGTTTTTGTTTATAAGAGTTGCTATGACCATAGTGTCTCTTCATACCAATAGAAAACATAAGACAGTTCCCTTGTATGAACATAACAACTTCCAGTTAATTGTTTTCAATGGGATTCCTGAATGTGTAAACAAGTGTGTCTCTGTTTCTCATGCCTGTTCTTGGGCAATTCTCTTTCTATTTATTTTGTACAATTCCATGTGTTAGCTTTTTGTTTTATCTTATATATTATAGTATATTATATTAACTTATAAAAGCCGATGTGTTTCCTAAAGAGAGACAGAAAGTGGTAGATCTGGAAGGGAGGGTGGGGAAAAGGAGCTGGAAGGAGTAGATGGAGAGAAAACTATAATCAGGATGTATTATGTGAGAAAAAAATCTATTTTATATAAAACAAAAAATGTTATTCCTATGACAATTGCTGTCATGGAATTATTGAGAAACAATATTAAGTAAAATTTATAAATTAATATGGTAAATTAAATAATTAAATCTGTAAATAGAACATTGTAAAGAATGTGTGACAACCTGCATAAAAATATAACTCAGTCACTTTCCTGTATATGTATTAATTTATGCTTTTTTATTTTATCGTTCATTATATATGAGTACTATCACCATTAGCCAGTGGAAATGAAGCTTGTGGGTTGGCATCAACTTAATATAATGTTGAAAAACATAAGATAGGATCTAGGGCTCTTTTGTAGGGAAGAGTGATGGGAAATGGGGTATAAAATCTTATTTTATTTCATACGATCACTTGCATCAGTATATGGCAGGCACAAAATAAAAACAAGAAATTTCACATCAGCATGAGTAAGAAATGACAGACCTCAGAGCAACTAGTAAGCTCAAGATAGACTTAAGAAACAGAATGGTACACATGGTACCTTCTGCATACAGTCTGTTAGAAAAACCTTGTAGAGTGGTGTATTTTGACTTGGTATCTACTGAAATCGATATACATTACCTCTCACACTATCTATCATCTATTTCTGGTTTCATTTTTCTAAATTATACCTTTTAATTTGCACGCAAGATAATTCATCTAACTTGTAATAAACATATAAATATAAGTATGAATCATGTTTTCCTTTCTGGCTTTAAACAGAATAATCCTCTGGCTCCTGGGAAGTATCAAAATCTGTACTCCTAAAGGGATGGAGTCTTAAGAGATCTTTCTGGGATATGGCTTCCCAAAAACACACCTGAATTTACATGGCATTTAAAACTACTTTGTTGAAATTTCTGTTATTCATGCAGGAATCTATTTTATAGTAAGATACAAGAAAATACACTGGAATCGCTAATGTGTAACAACCAGGAATATATTGTCTTTTTTAAATATGAGAGTTTTGTGAAAATGAAAATGCATTTGTACGTTAACATCTGTTGTGAATTATGTATATCCACACTGTCATGATCCTGCACACAGAGAGCACATGATAAATGTCTTTGTTCCACACTGAGGAGGCATGTCTGAGTCCGTTCCCCTCCAACTTGGCAAGGGTCTTTTTTTCTTTCTTGACTTCCCACATTAGCTATTTTTAATTCATTACTTTGGAACACTATGATCATAAGTAATGTGGAACACATTCTATACCTTAAGCACTTGCCATAAAAATCATAGGCAGAGAGTACATTTCTAAAACAGTCTCTCCAGTGGGTCTATGCCAAATATGACCCAACTGTTCAGGAATTGCTCACAGAAAAGTGTGCCTTTAGTTTCTTATTTCTTAAAATCTCATTTTCAGTATTTTCTTTTAGTCACTGATAATATATAAATAAAAATGTGTGTAATTCCTTTTATTAAAGTAATATTTTTCTGGAAGGTGTTTAAAATTTGAATTTGTATTAGTGTATACTGATATAAGAAGGTTTGGTTATAAGGACACTCAGAAGCAAATGTTTCAGAGTGGTAAATTATAATGTCTGACCTTGGTTTTTCCCAAAACCTTGTTATTAAATAATGTATCTCATCAAATCTGGAATAATAAATAATATGGAAATCATTAATCTCATCTGTTTTTACAAGCATAGAAATCTATATCATTTAGTTGTGTATGTTATGATGTACACAGATATGGCAAAACATTCAAAACATGAATTAAAGAGCATCTAGAGGACATTATTAACTGAAAATGTTTTAAACCTCCAAACTTTCTTCATGGAAAGTTAGATAATCTTTGGATCTGTAATCAATTAAATAGAGAATTTAAGCTTTAAACTGGCATTTGTAGTTTTCTTTATAAAGCCAGACAATTATTGGATTTATTTGTTCAATTTTTGTTGATTGGAAGTATGGTGTTTGCTGCTGGCCCTGCAAAATTATGCAACTTTGTGAGTCAATAAAGAATTTTAACTAAGAATGAGGCTTAGGAAGGCTTTGCATAGGAAGATGGATGCAGTTGTACTGATTCTTTTAAAACATCTCTGAAGAATCTTGTAAACAAAAGGGGGTGATAACAAACAGCATAGTAAAAGCTGGTGCAAATACCCAGAGATAGTTTATTGGTTCTGTTTTAAAAGAAAAAACAAAAATATCTGCAAAGTGTGAACAGGGTGTGAGATGACAAGTAGTTGTCTTAGTAGATGGAGGTGCTAAGTGCTGGGGCTCTTATCCTGTCACCACATAAGCCATAGGCACAGGATAAAAAGACTTACAAATGTGCATGTCATATGTGATCAATAATTTTACAAATGAAGGATGGATTTTGCAAAGTTTGCACGATTAGAACATTTCCTTGTGCCTTCAAATTAATCTAGTCTTCCTTTGTCCAAGACACCGATTACATCCCCTCTAAAAGATTTACTACCATGCACCCAACATGAAGAGAGCTATAAAATATGCCCTAAAATACCCTCTTAATAAGGGATTGAGTGTTTCCAACTTAGTGTTTTCCTTAATGAGTACATTTAGTTTTCAACATTTGTTTTCACTGACCTGACTTTATGTCATTTTTTTCATAGAGCTTTGAGAACAATTACAAAGTTTACCTGCTGTTTCATCAAGGAGAGCTTTGGATGACACAATATATTTTTAATAATTTTTCATTACTTGCCAAATATGTTTCTCAGTTTTAATTTTCATGTCCTAGAGTACAGTAGTGACTTTTTGTAATCTTATTCTATTTTAGATACTTTAAGGAATTTCTTTGAGATTTGGCTGAGTTAGAAATATAAAAATTTATGAATATTATAGGCATAACATTTAAAATATCAGTTTATATCAAAATATTTTAACAATATAGATTGCCCTTTTTTTCTCTATTCCAAGAGAAGTAAGTTTCAATATAGGATACAATGCACTTAGTCACTGCAGAAAGTGAGAAAGTATGAAGCAAAGCATTCATTTGTGTATAATGCTGGACTCAGGATTCTCTGGCAGGGAATCTGCTCTGCTTTTGTCCAGGACCCTAGCTGCCTCAGCCTTCCCTTCCCTAGCTTTCACCACCACTCCAGGGAATGAAGTAAATGATATGTACAACTGTGATAGCCATCATCCCCTCATGGTAGAAAACAACCTGTCATCAAGAAGGGAGCCACTTAGCAATGAAGCTAGGGCTCTAAGGCATCATGAACAATTCCTGTTCATAAATCTTTGATTCATATGAACTTGTTTAGATCGTTTCAGTTTTTTTTTTAAATTGAGTTCCCTGTTGCTTTTTTTTTATTTTATTTTACGAGACAGGGTTTCTCTGTATTATTTTGGAGGCTGTCGGTCCAGCCTGGCCTCGAACTCACAGAGATCCGCCTGCCTCTGCCTCCCGAGTGCTGGGATTAAAGGCATGTGCCACCACCACCTGTCTCCTGTTGCTTTTAAGGGGCAGTGATTGCAATGGAACTATATAATTGACATGGATTGAGACATGCTAAGTTTTTTAAAAATCCGAATGTATTTACATCATTTATTGCCATATTTTATCATAAAAGCAAAGTGAAAGGTGAGTCAAGAAGCCCAGGTTTTAATTCCATGTGTAACATCTTCAACACTGACAATGTAATAGATTCTTTGTTGTTGTTGTTGCAGAGACAAGTACATAAGGGAAACAAAGGAAGAGTCACTCTTGGTTTGTGGTTTCAAAACTTTCAGGCCAAAGTTGGCAAATGTGGGTATTTCTAGTCTGTGGTGAAGCAGAAGGCCATGGTAATAGAGGAGAGTGGCTTACCTCCCTGCTGCAGGAAGCAAAGAGAAAGAAGAGTAAGGATGCTGCCTACTTAATCCAGCTGGGTTTCACCTGCTCATTCCTCCACTGTTCCATTACATCATCAGATCATGAGTCCATCAAGGAATCAATCCATCTGTTGGGTCAAAGCCTTCAGAATCCAATGACTCTCCAAGAACTCAGCAGCAACCACATGAGCCTATTATAGTTTAAAACTTTTTTAAAAACAAAGTACAGAATTTTATTATTACACTGTGTGTATGTGAGGGTTTGTAAGGTGCTTGTGTGTGGTGTGTGAAAGTGTATGTGAATGTGTACATGTCAGTGTTGTGTGTAGGGATGCATAAGTGTGTTTGTGATGTGTATGTACTGAGTCTCAGTGTATGTACATATTTACTTATATATGTCTGTGTGTGTGTGTGGTGTATGTGTGTGTGCTTCTTTTTTTTTTTTTTTTTTTTTTTTTTTTTGGTTCTATGAGACAGGGTTTCTCTGTATTGTTTTGGAGGCTGTCGGTCCAGCCTGGCCTCGAACTCACAGAGATGCGCCTGTCTCTGCCTCCCGAGTGCTGGTATTAAAGGTGTGCATCACCACCGCCCGGCATGTGTGTGTGCTTCTATGTATGCGTGTTGTGCACATGTTCCGCTACATATCACAAGATATCCTCCAAGATTTGCTTTTGTCTTTCCGCTGTGTTTTCTGAGAACACACTCAGGTACCAGAGCTTGAGTGGAAAATGTTTCTACCTGCTAAATCATGTCACTGGACCTGGATTTTCCGGTTGTACATAAATAAATACCTGGAGAAACATGCAATAAATACATATGGAAAACACTAAAATTAAGTTCACTTCCTATTAAAAGAACTAGAACTGTGAAAATTATGGTTCAGAGAAAATTTTCATGGCTTCTATTTTTTATTTGTTTTT
Source organism: Mesocricetus auratus (assembly GCF_017639785.1). Classification (NCBI taxonomy): domain Eukaryota; kingdom Metazoa; phylum Chordata; class Mammalia; order Rodentia; family Cricetidae; genus Mesocricetus; species Mesocricetus auratus. The sequence continues at coordinate 60,568,313 of NW_024429194.1, forward strand.
AATGATAAATAATTATTTATCTGCTAATCTGGGATAAAATATAAGTCTTGTAATGTCTTTATCAGCAAGGCAAAGAAGAACATCTGGAATGATCAGTGCAGATGGCCAGCTGATAGAGGAGCCAATCCACAACTGGAAAATACTTTTCATCAACTCAGAAGATTGTCTTTGTATTCTCAAGACAGTTATGTGAAGACAATGCCAGTTGTTCATTCCTTTCTGACAGTGTGTGACACAGAGCAGCTTATCTCTAGAGAACAGAGCAGCTTTTCTTTATGGAGCATTGTTCTGCAATTACAGAATTGTTACTTTCATCTTGGAGGCCAAATCTCCTGTAACTGTAGTCTAGTGTAATGAACTTGAAAGTGAGGGGCCTGTGTTGGCTGGTTAGTACTATTATATGAATATATGTATGTTAGTCATCATCATAGCAACCTTAATCTTAGTATAGTTGAAGCCTACATGAACACTATCAGCTTTGATTGCTCAAAACTTGGAAAAAATTTCAAGGTTTAAAGTGCTTGTAAATTGGTAAACTGTAGAAAACTGGTACTGTACAATGGTTCTACAGAGATGCTTTGGTACAGGTGGCAGGACATGAACTCTGCTTAATCCCTTTGCATCTGACACATCTTTATTTTGTCTACATTTCTCATAACAGAGTAATTGGGTGTCAGTTCTCAGGTTAGTAGTTTTATTATTGACAATTGGTTCTTTTGCTATTAATCTTTTACTTCTCATTATCTCTAATGATCCAATTCCCAAAGCACTTAGCCTTTTGTGCTTATGTCCTTCCTTATATTTTCAATGATTCTTCTAGTTGAGTCCACGTGTTATCAATTCTTTTTTTTTTTTACTGTTTGCTATTACTGTTTCTTTTGTAATTATAAGACACACTTTGACACATCTAAATATACTTCCATGTCTAAGATTGTTTTGTCATATATTTTGGGGTTTTGTGTCTTTTGCCTGTTTTCTGGGAGGATTTCCTTCTGTATATATGTTTCTCTTATTAGAAGATAAATAAAACTCTGTTTGGCCAGTAGAGGCAGGAAGATAGGTGGGACTACGAGGCAAGGAGAATTCTGGGAATGGTAGGCAGAGAGGAACCACAAGCAAACATCATGTAGCTAAGGAAGGTATAGCAGGTCAATACCCTTCTCTGGTAATATAAGACCACCTACAGATTAATAGAAATGGGTTAACAATTAAAACAGAACTGCCAATAAGAAGCCCTAGCCATCAGCCAACAGTTTTATAATTAATATAGTGTCTGTGTGATTATTTGGGGTTGTAAAGGGTGGAGGGACCTGGCGGGACAAGAATCTCCAGCCACACATGACTGCCTTTGATAGTTAGTATTGTTACTTTTCAAGCCTCTCTCTGCTTCTTGTATCAGTTCAACCTGTTTTTTTTATTGTTGTTTTAGCTGTTGTTTTTTGTTCATCTTTACTATTTTCATTATTTAAATGTGGTCATTATCATTGCAAAAAGTACAAATAAATCTCATACAAACTCGGTTTCATATTGTTTTTCAACTTTCTTTGGAATGATCTTAAATAGCAAATCAACTTTCTATACCATTCATTAGTAACACTTCATAAATTTTTGTTTTATATATAATAATTATAAATGTACAAAGTATATTATTGTGTGCACCTATATATACATATGTGATGGACAGAGACCTATTTCAGTTGTTTTTCTCTATGTCTCCTCAGTTTATTTTTTTGAAAGGAACCTAGAGTTTGTTGTAGTAGCTGGATAGGATGGCCAGAAAAACTCTGGTATCCTCCTGATTCAGGCCTCTGTATAACCCATGTGCTGGGGTTACAGCCACATGCCACAACATCAGGCTGTTGTGTCTGTGCTGAAGGACAGAATTCTTGCACTTTATCCACAGAGTCATATTCTTGGCTCAGGTGACAAGATTCGAATTTTTATCATTTTTTGTCATAATTTCCTTGTGCATTCCGAGTTTTCACAGACCAGGAAGAAACTCATATTTTCAGTTCAAATAGCCACAAAGGTACCAGAATTCTTATTAATCATGATTGACAAAAAGAATATGTCCCTAGGTAGCAAACTTTCTTTGTTCAGTAAAATACCATGTTAAGCCTTTGGGTAACTGGATACTATGTTATGGGGTCATTCTTCTATATTCTTCAACTGTTCCTTTTATAGAATTATAAATAGGTACACTTAGCTACATGACTATAGTACCTCCCTTATAAAACTTCAAGAATGCTTATTGATTTTTTATCATGAGTTTATAAATCAATTTAGCCAGATTTCAGAAAACATAAGATATCTCAGGCACTTATGGAGTTCACTTTGGTCATTTGAGTTCCCAACACCCATGAAGAATAAAACCCTTTGTTTTATGGTGACTCAGATAAGAGTCTTAATCAGTACACATGGACACAGCAAGACCAACCAGTACTAAATTATCACTGATTCCAAGCTCCATAATGGACAAGTTATATCTTGGTTTTTTTGTTTTGTTTTGTTTTGTTTTTGATTGCATGACACTTTAAAGTTATTATGGAGTTATTATAGTTTAAATAACTGACTTATCCATGAGCAGAACATGGGGAACAGAGATTGCCCAGAATCAATAGAAGAATGGTTTAAGTCTCTGTTCAAGAAATAAATAGAAATGTGAATGAAAGAAAAGAGTAAAAGAGAAAGAAATGAAGACAGTGAATGAAATAAAGAAAAAAGGAAAAATGATTATTATAGGATAAAGAAGAAACCTGAAAATAATCTTTTGAAAAATTTCTGGTTCAGTATTGTTGAAAAGATTTGAAAGAGTCTATGGAATATCCACGAAAACTCAACATTTTGACAATCCTTATTTGATTGCCTAAACTATATTTGTGAATTTTCCTATGCATATTCAAATATCTTATGAGTAAAGGTATATGCCAGTCTGTTCCATGCAATGGAGACCTGAGGCACATAGAAGAGTATTTGTTTGCCACCATCGTATTGTATTACATTTTTTTCTTTTTCCAGATTGTGATAAAAAAAGACAGATTGTGAATTTATTTGAATACCAAAGTGACATAATTTTGGTTTTTTGCAACTCTGATCTCTTTGTCATATTTAGAGTTGTTTATATTAATAGAGTTCTTCCTATTGAAGAAAGTCAGCCTTTATCAAAATTACATTTAACTAAGTTAATGGTTTCTTGCACTTAACTGAATTATATTCTGGTAGCATAATAACTTTTCTTAAAAGTTAGCTGTTAACTTTTAAAAGAAAAAAAGTAGATCTCTTAGTGATTTTAGCGTAGCTAAATTATCTTTTACAAATGCTTAATTCAATAAGAAGATGTTGGGACCTATTTTGAAATATTTGGTCATATCTAACTACCCAACTTGTGACTCTAACATAGTGTACATGGATTTTAAAGTCTCATTCCAATATTTGGGTCCATTTAAATTGTAGATATGATATCCAAATAATAAATAATAAAATATAATCCTATATATTATTGTCAAAGTAAATAATGCAAATAAAGTAAATTAATACATATTTCAGACATAGATATGTCTTTACAATACAAATAAAATAAGCATATCACAAGTTACTCTGCCTGTGGCTAAAAAGATTTCAAAAGTAGGATCAGAAAATTAACTCAGTATATAAAGGTGCTTGCTACCCAGTCTGATTGTCTGGTTTTGACTCTAGAACCCACATCATACAATGAAAGGGTTTATTTCTGAATGATTTCCTCTGACCTCAACATGTGTGCCATAACACATGTGTGTTGAATACACACAAACACACACACATACACACACACACACATACACCAAAAAACTACATAAATTTAAAAAAATTCAGAAGTATATTTCAAAAGACTTGAATCCCATTAAGATGAATTAAAGAATTTGAAAATAAAAGTTGTTCTTTCATGTTGATCTCTCAATTGTTCTCTCTCAATTTCATGTTGTGTTGTTGGAATTTCCAAAGGAATTGCTGGATAGAAGACTATTATTTTCTTCAAATAGCACATTACTAAACTCAGTCTTCAGCAGGCAACCATTGTTCAATTTAGACTTTATAAGTTGTAAAATCAGATTTGAATTGTCATTATTATGTAGAATGATATTTAGCACTTTTTCTTTCAATGGGACTTCTATCCTTTTATCTTCCTCCTCAAATAACGGGCTGCATGCTGTTAAGGTCAGTTGCATTCTATTTTGTGTCCCTGGCAAGGAGCCCTGATTTCAAACTCATAAAAGGAGACAGAGATCTTTTCATTACTGACTGTAAGAGAATTTGGAAAATATTTTACAAAATTAACAACTATATTATAAAGACAAAAACTTCATTGACTATATTCATAGGAACAAAAGAATACTTTATAATTAGGAATATTAAGAATGCAAGTTTAAAAGGTCACCTTGAGAATCATGTAATCTCTTGCTGCTTGTAGTGATTCTCATGAATTCGTGTCAATCATCCAAAGAAAGTATATGTCAAGAATTATTATAATTTTCAGAAAGTCATTAAAACTTTTAATTTTTATTAGCAATTAGAGGAGGACACTAAAGAGCAAAATTTTAAAAAAATAAATAGCATACATTTAGCTATTTAGCTAAATGTATGCTATTTAGCTGATGACCTAATAAACAATTCACACCAATAATTTCAAAACTAACATTTACTGAGACCTACCCATATTACAGATAACGTGTAAAATATTTGCGTGTCTGATCATCTTTAATCTAATTGAAATAACAAGTTTGGTGCTCCTATGTGGGCACTTAGCATTGAATAAATTGATTATATGTTTAATTTTAATAAATGGTGAATTAAGATTTATTGTACCTGGTCTGTCTGTAGCACCCAGACTATGAACTATGCTGTCTCTGTATGATGTGTCTCTGCCCTGAGTCTCCTGTGTAGTAAGGCAGAAATTTTCAGGGAGCTCAAGTTTGTTGAAGTGGACAAAATGCCGATTCCAAAACTATTCAGATTGTTATCTTTGGTTACTTATCTCCTTAACTGTTAATTTCAAAACTCAGTTATGTAGAAATTGTTCTCAAACACAACACATATAAATGATGAAGTGGAAAAGCTCACCACCAAACTATTTTCACCATAGTTTTATCTGTTGCATCCACCATGGATCTGGCAAACTAACATTGTCCTTTGTAAGTTAGCTAACACCATATAAATTTCAGAAAGGTAAAATGTCAGAACATGATCCAAGGATGGACTGGTATGAGGAGAATTCTGTGCTTGTGAGAATATTCCAAGAAAACAAAACAAGAGTCTTGTGACCAAAGTTTCTACAAAACACAGAATTGTTCTTGGAATGTTCTCTCATGTCCTTCACAGGTGTAGTGAATAATATCAAATTTATTTCAGATTTGTAGGAGGAGACTTAGGACTCTTCATTAGCCATGTGGCTCGCTAGAGTTGCATATGGATGTGGTAATGATAGGGCTGTTCACCATGCCACTAACCATACCTACTTTGGGCATAACTAGAGTCAAATACAGATGTGATAATGAAAGGGTGGTGAACTACGTCACTAGCTAGGCCCACTTTTGGGCATGGCTAGAGGCATGTACAGAGGTTCTTATAAAAGATTGCAGCAGAGCTGCCTATCTCTCTTTTTGGCTTCTGGTTCAGTGATGGAAAGCTACTTGACTTATCTTGGTTGCCCAATTTCTCTTGTAAGTAATTTCTACAATAAACAGTTACCTATACCCTCAACAAGTGTGCCTTTATCGTTACAGCTACATATGGCTGTCAGAAGTGGGACTGAATTTCCACGTAGAATAACAAAAGCGTAAAAGGAATTTTGGAAACAAAAGAATGGAGAGAGGCACAACTTCTTGGTAGCAGCATTTATCTCAGGTGGGTACTGTTTTGCTAGAGACAAGCAGAGACTCATGTGGCTCACTTAAGGGAGTCTTCCTGACTCAGCATAAGCAAACAAAACAAAACTAAACTAAAAAAACAGCAAGGTTTTTTTTAAGAGGCTCTGCTAACAGTTGAATGGTGTGCACAAGCATCTGGCAGTGGCAGTGACCACATCACCAAGCCTGAACCATCCAGGCTGCTGGATGCCAGCATAGACTGATGTGATGAGCTGGAGTCAAACTTACGCCAGGAATGTTGGAAAGCCAGTGGCTGTTTCCACTTTAATTTTAGCAATGTTCTTTAGCCTATATAAGACACATGGCCAGAAAAACAAAGTTTTACATTAAAGTCAGATTCAGATGAAGAAAAATATAGGTAGACTTGGGACAGTAAAAGAAACAAGATGTTGAAAAAAATAAAAATAAAGTAGCTGGGTGTGGTGGCACACACCTTTAATCCCAGCACTGGGAAGGAAAACATAAACAGAGTAGCTGGGTGTAGTGGCACACACCTTTAATCCCAGCACTCCAGAGGCAAAGGCAGATAGATTTCCAAAGAGATACCCTGTCTCAGAGAAAAAAATAAATAGAAGTAAAAGAAGTAAAAAAGATGGAAAATACAGAGTCTAGATACTGTATGTTATTGTGTTTTTTAGTTTTTTGATTTCTAAAGAAGGAAAAACTGCTAAAGTATACTTGATTATAAATGCTATTGAATTAATCCAACTTATATATTTTAAAAATGCTTTGACCTCTAACTTTAAATATAAGGACCAGTTACTTAGGAAAAGAGTTTTTGTTTATGTTTCCACAGAAAATGGAAAGCTGTGGATTCCTTCCAGGCTTCTGTGGTTTGATGAACCAAGACCCCCAGAAGCAGTGGCCCAAGTGATTCAACATCTAAAACAGCTAAGATGATGCAACCTTACAAAAACATTGACTTAGCCAGGTTTCTGAGTTTTGTCATGATCACCATGGTATGGACAGCACCCCCTATCAGCAGGAAGCAATTTGGAAACAGCAGCGTCCAAATTCCCATATTGTTTATAAATCTTTGTTTTCATTTGAATGGGGTTGCTTATAATGGGTTAATGATCACAACCAATCTCTTTTTAGAGGTAAAAGGGGAACTATGGTACGGAAATGAATACTTTGTATTGGTATGGTTTCTCAGTTATTGATACAAATTCAAAGTCAATTTTGTGATGTGTATATTCCTCCTCTTTATTAAGTATTGTGCTTATACTTATCTTTTAAAACATAACGCATAATTAAATACAGATTGTAGATAGTTACTTATTATAATCAGAACTTATAGTTAGGTATGTTAGGTTTTCTAGATATAGAGATATATTTGAGATAGACAGTCTTCAAACCTTTCACAGACCTTCAGAAGATGGCATTTAAAATGGTTTAGGGTTTTTCTTGACAATGAGAAATGTCTGCTCCTGGCAGCACCAATTGCATCTGAGAGGAAGATGGGCATCAAAGAAGCTCGTTAGGGAGTTTGTTTTCAACATGGCAAGAAATGCTCTTGCCTAGACTGATTGACTGTTGCAGTATAAACTGGACATACAGGACCTACAGGAAAGTGACTGCTGAACTCAGTCCTTCAGGGTTCCACCATCATGGAAGAGTCTACCAGACTTTCTGCAGGACACAGAAAAATTACTGACAGACTGCCAATGCAGATGGACAGTTTGAAATTTCCTGCTTTGCTGAGAAGACTTCCAGACACACTGTGGCCTGTGGGCTGAAGATGGATGCCCCAACGTTACAGAGGAACTTCAGGTGACTCTCCAGGTAGTGAGATGTCTCTGTCAATTCTAGTGTTTATATGTTATCCTTCTGTGGTCTTTGATGGAATTGAAGACAGCTAGTTATAATTATAGTTTTCCTTAGTTATGATAAAAGATAAGCTACATATAAGACTTTAGACTCATAAATATAGGATAGATGATATTTTCTTTAAATCTTACTAAATGTTAATGGACAAAATATTATAACGAGGTTCTTATTTGATAACTGTTCTGTTATATATAATTTGACTGTTAAAGTTAAAACCTTTCTTTTTATTTAGACGTAAAAGAGGAGATGATGGGAGATGTAATTATGTAAATCTGTCTCTTATTGGTTGTTGAATAAAGCATTATTGGCCAATAGGGAAGCAAGATAGGTGGGACTAGGAGTCAAGGAGGATTCTGGGAAAGAGAGGCAGAGGCAGACACAATGTAGTCACCATAGTAGTAAGAGGTCCAGGCCCTTTCTCCGGTAAGAGAAATACTTAGATTAACAATTATGGGTTAAATACTTAAGTCAGAGATAGCCAATAAGAAACCAAGCAAATGGCCAACAGCTTCATAAATAATATAGTGTCCTGTGAGTTATTTAGGGTTTCAGACAATGTGGCAGGGCCCAGGCAGATAGTGGGGAAGGCTACACTCTACATATGGTATGCCCTTCTAGCATGCCACATGGCTAATGGCAAAGTCCTAAGTCTCCTCCTACAATGATTATTCTCTACAACTGGCCATTGTTATTTGTTTATGTGCCTGTATGGAAAAACATGTTTTTGTCACATACATCTTGTCTATCACATGCAGCTTATTCTGTGATTGTACAATTTACTCTGTGCCTCTTGTTAACCCCCAGAGTATGAATTGCCAGATGCTCTAAATACAGTTGGCTATTGCATGAGACTTCAGTTCACCACATTTATCAATTCCATTCACCTAGGTCCCACTGCCTTTAGAGCAGTAAACAAGTGGCCACACAAATTAGGGATGTGAAGCCCACTATGAGCTAAGAGAGGGGGGAAATGAGAGAATACTGGAGAAGAAACCAGGGAAGACTACGTCCACTTTGGGAATCATTTCTTAAAGAAAAAAGGAACACAAGTATCAAGCTGCAACTAGACTGCTTGCAAGTTGATTAAGATTATAATCCTGGTTTCTAGAAGAAGGACCTGTAGTTTAAGAAGTATTAGACAGAGTCTGAAGAATATTGAAAAGACATATAAATCTTTTGGGTCACTTGGGCATTGACTTGAACTGTTATTAGGAGATAAGGAGGATATCAATCATTAGGAAGAGATGACTAATTCCTTGAATGAATATAAATTGGATTATCAAACCTTAAAACTGTTGAAAGATGTTTTAGAAAAATGAAATTTTACCTGTGCTGGCAAAATTAAAAGTAAAAACAGTACCACCAATATCTCTGCCAGTGACAACTCCCTCAGTTCCCTTACATGAGCCTCATTTAGATAAGTATCCTCCATCACCTGAAAATGACTCTCAAGCATGGGGTGAGGAATTTGACAGCTAATCTAATCTTGAAAGTTGTCCACTTCCAGATGAGTATTTAGGAGAGCCTATGAAAATGTGAATTTTACAACATAGGCAAATTATGGCACAACAGGGAAATGAAATTCAATCTGTTCCCAGACTCATGTCAGCAAAATCACGATGTTTAATAAGGATTAGGAATGGATATGACAAAAAATTTTAGAAAGGCCTATGTTTCCTATAGATCTACTGCTCCATATTGTTATGACTACCTTTTTTGGTTGGAGCAGTAGTGCACAATGGCTACCATATAATTTTAATATAATTGCTAAAATGGTTCTTAACCCTTCACAGTTTCATCAATGGCAAATGTGGCTTGCAGATGGGGCCCATGAAAATTTTTGACAACTAAGACTAAGGGGTAATCCTGGAAATGTCATATATGAAATGCTGACAGGGACATCATTGAATAATATACCTCCTGCAGCCCTCCCACATGTTAGGGACAGAGCTTTAGTCTATTGTATGAAACTTGATAGAGGATCTAGCTTTGAGTGTAGTTATATAAAAATTATGCAAGGACCTCCTGAGTCTTATGCTGATTTCATAGGGAGACCAAAGACACTATTGAGAAATAAGGAAAAGGGGAACAGAATCAAGAGTTATTATTAAAACAGCTGGTTTTTGATAATGCCAGTGACGGTTGCCAAGGAATAATTAGACCTCAGGAGGAGTTAGGAAATATTATGGCCTTTCTGAAGTTATGTAGAAATGTGGGAATCTATAAACACAGAGCAAAATTAGCTGCTTTAGAAGTAAGTCCATGATTTTTAAAGACATGTCAGCACAATGTTTCAATTGCTTCTGACCTAGTCACTCAAAGAAACAATGTAAATTTCCTTTACAACAAATGGATGCTCATAATCCTTACAGAACAAGCTCCTGGTTTATGAGCTAAATGCCAGAAAAGGAAACACTGGGCTAATGCCAATCTAAATTTGATAAGGACACCAACACACCAGTAACAATAACTACACCAGTCAACAACAGAAAAATGGTTTAAGGATCCCTGTTAGTCACTGCAAAATTAGAGGATTGAAAGACAAAACTAATAACATTTGTACCAGCTTCACATTATAACCAACTGGTTCTTTTGTTACAAGCTGCTTCTCAAGAAAATGCTGCTATTGATATTCTTTGACCTAAGGATAGTGCCATTTCCCATCTCTGGTGTCCTTTTAAGTTGCACAAAGAATATAAGAGACCTATATTCCCTGGAACAGCTGGACTTTTGTTGGGTCACAGTAAGTTGTCCATGAAGGGAATCATAGTTCATACAGGAGTCATTGATGAAGACTACACAAGGGAAACTGAGGTCATTACTACATTGACCACTAGTTGGCAATTTAAAGAAAAAAATTCTTGGCTATGAATGTTGTCTTATGTAGCCCTTCACACGAAATTGTGCTTCAGGAAGAAGGATTTGGTAGTAAAGACAAAACTGTAGTTTCAAATATCTAATTGATGGAAAATGATAAATCAATATTGGATTTAAAAAAAAGAAAAATTTGTAGAGGATTGATTGATTCTGGAGTTGACATCTCTATTAGAACTATAGAAGAATGGACAACCTCATGGCCTGGTAGTAAATTCAAATCTGATATTATTGGGAATTATGAGCTCTAAGAAGATTAGATAAAGTACTACAAAGTTACACTGCATAGATCAAAAAGGCATAATGACAATCCGACAGTCTCATGTTACTCATATTTGGATTCTTTGGTGCAGAGACTTTCTAAAACAAACTAATACAGAGATCCATACTCCCACATCTGGTGCTATCTATTCTTCACAAGCACACTGACTTACATAAAAGATGGAATATCAAAACAGAAAAGGACTAGAAAAAGAGTTGCAAGCGATTATTGAACCTATGTTCCCATAAGGATAAAATGATAAATATGGATTGGGTTACTAAAAAGTGCCCTTGAAAAAAATACATCAATGGCCCATTTTTAATGCAAAGTTACAGGTTCTTTACCAGTCTGAGAGCAGCTGGAAAAGGGGAACACGCAAAATTCCTCTTTTTCTTCCCGGAATCCTCCTGTTTTTGTAATTTAAAAAAAATCTGGTAAATGGTGATTGTTGATTGACTTACAGAATGTTAATGCCACCATGTGGCCAATGGACACTTTACAGTCTGGTTTACCTGCGCACACAATTATTCTTAAAGATTGTCCTTAAATTATTTTGGATGTAAAAGAATGCTCTGTACTATACATATTCATCTTGATGATAAGGCACATTTCACCATTTTTGTTCCATAACTCAATTGTGAAGAACTTCAGTTCTGACTCCAATATGTTGTACTACCTCAATACTACATAGATGGAAAAGGATTTAGAGCCTGTGAAGCAGGCCTTCCCTCAGGTTTATATTATTCTTTATATGAATGATATCCTGATAGCCACATCCAAAGAGTAAGAGCTACAATCCATATATGACATGACTCATGATATCCTACATAAGCTACATTGCACCTGAAAAGGGTACAAAGATCAGATACTGTGGGATATATGGAAAAACTAATTATAAGAAAAACTGTTAAAGCCCCAAGTATGTTGATTTGACAAGACAGTTTAAAAACACTTAACAACTTTAAGAAATTATTAGGGAATATTAACTGGCTATGTTCTACTTTAGAAACACTAATCATGCACTAAACAATCTATATAAAACTCTAGGAGAGTCAGTGTTAGATAGTCTTTGTATTATCTTGAGAGAGAAAGAAAACAAAAACTACAGCTATTTGAATCCAGATTAAAAGAGACATTTACATATCCTGTGGATCCTTCACTGCCTTTAAATTTATTTTCCCCACTAGATTGTCTTCTATAAGTATTATAGTACAAGACGATAAACATTTGGAATGGATTTATATACAATATAAGGGCCATAAAATATGGATTGCTAACCTTATTCTTCTTGCTCAATTAATCAGGGAGAACCTGATTATATGTATTTGATCCTAGCATGTTTTATTATAGTTAACTAATAAATGGCTTTTAAGAATATTGTAGAACTATATGGATTTTCAAATTTAATTTTCAGGTTATATTATAGAAAGATAGAAAATCATTACCAACTGTTAAGAAATGAAATTTTCTCATACAAACTAAATTTGTAATTACAAAAATTGTTCAAACATCTCTCATTCCTCAGGCAGATACTTGTTTTACTGATGGTTCATCTGAAGTAAATGAGGGATTCATGGCCCAGATATTCATCAATGTATTGATATTTCTTTTTTCCTCAGCTCAATAGGTGGAAATGGCTGTTTTGATTCATCTATTACAGTTATTTCATTAATCCTTAAACATTGGCTCAGATTCTATCATATGTTGTATGATTATTTCCAGAGATAGTATCATATTCATGCATACTTTTAACATCCCTTGTTTTATTACAGTAGGAAATAGACAAGCTGACACACTAATGTGTCCCATTTTTACTTCTCCTGAAGTAATTTGGCAAGGTGTATGTGTAGCTGTCATTGAAGATGGATCAGCTGAAACTTTATGATTCCCTGCCAGGTCCTTAAACTTCCCACCATCATGGATAATAATGGAGGATGAGGAGACAGATGAACTCATCAGAAAGATAGCAAACCTATAGCTAAAGGGCAAAAGGAGTTATCAATCATACCACTATAAGTGAAATCTGCCACCTGGGTCAAGTTAAGGCCCTGTGTACCAAGGGAAAAGTTATTCTCTAGCTGTTTTGACATGTGTCTCTCAGGTGAATGCCTCTGAGCATGTATATTGGCAATTTCCTCATCGTCTTTGCTTCAGTAGATTGGATGGAAACAGCTCCTGTTATTTTTAATGACTACTCTGTGTTTGTGCCTGGACCCTGAGACTGTAATAGACTCATTGATACATCTGAAGAAGAAATGCATTTATTTTATCCACTTCCCATTTGCACAGGCCATCATAACACTTGTGTTCTTTTTTTTTTTTAAGTTAGAAACAAGCTTGGTTGACTTGTCAATTCCAGCTCCCTCTCTCTCCACTCCTCCACCGCCCTCCCCACCAGGCCCACCAGTCCCTCACACAATCTGCACTCCGATACCCAGGGAGGGGGAGGCCCTCAATGGTAGATCTCCAGAGTCTGTCATTTCATCCAGGACAGGGCCCAGACCCTCCTCCAAGAGTCCAGGCCAAGAGAGAATCCCTCATTGTGGGATGGGCACTCAAAGTCTATTTGTATGCCAGGGATAAATACTACCCAAGGCCCCATAGACTAGCTAGGCCTTCTCACTGACACCCATATTCAGGGGGTCTGGGTCACTCCCAATCTTTCCACAAAGCCATTAATCTGGGGTCCAAGAGCTCCCCCTTCTTCAGATCAACGTTTCTGTGAGTAAAACTAGCCAAGTCTTAACTCCTTTGCTCATCATTTCTCCCTTTCTTTCACTGTATTCCAGGAAGTCAGTTCTGTGTTTAGCTGTGGGTGACTGCCTCTGCTTTCATCAGTCTCTGGATGAAGGTTCTGTTTTCCAGACTCTCTGGCAGTGGGATTGTATGATGGCACTCCCCTGATTCATGTCTAAAATCCATATATGAGTGAGTACATACCATGATTCTCAATTTGTGGCTGGGTTACCTCACTCAGGATGTATTATTCTATCTAGTGTGGTTCATTTGCCTGCAAATTTCAAGATTCCATTGTATTTTCCCACTGAATAATACTACATTATGTAAATGTACCACATGTTCTCTATCCACTCTTCAGTTGAGGGGCATCTAGGTTGCTTCCAGGTTCTGGATATTACAAATAATGCTGCTATGAACATAGTGGAACAGATGTCCTTGTGCATCTTTTAGGTATATGCCTAAGAGTGGAATTTCTGGGTCTTGTGGTAGACTGATTCCCATTTTCCTGAGGAATCTCCATACTGATTTACAAAGTGGCTGTATGAGTCAGCACTCCCACCAGCAGTGAAGGAGTGTTCCCCTCTCTCCACATCCTCTCCAGCATAAACTGTCTTTGGAGTTTTTGATTTTAGCCATTCTGACAGGAGTAAGATGGTATATCAGAGTTGTTTTGATTTGCATTTATCAGATGGCTAGAGATGTTGAGCACTTTTTCAAGTGTCTCTCAGCCATTTTAGACTGCTCTACTGAGAACTCTCTATTTAGTTCTGTACCCCACTTTTTCATTGGATCCTTTGGTGTTTTGGAGACTTGCTTCTTGAGTTCTTTTTAAATTTTGGAGATTAGCCCTCTGTCAGATGTGGGGTTAGTGAATATCTTTTTCCAATCTGTGGGTTGTCTTTTTGTCTTGCTGACTGTATCCTTTGCCTTACAGAAGCTTCTCAGTTTCAGGAGGTCCCATTTATTAATTGTTGATCTTAGTGTCTGTGCTATTGGTGGTATGTTCAGGAAGTGATCTCCTGTACCAATTCTTTCAAGGGTACCTCCCACTTTCTCTTCTAAGAGGTATAGTGTGGCTAGATTTATGTTGAAGTCTATGATCCATTTGTATTTAAGTTTTGTGCATGGCAATAGACATGGATCTATCTGCAGTGTTCTACATGTCAGTCTCCAGTTATGCCAGCACCATTTGTTGAAGATGCTTTCTTTTTTCCATTGTGTAATTTTAGCTTCTTTGTCAAAGATCAGGTGTTCATATGTATATGGGTTAATGTCAGGGTGTTCATTTTGATTCCATTGGTCTGTCTATTTTTGTGCCAAAACCAAGCTGTTTTCAGGACGATATCTCTGTAATAAAGCTTGAAGTCAAGGAGGGTGATGCCTTCAGATGTTTCCTTGTTGAACAGGGTTGTTTTGGCTATCCTGGGTCTCTTGTTTTTCCATATAAAGTTGTGAATTGTTCTTTCAAGGTCTGTGAAGAATTGTGCTGGAATTTTAATGGGGATTGAGTTAAATCGATATATTGCTTTCAGTAAGATTGCCATTTTTACTATGTTGATCCTACCTATCCAAGAGCATGGGAGATCTTTCCATTTCCTGGTGTCTTCTTTAATTTTTTTCTTTAAACACTCAAACTTCTTGTCATACAGGTCTTTCGCTTGGTTGGTTAGCATAACCCCAAGGTATTTTATGTTGTTTGTGGATATTGTAAAGGGTGATATTTCTCTGATTTCTTTCTTAGCCCTTTTATCATCTGTATATAGTAGGGCTACTGATTTTCTTGCGTGATCTTTTATCCTGTCACATTGCTGCAGGCATTTATCAGCTGTAAGAGTTCCCTGGTACAGTTTTTTGGGTCACTTATGTAAACTATCATATCATCTGCAAATAGTGAAAGTTTGGCCTCTTCCTTTCCAATTTGTATCCCCTTGATCTCCTTTTGTTGTCGTATTGTTCTAGCTAGAACTTCAAGTACAATATTGAAAAGATATGGAGAGAGTGGATAGCCTTGTCTTGTTCCCGATTTTAGAGGATTGCGTTGAGTTTCTGTCCATTTAGTTTGATGTCAGCTGTTGGTTTGCTGTATATAGCTTTTATTATGTTAAGGTAAGTTCCTGTTATCCTGGATCTTTCCAAGACCTTTATTATGAAGGGGTGTTAGATTTTGTCAAAGGCTTTTTCAGCATCTAGTGAGATGATCATGTGATTTTTGTTTTTCAGCTTACTAGGTGGATTACATTGATGGATTTTCATATGTTGAACCATCCCTGTATCCCTGGAATGAAGCCTACTTGATCATGGTGGATGAGTTTTCTGATGTGTTCTTGGATCCAATTTGCCAGTATTTTATTGACTAATTTTGCATCAATGTTCATGAGGGATATTGGTCTGAAGTTCTCTTTCTTAGTTGTGTCTTTGTGTGACTTGGGTATCAAGGTTATTGAAGCCTGGTAAAAAGAGTTTGGCAAAGACCCTTCTGCTTCTATTGTGTGTGGAATACTTTGAGAAGAATTGGTATAAGCCAATCTGTAGTAGACCTATTACCCCTAAGGAAATAGAAGCAGTCATCAAAAGTCTCCCAACCAAAAAAAGCCCAGGGCCATATGGCCTCAGTGCACAATTCTTCCAGAAATTCAAAGAACACTTGTGGTCTTATTAATGGTAAATATGGCTTACATCCTATATGATACCAGAACTACTAATCATATGTAACCAACAGTTTGGGACATAATTAGGATCCCTTTTCTTGGTGGCAGAGTATTACACACAATACTTTCATTTTTCAAATATTATTCATTATGTTTATAATTTTCTTGCTTATAGGATACCTATGCATTAAATGACAGTTTGATTATGTACATCTCAAATCAAAAGTACTCTGGATATCCTGCATTTGAAAAAGTGGGGAGATGTCACAACACGCTTCCAAGGATGGAGTCATGTGAGGGAAATTCTGACTGCTTGTGGGGAAACTTAAAGAAAACAAGGATGTTATGATCTCAACTTCTTCAAAAACATGAAATTGTTCTTAGAATGAGTTTTCATGCCTCTCTCAGGTGTAGAAGATAGGAATGAGTTTACTTCAGATTTTTCAGTACAGCAGGCTCTATACATACATATATACATACATACATACACATATGCTTTTATGGAAAAATACGTTTTTGCCACTTGCAGCTTGCCCTTCTGTTCGTACACTTTACCCATGTGCCTCTTAACACTCTAAGTATAAATGATCAGATTCTCTGAATAAAGTTGGCGATTGCATGAGATTTTAGTCCACTTCATTTACAGGCTCCTTTCTCCCAGGTCTCTACTTCCTCTAGAACAGTGATAGTGAAATACCACTAAGAAAATCATAAGTAAATAAATAAACTCTTTTAAATAAAATATCAAAATGTATGTTTGTAAAATCAAAAAATTAGATGGATTTAAAGTGTATGATGCATATATGCCATGCTTCTGAATCTGAGTGTGGTAGACATACAGCCTATGAGTATCTTCACATCAGAATATAATTCAGCCATACCCTTTTTTATTATTAGGTGAGTTAGTGAATATTTATTGAATGTCTTAGTGGGCTCATCCTGCATCTTCCTAATGTATAACACATTTTGAATTAAAATTTTCACTAGGCATACATAGTGTGCCTGTGATTCAAGTCTTAAGGGCTGAGGCAGGAAGATCATGATTTTGAGGCCAGTCTGAACTACAGAGAACATCCACATTCAACTGTGGTTCACAGTGAGACATTGTCTCATAATAAAAAGGAAAAAACACACAAATAAAGATAAATAAAAACTAAAATAAAAAATTGAACATGACAAAGGAAAACATTTTGAAGTTTTCCTCACCTATATAAAAATAAAATCATCTGACTGAGGGGAACACTAATTCAAAGACTGAATCAGATTATCCATCAAAGAACATTGTGAGAGACATGAGATGAGCATGTGTAGAACAAAAGTACTGAAGAGTTCACAGTAACAAACTTAGAAAGTCTTATTAAGATATTAATCAGTAATGTTTTCTCCATGATTGATAAAGGTTGAGTAGTTACTGACATTATTACTTTTGTGGAAGATATAATAATTATAAACTCATTCATGCTAGGTCAGCCAAAAGTTGTAAAGAGGAAAAGTTTTCTTAACATATAAACGGTCAAAAATCAATTTGAAATTCAATACAGAGCATTGTTTCCAGCAGTATCTGCCCATGTTTTCTGTGTATGCCGTCAAGTCACACAACACCAACAAACGCTGCCTGAACAAATCTCAGCTCTGTTTTGAAATTGCTACATGTTATGAATTACAGTGTTTGCTACACACACACAAAGTATGTGGTTTAATTATGGGGGAAGTGCCACAACATTTTCCCATGACTATTCCTAAAATATCAAATTAGCATATTCTTGGGTTGTACTATGGAGTAATATTTGATTCTAAAAATTAATGTTGGAGGGGTTGGAGAGATAGTTCAGTGGTTACTAGTACTGGTGACAATTCAAGAAGCCTTAGGTTTGAATACCAGCACCAGCTGTGGATCACAGTCTTTGGTAATGCCAGTTGCAGGGGATCCAATGCCTTGTGCTTTCTCCAGCTCCAAGGGTACAGAAGCATAAGAGGTGCAGAAAAATACATGCAAACACAACACCCACACACATAAAATAAAAATGAAAAATTTAATTGATATTTGTGTTTCATAAAAAGATATTTTAAGTAGATTTTGGTCGAGGGTTAGCAGAAAATTTGCAAGTCTCCTAAGTGGCTCTAAACATCTGCCAATTTGTAGTATGTGTTTATACAAAATGTCATTCTTAATATTGACTATTATAAATTTAAAATATCAACAACTCCAAGAAACATTTACTGTATGTCATACACTATCAAATAGTCAGTCAACATTTCTCCTTTACATAAAAGTGGAGGAAACATCCATACTATTAGTATGCAATTTTCTTTTTATCTTTAGTCAATTGTAAAAATATACATATATGTGTGGGCATGTGTGCATATGTTTATAAATAAGAATTGTTTAAAATACTTTTATGATTTTTTATTAGTAAATGTTTGATTTATATACCTATTTTATATACCTACAGACTCAGGGTCATAAATAAGGATTGCTAACTGGGAATGGTTATACTTTTTATTGTAAAATATTACTCAGAAACTGAAGTATGATGACCATAGTTATTTAAATTCAGGTATTGGAGATAAGAACCCAGAAAGAATAATAAAGTTAGGTTCTGAACAAATTCTTGTGCTTCATTCAACATCCACTAATCTGTTATATGTTTCAATTTGCCAATTTTTCATGAAAAAAAGCTGAAAAGGACACGCAGGGAAAAATACCCAACGTGCCTTAGTCCTCAAGTACTAACTTGAGTGGTAGCAAAACCAAGGAAATGATAAAGAACAAAGGTAAAGAGATGAATGCCTCTGCATTTATTTAATTGGGAAATTCAGAAAGAAAACATTATTTATGTAGTGGTGCTGTTCCTGTAAGTAGAAAGCCTTGGGAAACATTCAACTAAGCCAATGTTACACACCTAATAAATTTTAATGTTCTTAGCAACTACATACATGTTTTAAACCAAATTACTCACTCACCCATAGTGCACTGATAACTATTTGAGATTGTGTTTCCTCTAGATTTGTGGTTCCCTCATTGTATATACATATCATGATGTTAAAAGTTGATAAATTCATAATTTGTTTCCTGTTTTATTATACACTCTGAAAACTTATACCAGATAATTAGAAAAGGAAACCCAAGAATTAGATTTCTTAAATGACTACTTTTTCCCCCTACCTTCACACAAAATCTATAGTGGTCACTCACTAGAGTCAAATCATCTTTAATAACAAATTTATAAACAGAAAACCTCAGCATTGTTCAACTTTTGGCTCTCATAACTAGAGAAATAGACCAGAAAGTTATTCCTCAGAGGTGAAAATATGTATATATGTGAAATGATAATTTAAATACATTTTATATATATTTTAAATTAAATTTACTTTTAGATGGTTTGTAAAATTGTTCATATAAGTGGAGTAATAAATTTCAATACATTTTTTGTCTTAATTTCTAAATAAGTTTCAACCCTGGTAGAGACATACTTTTATCTTCCAGAACAGTTAATTTCTACGATAAAATCACTGTATAATTTAACACAAAACATAAATATTGATGTGTTCACAATTCCCTCATTGCTACATATCTTAACTCTTACTAAAATCACTTTTCAATAGAGTGGCGATCTTTATTTTATAACACAAGTATCTTTGAAAGAATTTTATGCTGATTGTTTTTAATTTTGTTCTTACAGCTTCTTTGATCAACTATTCACAGTGGGAACAGAGTGTACAGGATGGACCTGTACAATCAGTAGGCAGAGACTTTATCACAAGTTGACTTGGAAATGATTTGGGCTGTTAGTGATACTAAATCATCAGCCTCTAAGTAGTTTTTATATTACTGTAAACTGAAAACTCTGTAGAATAGAAACTATCCAGTTCATAACTAAAATACTAATTCTTGCTTCAGTGTTTATATGATGATATGCAAGCATCTAAGTATGAAGGCCAATGTAGCCTCATGTTTTCCTCTTTGTCAGGCACTGAGACTTATTTTGGATATTTGGGTTCTTTATTACAACATCTCCATTTAACTTTTGGCTCTACAATAAGCACTGTGCCTGATACACATTAAGAACAGACTCATGGTAGATAAATTAGATAAATAAAGTTTTTATTAGGATTTTGCAGAAATCCTCTGAGAAATCCATGCTTCTGTAGAACATCAGTGCTGATACCTTGAGAAGTTACAGTTGTGATAATATTTTCAGAAAACATCCAGCACAAAGATTTGGCCAAATGCTGGTCAGGCAGGTGACAGGAAATTATCTCTCCACTCTACAACTACACCAAAACACCAGCTCATAAGATGTGGGGTAAGATATAATACAACTTGGGAGAGAAAAAAATAAAAGCAATAAACTTGTAGAACAATTCATTACATTTGTTTCCAATGAAGGATTATGATGAGTTGCCTAAATAAACTAGATAACATTTAAAAACATTATCTTCACAGAAACGTTACAGTGCAAACTTAATTTATATCTCATGGGCTTGAGGTAATCTCCAAGCATGCCTACTTTCATCGAGAGCCTGCCAAACAGGAAGAAGTTTCAATTAACCTTCTGTAACCATCAGGGAAAAATGTCCATCTCCCTCGGTGTATCAAAGTAAATTTCCGATTAGTGCTCTGGTCTGCGGTGCTGCACACAGACATTGGAAATCTCGCTGTGGTTAAAGCTACCCCAGGTCCCTTTGTGATTTCACGTTACTAGAAAACAAGACTGGGAAAGCTGGAGATGAAGAAGCGGTTATTAGGCAAACTTTCTTTTTCTGCTCCCCTCCCATTATAATTGATTTTCTTTCCTCTGTCTTCCCGTTACAGATGTTACTAATGATGCAGAAATTGCTGAAACCAATATGGAAAATATTTCACAAAAGAAACACTATCCTTTCAGTTTTATTGCCAGGTAGAAATTGCTTCCATACTGTCTGGCCGTCTTTGCTGTTACTTCTCTTTCTCTCAGCTCAGACATTTATTCTCCTGCACTGATGGTTGCCGTTTCATTGCTCCCCACCACTTGGGAGACATCAACTCTTTCACTGGGGTACAGAGACGGTCAGAAAGAGTTGTGGTTTTGTTTGTTCGTTTGTTTTCAAACTTTACAAAGAGTGCTTCTTTTCCATGTTAAGAAGCTAAAGATAAACAACTGTTTAAATGCTTCACTTCCTCTGCTAATTTTTTTCACTAGTTGATATTTTGAATCAGTTCTTATTGGCCAATCTTGACATGATTTTTAAAACAGTCTATCTTTAAGCAGTATTTATTAAATATTCAGATAGTCTTTTATAAATACAACATTTTAAGCCGTTTAGCAAGGTTTTTTTCCCTCAAAACTAGAAGACATTCCCTAAATATCTGCCCTTCAGTTTTCAGAGTGACTTACAAGTAATGAGACACTTGAAGCAAATCCTGATAGCAGGAGCACAGCCGGAAGGCCCCCATACAGCATCTTTCTTACCCCTGAGTCATAGATTTGGGATCCTTCTGAAGAAAAACAAACCACTCAGACACTAAAGGAGATTAACTTGACATTTTATAATGATGTGCATTGTGGAGAGGTTGAAATTGAGAATAAATATTCAAATATATGATATGGGTTATAACTATTTTCACTACACTATGAATAAACTACACTGTGTAAGGCAAGATCAGAATGCCTCCTTCAGGAATTTGAAAGTCAGACATGAGTGAGTTCACACATTTGTAACAGGGAAAATAAAACCCAGAGTTAGATATTGGGGTTCAAGCTTCAAGCTGACGATCAGAAAAGCAAAGCAGCCAGCCACTTGCTCTTACTTCTACTTCAAGTTGAAAGGGCTGTCCTTTCCTCAGCGTGGCTGAAGAATAAATCTTCACATGAGGTTCTTTGGTTCTTCCTTTTTTTCCTCCCTAGTGCTAAGATTAAAGGCGTTGGATCCCAAGTGCTGAGACTGCCTATGTGTGAGCTGTTTCTCTTCAGGACTGGATCAGTTTTCTGTAATTCAGTGTGGCCTTGAGCCCTAGGATTAAAGGTGTGTGCCACCATTGCCTGGCTCTAAGGCTTGTAGCTAGCTTTGCTTTCTGTACCCTCAGGCAAGCTTTAATAAATCATAAATAATCTATCACCACACATATCATTTTCTTCCCTTTATTATTGTATTTAATTGATGTAGGTCAAATTTAAGAGATCATGAGGATTTGAAATGCTATGAATCCCAAAGCAACCCTCCCATTCTCCAAAGCACATTTATGTCTTTCACTTCAGTTACCTATGAGTGCCTTTGAGTACCTCTGAGTACCTATGAGTACCTTTGAGTACCCCTGAATACCTATGAGTACCTCTGAGTGCTAAAACCCACTCTTCACCCGTATTTCTGTAAATATTCTAAGTAAAATCACTGATTTACAAGGGGTAGTCATAAATCAACCTGCCTCCATCTGAGACTTAAAAACCATCTGATGTAAGCACAAACTAGGCTCATTCCTATTTATTACTAAACCTCTGATTTTCAAGGATTAGGCTATGCCCCACCTGTAACCTTAACTACAAATGCTTCTGTGCTGCATGTTCCAGGAAATTACAATCATATCTTTGTTTCAAAAGCAAAGTTTTTATAACCATCTTGCAATGCTACCTTTGTTTCAAAAGTGCTGTTATGCCTACCTTGCTATGATTAACTTGCTATCTTCTGCTCCTGTAACCCTGCCTATTTTGTTTATTGAATCCCCCATTTGAAAACCCTTTACCCCTGAGCTATAAAAGCTTTGTCTTCCTCACATCCAATGCTGACTTCTCAAACCTGGCCTTATGAGGAGGCAGCTCATGTACATGAATAAAAAGCTTGCTTTAATTAATTGCTTGCTTTAGTAATTTGACTATAATGATTTGGGTCAGTGGTCTTTCTCCTTGCATCTTTGGGATTAACAGTAGAATCTTTTGTTTGGGCTGTCACTGTTGACCTACCTGGAGTAGATAGACATTTGCTCAAGTACCCCCAGTAAAAGCCACAAGACATTCAGAGATTTACTTTCCATGGTTTTACTCTCTGTACAGCAGCTGAGTTCTTTCCATAATTTGATTCTTGTGAATGAAACTGCAACAAACCTTGGAGTGAAAACACCTGGGAAGTTCTAATTCCACTCCTTTCTAACTAGTAGGATTGATGGACAGCAGAGCCCTCTGCTTTACCTTTTTGAGGACCTGCCATATTGTTCTCCAAAGTAAACTCACCTGTCCACATTCCTAATCTTTTGTAGGTAGCAGTTCCCTTTGAGAGTAAAACTTCCCATTTAGAAGGCACACTTCTTAAGACACAGAATGCTAAAACGAAGGTAAAACAATGGGGTTCTTTCAAAAGAGAATGCTAAAAGGGAGGTAAAACAGCAGAAGGGAAGCTTATTGAGACACCAGATGTACATAGGAAGATGAAGCAAGGGATGTTCTAAGGGGAGATGAAACAATCCACCCTTCACAGAAGCTGGTGAAATTCAGGAAGTAAACAACACAATAGCTTCAGGAAGTCCTTGAAACTGGCAACCTCATTAGGCTCTCACCTCTCCAAATATATATATATATATCAATGACTGTGAGAGACTCTTGGATTAGCCAAGCTACTTAAAAGACTCCCAGACAAACAGAAACCAACTAGATTGCCTAAAGAGGCTCAGACTAACTGAACTACCTGAAAGGACACCCTCTACTGTACTCCAAGTTTCAAGCTTTTGTGAGATATCACTCATTCTGGGGTGAGCTTTCATGAGGCAGCTGTCTTTCAGTCGTTTCTGCTCCTGAAAGTTATCCCTCACTCTTATTTCAGTAAGTAGCTGCAGTAAAACTCATTGGTTCACCACGTTGTGCTTTGGTGATGTCCTTACTTTGGTCTGTCATTGGTTTTCTTTCGGGGGTGAGTGGACATTTGTTCATACAATACTCACCAACAACGTAAAAGAGTTCTGGGTTCTCCACATCCTCACCAAAACTTGTTACTGTTAGTTTTTCTTTTAGCAAAAGCCAACTTAATAAATATGAGGTGAAACATGTTTAAGGTTTTATTTCTGATGATGGGTGATTTATGGCTATCTTTTCATGTCTGTGGTCATTTGCCTGTCTTATTGTCTTATTTAGGGAAAGCAATTATAAGACATAATACAATTGAACATGTCATTCTTTGTAGCAAAATAAAGACAATTAGTCATCACAAGCTTCTGGGTACAGATTAAGTAGCTTAAACAGAAGAGAAAATCTTGTTAATACTGATAGTGGTACTTAGGTTGCTTTATTTATAAGATTGGCTTTCAGCAGTATGGAAGTTTGCTGTTTACATATAAAAATGATCATGCATTTTCTATTTTGATTTTCATTACAGAACCCAGAACAAGGTAGAGGCATATATTACCTAGGGACCACTTCTGTGCTCAATGGGTACAAATAAGGTTGTCCATTAACAATTGTAAGATACAAGGCAGGAGCTACTCTTGGTTTTAAACACAAAGACACAGACAATGGTATAGTCAGACAAGTATTTCTTGGCTTGAATAAAGTCTTTCAAACCACAGCTGACTACCATAGACTGGAGAAAAACAAGTTCTTAAGTGTATTGTTTACATCAGAACTCACAGTAGAGGAAAATAGCAAGTTAAATGAAATATATTATTAGACAAAAATGATTCTTTCTCACATATAATGGAGCTTACAGACTGAGAAAACAGGCAGATGTTAACTTGCAATGTCTTGCATTGTGAAGTAAAACAGGACTGTTTCCTGTTTTAAATGGGGGTTTTTCTTTCCTCTTTTGTAGTAGCAATCACATTCACTTCTTGTTCTCATCCTCTCCTCCCAGACTAATGAAAAGACTCACATGGCTTACATTTGCACTTATGTGTATTTAGTTCCAAAAATCTCATCAGAGGCCCAACCTAGACTAAAACTCTGAAATGTTCCTCAGTATGGGAGAAAAAAACCCTACACATATTTTCTTTATCTTGGGGGCAATGCAGACTCATTTCATTGGAGTCTATACTGATAAAAGCACAAACATGGGATTGTCTCTATTCTGTCTCTTTCTAACTGTATCTCATAATAAAAAAAAGTCTACTATAGGGTTCTTCTTTTTCTCTGGCTATAGCACTTGCTCTATCTTACATACAAACAGCAGGTGATTCTTATCATTTCTATGACTTTTGCAGAGGGATATAGAACCATATCAGACCCACAAGATCAATGTATTCCTTAGCCATTTTCATCCTCTGTTTCCCCTAAGACAGGATTTCACTATGTAGCTCAGGCTGGCCTAAGGTTCACCACCTTCCTACTTCAGCCACCTCAGAACTGATATTACAGATCTTTGCTTACATGTTTTATTGAAAAGCAGCATACATTGTCTCTTCTTTATGAAAGCACTGTTCTCTACTTCTTCCCACTAAGTTGAAACCCATCAGTGTAATATACAAGATTTCTTATAATCAACAGTTTACTACTTTCACTCTCATTTCTCTCAGTAACCCAAGTACCTTTGCTCTTTATAAACACAACATACACCTATACTCTGAGCACTCAGGAGGTACAGGAAGACAGAACACCATAAGTTCAAGCATGGCCTGATATACACAGTGAGTTCCAGACCAGTCAAGACTATATAATGAGATTCTGCCTCCAATATAAAACAAAAACAAAAGACAACAACGACGAAGAAGAAGAAATCCAGTATGGTCTCCGAAGAAATTAGTTCTTTTGCACTCAGAAGTTTCTGAAAATGCAAATTCAATAACTAGAATCTGCTGTCTTCCTTGTTGGTTCAGTAGGTTTATGAGTGTGCTTGTCACTCCTGACCTGGAGATGCTGAGTCCTTGCTGTCCCTCTCCTGCCATACTTGTTGACACGTGCTCACCTTCTTTCTTCACCTTGTGCTGGGATGGTTTGTTCTAACTCCAGCTTGTTTTACCTAATGTTGACAAATGTAAGCACAGAAATATTGTATTCTTGTTTGATCTTTCTGTGCTTAGCCCTGCCTGGACATTTTTGTATTAGTGATGACATGGAAACATATTCATATATGTTAAAAGACTTCAGAAATGATACATATTTTACTGACCATTTTGTGATGATGCTTTGTGTAGATCTAGAAATCAGGTATTTGTCAATATCTTTACTACATTAAAGACAATCAATAACTGGCAATATTGGATGGCATGAATAGTTAAGGACATGAAGTTTGATAGTCACTTAGTTATGTTAATAAGCCCATGAAACAAGGGTTTTCCTAAAAATATGCATCACACATATACTCCTTTTAATCCCACAATTGCTTTTGATCATTTAGATATTATGGCAACTGCTTTACTAATGAGGGCACCAGCCACTAAAGAGATTGATGCTATCAGGGATGACATAAGAAAGTATAGGAAACAAACTTTATACCCATATGATCTAGCTTCAATTCTAGAGGTCTTTTTTTTCTCTCTCTCACCTCACTAAATAAAGTTCACAAGTGCATTTCTGATAAGGTCTACAGCTTTAATAAAGACTGATTAGCTGTTAGAATGGAGTTGCAAGAGCAAGGCATATTGAAAAGTGACCCGTCGATCAGAGGAAACAGGACTGGGTGGAGAGGAAAAGTCTCAGACAATAAACAAACAAACAGAAGTATCTTGGCCAGCACAGAGAGGCATTCCTGAGCAGATATCTCCACTTATTCAGGCTGGGCTTGCATTCTGCTTCCAAGCCTCCTATCTTCACTGTGATTAATTGGAATGCAGACTTCACAGGGAATGCTGGACACCTGAAAAGCTGAGGCAGACACTGAGGTTACCTAACTGGACTCTTTGTCACAAAATATCCAGGTTTTCACTAACATACTGCAAAACTGGTCTGTGTTTTCATCTAAAGTGGGAATTTTACAGTTCTTAGAAATGGTGGCAGAAGGTAAAGCAGAGGTTTTCTGTATTCACACAGGTCTGTCACAGTATATCCTATGCTGAAGAGAAGATGGTGGCTTTTGAAGGGTATTGAATTTAGATATATGTTGAAGTCTAATTCCCAGAGCTTTGTCAGTTTAAGAATTTGTCTTCCTTCTGAACAAGCTGGGTTGTCGTTGTTCAATTATTTTTGAACAATCATCAGAATATGTTAAAATACTTCCTAATGAGTCACACAATTCTATTTTAGTTCCTTGTGAGCAAGTTTGTACATGAAACATGAAAATGAAAAACATCTGGGATGTTTTTTCTCATTTCATAAATGAGAAAATTTCTTTAGTAATCTGAAAGTTTACAGAATGTTCAAAATGGCTTAGAATGATTTTTTCCAAAGTCCACAGACTTCTGAAAAGCAAATCTAATTTCAGCATAAGATATCATAAAGTAGAAAAAATATTGTATAACATGACTGAGATTCCTAAGAAGCATAGGTTCGGTTCAGTTACATATTAATGTGCTGGAGAGTTTAGCCATTAAAGTCTATGCTCAAAACCAAAATGTCAGGGAAGTTGACAAATCAAATGTTTGGCTGTGATTGGTTAAAATAGTGTTGCTATAATATTCTAACATTAAAATGTAGCTAAAGTAAGCATCTATATCATGTAAATGTTTTCACTTAGAAGACACAAATGGTTTGAATTTTAAATTTCAGTAAAGTAAAATTATAGTTCATATTGATTGACCTAAAAGTAATATCAGCAGTGAACAATGATAGTAATGGCTTGTTGTTTGCCAATTTCAGAAAACAATAATTAAAAATTTGGAAGAAACAATACCCTACAATTCAGAAATATTCCCCTTGCAATTTAAAAGCAACCACAATCTTTCCAAGTCATCATAGTCAACCAGCAGTAGATATAAACTCATCAGGGTGACCTTGATATGCTGCTAACACCGTTCGGCAACAAAGGGATTTTTCCAAACAGTCAAATCCAATGACTTGAATTTTGACAGTTTCTGTGGAAAATTTAAGAAAATATTCCACTCCTCTTTATAACATCTAATCATCATTTCTTCCAAAGAAGTGCTTGATTTTTAATTTTTCCCTGTTTTTTTTACTCCTCTCCCATCTTTATTCTGATAATTTATATAACAATAACAAGTTCTCTGTGAAATTATGTCTTACCATTTTAGGGGAAGGAAAGGAAAGATACAGGTCGACTATGACAACTGTCTTTGAGTGATTGATGTCCTAGTATAAAACAATAAGTTCAAAATTTATTATGGTCACATTTGCAGAACTAATCTTAATTTCATAGTTTTTATAAAATGTTCAGGCATTGGCGAAGCTATAGGAGTACTGGATAGTGTGGAAGTCCTGTGAAGGCAGTTCGCGGTAGTTAGATCACTTTAGGCGTTATCTCCAGAGCCTCTGAATTTACATGTTTTTCAATGACAAATTCATAGCTGTTTTAAACACATGTAGATTTTTTTTAACAGACTCACAGAGGTCAGTGATTCTTGGAATTCTCACTTACAAATCTCTTCCTGATGCCACAAACTTCACAGATAGCTTTTGACCTCTATTGCCCTTTGCTCTTAGATCGCCTCCTGCTGGCTTGGGGTCAGGATTCCTAGGGCTTCTGCTATTTGTGGTATGCACTTTTCTCTGTGCAGGGACACCACTGGCATCCTACTCTGTATTCCTGTTGTTATGGTGACAAAGTCATGCATTGAAAGGTTTCAGTGAATGACTGAAATAATACAAGAAATAATCTTTAAAAACTAACTTCGGGTTGCCTACATTCCTAGAATTACGTGCACAAGATATGTAAGGATTCCACATATGAGAAAAGGATTGTGATGTGTAACACTAAAAACAAATTATTTTTATGACTATTAGGCAATCATCCATGGGAGAAACCAAGAGCATACACTGGAACTGTAGACATTTTTGTCTGCTTGTTGTGTTTTATTTTCTGTGTTTTCTGCTTTCTCTGTACAGATTGGACTCTTAATCTCACAGTTTATATTAATTAAATGTCAGTTCACTTGATTCCGATGTTCCATGGTCACTTCCTAGGCAGCTCTATTGGGAATCAACCTCTTGATTGTATTCATGAAGCGTGAAGAATTCTGAGACACAGGACTTAAAAGGGCACCCTGAGAGCACAGTCTAGTTCTTCTTTGCTTACCATCAGGAGTCCAGAAGAAAAGCAAAGCCAAAAGAGATTGGGCTCTCCTTAGTAACCATTGCCTTAGATTGCAATCACCAAGTGATAGAAGCCAGGTTGGGGTGGGTTGGTGTTGAGTGGGAGGGGGTGGGGCAGGTTTGGTGGAGAGGCATTCAATAAATAACTCTGATGAGGCAAAACATACTAGTTCATGAATTAACTGTGGAGAATAATAAAAGAAGAGATCTTTACAGATTCAAACCATGGTTCCTATAGCTTCTAGCATTAAATGTGGCTGTAAATAAAAACAATATAAAATATGCTGGTATTGAATTTGCTGTCATATAAATTTTGTTGTTATTGAAATCTTTTATCAAAGATCTGTTTAGTTGTTCAAAGATCTGTTTAGTTGTTCATGTTCATGTCTTTATGACTTAATTCAGTTATATTGTGTGTGTGCTCAGGAATTTGTTGATTTCTTCTATATTGTCCTTTTTCTGATATATGAATTTACCAAGAATTTCCTCACACTCCTCTGGATTTAATTAGAAATTGCTGTAACCCTCGTTTTTCACTTCTAGTTTTATTTATTTGGATCTGCTGTCTCTCTTTGTTAGTATGATGACAGGGTTCTCAACCTTGTTTATATTGTCAATGTATCAACTTTTTGTTTGATTATCTCTATGTATTTTTTAGTCTCTATTTTATTAATTTCTGCTCTAATAATTACTATCTTATATTGCTTACTGATTTGGGACTTAAAATGCTCTAATTTTTCTAAGCTCTTGAATTGCATCATTAATTTTTTATGTGACTTCTTTTCTTTTCATTGTAAGCATTCATTGCTATAAAGTTTACTTGTAAATCTACCTTAGCTAAACTCCAAAATTTTAGGACATTGTTATTTCATTATCATTTGATTCAAAAACCTTTTTAATTTTCTCAATAACCAATTGGTCATTCAGGTGTGTATTGTTCGTTCTTAAAGTATCTGCACAGTGACTCTTGCTATAGATTTCTACTTTCATTGCATCATGATTAGCTAAAACACAAAATAGTATTTAAATTGTTTCATAATTCGCACTTGCTTTGTGACCTATTTAAGAGAAAAATCTCATAAGCTGCTGGGTAGACTGTATATTTCAATTTATGTTGAATTAAATAAATATTATGTGCATATACCTTTTAGGTGGGCAAGGTAGGAGGGGTTACAGGAGCAGAACATAAAAGCATGACCTCCTGAAACAAAAACACATGACTGTAACGTAGGTATAGGTAACCTTTTGAAACAAAGGTATGGTGGTAAGATGGTTATAAACAATTTTTCTGAAACAAAGTCATGATGGCCATTCCTGGATTAGGCAGCACAGAATCATTTGTAGTTACAGTTACAGGTGGGACATAGCCCTAGCCTTGAAAACAGAAACTTAATTATAAACAGGAATGAACCTAGTTTATCTTTACAGTAAGATAGTTTCTGAGCCTAAGATTACAGCAGCCTGGATCTTCACTGTATTCCAGCCTGATTTATTGTGATATTATAGTTATCCTTTCTCCTATTCTGAATGTCCTGCCCAAATTCCAAACCCCAAAATCATCAATAGGCCCATTTTGATGCAAAAGGAAAGAGTCTTTTATTGAAGTTATTTAACGAGCTAACCCATTAGCTCGGGCCCCTTATCACGCCACCATGGTGGATGGCTGGAGAAAAGACCCTGAGCAATCTAGAGGCAGGGATCCTAAAGGGCAGTGCAAGGGGAATGTCTAAGGGCATGAAACAGTCTCAGGATTGGTGCTCTTCCAGATTTGGGTAACCTGCCCTGTGTTGATTGGTCAACTGGTTGTTATGATCCATAGGCCCTCCCAGAGATGTTGCTATGCTCTACAAGTCACTGTTGTGCACTGTCCATAAAACACACCAAGAGCCGTAAAGCACAGCCCCATCAGCTAACTTCTGATTGGATCCTTGCTAGGAGGAGGGCATCTGACCTCCTAGTGACCAGGACAGAAGCAACAAGGTCATGCAAACACATATTAGCCCAGTACAGCTGCTAAAATGGGGGACTGGTCACTGCATGAACAATAGCTAGATGATCAACTGTCAGATGGAAGAGACTTGTTATTCCACTAAGGTTTTCTACACTGTTTGAAGGCAGTCACTTTCATACTGAGCTCTATACAATGATTTACCCTTAGCTTTGAACAGGAATCTTACGTAGTGGGGCCCCCTCACAGATCCCCGATTAGGCACAAACCACACCCAAACACCTATTTTTACAGAGAGATCCTCTATTAAGCAGGAAAAAAAAGTTCAAGTGGCTGCTTTCTGACTCTTGCAGATATAATTTTTAAGAGAAAGAGGGGAGGTCTGTGTTAGGATGGGCTAGGATGTGGTGGTAAAGGAGATAGGGAACGAGAGAGAAGGGGAGGGAAGAAGGGAAATGGGGCTGTGGTGTTTGTGCTCGAGGGCCAAAGCACTGTCTCTGGATAGAGAGGAGACAGACCACAGACAAACGGTGGTTTGTAAATGGAAAGGAGGAAACCTTGTGTTAGGATGAGGTATTCAATTTTAATTGGGCATATTAATTAGCTGAGCCAAAGGATTGCTGGACTTCATTTTTCAGTAGCTGGGCCTTGGTAGTTAGCCTCAGCAAGAGAAAGTGACCAAATAAGGGAATAGACTTTGTTGGCTAGCTTTAGGAATGTAGTCTAATGTTTTTAGCAAGGGAGAGAGAACGGGAGAGAAGGGCAAGGCCTGCCAGAGCTGCATGCTCTAGTAGGCTAGTGTCTCTTTCAATCATGAAATCATTCTGTTTTCTTGTGTTAATCCCACAGAGCATAAATTAATCCCGTAAAACCACTACCACAGTTTAAAGTCAAATTTGAAGCAAGCTTTAATTAAATACTGGCCAGATCCATCTCCGGTTTTCCAGAAAATATGATCCTGAATCAAGTGTTGCAAGATCTTAAGAAGGAAAACCTGTAATGTAATTCATTGCACTTCCCATCAGGTACACTCAGAAGCAAGCATACATCCTGACATATTTCCTGTCTAGATACCTCCCGCCCACATAAGATCAAGCACATCTGGTTCAGATAGGGGCAAACAAACTTGTTTAGGAGAGTGAAAACTTGTGGCTTAGTATCTACCATAAACAATACCCTACAGCATTTCAGGAGCTATCTGTCCTTGGGCAAGGGGCTTGCAGATCAGAGGCATTTTAGTTTCATGGTTCTCTAAGGCATAGTAATTAAAACTTAAAATGTAACTTTGCTCAAACACTGTTTTGTACTTAATATGTTGCAGAATTTTGATATGTAAGATTATCTATATAGTGCTGCTGCACTTAAAAGAAATTTAATGAGGTAAAATTCTAGAGATTTTTTTCCTTCTCGCTGTTTTTTAGATGGGTTACACTGTGTCCTGTCCTAAGAGGCTGTTCTTTGCGTTCCAATTATAAGCTCAGATGGCAGTATACTCTTTTCTGTAATTTCCTTGCTAAATGCACACTTCTGAATCTGTACCTCCCAGACTGCTCTTCTCTATTTTTTTCCTACAAAGTATTAGAATACAGTTTCTATGCATTCTAGTCCTTTCAAAACAGACAATCATGTGTGGCCCAGATGTTCTTTATTACCAAACTGTAACATTTTGAAGCACTTTTTAATTAGTTGGTATTTTCCTTTTGTTACTTGTTTGCTCCAAACATATCCACATGTTTCTGATCTCACTTCAATAATTTTTCTCTCTTTTGTTTCTGTGATAACTTTAACATTTTTAAATTCCTGTTTCTTCTCCCAGTTCTGTTTATAGGCTCTTCATTTCTGTGGGTGTATGACTTTCTGATTTCATATGTATCCCTTGTGTTTTTACTTCTTTAGGAAAAATGACATTAACTAATGGCTTTGAGATTATGAACCATTATTTTGCATGTTGTGGCACAGTTTGGTATTATGTGTTCACTGTAATCAATAACTGTTTTCTTTTGATATGGTATGGATTCATGTTGTTTTGGTAGTTTCAAATACAAGAACATCACTGGCTAATTTTTGATTGAAATCCATCACTGAGTGATCCTTAGTTTCCAGCAAAGTATTGTGTAAAGAGTATCAGTGGGAAAGGAGGAACACTGTATGTATATCACCTGGAACACACTTCTACTTTCTTCGTTATCATTCATTTTTGTGCTGAAGACACAACTTCCCTTTACTTTTGTTCTTTAACAGTCTTGCAGGCCTCCAAGAAATTGGTAATCTTAGGTACTATGCTTTGCTTTTTGGCTTCCCTCTTCCCCTACTCCAAGCCCCCCACCCTAACCCCAACACACACACACACACACACACACACACACACACACACACAGACACACACACACACACACATTTTACTTCACTCTGTACAATACCTAAGCTAGGAAACCAAATCTTAAATAAAACAAATTACTATGAGTTGATCTTCTCATAGTTGCCCTATTTCATCATTCCAAACTAAGCTTCTTTGTAATTTTCTAAAGGAAAATTGTGAAAGATATAAAATTAGGTTCAATTCCCATGAACAACTACAGTTGTGTTGCCTTGTGTTAAGGTTGGTAGTTTTCAGAAAATATGTACTTGATTAAAAAGCAACGAGCATCAAAACTCTGCAAGTTCTTCATCTAAGTCCAGGATCCAGCACTGGCAACCATATTCAATGGTTTGAGGTTTGTGGTTCTTCCTGTTTCTCTGTATCAAAAGAGCTATTTTCCCATACATTCTTTCTTTTATGTTGCTGTCCATGAGTTTTGAAAGAGAAATGTTAAGTAGTCTTCTTATCCTTTTCATTTTTCTCATGATTTGTGTTAATGTTTTATCTCTTATATAATTACATTTTATCATATGCAGACATTTCCTTAGTATTCTACTAATGCTAATACATCGTATATTTTTCTAAAACTCAAAGTAATTTTTAAAAATATTTTCAGAACAAATAATGCTTCTTGTTAATTTTTTAATTTTGTGACAAACTTACCTCAGTTTATACATATATATATATATATATATATATATATATATATATATATATTTGTACCTGTAAGGACATAAAATTTTCCTGACTATCTTAGAATTTGATTTTAATTAAAAATTGTTGCTAATTACGTTCTTTTTGGCCGCTGTGGTGTTTATATCTAGTCACCAATTTTATAAGCCATTCATCTTTCTTTTTTATTTTTCTCTCACTTTAGTGTAGCTTTAATCACTTCCAGATCTCATCCAATTACATTTTACATAGTTTCCCTTCTATACTGGAAGTTG
The DNA here is from genome assembly GCF_017639785.1 of Mesocricetus auratus. Classification (NCBI taxonomy): domain Eukaryota; kingdom Metazoa; phylum Chordata; class Mammalia; order Rodentia; family Cricetidae; genus Mesocricetus; species Mesocricetus auratus. The sequence goes on from NW_024429194.1 coordinate 60,602,923, forward strand.
AGTAGCTGATTACTTTCTCTTTTGCTTCTCTTCCCAATTTTCAATGAAAATTTTTATTTAAGTTACTTTAACTGGGCTGAACATACTTCCAGGGCATGAAGTACACCACAGTGTGCCATTCAATTGTCTTCAGCCTGTGAGCATATGAATATAGTTAAAATGAACAACTTTATATACATTGTTTCCATCAGTCACAGAGATGCTCAGAGAAAATTTTCTCAATTTCAACTATGGGCTTATTGAAACAATCATCTTCTTATACTTTGCTCACTGCAGGATCTCATGGCTTCTTTGAGAAACTCAATATCCTTCATATCTTGATACTCAATGTTGACCGCGTCTCTTCCGGGGAAGATAAGTGCTCTCCTGGTGGTCAAAACAAAACAAAACAAAGCAAAACGGAACAAAATTCCAACCAGTCAGAATCAGGGCAGGGCTGCTTTCAACTTGAGCAGCTGCTGTGGAGTTACAGATGGTAAAGACTCTTCATGCTGTCTAAACTCACCTTTTTAAAAGTCTAATTTTTTTACACATATTTTGTATGAACAGTATCTTCCAATGTGGTTGGTGAAAGAACTTACAATAATTATCACTTTTTTCTTGTTCTGCAGGGAATAGAAAATATAATTTCTGAGTTTAGCCCTGGATGTAGGCTGGTAACTTTTGTGTCCCACCTTCTTTTATAACCCATTTTCTGCAGAGATAGCAGGGGCAAGCATGAAAGAAAGTAAAAAAATGATTCGATAGATGTAGCAGAAGGTCTTAAAACTCACAAGGAAAACACTCTTGCTTTCAAGATAGTTCTTAGAATATTTTGTTCTTCTAAATGTTTTTCTTTATAAAGTCTTTATGCTCTTTAGAATAAATTCAAAGATAAGTCAATGTTTTAGTCTCATGTAAATGTATACTCTTCCTAATGTCATACAAACTTCTTATTTTTCCTTATCCTAAGACTTTTAAGAAACTAAGCATGACTATGACCATGCTTTTGTTTTCAAATATTTCAAATAATCACATTAAATTTTGAATGAATGTTATCGTAGTCTTATGTCAGATTTTATCTAATCCTTATGATATGTTTCTATATTTTAATAACACCAAGTATTCTGTTTTCATTTAGACATGTTTAGGATAATTGATCTCAAACATTTCTCCATTATTTCTCTTTAGTTTTCTCAGTATACTTCTATACTCCTCCTCCTCCTCCCCGTCCTCTTCTTGTTCTCTTTCATTTGTTTATTGTTTATTTTTGAGACATAATTTTTCTGTGTAACAGTCCTGGCTGTCCTGGAACTCACTGTATAGACAAGGTTAGCCTCAAACTCACTGAGATCTGCATGCCTCTGTCTCCTAAGTGTTGCGATTAAAAGTGTGTGCCACCATGACTAATCACTCTTTTTCTTTTTGAAATATATTAGGAGGATGTTAAACATAATCAATTCCTGAACCAAATCATCCAAGAATTCTGTGACACTATGAAAGACCAATCTAAGAATAATATGATTAGAAGAAGGAGGAGAAACCCAGGCCAAAGGCACAGAAAATATTTTCAACAAAAATGGAAGAACATTTCCCTAAAGAAGGAGATGTCTATCAATATGCAACAAACATACAGAATATCAAACAGACAAGACCAGAAAAGAAGATACCCTTTCCGCATAATAATCAAACACTAGATACATAAAACAAAGAATGAATATTAAAAGTTGCAACTGAAAAATACTAAGTAACTATAAAGTCAGATTAACTAGCTTAACACCTGACTTCTCAGTGGAGAATCTAAAAGTGAAGACGTGGACAGATGTCCTACAGATACTAAGAGACACAGATGCTATACCAGATTATTGTACCCGACAAAATTTTCAATCACAATAGATGGAGGCATAAGACAAAAACCAACATTAAGGAATATATATTTACAAATCCAGTCCTACAAAAGGTGATAGAACAAAAACTCCACACAAACAGGTTAACTATACCCAAGCAAACAAAAGGAATAAACAATACCAGATTAGAAAAACAAAGGAGAGGAAACACTCCCCTCCCACCATTATCACCACCACCACAACAACAAAATAACAGAAATCAACACTGTCTTATGGGTCTCATTCCCCAATAAAAAGACACAGACTAGCAATATGGATGTAAAAATGGGATCCATCCTTCTGCTTCATCCAAGAAATACACCTTAATATCAAGAATAGACATCATTTCAGAGTAGAAAGATGGAAAAGGATATTCAAAGCAAGTTGACATAGGCCTTTTAGTACCTGACAAAATAGACTTCAACACAAGGCTCATCAGAAGAGATAGAGAAGGAAACTACATATTTATCAAAGGAAAAATCCACCAAGACATTACAATTCTTAATATCTGTGCTCCCAAAGCAAGGACACCTAAGTTCATAAAAGAAACACTATTGCACATTAATTCAAGTACTGATCCTTACATAGTGATAACAGGAAACTTCAGTACTCTATTCTTGTTAATGAGTGGGTCATCCAGACAAAAATCTAAACACAGAAATGCTGAAGATAACTATCATTTTAAAGCAAATGAACTTAATAGATGTTTACAGAACACTTCAACCAAACACAAAATAATATAACTTCATCTCACAACCTCATGGAACCAGTTCTCTTCTCAAACCTATTTTATTAAGTCTCCAGGTCATTTATTTGGGAGGTGGTTGCTGGTGTTTGGAAGCAGGCAGCCAGGTCAGGAAATCTCTGACTACAGGCTCCAAGATGGAGCAACTCCCTTTCAAGCAGAGTATATCCTGCCTAGATTATAGTTGATATCCGAAAGGAAAAAACTGGCATTCTAATTAGGGTATTGATGGGTAATCAATACTGTCAACTATAAGAACAGTCCAACCCTATTTTTATTAATACTATAATCTTTCTTTATTTGAGGAAAGGAGTGATAACAACAAGCTTAATATTTATTAGATGTTAGTCATATTTATGAGTAAAACACTCATTGAATCCCATAAAAAATATATTAGGTGTTATTGTCATTTCCTTCTCACAAAGATTGAACGTTGACAGATCTGTCCAGTCTCAGTCTCAAGAAGTAGTTGTGAGGTTGGGAAGATAATTCAGTTAGTAAACTGCTTTCCATGCATGAACACAAGATTACTCAAGTTCAGATCCCCAACACAGTGCATCCAGACAAGCATCAAGGTTGCTTGCTTGCTGAGATATTCTAGCCTCACAAAATACTCCAGCCAAGGCTTAACCATTATCCTAAATTTTCTCAGGGCCCCTAAAGCATGCCAGTGCCCCCAAGACAACAGGAATCAGCCTAGAAAAAAAACCAACACCCAAACTCCCAAAAGATCAGTTATGGATTTTTGTCATCATTAAAATGGGTTTGGTTACAAGTTGCTATTAGTCATAGACAAAAAATAAAAGTTAAACAAAAGAGTTAAATTCAAAGATCTCTTTCTAAAGTGAAAAAGGTGGATATGTTTACCTTAATCTAAAAAACAACTCTTAATCTCAGAATATTTTATATTGGTATGAACTTTGGTTTATTGATACAAAGTTAATTTTTTAATAATGTGTGTATGCTTCTATTTCGGGTAAAGGTATTGTACCTGTACAGCTCATTTAGTTATGCAACGTAAAGTTTAGTCATTGAAATCGATGCAGGATAATAAAGAAATACAGCTTAATAGTCAACTATAACTATCAAACTTATAATCATGTTGGATATGTTTTCATGGCCACTCGAAAATTTATTTTGATAGGTAGATGATCTTCAAACACTTCAAAGGCCTACAGAATATGTTATTTAAAATATTTTAATAACCAAAGGCTTTTCTTGACAATGAGACACGTCTATTTCTGGAAGCACTAATCTACTTCAAAAAAGGATGATGGGCACTGAAGAACTTCCACATGGAGCTTGCTTTCTTTATGGAAAAAGCTACCCACTTGGGCAAAGAAACTACCCTTGCCTCAATTGCTGACAGTATACTTTCCAAATTGAGCCAGAGGACACAAAAAGGTGATTGCCAAACTTTTCCAAGACAAGGTAGGAAACTCCTTGAAATTTTCCTGTTTCTCAGAAATGTCTGTCAGAAATACCAGACCTCTAGGTCAAAGTTGGATGACCCATTCTTACAAAAAAACTTTGGGTGACTCTGCAAGTAGCCAGATGTCCCTATCGTAAGGTAACATTTCACCCTTCTGGGGACTTTGATGGAGTTAAGGACTAAATAATTAGATTTAAAGTTTTCCTTGGTTCTGACAAAAGTTAAATTATGTATAAACTTTAGACTCAGATAAAGTAAATAATAGAATATTTTCTCCAAATTTTCCAAATGCAAATGAACTTAATATTGTAACTGCAATTCTTACTTGACAACTGTTTTTGATGTATATAATTTTACTATGTTAAAGTTAAAACCTTCCTTTTTATTTAGACAAAAAGGGGAAATGCTGGAATACTCCTTATATACATTGTGAAAATGTGTTGCTTTCATTGTTAATAAAAAGCTGATTGGCTGATAGCTAGGCAGGATTTTTGTGGCAGAGAGAACGCTGGGAAGAAGGGCAGAGCAGAGGAGTTAATCATGACTGAATCTTTCTTAAAATTTATCATTTAGAAAAATAGTTATCATAAGATGCATGATTAATATCCAGATTTGTGAATTTTTCATTCACTCAATGAAATTCATTGAAGTCTTATGTTAGTATATAAATTTATAAACATGAGGAAATGGATAAAATTGTAGTATTATAAAAGATAGTTTTGACAAATATATGACTTCCCAACAGAATGGAGCAAGTGAATGCTGAGACAGACCATCAGCAGAGGTGATCTGGTATGCAGTGATGAGGTATATGGTAATTTTTTTTGAAAGAGATTGTAAAAGCACATGACTCTGAGTTAGAGCTACAATAGAAATTCAAGTTATAAATTCTTAGAAGACAATTATAATCACATATCAAGACACATTTTATGTATCTGCATAGTAGTTTTCATCTTCAATGGTAAGAAATGAATCCTTAACATTTTTATTTCTTACCAGTGTTTAACCAACCCAATCCTGAAAATTGCTTACTTACAAGGCCATTGATTTAAGTTCAGCAACATGATATTTAAATACCAAGAATAAAGAGAAATAAATACATAAATGACTTTTGGTCAACAAGAGTTAAGAAGCCATCATTTATTTACCACTATACAGCTAAATTACTATGTTCTGACCCTGGTGGTATTGTGTACTCCAACAATGAGAGTGACTCAGATTTTGCATCTGACCCCGTAAATCAGCATGTTGTTCCGAGAGAATGACTAAGGGTCTTTGCTTAGTCACTTAATTGCATACTGCTCATGAAATCACAGGAGGTTTTTACTGTTCCTTTACAAATATTGTTAGGTTGGGTTTTCCAAACAATAGTACACAGATCTTCCTGTCTTGTACTTATTTCTTCCACAAGAAGGTTCATGTTTGTATTCTTTTTGTTAATTAGAGTTTTGAAGAATCCACAAACATTTGAAAAATGGGTTATATGAAAATGCTAGGAAGAAAATAATACATGAAGCAGTCTATCCTAAGAACAAATGTCTTTTTATTTAACCTTGGAGAAAAAGTAGTTACCTGGTTCATATTGTACTTAACATTTGCATGTTCTACTGGTTTCTTTAACATTGCTGGGATAAGACACCATGCCCAGTGAAACTTATGCAAGAACAGGAGTATTTGTGTTTAAATTCCTGAAGGATAAGGCCTGCAAGCCAGTATAGACTGAGAGCAACAAATTGACACCTCACACCTTGAGTACACTCATGAAGCAGAGAACAAATGGAAGTTACAGCAGATGTTTAAAGCTGGCCTTTAGTGACATAATGCCTCTAAAAAGATCACACCTCCTAAACCTGTTGGGGAAGTCCTGTGTATATGTCAATAAATTACTGCTGGCCAATAGGAATCTAGATAGTTGGGGCTAGGAGTCCAGGAGGATTCTGGGAAGGAAAAACACAGGAGAGTTCGAGATGTAACGCCATGGGGTAGGAGCCTGGAACTATTCTCCGGTAAGAGACATACTTAGATTAACAATTATGGGGTAATTATTAAGTCAGAGCTAGTCAGTAAGAAACAAGCAAGGCCAACAGCTTCATAATTATTATAGCCTCCTGTGTGTTTATTTGGGACTGATGCTGCTCCAGAACCAGGCTGTCAGGAAGGCTTCTCTCAAGGAAAAAGCTTCCCTTAACATAAACCTCCTTACATGGGGCCACTCACTGATGACAAGGTCCCCCAGGAACTTGTAAATCCAACCTTTTTTTTTTAATGAGAAGTTCATCTCAGTTTCCTGTAGTGCTGTTGGCTGTACTTAATCATATTCTCCAAGACATGAACTCAGAAGTGAAATGGCTGGGTCATAAGTGAAATGTAAAGGCTAACAGTAAGTTAAAAATTTGGGTTTTGGGGAACTGGGATATTAAATAATTCAATCATAAAAAATGTAGCATATAAAGAAAAAAGTGCAGACATACATAAAAATATTATACCCTTTAACAGAAACTACAAGGGAATAATGAGCATACCTACTCATATGTGTACTTACTTTTGATAATAAACTTCATAAGCTAAGTTTTAAAATATTAGACTGCTACAAGAGTTTTACCACGTAGCAAAAACAAATATTACATTCATTTATAGAAATAGGAACCAAAATAAGAAATAAGGACTTAACACAAAAATATACACATGATTTTAGTTAATGAAGGTATTTCATAGCAATTTAGATAAGTTTAAATCACATATAAAATAACTGTTTGGTACCAACTGTTACTTAATTGTAGAGAAAGGAAAATTGATATCCAATTTTGAGAAGGATATCTTGGTAATAATATCTAAATTGCTATGAAATATTCTGATCAGAATGGAATGGCTAAATAAGATCCTTTTATAAAGACTGACAATGACTGTTAAAAACAGCGTATTTAAATCAAAGACAAATTTTCATTTGATTGTGTACTCTGATTTACTGGTTTCTCAGGTGCTTATTTGATTTCCATGCACATCTAAACTTTCAAGACTTCTTTATATTATGGTGGCATGGTGGCCTGAAATAACAGTAGACATGACTTGAATATTTTTTATTTAATAAGTCTTCTTTTGTGGACTGGTATATAAAAAAAGAAGATCCATGCTCACTACAGAAAACTATAGATTCTGCTTCTAAAAGAAAGCTTCTGGAAAAACCTATTTTCCATATGATAACTATTCATTGTCAATGTGGGTCATTAAAATCTTTATTACTATACTGTTACTACCTTTTTCTTTTATGTCTGACAATATTTGATTTATTAATTTAGTTATGTTGACATCTGATATATGTATCTGGGATTGTTCTGCTAAATGATGGAATGAATCCCATCACTAATCACTGTTCTTCTTTTACTTTTTAACAGTCTTGACTTCAAGTCTATTTAATTAGATATAAGGAAAGTCCCTTATATGCAGATATGGCTTTACTTTTTTTAAGTCATGTCAGATAATTTTTTATTTAAATTAGAAACAAGGTTGCTTCACATGTCAATCCCAGCTCCCTCTCACTCCCCCTCCTCCCCTCCCTCCCCCACTAGGCCCTCCAGCCCCCACCCAATCCCCACTCCTTTCCCCAGGGAGGGTGAGGCCCTCCATGGGGCATCTCCAGAGTCTGTAATTTCATTCCAGGGAGGGCCTAGGCCCTCCCCAAAGTGTCCATATTGAGAGAGCATCCCTTATTGTGGGATGGGTGACCAAAGTCCATTTGTATGCAAGGGATAAATACTGATATACTACCCAAGACTCCATAGATTGCCTAGGCCTCCTCAATGACACCACATTGAGGGGGTCTGGATCAGTCCCATGCTGATTTCCCAGCCATCAGTCTGGGGTCCAAAAGCACCCACCTTGTTTAGGTCAGCTATTTCTGTGGGTTAAACCAGCCTAGTCTTGACCCCTTTGCTTATCAGTCCTCTTTACTTTTACTAATATATTGAACTACATTATTTTTATATGATGATTTATCTGCCTTGCTAAGGTTTTTATTATGTGAGAAAAGCAAGGATATCCTGGAAAGAATCTTATTCACAAGAGCCTCTAAATTTTCTTGGAATAAATCTAACCAAAGAATTGAAAAATTATCAAAGACAGTTAAGATTTTGAGGAAAGAAAATGAAGACTAGAAGACAGAACTACATCATATCCATACATTAGAACAATTTAGATTGTAAAATTGACCATCTTAAAACGGCAATGTACAGGTGAAAATTCTAATGCAATTCTTTGCAGAAATTGAAAAACATTAAATTTCATATGGAAACACAAAAAGAATATCTCATAATCTTAAACAATAAAAGAACAGTTGGAAGTTCTATGCCTGGGTTTTAATTCTAAAGACCTATAGTAATAAAAACAGCATGATATTGGCATTTAGTTAATGAAATAGAATACATTGGTTAATGAAATTAAAGACCCAATATTCCTTCAATGCACATTGGATAAAGACAGCATCTTTACCATACGATGTTGTTTAAAATGGATAGCTATATGTATAAGAATGAAACCCAACCCTCATCTTACACTGCAGAAAACTCAACTCCAGATACCTCAACATTGGACCATATGAACTTAGATTTAAAAAATAAAATAGGAAATATGGTTGAACTCATAGGCATAGGAAGGTACTTTCTGAACAGGACTCCAATAATGTAGGTATTAGAACCAACAATTGACAGATGGAGTCACATAACACTAAATAGTTTCTGTAAGGAAAACATTATTCTATCACTGAGTGAAGTGGCAGCCTGCAAAATAGGAAAAATCTTTACCAGTTATACATCTTACAGATGATTATTATCTAGAATATAAAAAGAAGTAAAATAACTAAACATCAAGAAAATAAACTTAAAATTTCTTTCTTTCTTTTGTCTGTCTTTTAAAATATTGAATTTATCCTTGTGATACAGTTCATATATGATTATTAGAAAAGTTACCAAGTCAAGTTCATATTTTTTCTATACAATTTGATAGTCAAGAAATAATTATTGATTAAATGATCTCAATCTTCATAACATTCAACAAACATCCTGGAATACTGAAATCCTTTCATTTCTGAAGGCAATTTTGTGTTGAATGCCCAATTTCACTTTGAAATTTCTCATTTATATCACAACATGCTGAATTTAGGACAAGAACTTAAAGATTCCCTAATGACAGACATGTGTCTGGGGTCCAACCATACTTTATGGTAGAATTTTTTGTATCTTCCTTGTCAACTTCTGATTCCGTTTTAGTTCGAGGAAGTTTTTATTGGCTTTGAATTCTAATTTATTCCCCATTAGAATTAACCATAAGAATGCAGAATTAAATATTGTCATGAGTGATCTTGTTAATCCCTTGGGTTTACAATATAAAGGAATGTGAACCAGTTGTTTTACATTCATTGGGCTACCTCCAAAATTTTTACCCACTTCTTCCAAACAGGGTGATATCAACATTTACACAGTAAGTGAATCAGAATCAATGTCTAGAAATGTACTATAGGTGTTTTTGCTTCATAGAAATTTATACAATAACATTTTCAGTTTATAGTTAAGATATCTTCAGAAGTTAAAATATACATACTTAACTATACACTATTTGCTAAATTGATTTTATAATCAAATCTATAATTCTATAATTATTACCATTATGTTTGTTATCATTATTATTATTATTATTATTATTTTACGTGCACAGTTGTCTGTGTGAGGGTGTTGGACCCCCTGAAATTGGAGTTATAGACAGTTGTGAGCTGCCATGTGGGTGCTGCGAATAGAACCAAGGTGCTCTGGAAGAGCAGTCAGTGCTCTTAACCTCTGAGTCATTTGTCCCACCCCAAATGTATAACATTTATATGATAATAATTTTATTGTTGAGATATGCAATGTTCACCTTTACCTAATTATTCATAAAGATAGCATTTAGTGATAAAATTGAATGTTATTAATAAATAATGTGAATACATGGATGAAGAGAGTTGTTTCTGACACAAACTTATGATACAGTTGCATTGATATTAATAATGACATAATATTAATTAAATAGTGATAATCATGATAAGAAACATGTATTGAAAAGGGTAAAATATATAAAATCTACTATTTGATGAAACATGGTTACACATAATACCAACTGAAATGGCATCATATAGATAGTGGAATTGATTTTCAGTGCAAAGGAAGGCCATTAAAAGATTCTAGCTTGAAAAAGTTCTGTGACTTTTGGAGCATGGCCTGCAGTGGTTGTATTTTAAGACATAAAATAATTAACTTCACTTATGATAGGAGAAGATCTGATACATGAATTTAACTGGATGAGTAAATTTATACTCAGAAAGGAGTATTTAGAAAACAGTTAGATAACCTAAGTAGTTCTTGATGACTATAAAATGTCTAAACATACTAAATAATTTAATACACAGAAGATTTCAGTTATTTAATCAATATTGTCTTCCTTTCAGGTTATTTCATTATATAGTGAACAATTTTGATTCCCACCATACACCAGTCATTTTTATTAGAATTTTTGGATACAGTTAAGATGATTTGTAACTTAGTGAAGCATATACATTACTCTCCCCCAACCCCCCAATAATCAGAGAGGATGGTCATGGGCTGCTAAAAAATAACAACCTTTGAACCATTGCACCCATGTAGTTACAACTGTGGATGCTTGCACAATCCATACAAAAAACCCAGTCAACCTTCCAGTATGGATGAGTGCTTTTTGGGCCTCACCTTTTCTAAGGAGCTAGGGGCAGTGGATGGAGAAGATTGAGCCAGTTTTCTCTCATGACACAGCGTATGGTAGGTGGACATGTTCCACTGGATGTCCCTAAACTTAGTTGAACTCAGTGGATGAAAGTGAGTGTGTGTATGTGTGTGTTGGGGGGGGAGGAAGAAAGGAAGGGGACATAAGTTAGGAGGGAAGTGTGGGGTGCAAGGACCCAGAAGGAAGAGGATAGGAAGCAGTAGATATAATCAAAATGCATGTGTACATGTATGAAATTCTCAAGAAACAAATTTTAAAATATATGCAGTTGAATAGAGTTATGTAATCTTAAAAACACCCGAATTTTTCTATATAATTTTAAAAATAAGAAAAAATAAATTATATATGTTTATTTAAAAGGGAAAGTTAGTTAAGCCAAAAAGTCAGGATCAAAATTCTTCAAACTGTATGAAAATGTCAGAAAGAAGTCCATTATTATGTATAACTAGTAATGAAATGATAATAAAAATATTTTCTAAATGAAAAAGCACAAACATTTGCCTAGACAAATAAGTGTAAAATTGCAATTATAATAGATGCTGCAATAGAAAATAACATCCTTTTGATACAAACCAGAAAATGTGTTAATTTTTTAAAATTTGGACTTTTTATTAGGAAAGAATACTTTAGAAACATAGCATTTGAACATTAATATAATGAGAGAATAGAAAATAATAGTATAAAGTTTCTTCCATGAAGGGTAAATCCCTTCTGAAATACCATATAGAAACTAAAAGCACAGCACTTTTAGGGAAACAATAATTTCAACTAAAGTCAGGATAATCTAGAATTGACTGGCATCACATGAAATACAAGCAATGCTGTGGATGGTGAGATGGACCTACTGATTGGTGGGACCTAGAATTAATAGAATCCTAGCCTCAAGGTTGACTCCAGGCCTTCATCTGGAGATCATCATGAGAGGAGTTTAACTCCTTCCTATAGCAGAACCCAAAATGTCGCTATGAACGATTCATACACACAGTGTGTATATATAATTTGTATACATATTTAAAATTGCAGTAGTTTATAGATAAAATAAATTATCAACAATGTTATAGTATATAATTAGAATTTATTAATTCAGAATTTGGAGTTTTGTCGAATTTGTTCAGGTTTACCTTTTGAAAACATCTCCTTAGTTACTCCAGGTACTCATTCCATTGGTCTGCTCACATACCACTTACTTCATGGAAGTGTGTTTGATTGAAATAAATTCTGTGGGATTTTTGTTTGTTTGTTTTTATTTATATTACAGTTTTCGTCAATTCTACCACACTCATAATCACATCTTAGCATTTTAAAAATTAAGCTATAACCTTTCCCTTGTTATTGTAATGTAAAATAACACCACATGGTGATATCAATATACTCTGATAAATATTTGGGATGTAATTACAGATGTGTTATTAAAGATATAATATTAAGATGGATTATTTTAGGAAGCCATGAATACTGTCACTCTCAGACAATGGTGTGAAACAAGCTGGTGGTCACAGACATTTACTTACTGTTTACCAGAGCTACTCTCATCTGCAGGACTGTGTCAGTACTTAGAATTTTAAAGATTAAAATAATATGTAATTATATAAGTAATATATAAAATTTTGGTACTTAAAACAGCACATATAATAACTAATTGTTCAGTAAATGATGGCAGTAATTATTACTGTGACAATAATGAAGATATTTCAGTACTCAATTTTGGGCTTTATCTTTCAATCAAAGGAGAGTAGGAAGGAAAGAGTAAAACTAAAGAAAGAACAAGGAAGAAGGGAAGAAGAAAAGATGAGGGAGGGTATAATGGAGTTATTTAATACAATTGTTGGGTCAAATATGCTCTCTTTTTGTTTGTTTGTTTGGTTTGGTTTTTTGAGACAGGTTTTCTCTGTGTAGCTTTGTAGACCAGACTGGCCTCAAACTCACAGAGAGACATCTGCCTCTGACTCCTGAGTGCTGGGACTAGAAGTGTACACTACCACTGCCCAACATCTTTTTTTTTATTTATAAACAAAATCAATTCAAAAAGTACTATTACTAAACTACTTACAACAGTGTGAACTTTATGTGGAAAATGATGGGTCTTTTATTTTCCCCATCAATGGTTGGCTTTAAGTAGTAAAAATATGCAATGAACAAATGTTGTTTGTTGAATTTTAGTTTTCTATAAGGGATAAATGACTTTTTCATGAAGTCATTGTATTATGAAACTTAACAAAAATGAATAAATATCTCCTCCACAACTGTGTCAAACATAGCTATAGACTACTCAGCAGTACTATGAAATAAATATTACAATAACAGATTATAATATTCAAAGAGATATGTAAATACTTATAATGAGTATAAGTACAAAAATATATATTAATACCATTTAGATTCTGAATTTTCTTTTCTGTTGACAGGAAATTAGCAGCATTATAAGTATGAGAATGATTCTCTATGGTGGAATTCTATTCTCAGGCTTAGTGCATGGGAGAGGGGCTTGGCCCCATCCCAACCTACTGTGCCAGACTTTGTTGACTCCTCATGGGAGCTCTTACCTATGAGGAGAAGTGGACTGGGGGTGGAAGGAGGGGTGGGAGGGAGATTTGTGGTTGGAATGTAAAATGAAATTTAAAAGACTGTAAAAATGAGTATGATAATTAAGTATTTTTAGTCACAAGAACTTCAAGAAAGATTGGCAGGAAAGGACTTAATACAGTTCATAAAAGTATAATTTCTAGTGGTTCACAACACAGGTTCTGGAATCATCATAGTTAAATTGACCTGGGTTCATTCCAGTTTCCATCCCATAAGATTAGCTTAGGCTTCCCTATCTCTAGAAATTTGCAAGAGCCAAAGAACAATTCCTGTCTTGTGTTTGCTAGAGTCTAAACAGGACTCTTATCAATGAGAGCTTTCAAGAATACTACTCTATTACTAGCCTTTCAGGGAATCGGGGTGGATGCCTATTGCTGAAGACACCACACGCTTGTGGCTTTCATGATTCCATGCAATCTGCCAAGGGAAGGAAACAAATATAAAATCCTACCCAGCTGCAACACCTGTGAACCACAAAGACAAGCATGGTAAGACATGCATCAAGGTGCAATAAATGGCATTCACATGTCAGGGACAACCAACAGATAGATGTTTCATTAGACATAAACTTAACACAACAGGAGGGAAATCATGCCTGGTTCTGAAAACATAGCCAGCTTCCTTTGTGCTAGTGAGATAAGGTACCTTAGGGGAAAAAAATCAACTGCTCCCACTTTGCTAGAGCAGGGCAATTTCTTACTACTTTCTAAACCTAGTCCTTATACCTACAGATAAGTGAAGGGTGGCTGTATTAAAGGGGTGCTTTACCAAAGAACCTATTTTTACAGCAAATGGAGAATATCACGGAAAACCTTACAATGCAGAAATCAGAAATCAATGTATCACAGAGAACCCAGCTCTAGTGGAAACATCTATTTTACAGTTCCTGCATCTATGACCCAGGGAACATTGTAGAAAGGTTAAGATTCAGAATACCAGAAAATCTGGTGTGAGGCAGTCAGGCTTAGAGAGTGATACAAAAACAAGACTGGATTCATGACACCATCAATGAGCATGTTAATGGGAACAGAGGAAATTTCCAGAGTCCCATCCATAGACAAAGAACCAAAGGCAGATAATGACTACTGGCAGAAAGAGAATTAATGTCTCCCTGGGATGAGACTCTCCTATTCATCTTGCAATACATAATGGTCAGCGTTCACACACACCCCCAAACAACATAAACAGTACAGAAAAATAATAATACAGAAAAGGAGGATGTCAGCTTGAGAGGGAATAGGAAGGGGGGCTTGAAGGAAAACCTGGAGGGAGACAAGGGAAGGAAAGGTGATGTAACTCTATTTATGTATAAAATAATTGTATATATAGCATAAATAATTGTATATAATTTACAAACCATTGTTTATTATCTTCTCAGTTTCCATTTAATAAAAGAAAGAAGAATGCATTTCATCAGAATGTATAGAACAAGGTGACTAAAAATTATGTTGTACTTAACCAAATGTAATTTCTCCCAAAAGTCAATCCATGTAGGATGCCCCTCTCTCAGAAACCATAGGCAGTAAGAAGCAGACTACCTAGTTTACATTTTAAGACAATTATAGTGATCAGATGCTATAGTGAAACAATATTTTGTCCTTAAAATATCTCATTTTAATGGACAATATAGAAAAATACAGAGACTTACACAACTTCATAAAGGATTCAGTTTCTTGTATCACTCATAACCATTACATAAACCCTGGCAAGTAGGAATCTGTGATGTGGCAAATTGGCTCAAGAGTAAACACTGACCAAGGATTTGGCCATTTCTGTCTTCTGTCTTCAGAAGACAGGCTCTGCCTTTTATGTTTTCCCCCTTAAGCCACTCAGTTACTCTGCAGCCACTCCTCTTGGCTCCTAACAACAAGAATATGTCATAAATCCCAAAGACACAGCTGCACCTAGTTAATGTGCTGTAGGCATGGACACATATCAAGTCGACACCTAATTAAGGAGTGAAATCATAAAGAAGAGCCCTTAAGTTCTGCATTTGGAAACATCTAAAATTAAGTTACTACTGTACATTATGTCTGCACAACAAGAGGAGGTCAGAAGAGTGGGTGACACTGACTATGAACATAGGCACATGCTCAATGGGAGATTGTTTCTGCTCCTCCATCCTTCAAGAGCCCAAAGAATAGTAGCAAGGCGGCACTGCAGCCTGTTAAGTATTTTCTCTAATAAATATAAATTTATTTTCTTTAAATAAATTTCTGTGTCCTGGTTAAGCTCCATGTCTTCAAAACCTTTTTAGTTTCACATTATCCTAAATAACTTAAAGCCAGCTTTAGATACCAAAAGACTACTCAGCAAGTCATGTGTTTTCAGAACACTGAAAGAGGCAAATGATCTTCATCACAATTTCCATAAAATGACCTTAAAGGTAAAATATGTATGAAATATAAAGAGTTCTTGTTTCAATTACATATAGTATCATAAACAATATGTATATATCTCTCGTTATTCTTATGCATTCATTATCACTACATTTTGAAAAAAAAAACACCATTTACTTGTTACTTGCTATTGGTTCCGAATTCCTTATCTTTTGTGGAACTTATTCCTCGTGTTTATTATAAAACCAAAGATAAGTCAAACCTTGTTTGTTTTCAGTTTCCCACCATTCCAACTGTAGACTATATCCATAGGCAAGCAAAAATCAAAATGTGAAGGAATTACAACCATTTAATGTCCAATAACATGGTGTTAGAGAATTTTTTTAACGATATATTCTTCCCAGGAACCAGAGAAACACAAGATTATCTTTATGGACTCCAGATGTGCTGTCAAATCAAAAGTATCCCTAGCATTATTCAATGTATGATTCACTAGTTTCCACATTAATCTAGCAGAACAAAACTTGACCTAGCATTACACAAGATATCTTCTTTCTGAAATGTTAACACCATCAGCAGCTGATTGCTAATGGATTTTATTTATTGAATATTTTATAGGCAAGAAATACACTGTCTGTACAGACCCAAGGAATCTTCCCAAGTCCATCACATAAACCCTTTGAGATAAGCTTCTTGACACATACTAGTATCCCAGGGAAGAGTTTCATCTACATGCTTAAAGTGGGGTTATACTATTCCTGTAGTTATCTGTTTAGAAAGGATTTGAATTTGAAGCATAAATTTATTTGACATTGTTTATAAGTTTGCTGTAAGAACCAGTCTACGTGTGTCAGCATTTCTTTCTGATACAGAAAAGAGAAAGTATACTCCCACTTTGATAAGCCTCAGATTTCCTAGGGAAGGAATGCAAAATATTTGTTAAAATTTCCAAAATTACAACTCCTTGCCAAATTCTAAATGATAGAGGCAGGAATGAAGCATTAGAAAAGTATATCTGATCATTCCATTAGCAGGCTGAAAATGAGGGAAAGGACTTGATAGTAACAGAGTTTGGAAACTGAGGCTAATCTCACATATTTTCATAGAGGCTTATTAGACTCCTCATTGGCAAGGTATAGGAGAATGAAAATATTATTTCATCAGTAATTAATAACTGCAGGATAATGCTTATACTTTTTCTTATCTGCCTTGTTTTTAAACAAATATCACTTTCCACAATATCACTTATTGTTGCTTTATGTATAATAAAATAGATTCAATTTCTATTTGTTGTTTATTATTTCATCTTCAAATGCAGTTATTTTTTTAACATTTGTTTTTAATATTAAATAGCTTGTTTTACATGTCAATCCCAGTTCCCTCTCCCTCCCCTCTGCCCGCACCTCCCTCACCGTCTCCCCCATCCTCCCACCCTATTGCCAATTCCTTCAGCATAGGGGATATCTAGAGTCTATCATTTCATTCAGGGTAGGGCCCAGGTACTTCCTTAAGAGTCCAGGCAGAGAGAGCAACCCTCTTTGTGTTATGGACACACGATGTCTGTTAGTATTCGAGGGATAAACACTGATCCACTGCTCAGTTATTTTTAAACTCTAAATTCAAGTATACTTCTTAAATCAAAAGTACAAATTACTATTTATAATCAGAATGTATCCAGAAAAGAAAGGAAATTATACTGAAATTAGAACATTCTTAGAATTCCCATTTTACAGAGGATGTAAAATGGACAAGCCACTATGAGTATTTTAAATGTGAAATTTCCATAAATCAGCATTACTTTTTATTATTAATTTGATTGCTTGAGAAACAACTAAGAAGTTAATAAAGCACACCTCTAGTGTTATCCATGGCAACACATTTAGAAATGAGTAGTTCATAGAGGATCTGAACTTATGAATAAACTTATCCTTTGATGAATTCATAATACGATAGCACTATTGGGGGTGGAACATAGCTGAAGGAGGTGGCTTACTGAGTTGTAATCTTGAATGCTACATCTCTCCCTGGCCTTTCCTTTATTCTTTTCTCTATACTCTCCATCTGACAATAGCTGAACGGTTCCTTTGTCATATACATATATATATATATATATATATATATATATATATATATATATATCTGTCACTTAGGATGTTTGGTTTAAACTCTTAAAGCTAGTAACAACAAACCAAACTCTTTAAAATAGTAAGCCAAAATAACTCTTTCATCCCCTAACAGATTTCTGGAAAGTCATTTAATAAGCCATAGGTTCAGGCAATTCTATCCATAGGTTGCTGTGTGAATTTTCCTTGGGAAGACAACATAAACAAATGTCTATTTATTTCAGATAGGGCATTGACTACACATAAAAGAGATGATTCTACACAAATATAGCTTAGTGAACAAATGACTTTATTGAGATTATTTATGTGGGAATGGATGACAGATTTCTTATAGAAACATGGATGATTCAAAGTCAGTTGCATTACAGAAAATCCTACTCCAGCATGGGTGACAACTCATGAAGACTGCATCTCTGAGACTGCCTGCACAACATTTAGGCACATTAGCTCCTTTTTACCTGCTCTTGGGATACTTTGCCTCCTAATGGGTGTTCCATCCAGTCATGATGTGATGTCTAATGCTGGCAAGGATATGGAGCAAGGGGAACACTGCTCCATTACTAGTGGGAATACAAACTTTTTTTTTCTTTTTATAACTAATTTAATTTTTAATATTTAGTTTATTTTTATTCATTTGTGTGTGTTTATGCACGTGAGTGCCTATGTGTGCATTCACGTGTATACACATGCTTCTGTTTTTTTTTAAATTTTATTTTCCAGTTTAAATTTAGATAAGAATCAAGGTTGCTTCACAAGTCAGTTCCAGGTCCCTCTCCCATTCCCTCCCTTCCTCCTGTGCCCTCCCCCCCCGTTATCCCCTCATTTCTCCAGGGAGGGTGAGGCCCTCCATGGGGGTGTCCATAGTCTGTCATTTCATATAGGGCAGGGCCTAGACCCTTTCCCAAGAGTTCAGGGTGAGAGTGCACCTCACATTGTTCTATTGGAGTCCAAAGTCCGTGTGTATACTTGGGATGGGTACTGATCTGCTGCCCAAGGCTCAATAGAATCCCTAGGCCTCTTCACTGACACCCAGATTCAGGGGGTCTTGATCAGTCCCATGCTGGCTTCCCAGGCTAATGCCTGGGATTCAAGAGTTAACCTTTGTCTGGTCAGCTGTTTCTGGGGGTTAGACCAGCCCAGTCTTAATCCCTTTGATCATCAGTCCTTCCTCTCTGTTACTGGCTTTCTTGAGTTCAGCTCAGTACTTAACCAAGGGAGTCTGCCTCTTCTTCGATCAGCCACTAAACTTTTACAACAACTATGAAATCAACATGGCAGTTCCTTTGAAAACTGGCAATTAATCTAACTCAAGATCCAACTATACCACTCTTGGGTATATACCCAAGGATGTTCCATCCTACCACAAAGACTGTCACTCACTATGTTCAAAGATGCTTTATTCATAATGGTGAGAAACTGGAAACAATCTAGATATCCCTCAACTGAAGAATGGATGAAGAAAATCTTGTACATTTACACAATTGAGTATTATTCGACTGTTAAAAATGGCATCACAAAATTTGAAGGCAAATGAATTGAACTAGAAAAATCATGCTGAGTGAGGTAACTGAGTACAGAAAGACAAACACGGTATGTATTCACTTCTAAGTGGAAATTAGCTGCTAAATACATGCACAGCTAATACAATCCACAAATATAGAAAGGATAAGCAACAAGGAAGGCTCAAAGAGGGATTCTTGAATCTCCCTGGTAAGGAGAAGTAGAATAGATTTAGCAGGTGGACTGGGGGTAGATGGAAATGGAAAAAGGAGAGATCACATTCAGGGGAAGAAATGGGGAGAGAGACAGTATGAGGGGAGAGGTGACTGGAATTAGAGTGCAGTTGCAGGGCATGTTTTGCACGAATTTCGATGTAAAACCTGACAAATGTTTAAAAAGAGATTCTAAACACAGGAGAACAGAATCAATCACATCTTCTTGGTAACAACATTTTCTCAGGTAGACTCTTTGCTGACTAAGGGTTACCCACAAAAACTTGAAGATGCTGTGCTGCCAAATACTTAAATGAGGTTTATAAGCAGCCAGCAGCATGCTTCTTGATGGTGGCACGGACCTAGAACTCCACAGACTTGTGACAATAGGCATGGCTCCTTCCAGTAACTCCAACACAAAGCTACACTCTCAGGAAGCCAAGGAATGGGGTGGGGAGAAGCTTCTGTTTTGATCTCAGCCATGGTGCTTAGCAGAGTTAAAGACTCATAGTCAAAATTTTTAAAAAGCCAACAAACAAAAAACCTCCAAAACAGAGATACACAGTAAAGACAGATTCAGAGGAAAAAATACTTCTAAATGTTTTACAGTGTGTTTAAAAATATACATAGGCTTGGAAGAGAAAAGAAAAAGGATTGAGAAAGACTTAAAAGAAAAACAGCTAACATCAAACTAAATAGAAAGAAACTCAAAGCAATTCCTCTAAAATCAGGGACAAGACAAGGCTGTCCACTCTCTCCACATCTCTGCAATATTGTACTTGAAGTTCTAGCTACAGCAATAAGACTACAAAAGGAGATAAAGGGGATACAAATAGGAAAAGAAGAAGTCAAACTTTCACTATTTGCAGATGATATGATAGTTTACATAAGTGACCCGAAAAACTCCACAAGGGAACTCCTAGAACTGATAAACAGCTTCAGCAATGTGGCAGGATACAGGGTCAACTCAAAAAAATCAGTGACCCTATTATATACAGATGATGAGGTGACTGAGAAAGAAATCAGAGAAACATCACCATAAATAGCCATAAACAGCATCAAATATCTGGGGATAATGTTAACCAAGGAAGTGAAAGACTTGTATATCAAGAACTTTGAGTCTTTAAAGAAAGAAATCAAAGAGGATACCAGAAAATGGAAAGATCTCCCATGCTCTTGGATTGGTAGGGTCAACATAATAAAAATGGCAATCTTGCCAAAAGCAGTCTACAGATTCAATGCAATCCCTATCAAAATTCCATCACAATTCTTCAAGGACCTGGAAAGAACATTAATCAACTTTATATGGAAAAACAAAAGGCCCAGGATAGCCAAAACAACCCTATACAATAAAGGAACTTCATGAGGCATCACCATACCTGACTTCAAACTCTATTATAGAGCTATAGTCTTGAAAACAGCTTGGTATTGGCACAAAAATAGGCAGGTAGGCCAGTGGAGCCGAATTGAAAACCCTGATTTTAACCCACACACCTATGAACACTTGATTTTTGACAAAGAAGCTAAAACTGTACAATGGAAAAAAGAAAGCATCTTCAACAAATGGTGCTGACATAACTGGGTACTGGTATGCAGAAGACTGCAGATAGATCCATGTTTATCGCCTTGTACAAAACTTAAGTCCAAATGGATCAAAGATATCAACATAAATCCAGCCACACTGAAAATTTTAGAAGAGAAAGTGGGAGATACTCTTCAACGAGTTGGTACAGGAGACCACTTCCTAAACATAACACCAGTGGCACAGACACTGAGATCAACAATTAATAAATGGGACCTCCTGAAACTAAAAAGCTTCTGTAAGGCAAAGGACACAGTCAACAAGACAAAAAGGCAGTTCACAGAATGGGAAAAGATATTCACTAACCCCACATCTGACAGGGGCTAATCTCCAAAATTTACAAAGAACTCAAGAAACAAGTCTCCAAAACACCAAAGGAACCAATTAAAAGGTGGGGTACAGAGCTAAATAGAGAATTCTCAGTAGAAGAGGCTAAAATGGCCAAGAGACACTTAAGAAAGTGCTCAAAATCCTTAGCCATCAGGGAAATGCAAATCAAAACAACTCTGAGATACCATTTACTCCTGTCAGAATGGCTAAAATCAAAAACACCGAAGACAGTTTATGCTGGAGAGGATGTGGAGAGAGGGGAACACTACTCCACTGCTGGTGGGAGTGCCTACTCGAACAGCCTCTTTGGAAATCAGTATGGAGATTCCTCAGGAAAATGGGAATTAATCTACCACAAGACCCAGCAATTCCACTCTTAGGCATATATCCAAATGAGGCAAATTCATACAACAAGGGCATCTGCTCCACTATGTTCATAGCAGCATTATTTGTAATAGCCAGAACCTGGAAGCAACCTAGATGCCCCTCAACTGAAGAGTGGATAGAGAAAATGTGGTACATTTACACAATGGAGTATTATTCAGCAGAAAAAAACAATGGAATCTTGAAATTCACAGGTAAATGGATAGCACTGGAAGAAACCATCCTGAGCGAGGTAACCCAGTCGCAAAAAGACAAACATGGTATCTACTCACTCATATATGGATTTTAGAAATGGATCAGGATAGTCCCAGTCTGCACTTCCACTGATAGAGTCTGCAAAACAGGAAAGAACCTAAAAGATATGCATAGTACCCCGAATGTGAGTATCAGTGAGAAGGCCTGGGCAACCTATGGGGCCCTGAGCAGTGGATCAATGTCTATCCCTGGAATACAAACAGTCATCGTGTGCCCATAGCACAAAGAGGGATGCTCTCTCAGCCTGGACTCTTAGGGTAGTACCTGGACCCTACTCTGAGTGAAATGACAGACTCTAGATATCCCTTAAGTGGAAGGAATTGGCATTAGGTTGGGAAGCTGGGGGGTATGGGGGAGTGCGGGAGGAGGGGAGGGAGAGGGAACTGGGATTGATATGTAAAACAAGCTATTTAAAATTGAAATAAAAAAATTAAAAAAAGAAATAGAGTAGCTGAGTGTGGTGACAAGCACTCAAGACAGGAGGATTTTTGATTTCAAGACCAGCTTTGTCTACAGAGTGGGTTCCAGGACAGACGAAAATATACAGAGAAACCTTGTCTCAAAAACCCAATAAATAAAAACTAAAAATAAAAGAAATATAGTAATAAAAAAGAGCCACATAAAGATGGAAGATACAGAGTCTGGATCCTGTATGTGTTGTGTTGTTCTTGAATGGTTTCATTGCTGAGGAAGGAGCAACAGCTGTTTAAAGACATTTGATTATAAATGCTGCTGGATTAATCCAACCTATATATTTTAGAAATGTCTTGAGTTCAAAATTTAAGTCTAAGGACATGTTATTTTGGAAAAGGGGTTCTGAATTGTTTCCATGGAATATGAAAAGCTGTGCATTCCTTCCAGACTAATATGGTTTGATCAAGCAAGACCCCCTGAGTCAGTGGCCTAAGTGATCCAATATCCTAAACAGCTGAGACAATGCAGCCACAAAGACTGTCAGGATTTGGCAATGGTTCTGAGTTTCCCCAGGATCCCCTTGGTATTGACAGTGTCTCCAAACATAAGGAAGCAATTTAGAGAAAACTATGCCCAAATTCCCAAATATTGTTTATAAATATTTGTTTTCATGTAAATAGGGTTGGTTACAAATGGCTAATGATCTCAGTGAATCTCTTTCTAAAGAAAACGGAATATGATATAGAAATAAATAATCTGCATTGGTATGGATCTTGGTTTATTGATACCAATTTAAGGTCAATTTTGTTATACGCATATTTCTACTCTTGTTTAGGTATTGTGTTTATACAACTCTTTTAAAATGTAATGTATAATTAAATACAGATTATAGATAGTCCTCTATAATAGTCAAAACGTATAGTTACGGTCTCTAGATTTACAGAGATATATTTCAAGTGAATATTTATTCTTCAAAATCTTTCAAATACCTATAGAATATGACATTTAAAATGGTTCATTAGGGTTTTCAAGACAATAAGAAAAAACTGCTCCTGGTAACACCTATTATTTCAGGAAGATGCGCATGGAAGAAACTTATTATGAAGTTTGCCTTCAACATGGCTGGGAGGGCCATTTTGATAAGAAACTGCTCTTGCCTGGATGGCTTGAAAGCACGCTGTCCAAACTGGACAAGCAGGTTACAAAGAAAAGTGACTGCTGACCTTGCCAAGGGACATGATGGTCCTTCAAGTTTCCTGCTTCATCAAAGAGTCTGCCAGACATTCTGGCCTATAGACTAAAGAGGATGCCCCGATGTTACAGAGGAACTTTGGGTGACTGTCTAGGCAGCAATTCTAGAGATTATATAATATACTTCTGGTTGAAGACAGATAGTTATGGTTATGGTTTTCCTTAGTTATGATAAAAGATAAGTTACATATAAAACTTTAGACTCAAAATCATAGGATAGAAAATAGAATATTTTCTGTAAACTTTGCTAAATGTTAATGAACTAAATACTGTTAACTACAGTTCTTGCTTGATAACTGTTTTGTTATATATATATATATATATAATTTTACTATGTTAAAGTTAATGCCTTCTCTTTTTTTAGTTTTTTGAGACAGGGCTTCTCTGTGGCTTTGGAGGCTGTCCTGGAACTAGCTCTTGTAGACCAGGCTGGTCTCAAGTACAAGGCTGGACTGGGACACCAACATAGTCTCAGAGCTTTCTGCCTAAAATCTGTCTTGCCTGAAAGATGTGCTGGGGCAATGGTGGTACAGAACTTGTGTGTGTAGTCAAACAATGAGCTAATATAAGACCCATGCCACAAAAGGGAGCCCATACCTGACACTGCATGGATGACCAGGAAAAAGAGACTGGATAGCACAGAGACCTACGATAGGAAAAAAATACCAATAAAACGATTCCTAGTGATATTATACTATACTCATAGATTGGTGACTAGCCCAGTAGTTACTAGAAATGCTTCCTCCAGCAGCTTGTTGTAGAAATCTAGCAGAGTCACGGTATCTAGAGCAAACATTAGAGTAAATAGTTTTTTTTTCTAGTAGTACTTTGACCTTGAATAATCATTGTAGAAAACAGTAGATAATCATTGTGGGAAACAATGATTGTTTTCCAGGATTTGTAGAATTGTTTTCCTGAAGGAGTGTCACAGCCTTTGCATGACTTGGGTCACAAGTCACTTCTGGCACATCTGAAGCTCTTAGAGTATTGCCAACTTCAAACGATATACAATAAAGGACTAAAGTCATATGGGCATGCAATGCTTCCCTTTAGAAAGACATATAGATTAGATTAAGTACCTTGGTATGAGGAAATACTTTACTCCCAAAACAACTTTTTTAGCAATCAATACATACATCTCTGTAGGGCTGTTTGAAGTTCTGTTCAGTCTATAAGAGACTAGACCTACATGCTGCCTCACAGGCCTCAAAATTTTCATCTTGGGATCTTGTTTGGAGGTTCTAGAAGGGGAGTACAGCTACTTGTATACCATTGACCAGAAACTGGTGCTTCTCTATTGGGGAAGGTTGTGGACATTAGATGTAAAGCAAAGGATAACCAGACTACAGTCCACAACTCCAGAGAAGCTAGGGAACAAGGAGGAACCTAAGAGGGACACATTAATTGCCCTGTGAAGGAAAATTACATGAGATCTCCTGGATAAACAGGGGGGGAGGAGAGGTGGAAAAGAGGAGGGAAGGGATTTTAGAACACGAGGGAATGGGATGGTGTGGGGTGGGGGGGAAGGGATGGAGTGTGAGAGCAATGGAATATCTTAATAGAGAGAGCCACTATGGGGTTAGGGAGAAACCTGGTGCTTGGGAAACTCACAAAAATCCTCAAGGAAGATGCCAGCTAAGACTCCTAGTAATAGTGGAGAGGATTACTGAACTGGCCTACCCATGTAATCAGATTGGTGAACACCTCAACTATCATCTCAGAGCCTTCATCCAGTAATTGATGGAACCAGATGCAGAGATCCATAACCAAGCACCAGACTGAGCTACAGGATCCAGTTGAAGAGAGGGAAGAAGGAACATATGAGCAAGGGAGGTCAAGATCATGACAGAGAAATCTACATAGAGCCTCCCTGGGACCAAACCAGGTCCTCTGTATATGGGAGACAGTTATGAAGCTTGGACTATCTGAGGGGCCCCTGCCAATAGGACCAGGATTTAACCCTGGTTCATGAGATAGCTTGTTGGAGCTTGTTGAGGGAGGATCTTGGTACTGCCTCAACTTAATGTGCCAGACTTTGTAGACTCCTCATGTGACCCCTTACCTATTGGGAAGAGTAGATGGGGGTGGGCATAAGAGGAGGCAAAGGGGAGCAGAAAGAAGGATGGGAGACAGAACTGTGGTTGGAATGTAAAATGAAAATTAAAATATAAGTGTATTTTTGAAAAATGAAAGATAAAAAAATTATCTTGGAGTGACCTCTTTATTCAACCAACTCATGCAACACAAAACTTTCCAACCCCCCCCAAAAATCAATAAAATGTTTCCTAATGATATTCTACTATACTCCTCGATAGACAACTAGCCCAATCATCATTTGAGATACTTCCTTCAGCAGCTGGTGGGAGCAGATGCAGAGAATCACAGCCAAATATTAGGGGGGAAAAGAGACCAAATTGGAGATCCCCATTCAGTCTCTCCCCTGGGAAGAAGTGGAGGAATTACGCGAGCCAGAGGGGTTGAGAACACCAGGAGAACACAGCCCACAGAATAAATTAAGCAGGGAACATGTGGCTCACAGACTGAAGCAGCAATTAGGAAGCTTGCATGGTCTGTGCTAGGTCCTCTGTGTATATGTTACAGCTGCTACCTTGGTGTTCTTATGGAACTCCTAACAGTGAGAGTGGGGTGTCTCTGACTCTTTTTTACTGCTTGTTGGTCCCTTTCCCTCCTACTGGGTTGCCTCACCCAGCCTTGATATGTTGGTTTATGTATAGTCTTATTGTATTTCATTTTGCAATGTTTGGTTGATTTTCCTGGAAGGCTACTTTCTTTTCTGATGGGAAACAGAGGAGCAGTGGATCTAGGGGAGAGAAAAAGTGGGGATTGGGAGTTGGAAGGTGGAAGGAGGGTGCTGAAGTAGGGATGTATTGTATGAGAGAAGAATAAATTTAAAATTGTCTCCTCAGCAATTATTGCTGCTGATTTAGCATTGGTGAAGGGGAAAACTTACAAATACTGTAAGTTTCAGGAACTTTTAGAGTTTTCTAAGTTTCCTTCATCAAATGAGTCTTAAGGAGCCTTATTCTGTGAGGGAATATTTCAATCAATTCTTAGGTAAGAATTTAGAGTCAAAATAATTTAAGTGTATAACTGCTTAATACAGTGTTATATACAGCACCACAGTGCAGAAACAACTCAAACACTCCTTAACTAATAAATTCATAAACAAAATGTGGTGCCTTATCAAGAATATAACTCAATCAGATTTTAAAATTAATCAGTAATATGGATGAACCCAGAAAACACTCTAAGCATAGATATTAAAAACATGAAAAAACATGATACACAAATTTTATTTATAAAAATAATTAAGGTAAAATAGTTGAAATAGAAATCAGAAAAATATTTGTCCATACGCAATAAGTTAAGAAGGAATAGGAAATAATCACTACATAATTAGTGGCTTTCTGTTTACAATGTGAAATATTCTGTCACAGATAGTAGTAACAGTTGTATGATATTTCAAATGTATTACAATTGCTGAATTTTATACTTTAAAACAGAAACTTAAAGAACATTTCCTATTTTTACAAATTTATATTGTCTGTTCTTATATCAAAACCCCACAAAGACCCAGCAAAGAAAGAACATTACAGTCCAATTTCCCTTATGAACACATATACAAAAATTATCAACAAAATACTTGCAAGCCCAACATAATAATTCATCAAAAGGATTATCTACTATGACCAAGCAAGCTTCATCCTATAGATACAAGGATAGTTCAATATATATAAATAGATTAATGTAATCCATCATATAAACAGAGTGAAATACAAAAGCCACCTGATCATCTCATTAGATGCAGAAATGGCCTTTGACAAAATCCAACACCCCCTCATGTTAAATGTTCTGGAGTTACCAGGGATACAAGTGACATACCTCACCATAACTAAGGCTATTTACAGCAACCTATAGCCAACATCAACCTAAATGTAAATATTCAAAAATATTTTGACAAAATCAGGAAAAATACAAGAATGTCCACTACCATTTCTCCATTCTAACTCACTGCTTACAGGTACCTCCTCTTTCTACATCAACTTTACTCACTGGAGACTCCAACTCTTGGTTCATACCCAGGGTATCCCTAGCACTTTCATCCTTGTCTCTCCAAGCAATAAGAAGTTACCTACATATAGGATCTTTTCTTCCTATCACAGCCACAATTCTCTGTGAACCACACCTCTGTTGTGAATAGAATCCCCTTATCTCTTTCCTGATGAATTTATCAGTCTTTTCCTCTGGCTCTCCTCTAGTCCTTTCTAGTTGTCAGCTAAACCACAGCCACCACAGAGTCAAATAGGTCAATGTAAATCAATGGATGGAAGACCTACCCAACAAAACCAAAACCAGATAACAGCATCTAGAGTCACAGCCATCCCAAACTCAGATGCAGAGACACCAGCACAAAACCATAATCATTAACACCCAAGACAACATATCTCCAGCAGAGTCCAGCAGCTCTACTAAAATAGATCCCAAGAAATACAATATAGCTGAATTACAAGACAAGGAGCCATTATGAATATATTTATACATCTTAAAGAGAAACAGATTTAATGCACTCCCCATCAAAACACCAACTCAGTTTTTCACAGAAATTGAAAGGACAATTTTCATCTTCATAAGGAAACACACAGACACACACACACACACACACACACACACACACACACACACACACACATCTCTCTCTCTCTCTCTCTCTCTCTCACTCTCTCATGATAAAGCAACCCTGACTGATAAAAGGAATGCTAGTAAGTCACCATCCCAAATTTTAAATTGTACTATGGAACTATAGTAATAAAAACAGCAGGTATTGATTAGAAAAAGAAGAAGAAAGAAAGGAAGAAAGGGAAAGAAGAAAGATGGAAAGAAAGAAACAAAGAAAGAAAGAAAGAAAGAAAGAAAGAAAGAAAGAAAGGAAAAAGAAAAAAGAAAGACAGACAGACCCGATGTGACTGGAACAAAGACACTGTTTTCATCAAATGATGCAACAAACTGGTTGGCTGCATGTAAAAGGATGAAAACAGATCCATATGTATCACCCTGCACAAAACATGACTCCAAATGAAGACCTCCATAATGAGGCCAGGTACACTGAATCTGATAGAAGAGAAAGTAGGTAAATGTTTCTGGGTCCTAATGTCTTCCTTGGGGGAGGGTGGTAAGACACATGGTGACACAAACATTGGGAGTCAGGTGGAAAAGGAAACAGCAGACTCACTTATTCAGCAATGGGTAGAAACTTATATACCCTCTAAGCACCCAGGCATTCTGATCAGTTAATATTGCATAGTCGCTCCTCATTGGCTAGGCACAATCAGGACCTCCAACAGTGACTAGGGCCTCAGGCAGCATCCCATAGTCACCCCTCATTGGCTGGGCATGGTCAGGACCTCTAAAAGCATCAGGTAGACTCCAGGTAGACCATAACTTCCTACAGATAAGAGTCTTGAGTTCATTAGAACAAGAATGACTCTCTAAAAAAGACACCAATAGGGCAAACACTTAGAAAGACAACTGATAAATGGAACCTCATAAAACTGAAAAGAGGTCTTCATGGCAAAGGACAGGCTACAGAATGGTGAAAGATCTTTACCAATTATATATCTAATAAAAGACTACTATCTAAAATATAGATATGTAAAAAAGCTGAATATCTGGAAAGCAAATAACTCACTTAAAAATGGGGTACAGAACTAAGCAGAGAATTCTGAAAAGATGGAATGCAAATAGCTGAGAAACACAACAAAATGTTCAATATCCTTAGTCATCAGGAAAATGCAAATCAAACTACTTTGAGATTTCATCTTATACCAGTATTCTGGCCAAGGTCAATAGAACAATGTGATAGCTCATGCTGATGAGGATATGAAATAAGGAGAAGACTCAACCATTACTGGGTGGAGTACAAACCTATACAGCTACTATGGGAATCAGTACAGTGGTTCCTCAGGAACCTGAGAATAGATCTTCAAGATCTAGTTTTATTACTCTAGGGCATATATCCAAAGGAAAATCCTCTTACTACGAAGACACTTGTTCACCCATGTTCAGTGTTGCTCTGTACTTAATAGTCAAAAATTAGGAGATTAGATTATCCATATAACCACAGAGGCTAGATGTAGAGTAAGAAACAACAGAGGGCACAGCAGGAACTCCTACCATAGTGGAAATAGAATATATAGTGCAGAGAAACTTGAAAGGGAAGATTAAACAGAGAGGTGGAGGGAAGATGGAGATAAAAGAGGGAGTGTGGGAGAGTCAGGTAACAGCATGGGCATTTAATGGGAAGAAGTACCTTAAAATATGCACAGTCATGAAAGGAATCTGAGTTGAATCAACAAATAACAGGAGAGAGAA
This sequence comes from Mesocricetus auratus, assembly GCF_017639785.1. Lineage (NCBI taxonomy): Eukaryota > Metazoa > Chordata > Mammalia > Rodentia > Cricetidae > Mesocricetus > Mesocricetus auratus. The sequence continues at coordinate 60,633,108 of NW_024429194.1, forward strand.
AGCCCCAGATAGAATCTCTTTTCCACCAAGTACAATCTCCAGTGCCAGGGATGGGTTAGAGATAACTGAGTTGTTGCCCAAGGGGTGACATGGAACCCCCAAACAATGTGCACAGAGTGAGCTATCTTGGAACACTCTGTCTTAAATGGGATGTCTTCATTAAACCGTCCCCTCTGGGCTCAGAGAGCTGTGTGGATGAGAAGTAACAAAGAGTGTAAGAGCCAGTAGCAACGAAATGCTGCCTTCAGGAACAGCAGCACTGAGGCACACGGGAACCAACACAGACTCTGGCAGCAAGCAATGGGACCTGCACAAGTACCAGATTGCAGTCACAGCACAGAGAGAAGAAATGGACATAGGGCCTCACCCCTAAACCAGAAGCTATCTCCAATTGGTAACTGCTCACACATTAAAAAATTGTTTTGTTCAACGAAGACTCTCTGGGTATTCAAACCACTGTTAAGGGCAGGCAGCCCAGCAGTAGAAGACCAACACAGGACCGGATTAGTGATATTTTTGGAGATGTTCTATCTCAAATTGCTATGTATTGTTATTTTTTGAAATCTTGCTTGTCTTTTGCTTAATTATCATAGTTTCTGATTTTTTTTGTTAAATTTATTTTATGTAGGTATATGTGTGCATGTTTCATTTTGCATTTTTTTCTTTTTTCCTCTTTCTGTTTCCTTTATTTCATTCTGGTTTGTTTGTTGACCTGATTGTCTTCTAGGGAAAGAAAACATGGGTGGAGAAGATATGGGGTGAGATGGGGGAGGGGAAACCATGATCAGAATACACAGCAGGGAAAAAAAATTATTTTCAATAAAAAATAAAAGACTGGTAAAAATTCATTAATTGCTATAAACCCATACAAAGGAAATAAATATTAAGAAAACCCATAGTAATTGTGAAAAATAAGTGTTTTGGAAAGTAATATGAAGAATAATATTGAAGAATAATAAATAGCAAATGAGGGACTCTTCTTTGTCCCCAGACCTATTTTCTCTCTTTTATATTAATAAAATTCATATACTGGATCAGAGGAATCTATTGCCAAAATTTTATTTCCAAGTAACAAGTCTGAATTGTGTTTCTACATTCTCAAGCAGAGACCTTCATTAAGACAGAGGCCATGTAAGGTAATTTCAGTATTATGTAGTGTGAAAGCCAATCTCCACAAAGAGACACCAAAATGTTTGAATAGAAATGGACATGTGAGGATTACTTCTAATTTGTTCCAAGATATTTAGAGTGATATAAATTGCCTTCTAAGCATTGCTGCTCTTAATGTGCAGCAAATTTATGCACCAGAGTTTCTGTATTTTGTAAGAATACTGCACTACACTTGATAATGTTAACTACAGCAATAAAACTCAAGTTTGACTTAGAAGGAAGAAGGAGGAAGAGGAAACGATGATGACGATGAATGAGGAGGAGGAGGAGGAAGAGGAAGAAGAGGAGGAGGATTTCTGATACCAAGTTTGAAAAATCTTTCTTTGAGCACCCAAAAACACTTCAGATGTCAAGGAAGCAGCATAAGAAAAGGAGCAGAGGCACCTAGACTATAAATAGCTTTTCTGTTTAAAATAATAAGCATGTTTTCAGTCTTTGAAGAACAATTCTTGCTTTATCTTCATCATCTATATATCTAGCAAATTGTGTACCTCTGGATTTTTGGAGTTTATACATGGCATGGTAGAGTCTCATGCTATATAATTTTAATGCAACCTTTAAATTGCAAGTGTCTTAAAAACTGGGTAGGGTTATTTGAGGGCAGCTTGAAAAAATGAAAACAATACTACAAGTAATATATTTTAAATTTTTGAAATTTAACAGATTCACAAATCCAAAGATTGCTGGACATACATGTGTATGGCTTCTTTGTAATACTGAGGTTGGGAGCTTGGGCCCAGAAGTGGTTTTTCATTTGGCTAGATTGAACTCAGGATACAGTTATCTACAGACACACTGGGAAAATGCTAGTCTTGAATCCCACAGGATCAGAAACATTTTCTATTCTATTCGATAACTCTTTTACTTTCATTCTCCTGGAACTAGGGAATTGAACTCTTAACACATGGTCACACGGTTCAAAGACTACAACTTTCCAAGGCTTTCAAAGAGGAAATTAACATTTAGTTACAAGTCCAAAGTTAGTCTCTAGTAGTGACAACACCATAACTTAGTTTTATACATGTGAAAAAGTTTCATGTGTCAAAATAAGTAAAATTACACAGACCCCAAAAAAAACAACTTCTGAATTTATGTTTTAAATTGCTAATTGCTACTCTTTGCTTTAACAAAACTAGCTACAAGGAAAAATAAAATTCAGAAAATATGTAAATAATATATAGATTAAACAATTAATGATTTTAACCCTTTAAAGAATTTATTCTTTTGTAGAGAAAACAAAAGTTCTATTCCTAAGACTCATTCATTTGGCATTTTGTAGAATCTTCATCACATTTTTTGTTCTTTTTTGCCATACAGTCCCTAATGACAGTGACAGTATTCATGACATACAAAAGAGGTCTGATGTGGTAAAGCAATGCTACCAATTATAATCAGAGCTATCATCTCTTCCTGACAGTATTTTAAAATTGCACTTAAAGAAATAAATCATAAACACGCTAGATATGTGATGGGGATGCTGGGTTAGACTAGAATGTTTATGTAATTACACAGTTTCCAGGTTAATTAAATCAACACCATTTTGAGATTTCCACATGTATAATTGTTATCTGTCCTAGCAACTTCTACAGCTCTTGTTTAAATAAACTTATGCTCTCTCCAGAGCACACGCTTCAAATAACTTAGTGTATCAGTTAAAGGAAGTCTTCAGTTAAAGGAAGTTTAAACACACACACACACACACACACACACAAAATCCTTAAAACAAATTTAATGTGATTACCTACCCATAAAAACCTGGTCTCTGAAAACATTGCCATACCATGCAAGATTTAACGAAGCTGTTGACTGTGTTATCTAAAAGCATTCTAAAATTATTGATCACCACCATTGGTTTGTGTTTGTGCCACTGAAATGTGATTTTTAATGACAGGAACAGAAGGCAGGAGCAGGACATTCTGTCTTCAGGATGTTATGTGTCTCTCTTAAACCAGGTCTTTTCTCAGATGATAAAAAAAATGCTGAAACAGATCAAGGTCAGGAAGCCCCAGGCGCTGCAGTGTTCATGCTGTTCATTTGGATGACCTAAGAAAACAGACCATTTGGCAACCTTCTTGTAAACCAACATGTGGTCAGATCTGAGAATGAGTGAAAAGTTTTACTTCAGCATCTACTCTAAGGACTGTTTTTCCTCAAAATGAAATGAAATGAAATGAAATCAGATTCTTCAATAATGTCAATCACAGATATTAAAGCAATAGATGCTCCCCCCTCAAATCCCACCATGAGATTAGATATTATTTCTAGAGTACTTATGGCTACCTAGATGCCCAAGCTCAGGCTTTACTCTCTGGGGGACACCAAAATTCAGATCTTTATAAAATAAATACTGTTTGTGTGATCATGGTCCATGGTGGAAATAGTTTGTTTTCTAAAGTAAATCTTAGTGTCTCTACCCCTCCTTAGTACTGAGAATTGGAGCTAAGACTTCATGTACTCTAGCCATATAGTCTAGCATGAACTATATTCCTTGAACTCTTTGTTACTGTATTTTGAGAGAGGGTCTCACCAAGAAACTTGTACTGGTTGTCAGAACACTCTAGGGCCCAGGTGGATCTTGTCTTTGGTATTTCTGTCTGACTTTCTTGAGTAGCTGAGATTATGGTCACCACCACATTTCAAATCTAGTTTGTGCTTTCTAGTCTATATCTTAGATGTAATACTTAGGGTTTTGGGACATAAGATGACACTGTGAACTCCAAGTTCAAGTTACATTAATTGTTGGACAGGAGAAATTAACAAGTCAAATAGGAACTCCTCATTCCTCACACTGAAGTCCTGTCTATTAGCTTATTTATAGGTTTTTAGCAATAAGAAAATTGTTCTAAATGCAGGGAAAACTGGATTCCAATTCCATGATCCTAAACTATACAACAAAAAGCTATACAGCATATTGTATTTGGAATTGAGCCAAAGGCTGATACTAGTGCTATAAGGAAACCAGAAACAAATGCTTGTGCTGTAACGATGACAGTTTATCCCCTCAACAGGTTTTAAGGGATTCACAACCTACACTACTCAAAAACTACAGGGTCACCCATGAAGCAGATAAAAAAGACTTAATTCACACAGAATTAATTTTGCAGTTTTTAAAAGTGAGTGAACAAGAAAAGTTTCAGATGAGAGATAAACATATTAATTTGTATAGTTCACTGACTGTAATTTACACATTACAATCTATGAAAAGGTAATATTTTTATGATGATACCACAGAGATGCATGTGTTATCAAGTATGTGGCTCAGCATTGAATTTAAGCCTCTAAGATCCATTTCAGTAGATTATTTCCAATCTATGCTATCTTTCATCTTGGTTTTCAATTTTATTTTATTTAAATAAATTTTATACTTACACTTAATTTCAGTGGTCACATTTGTTATTTTTCATTTTCTATTTGTCCAAGAGTATGTAACCCAGGATGACTCAAATGGTTATACTTAATCCTCCCTACACTTTGTGTTGAGTCTTTTTGTATATTTGCTCATTCTTTTATATTTTCTATGTTTCACATAGGATCTCATTGGTTTTGCTTTCAAATTCATATAAATAATTCTCATGAAATATGAGTCAATTACATTCCCTATATCACTGAGAGTTCATATTTATGGTCAGTTACATCGTGTTTTGTAAATATTATGTGCTCACCATTAGGTCCTTGCTCTACTCTATCCTGTGGTGACTCCATATTGTAATTTAAGAAAAGCAGTGCTTCAGAGAAAGATGCCATGAGACGGGGTTCAAGAAAGGGTTTTTTAGGGGATCATAAAACGGGGGAAGGGGAGGGGGAAGATGACCCTCTGGGGATGGGAGCAGTAGGAGAAAGAAGAGAGGGGGAGAAAGAGAAAAGAGAGGGGAGGAACAGACAGACAGAGAGAGGGAGAGAAAGAAAGAGTGAGAAGGGGATGGGAGATGAGCAGGGCCCTTTTTAAAAGGGAACATAGTGAATATGAACTATGTTCCCTATAGTGCTACTATAATGGCTGTAGCTGAGAGTGTATCCTGTCAGAACGCCAAAGACAGTCCAGAAGAGAAGCCTGAATACTACTAACACTCTTTGCTTCTCTTCTACTGTCTCTGCTTAACTGTCACTCTTTATTCTCATTTCAGTGTTTGTTTACTGTTCATTTTCTCTCTCTTTCTATAAGACCTCATCTTTATGAGAGAACAATCTATTAATCAAATTTGCTTAATTCCCAAGTCTTGCTATATTTATGTTTACATAGGTGACAGTGAGTATTTGCTGACTAAATAAATAAATAAAAACATTGAACAGTGAAAAAATATTTTAAATTATTCATACTATATTACCTGTTACAGAAATCATTGCCATTGCAGTAGGAGGGGAGGCCATATACCTCCAGTAGGTGTGTTTTCTTTTTTTTTTTTTTTAAAAAGGTAAAATTACTTTGGACACTGGGCTTGGAGTGATCAAACTGGAAATCACCTAGAAGCCTCCTTCTTGAGAACTAGTCTTCATAGTGTCTGAAGGTGCTATATGAGCTGTCACGGAAGGAAAAACAATCCATAGTCCTATCCTATAAATCATATGAGCACAAAAATGACTGGCATAGACAGGTGTCTTCAGCGGTGCACTTTTATTTGGAGTAACAAGCAGTTGTCTAACTGGAATTAAGGCTATCAATAGGAAAAATTCATGACTAGTATTGTAATTTAGCCAACCACTCTTAGGTGGAGAGGTCATATGTGGGGACACCAGACCTTGAGCAGAAACCCACTTCCCCTTCGGCCTGGGAGCAGGCATCTATGTAATGTTTACTGAAAACAATTCAGTGCTTTAAAGCTTGATAGGGCTCAGATAAGGGCTGGCTCACTGAAATACCATGCCTTCCACACCTCCTATGGCTAGATGCCTCTTCCTGCCCCCTGTGGTGTCTCCCCGATTCTGGGGCCGGAGATTAAACCACCAGCCAGGAGGGTGAGAAGTGGAAAGAATGGTATGTAAATGGATGGCAAAAGTCCTTAAAAAAAAAAAAGGGAAGCCCTTTTTCTTGGGGAGACTTCTCCTGAGATTTCTTCTGAGAGCTCTCTCCTAAGCTGACTTGGGAAGATAAAGTTTTCTTAAAGCAACCGACCGGTCTCTGTGTCATCTATCCCGACCACCTCGCTACATTCTCGGATGCAGGCCGCACAGCAGGTGCGACAATTGGAGGATCCCACCGAGATCGTGAAAGCGAGGTAAGTGAGCGGGTTCGTCTCTTTTTCTGGCCAGGGACAGATTGAAAAAAAAAAAAAAAAAAGAAAAGAAACCATGGGGAATAGTTCTGGGAAGCTTAAATTACAGTATCAAGTTAAAAAGTTACTTGAAGGACATGGGACTACAGTAAAGTCTAAAACCTTAGAAGGCTTTCTAAAGTCGATCGAACGAGCCAGTCCATGGTTCATTACCGGGGGGGAGCTTAAATATCCCAGATTGGGAGGAGGTTCGCCGTGATCTTCATCAACTTTTACGAAAAGAGGGACCTGAGTCCCTGCCCCCATCTACATTCTCCTTATGGAGATTAGTGAAGGGCGCACTTTTGACAGATAAGGCTAGCCACCGCCAGGTAGTCCAGACCACAAAAGAGGCTTTTTCAGAGTTACAAGAGATTGAGACTCAAGCCTCCCTGAGTTCTGAGGCAGAGAGTGAAAGTGAATCATCTAGAGAAACCCTGACTGAAACTAGAGGCTCCATTGTTAGTGAGGATGAGGAGGAGCCTCTTAGCAACAACAAAAGAGTTAATAGAAATCTCGGGGCGCGACCCAAAAGGAGGGACTTCAGTCAGAATCAGGTATATCCTACTCTGTCAGACCTAAAAAATGAAAATAACTCAGACCCAGACACTGACGAGTCAGAGTCTGAGAAGGAACGGTTACTTGCTGAGGTCTCTGCCCTTAAAAAGGCACTAAAAAGGACTCGAATTACAAAAAGACAGGACAGGGAGAGAAACCCTTCCCCATACTCTGAAAAAAGGGACTCTTCCTATGAGATAACTCAGTCCTTCTCGGACCTGGAGGGAAGACTCAGAGGAGGGGTCCATTGCTGCCCGGTGGTGGCCCCAGTAATGGAAGTTCCAGACCCGAACAATTCTGGCCAGGTCATTCGGCGTCATAACCCTTTAAATTTTAAGGATATAAGACAACTTAAAGAGGCAACTTTAAATTATGGAGCACAGGCTCCCTTTACACTTTCCTTAATGGAATCTTTTGCATCTCTTAATTTGACACCTGGCGATTGGCAGCAGCTTTGCAGAGCAGCTCTGTCGGGGGGAGATTATTTGATTTGGAGAGGTGAGTTTCAGGAAAGATGGAGCCAGACAGCCCAAAGAAATGCACAGGCCGGACAGCCCCAGAGAAATGTGGAGATGCTTACCGGGAGTGGTCAATATGCCACCATTCAGCAACAAATGCAATATGACATCGCAGTCTATGCCCAAGTGGCAGCAGCGGCCCAAGGGGCTTGGAAAGCATTGCCTTCCAAGGAAGGAGGGGATCATCTGTCCAAAGTCCTTCAAGGACCCTCTGAACCTTTTCAAGACTTCGTAGACCGTCTCAGTCAGGTAGCAGAAAGAATATTTGGGGGCATTGGGCCTGCGATGCCAGTCATCAAGCAGATGGCATTTGAAAATGCAAATAAGTATTGTAAGGAAGCCCTTCGCCCATATCGCAATAAAAGTCTAAATGACTATATCCGGATTTGTAGGGACATTGATGGAAACTTCATCCAGGGCCAAGTGTTAGCTGCTGCCATTCGGCCCCAAGTGGGGAAAGAAAGACCTACTCTGGGAGGGAGAAAAACATGTTTCAGCTGTGGTAGGGAGGGACACTTCTGTAGAGAGTGCCCTCAAAATAGTACTACGGGTCTCAAGAGACCTGGTTTATGCCCCCGTTGTCGAAGGGGATATCATTGGGCCAATAACTGCTACTCTAAAACTGACAGGGAGGGAAATTTCCTTTCTGCTAATAATAATCAGGGAAACGGGAGGAGGGCCCCGCCCCAGGGCCCCAAAACCAATGTGTACGGGGCAATGACCCCTGCTCTGGGCAGTGGCAGGACTTATTTTCTCCCCCAGAGCAACCCCTTCATATCTCAGACCTCCTTAGAGCCACCTCAGGGAGTGCAGGATTGGACCTCGCTCCCTCCGCCCGGGCAATCCTAACACCGGAAATGGGGATCCAGGCCCTCCCTACTGGGGTGCATGGGCCATTGCCCCCAGGCACGGTCGGACTACTCTTGGGACGGTCCAGTACTATTCTTCGAGGCATCCAGGTACACCCTGGTGTTATAGACCAGGATAGTGAGGGGGAGATTAAAATAATGACATCAGTGGGCAGTGGGGTTGTTGCCATCCCTGCAGGAGAACGGATTGCTCAGTTACTTCTTCTCCCTACAGCTCCTTGTGAGGCTAGAAAAATTAAAGAGAAAAGGGGCAACCAAGGTTTTGGAAGTACCGGCCCAGCAGCATTTTGGGTAGCCACTATGGAGAACCGCCCCCAGCTTACATTAAAGATAGAAGGCAAGTTCTTTAGGGGCGTTTTAGATTCTGGGGCAGATTTCTCTGTCCTCTCAGATAAATTCTGGCCCCCCGCTTGGCTGAAAGAGGAAGGGACAGTGACCCTCCAGGGAATAGGACAGGCTGTGCCCCAAAAAAGCCTCAGAATCCTAAAGTGGCAAGACTCTGAGGGCCACACAGGGCTTTTCCAGCCATATGTTTTGCCTGGCCTCCCTATTAACCTCTGGGGACGGGACCTCATGCAAGAAATGGGAGTGGTCCTCACCACCCAGGCACCAAAGTCCAAAAGCAGGGGCCCCCAGATGACGCAAGGGAGGGGCTGGAGCCCGGGGAGGGAACTAGGTAAATTAGAACAGGGAGAGGTTTGCCCTGTGGCATCCCTCCCTTTGGAGACCAGGGCCCCAGGGGATAGGAAGGGTTTTGGCCATTTTTGATGAGGGTCACTGTTGCGCCGCCAGCCCCCATACCCATCACATGGCTATCAGATGATCCGGTATGGGTGGAACAGTGGCCCTTACCAGCGGAGAAACTAAGGGCGGCTCACCAGCTAGTTCAAGAACAATTGGAGGCAGGTCATTTGGTTCCTTCCACGTCCCCTTGGAATACCCCTATATTTGTAATAAAAAAATCTTCAGGGAAATGGAGGTTACTACAAGACTTGAGGGCTGTGAATGCGACCATGCAGCCTATGGGGGCTCTGCAGCCTGGCTTGCCCGTGCCTGTGGCCATTCCTAAAGACTGGCATTTGATTGTCATTGATTTGAAGGATTGCTTCTTTTCTATTCCCTTGCATTCTCAAGATAGTCCTCGGTTTGCGTTTAGCCTTCCTTCGATTAACTTTAGGGAGCCTGCCCTTCGCTTCCAATGGGTGGTGCTCCCCCAAGGGATGGCTAATAGTCCAACTATATGCCAGATTTATGTAGCTGCCTGTTTAGATCCCCTCAGACGTAAGTTCCCTGACCTTTACATTATCCACTACATGGATGATATTCTTTTGGCCGCGGCCGAAGAAAGACAATGTTACATAGCCTTTGCAGAGCTACAGGAGCTTCTGGAGGCCCGAGGATTTATTTTGGCTCCTGAAAAGATCCAAAAGAGACCCCTTATACTTATTTGGGACATCAAATTCAACAAACTGGCCTCCGGCCACAAAGACTCCAGATCGATTGTTCAAATTTAAAAACACTTCATGATTGGCAAAGATTTTTGGGAGAGGTGCAATGGTTTCGTCCTTCTCTTTCTATTAAAACAGGGGCTCTTAAAGCGCTTTATGATATTCTTCCTGGGGATCCTGCTCCAACTTCCCTAGACAGATTACCCCAGAGGCCAGGGAAGCCCTACAATTGTTGTTAAGAAGTATAGAGCAAGCCCACCTTCGGCGTATAGATTATGGGCAGCCCCTTGTTCTGGTTGTACTTTCATCTAGCTTTTCGCCCACTGCCGTGTTTTGGCAGACTGGTCCTATTTATTGGGTACATTTGTCAGCCTCCCTAAGAAGGTAGTGACCCCGTACTATGATCTCATTTTACAATTGTTGTGGAAGGCGCACAAGTTTAGCATTCAAACCTTTGGAAAGAGTCCTGATAAAATTATCCTTCCTTATGGTAAGGAGGAGGTGGAACATCTACAGATCTTCCATGATGGGTGGACCCTGTTTATTACATCTACAGGCGCACAGTTTGATAACCAATATCCCAACAGCCCCTTGATGTCTTTTTTCAAACAACACCCTGTGATCTTTCCCAAGATTTTAAAGGAGAACCCTCTAGTTGGAGCTCGCTCAGTCTTTACAGACGGCTCCTCCAAGGGTTTCGCGGTGGTGGTTTCTTCTCAGGTGCAGAAGAGGGTACCCATAGGGCAGATGTCAGCACAAGCCGCCGAGTTGTTTGCATGCTTGATGGCTTTCCAAATGTTTGAGGGAGAGCCCTTTAATTTATATACTGATAGTGTTTATGTTGCCAACATTGTTAGACCTTTAGAAACTTCTCCATATGTTCTTCCAACCTCCCAGGTTCGTTCCTTATTAGTTCAGCTCCAACATCTTATTTGGCAGCGCATCCACCCTGCTTATGTGGGATTTATTCGTGCACATACTAACCTTCCAGGACCCCTTGCCCAGGGCAATGAAATTGCTGACTCCTTGACCCGCCCTAGGGTCTTATTTACTCAGGAGCAGCTGGCCCACCAGCTCCATGAGCGGTATCATCTAAATGTCCGCTCCATTAAATTTCACACTGGGTGCCCCTTATCCATAGCTACACAGATTACCTCTCAGTGCCCTGATTGTGCCCCTTATCATAATTCTCCCAATGAGGGGGTAAATCCCCGGGGCCTCAGGGCCAACCATCTCTGGCAAATGGATGTCACTCACCTGCCACAGGCAGGGAAATTAAAATACATGCATGTCTCGGTGGATACGTATTCTAAACTGATTTTTGCCTCTCTCCACTCAGGAGAGAAGATTAAAGATGTTATTTCTCATTGCCTGCAGGCCTTTGCCTACATGGGTGTTCCAGATGCCCTAAAAACGGACAATGGCCCTGCCTATGCCAGCAATCGCTTTGCTGCCTTTTGCAGGGAACATCACATTGTCCATTCTTTTGGTATTCCTCACAACCCCACCGGACAGGCCATTGTGGAGCGCACCCATGCCACTCTCAAACAGTATTTTAAGAAAATAAAAAAGGGGGAGTATGTTACCTCCCCCAATATTCAGTTATCCACCATACTTTATATTTTAAATTTTTTGACCATAGACAGTAATAATTTGTCTGCCATGGAGAGACATTGGAACAAACCCTCCCAGTCTTTGGGATGGGTCAGATGGAAGGATTTGATTACAGGAAAATGGCAGCCACCCACTCCCCTACTAGCTAGGGTCCGAGGGGCTGTTTGTGTTTTCCCTCCAGGAAGTGAGAAGCCTATTTGGGTCCCCGAACGGTGCATCAGGCATGTTGACCCCGACTCTGCTCCCGACACTAGGAATGCTCGCCATGATAAAAATGATCCAAACATTGCCAAACTCAGGTAAGGGAAGTATGGACACTGGTGAGGAAAACCCCTCCCACCGTTTTGATGGCAGTTAGTCACTGCAGTTCCCCATTCATCGCCTTTATAGCACTAATAAATACATTGGGAGTGGCTGCTGCCAACACGAGAGTCTGAGTTTCCCCTCCTAAAAGGGGAATCTCTGCTTTATTAAAAATATTTGATATCTCCATGATTAAACCCTCAGTTGAAGGGTGGATTGGATTAAATGTCTAGGCCCTCACCTAACAAAGGTCAAAAAAGAAAGGGGAACCTAAGATAAGAAGTTGCCCTCAGTTGGAGGGTAGATTGGAGGATCATCCTCAATGGAAAGATAGATTAAAGATGGGTAAATTAAATAAACTGGTAACAGTTAATAAATGAGGTATTAGTATTCAGTAAAGAAAAAGACAAAGGTATAGAAAATAAAAATGTTTGGTTACATTTATATAGGGTAGGTTATTGAATTTTGTGAGTCATCTCTAAAAACTTTTGGCAAAAGCCTGGCCTTTCCACTTTGCATCTACAGAATTACAAGGAGTGGGTATGGCTGTAGCCCCTGAGTGTAGCTCAAAACTTCTCTAATGAAGAAATGACGAGGGACATACAGGACTTTTTCAACCTTTAGTTTTAATTAAAAGATTGACTGGAGTTGTTCTGTTAAAGAAGTTTCAGTTCAACAAACTAATCATAACCTAGGCAAGGAGAGATATGTATGCATGGTCTGTGTGTATGGACGTGGCCACGTCAGTATGTATGAAGTGTGAAATGTAAATGCGTGAATGTTGACAAAAGCAACTGTTCTAATTGCCTTGGATATGATTAAAGGGATACTTAAATCCCTTCAAACAGTTAAAAACTACCTAAATCGATTTAGATATAGCCAAAAGAAACATCCAGTCAGTCGGTTAATATTTTAACAAAAAAATTCAAGTTAAGCCCTCAGAGCCAGTCAGAGAGAGAGAGAGAGAGAAAGAGAGGTTTTTTCAGGGAACTGTCCTGCCGCTTTGGCAGGCCCCCACCCCCAAAGGTGTCTGTGTAGATGCAAATTAGGCCTTGTCAGTTCAGATGCAAACGAGGCCTTGTCAGCTAGTGAGAGCTACAGGTTAGAAAAAAAAAAAAGGACTATTTGGGACATAGTATAGTTTACAATCCTTAAATGATTCTCAAAGGTACTTAATGGTTATGTCCCTTTTAAAGGACATCTACTAATACTTTAAATAGTGATCCCAATTCACCTAGATAGTTGACTAAGGAGGGTAGACAAATCCTTCTACTGTTATGGTCCAACTTCCACAGTTCAAACAAAATTTAAAAATAAAAGGGAGTAATGCCCCCAGTCTCCACATGATTAATTAAATAATCCACTCCTCATTTAAATATTTATAAAATATAAATGCCAGTGAGGAATCTGCTTCAGACAGATTCTGACATAATGAAAGTTAAATAACTATTACTCAGGCCAAATGGAAACATCCATACACTAGACAGTAGAGAAGACCCTAATTTGGGGTCGAGGGCATGTTTGTGTTTTCTTACAGGAAAAGAATAAAGCTTCAGTAGCGGTCACAACATCTGGTGAGATGCATGGAGCAGAAAAAACTGGACCTGAGACCGTGGGAGCCTGCTCAAGCCAGTTCGAGATCTCCTAAATCAGTGTTCCTGACCCTTGATGTCATCAAATCTACAGCCCGAGAAAGAAATAAAACAGTCAGTTCGAGATTTCCAGTTTCTCATCAGGCTTGCTACATCAACCTCCGGACCCGTGAGTTTTCATCCCAAAGCCAACAAAACTGCAAGATTAGCAGCTAGCCTTTGATACACCTTAAAACAACAGAATTCATTTTGCCAGCTTTTCCCTTTGGGGGAAAAAGGACCCATTTAACATTTAGACATTGGTATGGACTGTGATGAATGGCAAAAGCCTTTTTTCAGTATTTGAACAGGACATGGTCACTTGAAATATCAGACTCGGTAGTTCCTGTTTTTGGAATCACAGTGTGTTTTTCTGGAGAAATGTGGTTTGTCCTGGTGCGACAAAAGACTTTGACTCGGGTTGCATGTTCGGCTGATACTACTGACATTAAATCAACAGACTACATCACCACAGGAACAAATTGGTACCCTGTAAATAGTGCAACAAGCCTCTTGTTCATATTTTTTATAATGCTACATGTGTAACATCAATGATTGTACCTAATGTATCTGTGCAAGCGCACTCTCTAATGCTTTCCTAAGTAGATCTTAAAATAATTGTAAACTTTATCACTGTTTTGACCGTCAAATTGTAACTATAAATCACCCTTGTAGCAAAGAAAGGCTGGTGGTAGAATGCTAAGGCCCAGATCGGGGGATGGGCAGGTGACAGAGAGGTGCTATGTCAGTGGGGGTCCTAGGAATGGTAACAGTGGCAGTAGGCATTCTGGCTTCATGCTGAGTTCAAAGTGCCTTAGCCCATGGCAATCCCGATAGCCATAAAGCCTTATTACAAATGATTTTAAGGGTGGGGCTACTTCAATGACAGGCAACTTGTGGGGAAGACCCACTCCCACCTAACAGGGGTTCAAGGTCCCCCAAAGACGGGCCAGGGAGGGTGACCCTACTTGACCTAAGACAGGAGTGCCTCATTTAAAAATAAAAAGGGGTGAATTGTGGGGACACCAGACCTTGAGCAGAAACCCACTTCCCCTTCGGCCTGGGAGCAGGCATCTATGTAATGTTTACTGAAAACAATTCAGTGCTTTAAAGCTTGATAGGGCTCAGATAAGGGCTGGCTCACTGAAATACCATGCCTTCCACACCTCCTATGGCTAGATGCCTCTTCCTGCCCCCTGTGGTGTCTCCCCGATTCTGGGGCCGGAGATTAAACCACCAGCCAGGAGGGTGAGAAGTGGAAAGAATGGTATGTAAATGGATGGCAAAAGTCCTTAAAAAAAAGGGAAGCCCTTTTTCTTGGGGAGACTTCTCCTGAGATTTCTTCTGAGAGCTCTCTCCTAAGCTGACTTGGGAAGATAAAGTTTTCTTAAAGCAACCGACCGGTCTCTGTGTCATCTATCCCGACCACCTCGCTACATTCTCGGATGCAGGCCGCACAGCAGGTGCGACAGTCATAGACCCTAGAGGAAAACCTACTACTTCCACTTTCCTAAATCAATACAGTTTCTAAGTGTATTCTAAATATTTATCTTTATACATACAGGGAGACATAGCTCTCGCTCCTAAGCAAAGTGATTCCTTTTGCAACAGATGGAGAGAACAACAGAGACCAATAATTTGTCAAAATATAGAAGATAAGTGACCATGGAGTGTTCTGACTCAACAGATACTCAACAATACAACGATTTCACCTAAAGCTCAGGGAACACCACAGAAGAGGGGTGGAAAGGTTGCAAGAGCTAGAGGATCTGGACATTGCAATAAAGCATTGTCTTCTATATATGAAAGAACATCCAAAAATCACAATAATGTAACTGCTTAAACAAAACCTGCACAGTGACAACACTAGTTGACATGTGGATGGAAGAAATTTCATATGGCTCCACTCCTAGCTGAAGAGCTACAGGCAACCAGTGGTCGCTGAAAGGAAGATGATCATTTTTTCCAGGTTATTCACTCCCAATGAACACATTGCCTTAGTTGCTTTTTTATTGCTGTGACAAAAAGATCATGACCAATGCAACTAATAAAAGAAAGAGTTTTCCTTAAACGCTTACAGTTTTGCGTCCATATAACCATCATGGTAGGGAACATCATAGCAACAGGAAGCAGGAAGGCAGGCATGATGTTGGAGCAGTAGCTGTGAGCTCTCATCTTGAGACACAACCATTAGACAAAGAAATCTAGCTGAGAATGTCATGGGCTCTTGAATCCTTAATGTCTGCAGTATTCAGATATGAGCCTATGAGGAACATTCTCATTTAAACTATCACACATGTTCATAGGGACAACTCTAAATGGACTTAGTAAGGTGTGTGTGTGTTTGTGTGTATGTGTGTGTGTGTGTGTAAAACAATATAATTATAAAAAACAGGGCCATGAGTTAAAGAAGTAGTTGACACAGGAAGAATTATAGGTAGAAAAGGAAGGTCTGGGAATGTTGTAAATAGATTATTCATATATGAAATTCTCAAAAACTTAATGACAAGCTACCCCTTTATTGATTTACTCCTCCTTTAATATCACCACCTTATCTGGTCAATTTTTTACAAAAATAGCACAATGTTTCAGAATTTAGCTTAGATTATGTTTTAGACACTAACTTACAACATTTTATATTTGTGAAAATCCTTTGAGGAAAAATAGCAGCCCTATATATTACTGAGAGAAGTTAAATTACATTGAATCACCTCTTCCCATCATCACATCTTGCTTTACCTTCTCACGTCATATTGAAGGATAAGAGATTTTAGTGAAAGCTTAAAGAAAGCAGAGGTAGAGCAGTAAGGTAAAAACAAAATTGTATATACTGCAGGAATAAAGTAAAATTAGCTATTTACTCACAAAGAACATGGAAAGAAAAGGACCCTCTGTTCTCCCATGTAACTCACAGGCAAAGTGTAATATGTCAGCTTTCTTGAGCCATGATAAAATACCTGAGAAACTCAACTTAAAAGGTAGCATAACAAAAGAGAGATGCATTGGGAAAGTGCATGCTTACCTAATGGAAGACATTAAGAAAGAAGGGATAATACAGAGTTTCTTAGAATCTACCCCCTTTAACTTGTTCCTACTTCTAATAGCTTATCAAATTATGAGACCATCAATAAATCCATGTATTGATAAGAAAGGTCAGAACCCTCATGTTTAAATGACCTCCCCAAAGGGCTATATGTACATTGCTGCATTGGGAAACCTCATCACAGGGACTTTTGGTCGACATTCCAAAGGAAAATAATATTTATAATACTCAGTTTTGATAACCAAGAATCTTTTTTAAAATTCTGTATCTTTATTTATTTTTATTGTATGGAATGTTTTGCCTCCATGAATGTCTGTTTGCCACACATATGCTTGGTCCCCATGGGTGATCAAAGGAGAGCATCAGATCCCCTGAAACAAGAGTTATAGGTAGCTTTGTAGTTCTGGGAATAGAACCCAGATCCTCTAAAGGAGCAGTGAATGCTCCTAACTGTTGAGCCATCTCTCTAGCCCTTATAAGCAAAAATATTTTAATGACAATTTCCTGCTTTTATTTTCTAATTATTGATAATTAGAGATATACAGATGCAGATACACCAATGTATAGTAGGTTATTTACAATAGATGCATGCTTTATCAGATAACATTATAGAATAGTATCAGAGTTGCCAAACCCAAATAACAATGAAACTGAAGCATCAATCTTCATCTATTTTTGAGGGCTCTATCAAGGGTATTCACTCAAAAATGCAGTTCTGTCCCAGATAAGAACAGTGGAAAGATCTTCAGAGTAGCATACTCTTGAAGTAACAGTTTAAGAATTTGTTACCCAGGAAAATGGATAACAAGGAAGATGTATAACAAATATAGTTCACTTAGTATATTTCTGCCTTTCACAACTGGTGTCTTCTTTGTTTTTAATTAATTATATATATATTCTAATTTTTAACTTTAAATATATTTTGATTATATTCTTCCCCTCCCCCAAGTCCTCCCAGATCCTCTCCCACTCCTTACTCAGGCAATATTAAGTTCTTTCTTAATAAACAAACAAACAAACAAACACCTAATACAAAAACAAAACTTTTCCAAACCAAGGGAAAAATCACCCAAATTGATAACACAAAAGAAAACAAAGATACTATGAGTCATCAACATCAAAGTTGGATAATACAAACCAACATAAGGAAAAAAGCATAAGAATCACAGACCCATCCGTTTGTTCCCTTGGGGATCCCATAAAAGATCACTAAACTGGAAACCATGATATAAGACTCGAGGACCTGGTTACAGACCCTTGTAGGCTGTGTCAGACTCTGTGAGTTCATATGAATTTTGTTTACGTTTAGAGGGTCTCTGGAAAATCTGGTCTCAGTCCTTGGTACCCAAGCAGTGTCAGGTATGGGGTCCATCTCATAGAGTGGGACTTCAATCAAATCAGTTACTGGTTGGCTACTCCCACAAGCCTCACGCCACCACTGCCCTAGCATATCTCAGAGGCATTACACCAATATACAGCAAATGGTGTGTGACTGACTTGGTGTATGTGTTTCATTTGATAGCCTGTAGAATTCCTTGAAGTACAAAAGACACTAGAACATAGGAGTAAAGGATCTATGTAGATATTAGCTTAACACCTCCATCTTCAATGAGTTGTATTGGTGTTGTCTTCAGCAATGGGGTGTTATTTTGTGGAGAACAACCTATATAGTCTTGGCAATAGCCTGGGTTGCTTGGGGATTTCCATGGGACCTCTTTGGCCAACAACTTAATTAGATGTAACCCAATTCCAGTATTGGAAGCTGTTTAGTGACAAGAGACAAGCAGTTGGGACTCTGTCTCCCCATAAACTGGAGGCTTAAAAAACATTTGTAACCTTAAAGTTGTCTCTCTGTAGACTCATGCAAAAAGAATCCCTTCCTATGAGATCATTGGGTTTTTGAACTTTCATCAGAAAAGGAGGCAAAATGAGAGTTTTTTTTGAAGTTTCATCAGAAAAGGAGGCTAAATGAGAGTTCTAATTTATATTCAATACTACTTGACTGGTAAGATTCTGTTTATATTCTGGCCAAAATCAGGCCAAAAATGATATTTCTAAGTCTGTGGTGTCATCCTACAATATTCTTCCTTCATTCACACCATAAGTGAGTCACCTGTTCTTTCTAGGCTACATAACGTATTAGTCTATCAATCTGTAGGTAAATAAATAATCCCCTAAGGTAGAATAAATTAGAATTTTGTAGAGCTTCCCTTGCTTAACTCTGTCACATGTGGTTTCTTAATTAATAACTTAAACATGCTAACTACCTAGTTTTGAATTGCATACTATTTATTCAGATTCTTGTCTTGGGGACAATGGGAACAGTAAGATGGCCTACTGGATAAAGGAACTTGTGACTAAACCTGATCGACTCTTTGAGTTAAGTTCCTTAACTCACAAGGTAAAAGGTGCAAGTGTTATAGCCCTGGAGGGAAAGGCACCCTGATTGTTGGATACCTGCAGCTATGAAAAGAAAGGTATCCTGGCTTGTTGGGAAGTCCTACTATCTCTTAATCTGTGGAGGGTAGGTATTCTGGATACCTACAGCTCTGAAAAGAAAGGTACCCTGACAGTTGAAAGTCAGTCAATAGTACATATGTAGAGATGTGAGGGGAAAATATTCTGGATACCTACAGGCTTGAGGAGAAAGGGATCATTACTTGTCAGGAAGTCAGGCTTATATACCTGAGGCTGGGTTCCATGGGAAGGTGGTCTCCCCACAGGATGTGTCAATCCTGCTCTTCTCCAAGAGAAAGCCATTACATCTGAGCTCTGCTCCACCCCCCTAAGGGAGTTTCCCAGCAGAGATTCTGCTCTGTTCCAGTGGAAGAAGGTCTTCACCCAGTACTCTTTCAAGAGATTTATGTGGGAGGGAGGAACCCAGGAGAATGTCTGACACTGCCAGATTGGAGAAGGGCAGCTCCCAAATGAACAGACACAACGCTTGTGTAGGGCTTCTTATGCGTGAAGTTCTTCCAGGGAGAAGATTTTCAGGGTGGTAATTCATCAGATTTCAATCCCCTGAGCTTGGACACACAGGCCTGCCTTGTGTTCTAGGTAACTGACAAGAGGATAAAAACAGCATTTTTGCCTTCATATTGTATCTTTAATGTGTGCTAACTATTCAACTCATCTGTTTATATTTTGCCTTTCTGGTTTGTTCTTTCTTTGATTCATTCTCTCTTGTAGGTACTTTGGATTCCAGAAACAGAAAGTCAAGTATCAAAGTCACGGCAGGAGTTGAGCCTACATTAAGCAGTAGTAACTTCCTCATTATTGGTGAGATCTTGTGTGACTGATGCTGAGATCATGGCAAGCCAGACTATAACCTTACCAATCACCAGCCTACAACCCATGCAGTGTCATCAAAGTACTATTTATCAGCCCTTCAGAAAAGCCAACTTCCAGTTACTGTCTTAGACTGCTAGGTTTTTACCGCATATGTCTTATTTAATACAAATACCTTTCCTATATGCACCGCTATTTATCCCTTGAAATGTTCACCTGGTCCCCTGAAATCAAGAATTGGGTGGCAATAAATGAATAAATAAATAAACAAACAAACAAACCCACTTGGCATGCCTCGAATCCCAGTACTTGGGAGGCAGAGGCAGGCAGATTTCAGTTAGTTTGAGACCAGACTAATCTACAAACCAAGTTCAAGGACAGCCAGGACTATTATACAGAGAAACTCTGTCTCAAATAATAAATAAATAAATAAATAAATAAATAAATAAATAAATAAAAATGACTAGCTTAGAAATCTAAAGTGTTGCTTCAGGTATTGGAATGAGTTATTGACCAAGAGCTATTGGCAAAACTATCAAAAATGACTGCCTTTATGTCAAGTCCATACTTCTAATGTAAGAGTCTTCCAGGTTCATTTATGCTTAATGCTTACATTCAGCTGAATGTTCTAAGATCCAAGAACTGAATGTGTATTTCTCCCCCAATCAAAGCTGAGGCAGAGTTTGTATAATCTCAATGTCAGATGCTCCCCCCCCAACCCCGCCTCTTTCTCTGACAAAGTCAGGGGAAAAACTGTATGAGAACATGTTACTTTTTAGACCTCCAGGAGTTTGGCTGCCAGCCCTAATGACCACAAGCAAAAACCAATGATGCATTTGGTTGTCTGCTGACCCCATTGCCTTTAGATCCCTGCCCTTTCTACAGGGATTTCTTTGACCAGAAGTTAAATAAAGGCTTAAAAAATACATGCCAACCTAATAAGCCTTGCCCCAACTCTCTGGCCACTTTTTATTTGTGGCCAAACTCCTATGAGTAGAGCTAAGACCATGACAGACTTCAAGATATGTGCACTTCTGCATATGACACAATAAACAGATTTCATTCTTTCCCTCCAGATAACAAGCCTGTCTGCCTGCATTGTCACTGCAGCATTCATAAGCAATGCACTTTAAGTTAGCAAAATAAAAGAGCATCTGTATTCTCTTTATACTTTCCTACCCATACAGAGCTTTCTTAAACCTAGGCCCCCATCTCCCAGGCATCCTTACCCAGCTTATATTCCATATTTGTAACCAGTAGCCGCCCTAGAAAACTGAGACTCAGATATTTAGGTTCATTCCTGCTATTTACTGGTCCTCCCTTCCTTGTCACTGCCCTTGGCTGCAAGAATCTCAACTTGAAGTATTGGCCAGCATTGCAGAATTCTCTCTTGTGGAATTGCTCACATCCCTTAAGCCAGGCATGGGATAGATGATTTGTAAACAGAAGGGTAACAACTAACAGATCCCACAATCCCATAACAAGAATTACATTGTAGAACCTTGGAGATGAGAGGGCTGAATTTTGAGTTCCAAACAGTTGGGATGTGCCCTAGTTTGGGGCTTTTGATGGCTCCACCATTGGTTGTGGGCTGTGTCATTCGTTCCTGGTGGTTAATAATGCCAACCACAAAAGTAACATTACGTGCCTCTGCAGTAGTCACTTTTCTCATCCTGTTTTCTCAGATTTTCCAAGTCTTCTGATTCATTCTGAAGTATAAGACAAAAGTCTCGATGAGTATCTAAGTAGATTCTGAATATCTAAATCTAAAATATGCCTGAGGTAAATGAGTCCATCCTCTATTTCTTTTCTGCCTTGTTCTTCAAGGAGTAATATAGAGAATATGGTGTGCATGTGTGTGTTTGTGTGTGTGTGTGTGTGGACATATATGAATACTCAAATGTATGTGCTTATGTATAAAATCAGAGACATTGTTATCAGACTTTAACATCTTGTGAGAAAAATCATGACATAACTGGTGACTGGTGTATTATTCTTCTTTAAGGTAAAATGGGGAGTTGTTGAGATGTAAGGAATAAAAAATGGTATAGATCAGCAATCACTTGGAAAAGAGGTGAGAGAAACTGACATACTCAACAATTCTGCTATAACTTTTGATACACTCTTTTTTACTAATTTATTTTTTACATTCCAATCCCAACACACAAATAAAAGCCCTAGAATTATAGTATAGAATAATAGATTAATTAATTTTTAAACCCTCCCACAAGAAATTCAGTTCTAGATCTATCAGGATTCATAAAGGACTACAGGTTGTATTGAGGGATACAATATATGCTTTGTGATACTTTTAGTATGTGGCTTTTATTCTCAGAGCACAAACTGGTGACACATTATAATGACACCTGTGTTGCAAGAAAAACAAAACAAAACAAAACAACAATAACAATAACAGAAGCAGAGATCCACAGCTAAGCACTGAGCCAAATTCCTGAAATCTAGCTTCAGAGAGGGAGGAGTGACCAACAAAGTGTTCAAGACCACTCTGGGAAAACCCACAGAAATAGCTGACCTGAGAAAGTGGGGACTCAAGATCAAACCAGGCCTCCTGAACGTTAGTGTCAGCTAGGAGCAATGGGCAGTCTATGGGACCTCTGACAGTGGAACCAGGATGTATCCCTAGTGCATGAACAGATTTCGGGAGCCCATTTCCCATGGAGGGATACTCTCTTAGCCTAGGTACACACGGGAGGATCTAGGCCCTGCCTCAAAACACTTGACAGATTTTGATGATCCCTCATGGATGGCCTCACTCTCCCTGGGGAGTGGATTGGTATGGGAATGGGGGAATTGGTGGGGGGCATGGGAGGACAGGAGAGAGAGGGAACTGGGATTGATGTGTAAAATAAGATTGATTCTAATTTAAATAAAATTTATAAATAAAAACAATAACAAACCAAATGAAAAGCTATTTTCAATCACTTTCCACTATATAGCAGGGAATGTGATAAAATTGATCATAAATGTTATCTAATATGTACAAAGTGGTCAATATTTTACTTAGCCACTTTGCTATCATAAATAAAACTGGGATTCTTTTAGCAAGGGAGGAAAGGGATAATTAACATTTCTTTGGTAACAGATGCTGCCTTCCACAGTTTTTAATTTTAATCATGTAATAGCTAATAAAACATATTTATTTTAGCTTTTAGTGAGAGCTCAAAAGATGATTAACATGTTGTTTTATTAAAAATATTTCATGTATCTATTTATTCATCGTTGATATGGGCTTATCCCAGATAGCTTATAGCCATGTTTTATTTGCATATTTATTGACTAGGTAGAGAGAAGGGGAAATGGAAGAAAAGTTTCTTAAAGAATACATATAAGAATATTTATCAAGTACTAACACAGGTTACAGTCTTTGTGGTATAGAGAGCTTAGGAGGTAGCGGGTAGAAAATTCTTCATAAATAAGGTGACAGTAAGATGCAGCTAATTTCTAAGAATTTGAGATGATCGTTAGAGTGTCACCAAAAGATTGAGGGATGAAAGAGTGGAACTAGCACAAATGGTCCCTGTAGCTCCTAAATCTAATCCCAGAATCTGCTCTTTGTGAATGAATAGCTTAAACTGATTGAATGTCAGATAAGGGCAGAATTAAAAAGTCATACTGATGAATTTTGAACTTAGGAAATTATTTAGTAATTCATTTAAATTTCTGATTCATCACAACTAAAATGGAATTAATATAAGCTATTTAAACAAATGTTAGTGATGTTAAGACATAGAAAAGGAAAGCAAAAATCATAAAAAACTACAAACCCATAGGAATGTTTGTAGGAAAAAATGCTAAATCAGAGTTTGCAGGAAGGTGAGAAATGCCTAATTCTTAATCAATTCCTCATTATTTATGTGATTGTGAGGAGCTAGCCCTTTCATGTTAGATTTCTCAAAAACTAGACTGATGAAGGCATGCAGTGAAAGCTTGGTTTTTATGAGAAAGAGACAGTTTGCACATATTTTACAATAGTTTTGTCTGAGGCTTAGATCAAAGCTGCAAGCTATGTTGGGTTCAGCCTGTGCTTGAGTTTATCCAGAAACAACGGAAACATGATATCACTTCACATCAGGGAATGAAACAGTGGAAACAGCACAGTTGCAAACAAGGGTTCAGTCTGTGGTCAAGTCATGTAAGAAAAGGAGGCAAAAAAAGCAAATTGTTCTACACCCTCCATTTTTCTTTGTTAAAAGAAAATTCTGATCCACAGGTCAGTAAGATTTGCTCAGAACAAGAAAGCCCAGCTCTTTATAACACATTATGCACAGTGAGTTACTTGGGAGGTTTTCCCTTCCTTTTCAGGTCTCAGCATTTAATATTAGAGACTCAGGTTTCATCTCAGGACAGCATGTTTTTGTAATAATTGTAATTATTAGTGTGAATTTTGTTCTGGAAGGAAAACAAATCACCAGATAATCGCATAAACCTAAAGAATTGTTTTGACACAGCACAATGTGTTTCCCCAAAACAAAACTAAAATAAAATGAAAAAGCAAAATTATTTCTCTTGTAATTTTTTGCAAACATATTCACATTTACTAAAATTCAAGCCCTATTTGTTAGTGAGATACCATGATTTGATTGTCTTGATTCCTTTATATCTATCTAAGATTAATAAGGAAAGTAATTATTTGTCCTCTTTCATCAGTTCAACTTCGTTGTCAAAACTGAAATCTTATGAGTACCAACAGACTCTTCTTTTCCTCCATAGTTGTTGGACACAATATACAAATCAATGATGAATTAAAAAGTGTTTTTGATAATTTGTTCTCAGTAGATACAAAGACATTTAACTTTCAGATAAAAGCTTTTAGATTGAAAAATTTAATCACTTTAAATACATACACTTTAATTGTATAAATAAATCAACTTCAAGATTTTAAAACAACAAGAGACAAATTAGGTAAATTCCCTTCTCCCTTTTGGTAGCAGCAAAGAATTGCCAATGGTCAAAGATTAGCAAGTTTATATGAAATTCAAATGTAATTTGATATAAACTTGTCTGTGGTTGGAAACTTGAAAAGGAAAAATCCAGAAGTATTTCTAAATGTGAATAAAAGTTAACATATATAAACAGCCTTTTATAAGCTTCTCAGCATAGAGAGTAAAGAGTTTTCTTTAACATGTTTTTTTTTCAAATTAGAAACAAGCTTGCTTCACATATCAATCCCAGCTCTCTCTCCCTCCCCTCCTGCCCTGCGGCCCCATACCCAATCCCCACTCCATTCCTCAGAGTGGATGATGCCCTCCATGGGGGAATCTCCAGAGTCTGCCCATTTCATCCAGGGCAGGACCTAGGCCGACCCCCCAAGAGTCCAGGCTGAGAGAGCATCCCTAATTATGGGATGGACACCCAAAGTCCATTTGTATGTCAGGGATAAATACTAATCTACTGCCCAAGGTCCCATAGATTTCCTAGGCCTCCTCACTGACACCCACATTCAGGGGGTCTGGATCAGTCCCATGTTGGCCTCCCAGCCATCAGTCTGGGGTCCAAGAGCTCTCCCCCTTGTTCAGGTCAGCTGTTTCTGTGGGTTTCACCAGTACAGTCTTGACCCCATTGCTCATCACTCCTCCCTCTCTGTCACTGGGTTCGAGGAGTTCAGTTCAGTGTTTAACTGTTGGTATATGCCTCTGCTTCCATCAGTCACTGGATGAAGATTCTAGGATGGCACATAAGGTAGTAGTCAAACTCATTATCAGGGAGGGACATTTAAAGTAGTCTTCCCACTATTGCTTAGTTTGCCAGTTGGTGTCACCCTTGTAGATCTCTGGAAATCTCACTTTTTTAACCAGACATCTAACATGCTTGTCAAAAATTATCTTAGTGATACTTGTGAATGAATATCAGCATGCTATTGCTTAAATTATCATACATTTGGGACCCACAAATTTCTTTGCATACACACACCCTAATGTGATGGTTAACATTAATTATCAAGATGACAGACTCTAGACTCAAGTGGTGGAAAACAAGTCTCTAGGCATACATAGGAGAAATTATTTTTGCATTAGTTGTGAAAAGCTGCATACTGTGTGTGATATTATTGCGTAGCTATGAAAATAGAAACTGAGTAGTAAGAGGCACACACTACTCCCTGTTGCCAAGTGTGTGTGTGTGTGTGTGTGTGTGTGTGTGTGTGTGATATTATCAGATGTTTCAGGCTCTTACAACCATGACTTCCCATTGTGATGGGCTATCCTTGAGTTGTAAACCAGAAGAAAGTTTTCTTATGTTAACTTACTTCTGTGAGAATATATCACACTGAGAGGAAGAAAAACTAAGACAGAAATTGGTACCAATAAGTGGGGCTGTTGTGTGAAAATGTTTGGAACTTTGGGCTAGTAAGGCCTTATGATGCTAGAAGCAGAGGTTAGGTGGTCATTTCTAGTGAGAACTTGGAAGACAGAAATGGTAAGGGAAACATGGACTGTAGAGGCTGGGCCAGCTCATAGGATTTCAGAAGGGAACAATGACACTGTAAGACTTCATTATGCACAAGGTCTGAAAATGTGACTAAAGTTGATGTTAAAGATAATGGATTTTTTTTTTTTGGTGGAAGAAAGCAAAGTTAAAAACTCAGAGTGAAATAGGGAGAGTGGAGACAGCAAAGAAAGTGTAAATGGCAAAGATTAGCAAAAGTAAAAAAATAAAATAAACCAAAACCATCCCATGCTATACTGACTCAGTAGGAAAGCTGTCCAGAGGGCAATATCCCACCTGAGAAAGGTTCCCAGTGGTAAAGATGCAGGTTTATGTCAAGGAACTATAAATAAAGCTAATGGTGCTTCATGCTCCTTACGAACAACTGCATAGAAGAGCATCAGGACAAAAAGGGGATGGAAATATAGTCAAAGAGGGACAGGCTCCTTCCAGAGCTGTCCCAGATGTTGGCAGCATCATCTCTGTGAAACTAACTTCCAAAGCATGAAAGAGGCAAGATAAAGAAATCATGGCATTGTGTAGCATGGTTTCAGAGATTAGTTTAAAAAGATTTGGATTTAAAATGGATGATTGTGATACCACAGATTTATTTAAATGTGACAATTCCCAGGCCAAGGTGATTGCATTCTTTTACAGTTGCAGCAATTGCTTAACCAAATAGTTTACTATCATTCACAGGTCAAGTAAGTAACTTAGAGTTATAAAAGAACAAATCTATTTCTTAATTCCTGTTTGTTTCTGATTCTAAACTCAGCAGTTCATGAATCAGTAGACAGTAGCTCCTGATTCTAAATAATGTAAAAGGAGTTTCTTTTACAAAGTTTTTTTATGTTTACTTTATGACACTCCTTCACAATGGCATGCATATGGAGGTCAGAGAACAATCTGCTAGAGTTAGTTTTTTCTTTCTACCACATGCTTCCCAGAATTGAAGATAAATACGTGTCGATCTTGGCAGCAAGTGCGTTTACCTATTGAGTTCTCTCTGCAGTCGCTGTCTGGAGTTTCTTGGTCTCTGAATCAAGTCACTCACAAGTGCACTTTCAATAAAATGTGGGCATGTGTTTTACTGTACCCAGGCCATGAAGTTCTAACACTGGATAAGATCAATAAGGAAGATCAAAGAGGATGTCTACAGATCTGTAAGTAAGCTTGGAAGCACCTGAGTACTGCTTGCTTATATTCGTCATGTATTAGTAAAAGCCTACACATTCCATAAGACAATACAGAAATGGAAAAACTGTTGAACAGAACACAGGAGTCACAGTCTTAAAGATTTAAATAAGTAGAGCTTATGAGAAAAAGCCTTCCACACTGAGGACACATTCTAAGAGCAGAGGCAGAAGTAAGAAGTCTGTCTTTGTGGTTAAGGGTTAGGAATGAAAGAAACGGGAAAACTTAGAAATAATATTTTTATTTGGCTTATCTCAAGAAATACTGAGGCTAGATATTCAAAGTTTGGGTTACAGAGTATCTTGAATGTTGGTAATTATTGATCAATTGGTATTTAACAATGCATCACAAACTCAGCGATTTAACTCTGGGTCCATTTATTTCCATTTACTATTCCAGTTTTTGTAGGTCAGAAGTCCACTCATGGTTTAGTTGGGTTACTCTGGATCAAGTCAAGGTTTTAGCTGAGACTGCTATTTTATCTTTGACATGGTGCCTCTCCCAACCCTATTCAACTTGTTAGTAGGATTCATCACCTTGTGGTGGTATGATTGGAATCCTGTTTTCTTGCCAATTATCTGTGGGAAAGTCACTTAGTATTTGGAAGAATTTCATTTACATATCTTTTGAAGGCACTGGAATTTATTTTTTCTTAGTGATATACAGGAGAGGGTTTCTTGGGTTTGTCTCCTTTTTTATCGTTTGTCAAATAATGTCAAGTCCTCCAAAAGAATCTCAATTTTGAGTAACTAAAAATCAATTGATACATACATTCAATAACAATTTATGTATTAATCCCAAAGACAGGAGGAAGATTACTGACCCAGGTCATCATGACCAAATTAATTAAATCAAGCAATTAATTAAAGCAATTATTCATATACATGGGCTACCTCTTCCTAAAGGGGGGTTTGAGAGGTCATCACTAGATATGAGAAACACAAGGTTTTCATAGCTCAGGGGTAAAGAGTTTCCAAATAGGGGATTTGGCAGACAAAATGCTAAAGAAGCAGAACATAACATAACAAGTTAGTCACAAGGACCTCCTGAAAAGAGACATAATTGCAAGGTGGTAGAAAGAACAGGTCAAGGTAGCCATAACAACACCTTTGAAACAAAGGAAGGGTTGGAAGATGGTTATTAATTTTTGGAACAAAAACACAGTTGCCATTCCTGGAATAGGCAGTACAAAACTATAGTTAAGGTTACAAGAGCGGCATAGCTTAATCCTTGAGAAATAGAGATTTAATTATAAAGAGGAAGAGTCTATTTTGTCTTTACTATAAAATGGCTTTTAAGCCTAAAATGGAGGCATGCTGATTCTTCAGATGAAAAAGATGTCATGAGTTTGAAGTAGAGTGACAAAGTATATATGTCAGGGTTTGGAAGGAGAAAAGAGAAGGGAGAAATGTAATTAGAATATAATCTCAAGAATTGTACTGGCATTTTTATGGGAATTGCAATGAAACTGTAGACTGCTTTGGTAAGAAAGTCATTTTTGGTGTGTTGAGCCTACGTATCCATGAACATGGGAGATCTTTCCATTTTCTGGCATTTTCTTTAATTTCATTCTTTAAAGATTCAAAGTTCTTGTCATACCGTCTTTCACTTGTTTGGTTAGAGTGACCCCAAAATATTTTATGTTGTTTGTGGCTATTGTAAAGGGTGATGATTCTCTGATTTCTTTCTCAGCCCATTTATCATCTATATATAATAGGGTTACTGATTTTTGTTTTAGTTAATCTTGTATCCTGCAACTTTGCTGAAGGTATTTATCAGTTGTAGGAGTTCCCTGGTAGAATTTTTCGGTTCACTTATGTTAACTATTATATCATCTACAAATAGTGAAAGTTTGACTTCTTCCTTTCCAATTTGTATCCCCTTGATCTTCTTTTGTTGACTTACTGCTCTAGCTAGAACTTCAAGTACAATATTAAAGAGATAGGAGAGAGTGGATATCCTTGCCTTGTTCCTGATTTTAGAGGAATCATGCTGAGTTTCTCTCCATTTAGTTTGATATTGGCTGTTGGCTTGTTATGTTTAGGTATGTTCCCGTTATCCTTGATCTCTCAAGTCCTTCATCATGCAGAAGTTGAGATCCACAGGTAACCACTGACTCAAACTCCTGGAATCCAGTTGTAGAGTCGGAGGAATGATGAGCAAAGGGGTCAAGACAATACTGGGGAAACCCACAGAAACAGCTGACCTGAGCAAGTGGGAGCTCACAGACCCCAGTCTGACAGCTGGGGAACCAGCATAGGAACCAATCCCCCTGAAGTGGATGTCAGTTAGGAGGCCTGGACAGTCTATGGGGCCTCTGGCAGTGGAACCAGTATTTATCCCTAGTGCATGAATGGACTTTGGGAGCCCATTCCCCATGGAAGAATACTCTCTCAGCCCAGATACATGGGGGAGGTCTAGCCCCTGTCCCAAATGATGTGACAGACTTTGATGAACTCCCATGGAAGGCCTCACCCTTCCTGGGGAATGGATGGGGTGGGGTGTGAGGGTCAGTGGGGTACATGGGAGGATGGGAGGGAGAGGGAACTGAGATTGATATATAAAATAAAAATGTTTCTAATTTAAATAAAAATTTATATAAAAAAGAACACCATCTCAAGAATTAACAAAAAATCAATTAATCATTAGTATAATTCTGAAGGCCACCTTAAAGAAATGATTACTTGGTCTACATGTGCCACAACTTGTAAATCTTGGGGTAATTTAGAAATGCTGCCTACCATAGCTAGACAATGAAAATAGGTCATTGGGTTTGGCAAGCCACAAGCACCTGTATCTGAGTAAGCCATCTTTATGGCTATGTTTAAAGCTTTCAGAAACTGAAAGATTCACCAGTGTACAAGATGTATTCATCTCCCTTCAGAACTGTTGATTCCTACAATCTTTGGCAGCAAAACAATTCCTATAGTTGAATTACAGTATAACCATCATGCTAAGCAAGGAACAATGCTATGCCCACTGCAAATGTTTCAGGTTCTACACACTTACAAGAATTGTGAGAGCATTTGCGAGTTAAGAGTAAACAATACTAAATTTGTGTAAGAATAAAGAGTTTGTCCTGTGCTTACTATCTTGTGACACCTGGTTTCACCATCTGAGAATGACAGTGCTGACAGGCAAGAGATGGTTTCTGGAAACTTAAAGGAAGGGATTAGTTGTGCACAGTAAAACAGATATGACAACATTGTAGTAGATACTGAAGGACTATACAGAAAAGGTCAGAGAAGTGCTGTTAGAGTGGATAAAAAACATAAGGTATAAAACCTTTAAGATGTGTGCCTCATCCCACACAAAAATCATTCAATTTACAAAAATCATTACAGGATGCTGCAGGCTTTTTTGGACCACTAGCCACAAAATCATGATACAGAGACTTATTTTTAATTAGGAAAACTCCTCCTTACCTTATGCTTGTTTCTAATTAGCTCGTATAACTTAAATTAATCAATTTTCATTAATCTATGTTCTGCCTCATGGCTCATGGCTTTTACCTCTACTCCTGCATGTCCTGCTTCCTTCTGCAACAGGCTGGTGACTCTGCCTTTCTTCCCCAAGACATCATTGTACCCATAAGTCCAGCCTAACCTCTTTCTGCCTAGCTATTGCCATTCTGCTATTTATTAAACTAATCAGAATGACACATGGTCACAAAGTGTAAAAACTTCTATAACAGGTACAGCGTGGTAGCAATGGTGAAAAAAATCTGTGGTTATATTTAGGCTGATGGTATTAGTTTTTAGAAACCAGTGAGGATGATATATGTCAGATAGATGTCAATGGAAGAATCTAACCATCTGAAGAGAAGCACTATAGTTCTTATTATGAGGCCAGAATGTAATCCAGAGGCATTGACTTGAAAAAAGCTCCAAATGTGATTACCAAAATATATAATCTCTAGGGCCAACACAGAAGACTAGATAACAATAGATTATTGTGTCTATAGCAATAGATATACAAGGTATATTTATAATTTAAGAATAGATAATCATTTGCTCTAAAAAAAGTTATAACTCATCTTGTTCATCAGAATTGATTAAATGTTCAGGAATGCAACTTATAGGAAAGGTAAAATATTTTTATGAATAAGACTTTAACATCATACCAATATGTATGGTAACACGATTCCTTGACTTTACACCAAAAGATTTATTGTCAATTACCCAAGTCATTGTCCTCCAGGGGAAAAACATATTCAAGAATTTTGAAAGTAGTTGTTAAAAATGTTATCATAATTCCTTTCAAAGAGAGAGTATTTGGAGCTTTGTGTTAAATGAACCTCTGGTTGAACTTCAACTTTTAATGAGTAAGTTGAATTTTAGGGCATTTTTCATGGTATATAAATTTGCAGTTTGTTACTAGACAAAATCATCAAGGTAGTCCGTGGCATGTAGAATGCAGTAGTAGAATCTAGCAAAATTGTAGTGTTCCCAAGCATGACAATAAATTTACAAAAAAAATCAATACTTAGTTCTTGAACGCCATATGCAAATAGCAATAATTGTTTTCATTCCCAGAGACTAGAGGGCTATAAGATTAATAAGCATAGCAATCTCATTTACTTTCATAGTTTAGCCTTTAAAAGACAGATTATAGTAGATATGTTTGAATAAATGCTGCTTTCTGATCTGAAAAATGGGTTCTATTGCCAAGTAAAACAATAATGATTGGAAATTATTTGAAGAAATTGATGTACCTTATCACATGTTTGAAGTGAAACAGGGCTGAACTTTGTTAATATATAAAGTAATATGATATTTGTTATTGAGTATAAGACCTAAAATATAGTAAAAAAAATATGGTTAAGAAAAAGGACAAGAAATCTTGGCTTAAGGTGAATGGGTGGCACTATGGAGTTGAACATGAAATGTGAATATTTTAATATATGCTAATATATATGTTCATATGTATGTGGCCATTAACCATCAGAGAGACAGGATGATCTGGTGAAATAATGTTTACCACAGTCAAGTACAACAGAGCAGCATGATGACATGGCTGGAGGATATGCATTATGTCCAAAAGCCTAGGCTTTCACATTCTAAGGCTCATCTAGCTACTGTCACTGTACAATGTCTAATATGTAAGCCACAGAGACTATCACAGGTTTCTTGAATCACCAATCCCTGAAGAGAAAAACTAGTATTTGGTGGTTTGTTTTAAATTCTTTTTGCTCTTTGCTCTTTTGGGTGCCCACCACCCAGCTCCCAAATAAATCTCACACAGAGTCTTATTATTTATTACTTTAAAAATGCCCCTTCTTATCTTGGCTTGTTTCTAGCCAGCCTTTCTTAACTTAAATTCTCATCTATCTTTTTCCTCTGGGCCTTTTCCTTTCTCTTACTTTCACTCTTACACCATGGCTAGCTGTATAGCTGGGTGACTGGCCCCTAGCATCCTCCTCTCCTTGTTCTCTTGCTCTTTTTCTCCCAGATTTCTCCTCCTATATATTCTCTCTGCCTGCCAGCCCCACCTATCCTTTTCTTACCTCACTATTGGCTTTTCAGCTCTGTATTAGACCAAGATGTTTGTTTTAGACAGGCAAAGAATCACAGCTTCACAGAGTTAAACAAATGCAACATAAAAGAATGTAACATCATTACATCACTAAACAGATGTTCCACAGCATAAAAAATGTAACACATCTTAAAATAATTTTCAACAAGTCTTAGATAGCATACTGGCTACACTGAAACATTTCTGTCTCAGCAAGAGTAATTCATTATCACAGAAATCAATTCATATTTGGGGATCTAATTTTATCTTCCTTTTCTTATGAGATATCAGTGCTTAAAGAGATTTGTTTTATTTCCTGGGCATTCCCCATGGCATCCCTCCATACCACACCAATGTACTTACATTATCATGTAAAAAACATAGTGCTGTACATATTAGTCATACAGTTCAAGACTGTATTTCTCGACTTCAAATGTGGGTCTAATTACATGTTGACCTTTAAAAAAATTTTTAATTTAAATTAGAAACAAGCTTGCTTCACATGTCAATCCCAGCTCCCTCTCCCTCCTCTCCTCTTCTGCCCTCCCAGTCCCAAAAGCCCCCCCACCCAATCCCCACTCCTTTCCCCAGGGAGGGTGAGGCCCTCCATTGGGGATCTCCGGAGTCTGTCATTTCCTTCAGGGCAGGGCCTAGAGCCTTCCCCAAGAGTTCAGACTGAGAGAGCATCCCTCATCATGGTGACTTTCTGACATCATGGAGACAAAATACTAATTTGGAGATGATTCCTTCTGAGCAGTGAAGGTCACCCTTCAGGAAGCAGGATATTGGTCAACATCAAAATTCTATCAGCAATAGAATTTGAATGACTGCTGTTGTTCCTAAAATTATTGACTTTGTAGCCTCAGAAGTCATAGCGCCTAATGTTTCTGCCCCCAACTCCCAACCCCAAAACTTATAATCACAATAAACTTATATCAATTGGTGTAATCACTTACTTAGTAACTAAGAGATATTTAGAAAAAGAAAGATGACACTAGCATGGAAGGAAGATTTTCCTTCTGATAGTCAAGTGGAGATGATGTTCCTGATACATATTATACAATGTGTGGGCAGTTCATTGAGGCACTGCTTGGGCTTATTATTCATATAGATTTCATGATAAGTAGACATCAGTAGTAACTAAAGTCTAGATGGAAGATGGATCTTGGACTCCTAAGACACACAGACAAGCAGGTAGAATGGGTGGACATTGATATGAGGGAATTTTGGAATGGGTAGTAGTAGAAAGTGATAGTGACTATCACTTAGGTTCCCAAAATGAGCTTCAATGATGGGGTTACTAGATTTTCCTTGTGAATATTTCCCTAGGAAAGAAAACCAAGCAGGACTGTGTTCCAAGAGCTGCAATTAGCTCCACAACCCCTCATGAGGATGTTTTGAGACAGCTACACACCCTGCTGCTAGATTTTTGACATCTGAAATCTAACAGGTGAGTTCTCCACTTATCTCTCTGTTAGGATGATGGATATTTACTTATACTCTTTAGAAGTAACAATTTCCTTGTCTCAGAATTTTCTGAGCATTTGTGGCTTCATAGCTCCCTCTTTAAGGCCATTATTACATATCAGTCCAACATTATTCTCAGTAGTGTTCTGTTCTTCTCTCTCCCAAATAGACTCCCAATAACTCCAAATGGGTCACCAATATGTAAAGAGGCATTGAAGAGTATTTACTAAGTAACTCATTAGATAATATTACTTAATCTCAATTAATTTAGAATACTTAAACATTAAGAAGAAACTCCTTGAGGTCAGTCTGGTTCTCACCTCTCAATGCTCCACTTTTCAAAGTTAAGATTTTCCCATAGACTGAATCTTGGAAATACTTTGTTCCTCTTGCCATGGGTTCTTCCTTATTCCCTGGCAGTGGAATTATTTCTTACATTGTTCATAATTGTTCAAAGCTGCTGCTCTGATTATCTTTTCGCAGATGTAAAGAATCATGAACTCCACTTTAACTTTATAGCTCAAATGTCCAAAATTTAGCATCTTTTGTGAATTTGTTTTATTTTCCTTGTCTGTTCTGAAACCAAGTCTTTTGGATAATCTATCCTTTGTAAAATCCATCTTTCCACATCTGCACTTAAGGTATCACCACTCAGTTATTCCCTTAATTAGAAAGAGGAGCTGAGTCATTTTATTGCATAAATATCTTAAAATGAACATTATGCAAATCAACCCATATCTAATTCCAGCCTGTGTTAGTAAGGTTATATGTTGTCAGACTTTTAATTATGTGTTCCTCATCACAATTAAACTTGATTGAATATTTGTCTGGGTCAACCCCTAGATCATAATTACTTTTTAAGAAAAATATAGTTTTGCAGAAATGATAGCCAGGAACCCAAAAAGAAATCACAAGCAAAGGAAAGGTGGATACATGAAAATGAACTGATTGACCAATCGCACATTCATCCCAATTCCTCCCTTTTGGCAGTGCTATATTGGGCACAAACAACAATACATGTACTTTTCCCTCGTATTTAGTAAGCAGCATCCTAGTAAATAGGCACATGATATCCCATAAAATAGTAATTGAGTTCATGAGCATCAAGTAGAAATGGGTGAGACCATTAGAAGTGAGAGAAGACTTAGCAGTGAAAGAGAAAGCCATCATACTTGCAAATGCGAGGTACGAGAGACTCGTGGAAATAATTTTTCAAAGTGAGTAGACATGAAAAGCAAGCATTTATTTAGATTGTAATTATGTTCTTCTCCATGTCCATCATGCTGAAGGAAGCAAAATTAGGCAGACACTTTGTCAGCAGTCACTTATACTTCAAAATTTCTTAGTTGCCTGAATACTCATATTTCCTAAGTACTGTAGCCAAGTTTGGTTTTGGTTTGGATTCTTCCTTGAGATAAATTTCAAACCATAGCAAAAGTGCAGAGCTGTTGGCTTACCAGCAGGGCAAACCAAGTTGGACTTTGTGGGAATTTCGTTTCTGTAGCACAATGGCTTCTGGCAGACACAGATCCCTTTCAAAAGTCATTTTAATGGCTTTTATGGCAGAATAGGCCCTTTCTGAAACCAGTATTTGCTTTCAATTATGTAGATTTTGTGATGATTTGCTTAGTTTTGAGCACCCACCACTTTTCACTAAAGATACACTATAGAAAAACAGACAACTAAAATGTCAAATGCTCCAAGAGCAACTGAAGTGTTTTTTTCTGAGCTCATCAAATAATGACTATAAGAGGCATCAAATGTCATTTACCTTATTATTCAATTCCAACATTAAGTTTTCTTCCCATTACTACCTGATATGGTTGAGTGTGTGTGACTAACTTTGACTTTTTATAGTAAATAGGTCTTTCTTTCTGATGCGTGTTTAAAATTCATTGACTGATAGTAATAATTCCAGAAGCACCCAGTCTCTAAGCACTTGATTTTTACTGCTCATAACACTATTAACACTTAAAAAATGAAAGTGTTCATTGCAGAACAGGTTTAGATTTAAAGAAAAATAAGAGAAATTGTAGAGGGTTCCTCATTTCCCACACATATTTCCCTATTTCCCATTTCCATTTTGCATTTGTTATAATCACCAAGCTAATTCTGTTGCATTGTTAATAAGAATACACTTGTTAGAGGTCTTCTCTGTCTGCTTCTTCTAACTTCTTTTTCCAGCTCAGCATCCATTCAGTATGCTGATCACAGTTAATAGTCAAAGTTCCTTGGGTTTTCTTTGCTGTGACTGCCTTTCAGACAACCTTTAATGTGACAGTTTCTGCACTACAGGTCAAATTGCTTATGTAATATTCCTCTTCTGAGACGAGTGTGATGATGTTGTTTATCATTATATTGGGATTATGGCGTATGGAAAGTCAGCCCTTGGGACTTATGCATTTTCATTATATTGTAGGAAGAGTCTGCAGGTCCATATGATGGATGATGCTCCACTGTGACCTTTTCCACAGTCTGCTCCTTTTGTAATACTGACTGGCAGCCCATGTTTAAGTGAGAAGTCGTGACAGCAAAATATTCACAGAAAGCACTTTTGTATGGGAGACTTAGCTCTTTTGCACAATTCACTCAGTGACTTCATAGCAACAGCAACTCACAGCCGTTTGTTTTGAAAGATGGATTATACTCAACTCTGCTTTATTAAATTTTAATTTGTTCAGTCTCAAAAGAATTGGCATTGGAAGGTCTATCTATTTTTGTGCTACTTTAGTATAAACCAGTCAAAACATCGTTTCCTTTACTGCATTGTGTTTTCATTTTTGTAAGGAATTTCTTACTTTCAGAAGCTATAAAATATACTAAGCCCATTTCAGAAATTTCCCTCCTAAAACTTGTGACCAGTTTTCCTCAATAGGAACTCTGGTTCCTATAATTGAAGAATACCATTAGAAACCAAAATTTGAGGTAGTAGATACACTATGGGAGTGTCATTACATTTACATTCAATCAGCAGATAGGAATGCCATGTTTGTATATGAAACATTACATGTATATACATCTTTTTATAAACGTTTACATATATATGTATGCATATAAAAATAATTAAATCTTCATTAAATAATCTAGGTTCTTATTGATGTTTCTAAGTTGAATCCATTTCCATATAGATGATTGTAGGTTTCACCTTACGCTCATCTACAACTGTCTACACCAATGGTGACAACCATGGTTACTGCCACCCTCCTTTCAATTGCCTAATCCTTAAGTCTAAAAGTACAAAAAGTGGAAGCTTCTAGTCTGGCAGACACTAATCAAGTCTAAATATTTATAGTTCGTCATATTTACTTTTTCCACTTTTAGTGTAGCTTAATTTTGATTTTTTTCTTTTCGCACATATGTGGGCATGTGTTATATGTGCGTGTATCCTCTATGTTTGGGTACATGAATGTGTGCAGGTGTACACGGATGCATGTGTGCATAAGTGTAATGCCCCAAATGGTGGCAAGAATCTTCCACCATTGCTCTTCCATTTTATTCTTTCACATAGCGTCTCTAAATAAGACATAGAAATTGTCATTATCACTCTTCCTGCTTTCCGGTTGTCTCCACTTTCTGAGGCTGGAATCACAGATAGGTTGACACACCCAGCAGGCATGCACATGGACTCTGGGAATCTCAGCTCCATTCTTCTTGCTTGGGCAGCAAATGCTTTATCCACTGAGGCATCTTTGGGGCTGTAACACTCTGTGATTTTAAACAAATCCACGGCATTATGTACCTACTATTGGAGTAACAAGTAGTTTCAGCGTCATAGAAGATTCCCCTTATCCTCAGGAGTCCTGGCAAGAGCTAATCACTTTACCTTTGCATTGATTCTGCCTTTTTTTTTACACTGTAACATTCCAGCTATCATGCACCACACATTCTTTCAAACTGCATGCCTTCTGTGATATTTGTGACTTCTTGAGTGTGATAGCTCATTTCAGTGTGCTATGAATAACATTGTATACAGATATTTCAGGATACACAAGACTTTTATACATATATCACTTGGAAGATACTTTGGTTCCTACTAGTTTGAGGGCAATAATGAATATAATTATCATAAACACATAAGTATTTTGTGTGGACTCTTTTAATTCAGTTGGGTAAATGCCCAGGGATCTGAATTTTGTACAAAATTACAGAGTATATTTAATCTTGTATGAAATCGTGAAACTGTCTCCTAGATTTTCAGCAACATTCTATAGATTTGTACCATCTCATTAAGTGACTGAGTGCTTTCTCTTTATATACTCACCATATACAGGAAGATCAGGTGTTCGAAGCAGCTTGGATTAAATAGAGTCTGTCTCAAAACAAACAAACAAGCAAAAAAGAATCTTATGACAATAACTGGATAGTTCTTTCAAGTATTTTTATGTTGGGAACTATGCATGTAAACATATCCCATGCAAAAAGAGTCTATGAACTAAGTTCTTTCAAGAAGAGCAATAAGTAGATGTGTTCCACTTTCCCTGAACAACTGATGGTATTTGCAACTAACACTGGAGAACTTACAAGACAAATGAAAGCCACTATGAAAGGCTGTTCAAGTTCTTTACTTTAAAACCACATTCTTGTAATTGATACCAACTCTGCCATATTATGCTGATCTGGAGCTTTTGAAGCTGAATTTTTTTTAAAACTCCCAGTTGTTGGCACAATTTCCAGAGTAATGGTTTTATTCTGGGAAAAGCTGTTGCCATTATTAGTGGTTTGACTGCAGTGTTTCCATATTGCTATAGTGAGTGGCCACTGAAGCACTTGTGGTTCATCCACAGACCAAAGAATATTCTGTGATGAGCACTGGGTGGAAAATACTGCTTGTCTCACAGTGGTCCTTTTGGTCACATAGGCATTTCAGTCTCTGTTAGGAGTCATAAAATTTTAGCAATCAAAAATAAATATTATCCTTGCCAATATATACTCATTATTTGTGACATTTTCTCTTTGAAGATTTAACAAGTAGTTAATCTTTAACGGTAGAACATTTTAAACTATGCACCCAATATGTTTCCAAAGTAGATATCTTAAACTCCATGTATGTGACATTCACCAAGTTCAGAATACTTCTAGAAGATTCAGTTGTGCATCTCTCTTTCTCTCTCATAAGCAAATAGAACTTGCTGTTCTGTTGGTGGAAATATTCACAGGGAGATGCAGCCAAAGAATAAGGATTCCAATTGTCCTGTCAGAATATGGACTGTTACAGCACACAAGAGCCAATGGAAGACAGTAGCTGCTTCCTCATTTTATCTGTCACCAACTCAAAACAGACAGGATGTCACCAGAGCCATCTTTCATGCAATGCATCTGCCTGAATTATTAAGTACCCAACTCATTTCCCCTTTAGGTTCCATTTTAGCCACTCTGTTTTTTATTGTTCACTCTCATGGAAAACAATAGTGAATTGATGTATTTATTTTAATAACATTTGGCTATTCTTGAGAACAATCGCATTCCACAATACTCTTGGTTCCTGGTAATTGTCAAAATGGTTCTGGTATTAGATGAAAATAAGAATCATACATTACTAGCTAAAATAATTATTGAAAACTTTTAAAACCTAAATTCAAAATGGTAAAACTTCTTCCTTTTGTTGTTCCATTTATTTTCATTTTGCTTG
Source organism: Mesocricetus auratus (assembly GCF_017639785.1). Classification (NCBI taxonomy): domain Eukaryota; kingdom Metazoa; phylum Chordata; class Mammalia; order Rodentia; family Cricetidae; genus Mesocricetus; species Mesocricetus auratus. The sequence goes on from NW_024429194.1 coordinate 60,673,047, forward strand.
TTGTTATACAGTTTTCATGCAAGGGCTTTTATTTTTGAGATTTGTCCAATTTTCCTTCGACCTTCTAATTTTTAGTTGGGGAACAGTACGGGAAGCAATCTGGTTTTGATGCAAACCCAAATTTTTGGAGCATGTGTGTGTTCTAAATAAACTAAACTAGGTCATATGACTCATAGGCTTTCCATGGTCTCACTGACTTTATTTTCTGTCTAGAAACTGTTCAATTAATATTACTTGATCAGACGGACATTTTTAAATGCTGCTTTTATAAAAACAAAAGTAAACATTTGCAAAGAATACTGTGTTTAAACTTCTTTTGTTACTTTGGAAACTATTTTCTAAAGATTTGTAGAGTGGACCAATCTGAGTAACAGAATGAATATCTGAGCCCCTTGAGGGTTCCAGGACCAGCTGTTGTCTGTAGCTTCAGCTCTGTGATTAAGGCTAAGGAAGGGCCAACGATGGGAAATGTGCACAGCACAGTCAATCTTTGGGAAAGCAGACAGACATGCTGGGAGATTTATCTTCTCTTCATTTTCATTGCATTGTAGGTAAAAGAAGCAAGAAAAACATTGGTAAAAGAGCTACTCCAGAGAGTATGAAACTCGACTTACCCAAATCACATTTTACTTGAACCCATTTTAAGAGAGACCTCTAACATCCAGTCACACCCACAGTCACAATCACTTTTGTGAAACCTCTCATACACAGGGAGACTTGTAGAAAATCCACACTTGGAACAAACTCAGAATCTGTAAATTTCTATTCATGTCAAGATTTCAGTTTTGATATTCCCTTGTTGCCTTGTCTTACGTGTTTTATCATTTTGTTTTCAATGGCTAATATTCAATTCAATTCAAGTCTTTAAGTTTCATTGGTACACATACCATTCACCGTCAGTCCCTGAAAATATAGCAAGCCATGAATGCTTGTGAAGAAAAACCCAGGCTGTGCTTTCCAGTGTTATGGTATTCTGAAGTCTGATTCTGAGCTCATCCATGAAAATAGACAAATGGGAAACAAACAAACTTAGAATTGTGATTTTTTTCTTTACTTTCTACTTTATTTACTGAGGAGTGACAACACTCTGATGTTTTCAAAAAGACTAAATCAAACATAGGAAACACAAATCTTTTCCAACATTCTTTTCTTAATCACTAGTATTTAAGGGGATGTTCTACTTCTTTGTGCCCCAAATAGCTAACAGTTATGAATTTAAAGAAGTGTAATCCACTATATGAGATCATGAAATAAACAAATAAACATAATCTATTACATGATATCATGTAATCATGTCCTAAGGTCAAAGCTCACATTAAGCCCTAAGTAGAATTGCACAGTTTCAAAGTTTAACTCCATGTATCCCTAAAGGTGTTTCAGAAAATTTAAAACTCCAATGATGCTGAGGATGGCATCAGTATTTTTTAAATTGGTAGAAATCATGAAATCATGGCCAGATTATTTTCATGTATTCCCTTTTTCAATAATTTTTCATACAAGAAAAAAATCTGCGGGCATTATATGAAACAGGGAAACTAAGGAGTAATCACTGTAGAAACATCCTTTCCTATGATTATATCATTCCTAGTATTTCCCTGGCCCCAAAATGATCCAACTTGTCCAGAAAATGAAATGGGTCAGCTATTTATGCAGTCATGTTGTTAGGTGTAAGCTGACATCTCAGAAGATTTATGACTAGCCCTTCAATACCTGTCACCTCCTATCCTATGTGCTGCCACTGTCTAGTAAAATTCAATTTATCTTCCATTAAAGCAGCCAGTAAAAATAAATAGATGGTGATCTGAATAGTAAATGGAGTGTGTGTGGAGGATATAGACTTGGGAATTCAAATTCTGAATATTTGCTAAAATTTCTACAGTCTGACATAGTATACAATAACTGTTTAATTACTTAGACATTGATAGCAAACAACTGTTTTCCAGAGTGCATGAAAAGTAAAATAAGTGGAAAACAGCAACAGTACTGGTTATGTCCCAGAACTACGTGCTTTCAGCTATTAGTAGATTCAGCCATAACAGTCCTTTCTTTCTTTTTTTTTTCCTTCCGAAATGTAGCCAAGTGACAAACATCTGTCTCTGCTTTATTTGCAAGAAAGAACCAGAACCTGGATTACTTCCAGGCCATCCGGACAACAATTTCAACTGGAACAAGTGACCTTTGGAACAGACTAGAACATAAAAGCCTTTCCAGACTGAGGGGAGGGTGGAGTCAACTGGAAGGTCCCCAGCTTGTTCTCATGAAATTGCTTCTGAAGAGAATAGTGAACCATTAAGGGAAGATAATTTAAAAACAGTTACATCCAATGAAAAAATGTGTGCCCACAATACAAAATTCAAGTGTAGTTAAATTTTGAGTTTTAAATTATCAATATTTGATATATAGGCTCAACAAATAAAATTTCTTTGAATACAGGAATTATGGATAGTTATGTAACTTTCATCATTTAGTATTCAGAAACTCTTAAGATAAAGAACCATCCTTTTGTTTTCTTCTCTCTACTGGGTCAGGATTCTTTGACCTGTAATTCCATGATAATTGTTAGATGCTTTTAGACAACTATGAAGTGCTTAATTTACAAATTATCCATGAAGTCAAAGTTAAAGTGATGGCCAGGAGTGGTGGTGCATGTTTTTAATCCCAGCACTGGGGAGTCAGAGGCAAGTATATCTCTGTGAGTTCAAGGCCAGCCTGATCTACAGAATGATATCCAGGCCAGCCAGAAAAACCTTGTCTCCTGAGGGGAAAAGTTTAAAGTGATGTTATAAAGTTCTTGTTGGAGGATACGAATGGTTATTTTCTCCTAGTATTTATTAAGACATGAAATTATTTCTCCTAAGTGTGCAGAAGAAATTGGAGTTTACACCATTAGCAAAAATTAAAAAATCATAATGGATGAACTACTGTGCTCAGCAGCAAAGAAGTTACAGAAATGGCAAGGCAACCTTCCTTCCTCCATTCATATTTAGTGGATCATCTATATAATTATTAACTGTTATCTGAAAAGTGTTGCTTACTCGAAGAACTACTGGCAACTAAAGAATCCTGAGAGCAGCAGAAATAGTCTTCCCCAGGGAAGAACAAATCAATTGTTCATCCAATACCAAATGGCCATCCCTTAAAACATGCACACAACATTATACAGACAGAGCAGGGTGTACTTAGGAGTATATGTATATACATACATGTGTGTAACAATTAATGAAAATATGAGGCCATGAATTTGAAAGATAGCAGAGTATATGGAAGGGTTTGGAAAGAGGTAAGGGAAGTCGGGAATAATAAAAATCATAGTATAATCTCAAAAATAAAAGAAATATAAATAAAAATCAATGTTAAAAATAACGTAGAAAAAGAAAGGCAACAGCCTACAGTTAAAGTAATACCCAAGGAATTTAGGAATTAGTGTCTTTGCCTAAGTAGAAGATTTCACTTTGGATGAATTTAAAGTGATTTCGTAGATAGAATTTCAGAACCAAGGTATGATGGTGACTATGTAACACCATAATATCAAAAAATTGTTCATGATTAAGAATTATGTTTTGTATCCTGTTCAGCACATTTTATGGGGACTCAAGAGCAAATGCTTCAGAGATTTGTCTTGAGTTATCCAGGAAGAAGACATGTCTCACAGAACACATGAGAGGGGAGGTGAACAGAGACACCCATGATCACATCAGTAGTTCCTTAGCTGTTTGCTTAGGGTGTAGCTTAGGTGGAATCTCAGATTTAGTTGTCAAAATGTAAAATTCAGTCCAAGACCCTACAAGCAATTTAACAGAGGCTGAAATCCAAAATCATTTGTAAATATTGAAGTTGGAATTATAGATGGAAATACTAGCACAGAAAACTATTAACAGCCAATTTTTCAGTTATGGAAATAACAAAAAGTAAAACATAGCAGCAGTTAGAAATAAAAACTGTCAAAATATCTACCTTAGCATGAATTACATGATCAAAGCTTTTTCATAATTCAACAATTAATTTTATATTTTTTGTTTGTATCCGTCTGTGTGCTAGGGGTAGGCACACATGTACACAGCATGTGTCAGAGCATAGCATAGAAGAGTCAGTTCCCACTTCCACTGAGATATCTAACTCAGGTCATTAAGGTAGGTGGCAGACACCTTTACTCAAGAGCCATTTTCAGGCCCATCCAACTTTTCATCTTTAAAATAAAGATCAAGTATAATTTGCAAGAACTAAATATAAATGAAAGCAATCTTTATTTTTCATCCTGTTAAGCCTCTCATAAGATATCTGATACCAGTACCCAGTGAAAGATACTCATGCTTAACATACTCAAATGTACATACTCCGAGTTAAGTGATTGGCTCACGTGATTTTTTGACATATACATTGTTTTTCATTCATTAACCCATATATTTCTTTTACTTTTATTTGAAATGAAGAATTCTTCCAAATTAATACTACATTAGCAAATTTCCTGAAAATTTCCCCACCTACATTGCATATGTAGGTAAGATAGAGTGATGATAAATACATTTTGTTGAGTGAATTGGTACATAATTCAGTATGCAAAGGCAGTATATATGAGACCCATGTGTCTTCAAATATTTAGCATCATGTTGAAAGAGGATCAAAATTCTTCCTGACAGTACAGTTCAACAGTCCTGTTATCAAGTCCACTGAGAAGACACTTTAAAGGAACATTCAGCTTTGAATAGTGATATTTACATAATACAGTTAATTATTGCATCAGATGCTTCTGGCAACAGAAACGAAATCATTACCTTTGCCATCACCAGCAACAAGTCCATATTTGTATAACTGAGTGATATTTATTTATAAAACTGAAACATGTGTGGGATGAGAAAAATAGGTCTAAAGCTAAACTCTCTCTCTCTCTCCAGCTCCAACTTATGAATACAAAACTTAAATATGTAGCTTTAGGATGTATTCATAGATAATAAAATGAATATATCATAGTTTAATTTATTTAAAATCTTTTATTCTCAGTAAAATCAAACATATCATTGAGTTTACATAGAAATACAATTTCCAATCATGTCTTCATAAAAATTCACTGGAGAAGTAAATGTTCATATTAATGTCCAATTATGTACTATTTGATCATGCCAGTAGCAGAACCAATCATCATTAAAACTTGGTAAGTAATATATCTCAAATGTGCAAATATCAATTTAGTGTTCTATCATGTTACAATTGATAATAAATGTTTGCTAAATATATACCCAGTACATAAAGCTTTTTAAAGTACAATAAAAATACAAACTCTATCTGTTAAAAAAAAGCCAATTAGATGGCTTCTAAACATCCTCATTATACAAATTCCAAAATACTATCTGACAAATAGAACAGTAAAGACTTCCTGATGAAACACATTCTACCCACTAATTAGGGTTTAACTTAGCAGGTATAACAGAACATAAACAGAAAGGCTCATCTATACCAGACAGCATGATGGTACAAATATAATAAGCACATTTGATTTCTGTTCCTAATGAAAAGTACTCTTAACACCTGCATAAAACTCCATGAGTAAAAATCTATTTAGTGTTGATAAATTTCCCACAACTAAGCCCAGACTTTTATTACTTTATTTTCTTATATTGTGATAAATCACATTACAAATGTGACCATACCTTTTTTTTCTGCACTATGACTGTTAGTATTCTACACCATGGGCAAATATATTGGAAGCATATGTTTTCAAAGGTCAGGGTTCATCAGCATATCAGAATGAGTACTAGAGATTTTTATTGCTCATGTTCAAGGTGAAACTGAAGAGAAATTTTGTGAAAAGTAGATTCTGACTTTAACAGAACAAATGAAAATTAAAATTGTTAAATATTCTTAAATTTAAATAGAACACCTCTCAGAAATTTTAAAGTATCAAAACTAATGTGGCATTGAGACATACGGTTGGTAAGAGAAATACTACATCACAGAATATCTGAGGAATAATGGTAAAATAGACAGTAGGCATTACATTTACAGAAAGCATAATTTCCATTTCTTAAAGTACGAGAGCAGATGTTGGCCCAATGTTATATTAGTATATTACAACACATTAGAAATAAAATTTTGAGTTTTTCAGGGAAGTCATTTTCCCCACAACTGTTACTTTTCAGACAAATTAAACATTTTTAGAATATAATTTAAAAGACTGATGCTATTATTTCATATTTATTAATATTCTAAATATGTTTTATATAATTACTATTGGACTTATATTCTTATTTTTACCAGGTAGAATTTAGTAAGCTGGTAGCATAATAGCTAAATTTTAGATTTTCACAATGAGATGAACATTTTGTATACAAAATGACATCCATCCAATGACTGGTAGGCTGTTTATTGGTATCAAAATGGAATATGTGTAGTTTGACATTGGTCTCTATTTTCAGAAATTTGAAAGACATCAAGGTATGGCTTTGGGACAAAGATAATGAACTAATGCCCTGGAGAATGAGCATAAATGTCAATTGATAATTATTTAGAACACAGACAAGGCAAATATTTAGAAAACTTGTCTTTCAATAAAATTCACCCATAACACAGAAGAGAACATAAAAGTCCAATATACATTACACTAAGTTCTGCTTAAAATAACAGATAAATCAACAGTGAAAGTAAGGAGATTTTTACTTTAACTGATTTAAAAACATTTAGATATTCAAAAATATATTGGCACAAGTATAATAACTGTTGTAAACTAATGAATGATGTATATGTATATAAACAAATTAAGCATAAGTCAGGATTACTCATTCTTGACGTCAGCACCTGCTGTCTAACGGGTCGAGACAAAATACCGTGCCTTCAAGAGTTAGTCCCATTTTGAACCCCTCCTGTAAAGCAGAATAAAATTGTTAAAATATAAACACTAATGGGAAAAAACATATTACTAAGTAAGAGAGACTATAAAGACAAATTAAATTCTTTGTTTTCAATAAATGCAGATTTAGGTTTATAAAATTTTTACACAGATGTTATATTTAGTGACATTTTGCTGTCTTAAGTATTTAAGTTCAATGTGTATAAGAAACAGAAGAAAATGCAAATCTAAGGCATTGAACAGTTACAATTTATCCATTTCTTTTGTAGCAGACATTTTAAACATTCAATTTTTACTCTCACTTGTTTACTAGTTTTTTTAAAAGTTGTGTGTGTGTGTGTGTGTGTGTGTGTGTGTGTGTGTGTGTTAATTGTGAGGCATTCCCCATGGGTGCTGGAAATTGAACTCAGGTCCCCTGCAAGAGCAATTCATGCACTTCACTGCTGAGTTGTTTGTCCAGCCTCTCTACTGGGTTCAAAGCAGCCTGATAAAGTCATCATACTCATATTTTCTTTTGGCTACCTCAGTCCATACCCTTGGTCAAATATTTTTGGAAGGGCAGTGCTATATGCCAAACAAAATGCAGTACCAGGGGCCACTGCAGCATCTGAAAGCTGTCCATCAGTTCTGCTGTGGCTTTTCTTTTCAAATTATTTTCATTATTTCTTTTTATTTTTGAAATTACAATTACATCATTTCCTCCTTCCCTTTTTTTTCCCTTTAAAACCTCTCATATGTCTCCTCTTAGCTCTATTTCATATTTATGGCCTTTTTTTGTAATTGTTGATGAAACTATCACATACAGACACACATTCAACTTTGACTCCTTATCTCCTTGCATGCTTTAGTTATTTTAGTTATTAAATGTTAAATGAATAATTGTCAAGAAAGTTTTATGTATTTGAACTTAGGTTTGAACTTAGGCTTGAAATTTTCCAAGCTGATAACAAAGGAGTCATGTCCTCCATATCAAGGTCTGTCTGTCTTTCCTTTTTTTCCCCATTGGTTGTTTTTGTTGTTGTTGTTTGTTTTTTTTTTAAGACAAAGGTTTCTCTGTGAAGACCTGGAAGTTTACTTTTATAGACAAAGCTGACCTCCAATTCAGCTAAAGCATTAATCATATTTTCATATGAAACATTTTGCTGAAGTGTTTTCCTTACAAGCATGAATAAGGCCAACAGCATAATTTTATGCATAAAATTTAACATATTTGTAATTATATGTTCCTGTTTTATGTAATATAGACAATGTAAGTATATATATTATATCAAATTACTCCCCCCAAAGATACTAAGCTATAAATTAAGCTTGATCTACTAAGGATTTAGACTGCTTGTTTCTCAATATTTTTACTCAATATTGTTTATCTAAAAAATTAAATTTCCTGTTAAGCAAAAATGACACCTGCAGGTTTTTTAAATTATTAGTATGTTTGCCTTGATTACACAGAGCACATTCACAAGTGGGTTAGCCAACTGTGATTTTTTTCTGTGAACCTGGGCTTGTTATTGATGTGGTGAGTGGTTAGTCTCCTAACCGTTTGTCTGTTCCTGCAATTACAAACATACATGCAGGGGCATGTGTATGCACAGGTTTGTGTGCACATGTACATGGATGAATATGGAAGCTAGAGACCAATTTGGACATCATTCCCTAGGAATGCCACCAACCTCTTTGAGACACTTGCCTGGAGGTACTATTTATATTTCATTCATACATAGCCCCTCCACCCAGTTTTTAAACAGATGACTTGATAGTTGTGAATAACACCTTTGTTTATACACTTGACATTGTTTTAAAAGATATTGCATTGTTTTATGTACATGTGTGTATGTGTTCATGTATGTGTGTGTTTGCACACTTGTGTGCACAGCTGTATGTGTGTGTGCAAATGTAGGTGTATACACACATGCATGTGCATATATATGGAGGCCAGAGATCAAACTTAGGTATCATTTTCCCACAATGTCTCCCATGCCCTGTGAAACAGGATTTTTCACTGGCTTACAAGTTCCTAATTAGGCTACACTGGCCAATAAGCCTATGGAAAAGCCTGCCTTTGCTTCCCTAGTGTTGAGAGTGCTCACATTGGCATGGCTAGCACTTTGCCAACTGAATTATCCCCTCGATTCTATGTTTCATTATTATAGTTCATAGAATATGTTCATGACTATCGATATTATCCTATTCCTTTGCCTTGCTGTTTAAATTGTGTCAGATCAAATAACCACATGGTTGATTTCAAATATATATTAAATTGCCCAATTACTTGAAATGAAATATGGCTTAACATTTCTGCTTTAACTCATACACGCACAAGATATTCCTAGAATTTCAAAGTTAGTATTGTAACTCTTAGGAATAATTTAGTTTTAATACTCTTTAATAATGAAAAAAATTATTTAGCTAGCATCATAGAGTGTTCACAGCTTAATACACTATCTTGGCATTTTATATAGTATGTAAAGATACAGCAGCTATATGATATATGTATATTAATTAGTTTAGCAAGATTAATAACAAATTCATTATAGACTCTAAATGGAGAAAACATTTTACTAACTGTAGTTAAGTGGCCTTGCAAGTAAGTCTTGAACTAACAGAGACACATAATGAAGTGAGCAATGAAATATTGACAATCTTTGAAAAATTAATCTGAAGATCTGAGTTATGAAATCTCTTTAAACACTAATCTCACACTAATCATTCACATCCATCTGAAACTTGTTTGAATAGCTATTAAGCAAAACATACAAATAGAAAAATCTTATTTAAGAAAAGTTTGCTATTGCTTTAAAAGATGCAAATGAGATACCAACCATCTCTGGCGCTACCCATATGAAAGCAGGAGAATAAAAAAATTAAGAAAATATTAGAAATATCAAAACCCAAAGCATCACATCCCAGTTTAATATTACCTGATCACCACATTGCTAAATCACTCCTGTATTTTCTAAAACTAGGTTGCTACAAAAGTCTGAGGGTTTAATCTTTTAACCCTCAGGTTTTGAGTTTGGCATTAAAAACAAAGACTTCCAGGAAAGTCTTCATGATCTGCATCACCCTGAAAACAGCTCCTTCTTCCAGCTCCCATGCTCATGTTCTGTAGGCATTGTCACAGAGGTTCATTCAAATTAACACAGGTGACAACAAAGGAAAGGAATTAATTTCAGAGAGGACACAGCATTATGTCTCATTAGCTAGTCACATTTAAGTGCAATTTTCAAAGTAATTGATATACAAAGGTGAGAAATCACTGTCATCAGACACGATGCATTTTGAGATAAATAGAGGTTCCATAGAGTGATCTTTGTTTTAACCCCAAAATGCTATACATCTTAACTCATTAAACTTATCAATGTGAACTTTGTTAGTGTTATGGTATTTCCTAAGTCTACAAAAGCATGTAATTAGGAAATATAATATATAACTATATATTTATATGGTTCAGTCACTACTAATTTTTTCAATTTTTTAAAAAGATGTGATTTTAGTAAATTTTAAGGCTCTGAATATTTTTTGTGGAAAAGGGAATTATAAATGATTATGTTTTGGAAATTTTAATACAGTCTTTGAAAACATCAAAGCATGTTTTAATAATTCAACCTTTTAAATTCAGGCATATTACTAAATCTAGAACAAAAAAGATGCATACATAATAATCAGAAAGGAAGGCAGGCAGCGTGTCGTTTATCCAAATTGAAGGATATTTATATTATCGTCTGAGGGAAAGGCATGTGTTTGCCAACTTTAGAGCACAGTTTGTCCTCTGATTTGGGGGTGGGTGTGCTAGGGCAGTGAAGCTCAAGGAGAGGGTGGGCAAGTCAGGAAGACAAACAGAAACAATGCCAGCACCCACATTAGTGTCTCAACCATCTCATCTCAGCTCCAAGCAACTGGTGCTTTCAGGATCCCAACAACTATGAAGTTTGTGATGTACAATAGGACATTACTATTTTATCCAAATGTGAAGGGCAAATATAAAGAGAAATCCTCGTTCTGATCTAAATAGGACTGTTTTGCCATTACCGCCCAAAGTTATGGAGCTTTAAAAACCAATTTATTTCAACTTTCAGAAAAACTTAGAGAGAAAGGAGGAGAGAATCAACTGACCACATCCCTAAAGAAGCTGTCTGTGGTGTGTGCTTTCCCTGTAGTCCAGGACTCATGAGCCACAGTTACAATGCTTCTTTTCAAAGACTTCCCCTCATTCAACCCCTTTACAGTTTGGAAATTCAGAACTATTAACATTGAGACAAAAATCTTACAATTTCATAGCAATGGCCTTTTAAGTTCTAGATTAAAAGAATCAGAATCCTTTAATTTTGTATTAAAAAATAAGCATCTACTTTCCATTGTATACTGAATCATTCAAAGAAAGATAGACAATCCTCAGCATGTGTAATAATTTTTAGGAGAGAGTATGATTATTTTTAGTCTAACTGCTTTAAATAAACCTTTATAGAAACAACAAGAGATAGAGTTTTGGTTGTAAACATTTTCTTTGTTCTAGATTATGAAGAAATAATGAATGAGTGGTCCAATCTATGAAAATAATCACCTGCATTTCATCTAATTTGGATTGAATATCTGGAGGGAAGTCCCCTGCTCCACAGTTAAATGGGTCGAAAGGTTCAGCTCCAAAAAGGTCCCGTTCTATAAGAAAAAAACACTTGGTGAGATAGTCAAACATTAGTTGAGATATAAAACCAGGATGATAATTTTAAAGCATTAATTTAATTATTATATAAACATAAGTATTTACATGATTGAATGAGCTACTTATTCTTATAGTTTATGTTGGACATTCTTGAGCTAAGTAAGGAAAAATATATTTTATATTAAATATTCTCTGGCAAGATGGGATACCATAATAGAGGGTGTCATTACAGGTTTGAGGAGACATCTGGCAGAGTTAGATTTCCAGAGATCAACAAGGATGACACCAACTGGCAAACTAAGCAATAGTGAAGACACTACCTTAAATGTACCTCCCTGATAATGAGTTTGAAGATTACCTTATATGCCATCCTAGAACCTTCAGCCAGTAACTGATAGAAGCAGAGACAGACACCCACAGCTAAACACAGTAACCCAGTGACAGAGAGGGAGGAGTGATGAGCAAAGGGGTCAAGACCAGGCTAGTGAAACCCACAGAGACAACTGACCTGAACAAGGGGGAGCTCTTGGACCCCAGACTAATGGCTGAGAGGACAGAATAGTACTGTTCCAGACACCCTGAATGTGGATGTCAGTGAGGTGGCCTAGACAATCTATGGGACTTTAGGTAGTAGATCAGTATTTATCCCTGGCATACAAATAGACTTTGGGTGTCCATCCCACATTGAGGGATGCTCTCTCAGCCTGGACACATGAGGGAGGGCATAGACCCTGTCCTGAATGAAATGACATACTCTGGAGATTCCCTTGGAGGGCCTCATCCTCCCTGCGGAACAGAGTGAGTATTGGGGGAGCTCAAGGGGCTGGGGGAGGAGGGAAGGTAGCGGGAGCTGGGATTGACATGTGAATCAAGCTTGTTTCTAATTTAAATAAATAAAAAACATGGGATCATTCATATTCAGAATGATATTGCCCTAGACGAGTGTTCTCATTCATATGTGAATATTAGTGTCAAATATCGATAATTGCCTGTTTAATGGAGTATTTAGGAAACTAGGATGGGATTATTGGTAAAGAAAGTTATAATATAAGGGAGGAGAATAGTAGAGCAAAGATGATACGAAGGGGAAAATGCAGAGGGAGGTTTAGGTAGGGAGGGGGTGGAAGAGTAGGCAGAGGGTTGCAGAAGGTATAACTAACACTATTGATGCATGGAAATCATGCAGAAACCTACTTTTTAACAAGCTTCATGTGTGTGTTTGTTTTTTCATATAAAAGAGTTTGATTAAAGTTATGCAACACATAGGATAATGTTCCTCCAAGAAACCATCGATTGACAAATAGAAAACCCAATATCAAATGCGGGTATCTACTTTAGTAGTTTATCTGGGGTGTCCAGTAATCCCCATAAACAAAAAAAGTCTTGCTACAATTCATGGTAGTCAATCAGAACTTTATGGGTCACAGGATATGGAGAAATCAAGTTGGCAGTAACCAGAAAAATCTCTCCACAGGCCAGATTTCACAGTACCATGGGTACTATTTAGGCTTGGCAACTGGGAGGAAAAAAACAATATGAAAAGTCTTACCCAGTTGTGAAATCTGTGAGTATGATAACAACTGATGTGGTAAGATAGGGCCATAGATTCAGTAGTGGAGCATAGGTTAATGTGGTAACCAACCACTTTCAGATTGAATTTAAGGTCTGGCCCACAGGAGGAAATATATACCTGGTGCTATAAATCTTGCCAAGAACTCATGGTTCAAGAGGTCACAGGCCCCAAGTTGGATCTACCATTACTTTTTTATCTTTTTTTTATATTTTATTTTCCAGTTTAAATTTAGATAAGAAACGAGGTTGCTTCACAAGTCAGTTCCAGGTCCCTCTCTCATTCCCTCCCCTCCTCCCGTGACCTCCCCCCCCCGTTATCCCCTCAATCCCCCATGGAGGGTGAGGCCCTCCATTGGGGTGTCCATAGTCTCTCATTTCATAATTATCCTACTCCACTGCCTTCTAAGCTCAGGTCTATATGTCTGTGGGTTAGTGCCCTCTCGGACCTCATCAAAGTTTCTTTGCACAATACATGGGGGTTAATGTGGAAACTCACCACCAACAAAAATGAAGAAAGTAACTTTCAGTGGAGTGCTCAGCAACAAATGGGACATCTAGATCATTCATCCTTCAAATTTAGGAACCATTTTGCAAGAGGAGACAGAAAAATGTAGGAGCCAAAGGTCAGGGAGAATAGGAGCAAAGCAGTGTCAAGCAGATATGACAGAGCCCTCTGTTCTCATAAACTCAGTAGCTGGGATGACATTCCCAAGCTCCTGTGAAAGACCCACCCTTCCTAAATGAATCCTGACTTTCATACACCTGGAAGGCAACAATAGCTGTAAAAGTTCCTCAGTTAGAGGTCAGGAGCTCATGAACCCCTTCCCACTCCATGCTGGAATGTTGACTAGGATGATCTTGGTGAGTTATATAAAAAAGGGGGGTATGAATCAGGGTTGGATCTGGGAAAAGTTATGGAAAGGAGTAGGGTATAAATATCAAAATACATTGCACAAAATTTTCAAATAATCAATAAAACTAATTTTAGAGACTATTTAGTCATGAATAATGGTTTATATTCATAATATTGTCACTTGAGGGGTTGTGTTTCTAAAGAGTTCAAGGCCAGCTTTGGCAACATAGTAAGACACTATCTCAACAAAACCACGATGGCAAAATGTCTGTGGCCATGATGAGTTGCTTTCTAGAAATATTTCTGTGTCTTTAGTGAAACTTCTTCATAACAACATTACCAATATTTAATAATTGACCTATGACAACATTGATATTTTACTGTAGAATTTACTAACATTACGGGATTTCTCTAATTCCACTTGTTGCTGCCTCACAACACAATGGCAAAACAGTGTGTAGAATTTGCAAGTTAGCAGTTTACTTGTAGTTTATAAACTTGTATTTCACCTTAACCAAGAAAAAATTTTAAGCCGTTTTGTCTTAAACAGCATGATATGATAGAACTTTCATAGGCAGCAATGAAATAAGTTTTTAACAGGAGTTCTCAAATGTAAGAAATAGATTTTTATTTTAAATATGATATGGATACAAATCAAAACAGCTTCTTGATAGGTTATCCAATGCCAAGGTCAGTTCTGAACACATATATACAAGTAATATTAAATATATACAACTGGCTGTGTTTCTATATACATATATGTGTAACAATAATTAAGGGGAAGGCCATGAATTTGAAAGGAGTAGGGAGGGCAGTTAGGCATTAGAGTGAGGGGAAGGTTAGGTGTAAATGTTGTAAATACTGAACTCATGTATGAAATTCTCAAAAAAGTAAATAAAAAAACAGCTGGACATTGTGGTTCATATCTTTAACCCCAGCACTTGGGAGGCAGAAGCAGACAGGTTTGTATCTGTTAGTTGGAGGCAAACCTAGTCTAGATAGCAAGTTATAAGACAGTCAGAGCTACACAGTGAGACTCTGTCCTGGAAAAACAAAACAAAACTACAAAGGACCATGGAGTTGACTTAGCTTGGCTGTCTGGAGAGGCATGCATCACAGGTTTTTCAGGTTGGAGTTCATAGTTCCTGGGACACAATGTACCTTCCAGGACCTTAGTGACCAATACACTTCAAGCAGTGAAGCATTTGGGCTGCTTTGTGTTTCTCTGTATGTTCCCTTAGTAGTCACAGAAGCATGGAAGCTTGACAGGACAATTGGTTTTAGACATTAATCTTGTGTACCCCGTATGGATTGCAAACTTCACTGTATCCTGGCAGGACAACTGTATTGATCATGGTAATTGCCATTTTATCCTGTTTCTGATAAAGGTATAAAAAGTCTATTTGTTCCCAATAAAATTGTTACAGCCTCTGCTGTAGCCCCTCCAATCTGACCTGATTTCATTCCTTAAGGCCATATCAGGTGAACTTGGCCCTATAAGTAAAGCGGGTGCTTACACAAAACAGAAACAAACAAACAAACAAACAAAACCCAAAATGAAACAAGACAAACTGGATAAAGAACAACAGGCAACTAAGGAAGGCTGAGTGGAAGAAATAGTCTTCCTGAGGGATTAGCACACCAATTGCTTATCTAGTACCGAATGGTAAGTCCTGAAAACATATATGTAAGATTATATAGACTGGGGAGGTTGTATTTATGCTTAGGAACACACATGTGTATGCATGTACATATATACACATGTAATTCAATTTAAAAATGACAAAAATTTGAAAGATATCAGAGGGTTACATAGAGGGCTTAGGAGGAAGGAAAGAACTAGAGAAACTTATGCAATTATACTATAATAGAAAAAAACAAAACAAAACACTCAGCCACTATAAGATACTTGAAATGGCTGCCTACATACACCCTGGAAACACTTGAAAGTATGCACTGCTTTTGTCGGAAAAGAAGTTTCGAAATTTCTTTGATGAGGGGTAAAAGCTATACTTATCTATAGGTATAAGGACAGATGTTTAAAGATTTTTGTTAGGACTTACGCTGATTTGGTAAATTAACCCACAGTTGTAGATTCTCCTCCAACAACCGTGGAGTCACTAGCTGAGTAGTTTGCTAAGTTTCAAAACGTCTCTTTGCAACAGACAGAGACCACTTCAGAAAACCACAACCAATCAAAATACTGAATTGTGGAACCCAGTCCCAGTGTATACATCTGTAAAATGCTCACATCCAGGGCTCAGGGAACATTGCAGAAGAGGAGACAGACACATTGTAAGAGCCAGAGCATAAGGGACTTTACTCCTTGTAATGGCAACATGACTGTCCAAAGGTGAGCTGAACAAGGATGACATCAATGAACATAACAAACTGGATGGAGAAAAGCCCACAAGGCCTCAACCCTCTATACATGCACACACAGAGACATACCCACACCCACACCCACACACCTACACACACAGACACACAGTCAGACATACAGATAGACACGCGCGTGTGTGCGCGCGCGCGCACACACACACACACACACACACACACACACACACACACACGCCAACACGCCATAAAAACCAAGAAACTATAGGCAACCCAGCAAATCTGGAAGCAGGAGAACTGGTATTCCCCAGAGAAGAGTGCACCAACTGATTGCTCAGTTACAAAAGTCTGCCCTGGAAACATGTATGCATGTACCATTCTAGGCAGCAGGTTATATTTAGAAATATTAATGCACATAGTATACATACGTGTGTGCAATGACAATTGGTGGAAAGAGGCCATGAATTTGAAGGAGAATGGGGAGGGATATGTGGAAAGGTTTGGAGAAGAGAAATAGATGGAAAAATGTTGCAATTAAATTATAATCCCAAAATGACAAAAGTATCAAAGTTAAAATAATGCTGGTAATTGATACAAATTAAGAAATGTCCTTCCTCAGAATAAATTAAAAGGCAATCTTAAATTAGAAAAAAAAATATACAAGGGGCATGCACTTACACATATACATTCCTACACTTCTCAAGAACCTTTTTTTAAAAATTCAGTACTACATAGAAAATGATTTTATGTTACTCATTCTCTATTATAGTATCTAAAGTCACTCAATTGCTCTTATTAGGGTGTTATTTGTTGGGTTCTAATTCTTTCTAATTGTTCACATTAAATAACCCAATAATGGTGATATGCTTGGAATTTGTGCTACTGGTATTATATAAACAAGGAACATAAAATCTATCATCTAGATAGATACTTTTAAAGTGAAAGCAGTGTCTCAATACTCATATTGTGACCAAAACTATGGGGCAGGGATGTGGTATGCACAGAGTTGTCTGCTAAGGTAAATGGCACTCAGGCATTGCTATTGCTGCTTGTGCATTAAACCACATTTTAGTGGAGGGAAATGCCTTTCATTGGGGTGTTGTGGAAACCACTAAAACCCCAGCATGTGGAGCAGCACCTTCTTCATATTGTAGATGCATGATCTAAAGAAATGAATGAATGAATGGGTCATAATTGCTGATCAGAGTAGAAATTTTCTTCACATAGACTTTCTTAACCTGGGATACAGAATTCTTACAGTTTTCAGATATGTGCCAGGGAGTACAGATCATGTTTCAGATGGAAGATGTAAGAGCATACACATAGGTGTGCTGTGACTTTCTGTGAACAGGTTTTCTAATGTAGTCTCCATATTCTGTGACTTCTGACAAGTTACAAAAAATACTCTGCTTCCTGTAAGTGAATAGTTTACTTCAGTGCAAATTTAAAAACATCACTGAGATCACTGGTGTATTTTGTGCATCTCAAATAAGCCTAACTTTTATAATAAATATAAGATTTAATTTGTACAAAAAGATATGTTAAGTATTTAATGACATCAGGATTGTCTACTGCAGGGGTGAAAAAATTAAAAGGTGATTCTTTAGCAGGATTTCTTTCTCTTCTCTAGAAATATTTATTGAGCATAGTATGTCATGCAGTTTGCTAAGCAATGAATTAGAGAAATAAGAAAATACTCAAGGTGTTTCTATTGCAACATTAGATGACTAGGGAGTATATAATATAATCTGATTATACACAAAGGTGAGAAACACATTCAAAAGGAAGTGAGAAATGGGATAGAAAATGCATTCTGCAGACCTGCTGAATTCTTGCCACTGAAGAGACAGACTAGTGGGCAACCTTGTAGTTTTCCAATGTCATAAATTTGCTAGATGGTCAAAATAAATGGATAGTTAAGAATCCTCTTAAAATTCTTCAATTAAAACCTCCCGAGATAGGAAGAACGTGAGTCCTGCCACACCCTACTCTTGCTCCACTTCAGGTGAGTGTGGGCTCTGCTCAGGCCTCAACTCCTGCACTTCACCCTCTCCTTCGATCTTCCTGGGCCTGCTTCTGGAGCTGAGTGGACCTGCCCAGACATGAAGGATATGAGTCCTGCCACACCCCACTCTTGCCGCCCTCCCCCACGGAGCTCTGCTCAAGTGTGGAGAATACCAGGAGAAGCCAGACCATCTAGAGTTGCAGACACTGTAGTCTTGCCCCACGTACATCACCGGGAGACCAAGCAAGATGGAGAGATCCCACCTGCACCCATTCAAAGAAGAGATGGGAAGACAACAGAATAAGAACACACTCAGCGATAGAAAGATCAATATGACACCACCAGAAACTAGAGACTCCACACTAGCAAGGCTTGAAAAGCCCAAAACAGATAAAGCAGAAGAGACTGACCCTAACAATTTATTTTATGAAGATGATAGAGACCCTCAAAAAGAAAATGAGAAAATCCCTTAAAGAAATAGAAAAAACAACAAACAAAAAAATACGTGAAATGGAAGAAAAGACAAACCAAAAATTTTAAGAAATAAACAAATCTCTTAAAGAATCTAAAGAGAGCCAAGAAAAAAACAACCAAACAAGTGAAGGAAAAAAACTTAAACAGTTCAAGGCTTGAAAGCTGAAATAGAAACAATAAAGAAAACACAGAAAGAAGCAAACTCACCCTGGAGGAGTAGACACCAGAAAATAATCAAATTGAGGGCTGAAATCAATAAAGTAGGAAACAGGAAAACATTACAATGAATCAAGGAAACAAAGAGTTGGTTCTTGGAGAAAATCAACAAGATAGACAAACCTTTATCCAAACTAACCAAAAGGTAGAGAGAGATCATGCTAATTAACAAAATCAGAAATGAAAAGGGGGACCTAACAATGGATACTGAGGAAATCCAAAGAATCATCAGGTCATACTTTGAAAACCTGTACTCCTCAAAATTCAAAAAACTAAAGGAAATGGACAAATTTTTGGATAGATATCACTTACCAAAATTAAATCAAGAACAGAGAAGCAATTTAAATAGGCCTATAACCCCTAATGAAATAGAAGTAGTCATCAAAAGTCTCCCAAGAAAAAAAGCCCAGGGCCAGAGGGTTTCAGTGAAGAATTCTACCAGAAATTCAAAGAGGACCTAATACCAGTATTCCTCAAACTGTTACACAAAATAGAAGCACAACGGACATTACAATTACCTTGGTACCCAAGTCCCACAAAGACACAACTAAGAAAGAGAACTATAGATCAATATCCCTCATGAAAATTGATGAAAAATACTCAATAAAATACTGGAAAATTGAATCCAGGAACACATCAGAAAACTCATCAACCATAATCAAGTAGGCTTCATCCCAGGGATGCAGGGATGGTTTCACAAATGAAAATCCATCAATGTAACCCACCATATAAAGTAACTGAAGAAGAAAAACCACATTATCATCTCACTAGATGCTAAAAAAGCCTTTGACAAAAGTCAACACCCCTCTTGATAAAAGAATTAGAGAGATCAGGAATAACAGGAATATACTTAAACATGATAAAAGCAATATACAACAAACCAACAGCTAACATCAAGCTAAATGGAGAGAAACTCAATGCATTCTCTACAATCGGAACAGACAAGGCTGTGCACTGTCTCCATATCTCTTCAATGCTGTATGTGAAGTTCTAGCTAGAGCAATAAGACGAGGAATGGAGATCAAAGGGATACAAATTGAGAAGGAAAAAGTCAAACATTCACTATTTGCAGATGATATGATAGTTTACATAAGAGAGCTGGGAAAAACTCTACCTAGGAACTCCTACAGCTGATAAATACCTTCTGCAAAGTTCCAGGATACAAAATTAACTAAAAAAAATAATCCGTAGTCCTACTATATACAAATGAAAAATGGGCTGAGAAAGAAATCAGAGAAATGTCACCCTTTATAATAGCCACAAAGAATATAAACTATGTTGGTGTAATACTAACCAAACAAGTGAAGGACCTGTACAATAAGTTCTTTGAGTCTTTAAAGAATGAAATTAAAGAAGATACCAGAAAATGGAAAGATTTCCCATGCTCTTAGATAGGTAGAGTCAACATAGTCAAAATGGCAATCTTGCCAAAAGCAACCTGCAAATTCAATGCAATCCTCATCAAAATTCCAACACAATTCTTCACAGACCTTGAAAGAACAATACTCACCTTTTCATGGAAAAAGAAAAAAACTCAGGATAGCCATAACAATCCTGTACAATAAATGAACTTCCAGAGGCATCACCATCCCTTACTTCAAGCTCTAGTATAGAGCTACAGTCCTAATAACAGCTTGGTATTGGCACAAAAATAGACAGGTAGACCAATGGAATCTAATTGAAAACCCTGGTATTAACCCACACACCTATGAACACCTGATTTTTGACAAAGAAGCTAAAGCTATACAATGATAAAAAGAAAGCATCTTCAACAAATGGTGCTGACATAACTGGATGCTGATATGTATAGAAATGCAGATAGATCCACATCTATTACCATGCACAAAACTTAAATCCAAATAAATCAAAGACTTCAACATAAATCCAGCCACATTGATACTCTTGGAAGAGAAAGTGGGAGGTACCCGTGAATGAATTGGTATAGAAGACTGCTTCATGAACATAACACCAGTAGCACAGACTGACAATTAATCAACGGGACCTCCTGAAACTGAGAAGCTTATGTAAAGCAAAGGACACAGTCAGCAAGACAAAATGGCAGCTCACAGAATGGGAAAAGATCTTCACCAACCTCACATTTAACAGAGAGCTGATTTCCAAAATATACAATGAACTCAAGAAGCCACCAAAACACCAAACAATCCAATTAAAAAGTGGGGTGCAGAACTAAATAGAGAATTCTCAATAGGGGAATCTAAAATGGCTGAAAGACACTTAAGATTGCTCAACATCCTTAGCCATCAGGGGAATGAAACTCAAAACAACCCTGAGATACCATCTTACAATGAGCAGAAGGGCTAAAATAAAAAAAAAACACAAATGGCAATCTATGTTGGAGAGGATGTGGAGAAAGAGGAACATTCCTCCATTGCTGGTGAGAGGGCGAAGTTGTAAGACCACTTTGGAAATCAGTATTTTGGTTTCTCAGGAAAGTGGGAATGAGTCTACCTCAAGATCCAGCAGTTCTTCTATTGGGCATATACCCAAAGAATGCACATTCATACAACAAGGACATATGTTCAACTCTATTAAAAGCAGCATTGTTTGTAATAGCCAGAATCTGGAAGCAACCTTGATGCCCTTCAACTGAAGAGTGGATAGAGAAAATGTGGTACATTTACACAATTGAGTACTACTCAGTGGAAAAAAGGACAATGGAATCTTGAAATTTGCAGGCAAATGAATGGAACTAGAATAAACCATCCTGAGCGAAATAAACCAGTCACAAAAAGACAAGCATGTTATGTACTCACTCTTATATGGGTTTTAGACATAGAGCAAAGGATTACCAGCCTACAATCCATGCTGCCAGAGGAGCTAGGAAACAAGGAGGACTCCAAGAGAAAAAGTCATGGTCCCCAGAAGAAGGGGAGGAGGACAATAACCTCTGATTAATTGGGAGCATGGGGAGAAGGGAGATGGAAAGGGGAGAGGGGGAGAAGGAGGTTGGAGGAGAACAGGAGGACTGAGACATGGAAGGAATAGAGGAGGACAAGAAAATAAATGCCTTGATAAAGGGAGCCAGTACAAGTTTAGAGAGAGGTCTGGCACAGAGAAAAAGGTAGGAAATCCACAGGGATGTCCCTGACTAAGAATCTAGGCAATGGTGGAGAGGGTGCCTTTGATGCCCTTCCCCTATAATGAGAGTGATGACTACCTTAGTTACCATTCCTAGAGCCTTAATCCAGTAGCTGATGGAAACAGAGACAGGCACCTAAAGCTGAACACTGAGTCATACCCCTGGAATCCAGTTGTGGAGAGGGAGGAAAGATGAGCAAATGAACCAATATGGTACTGGAGATACCCTCAGAAGCAGTTGGCCTGACCTAATGAGAGCATGCAGACACTAGTCATAAAGCAGGGAACCAGCATTGAACTGAACCAGGCCCTCTGAATGTGGGTACCAGATAGGAGGCCAAGGCAGTCTATGAAACCTATAACCTTGGAGCCAGTGTTTATTCCTAGGTCACAAATGGACTTTGGGAGCACATTCCCTATGGAGGGATACTATTGCAGCCCAGATATGGAAAAGGGGCTGGAACCTCCCCCAAATGATGTGATGGACTTTGAGGATACCCTCTGGGTATCACTGCCCCTGAGGAGCGCCTGGGGAGTGGGTTGGGTAGTCAGTGGGAAGCATGGGAGGATGGAAGGGGTAAGAGGATGGGGGAATTGATATGTAAATAAGAGCATTTATTTTTAAAAAATTGACACTAGAAGAAACCATCCTGAGTGAGGTAACCCAGTCACAAAAAGAGAAACATGGCATGTACTCTCTCATATATGGATTTTAGACATAGATCTGGGGAGTGCCAGCCTACAATCCCATGGCCAGAGAGTCTGGGAAACAGAAACTGTATTCAGTGGCTGATGGAAGAAGAGGCAGACTCCCTCGGTTAAGTACTGAGCTGAACTCAAGAAAGCCAGTAACAGAGAGGGAGGACTGATGACCAGCAAGGAAGCCAAGAAACACTGTTCCTCCATATGGGGGTCTCTGCTGTAGTCCCAGCTTTGAGCTCCTGTCCTGACTTCCCTTGATGAAGTAAAACAACCCCTCTCCTCCCCAAGCTGCTTTTGCTCATGGGGAGCTGTTTATCACAGCAATGAAATGTAAACTAGACAATCTGTTTTTTGCTTTGTGTGCTATGGAGGTTTGAACGAAAAAAAATTTCTGTAGGCTAATGTTTATAGTCTCCAATTAGTATTTTCTTTAAAGACCATCATTCAAAATACATTTAATAATTGCCATGAACAATCTGCACTCCCAACGTTCACATGAGAAACAAAAGGCTACATTCCTATCATTCACTACATAATTCCCCTAACACTTTAGAACTGTACGTGTAAGGTCTCAGTGCATACATAATAAGGTAGAATATGAAACTGATTTCTCCAGTATTCATGTGGCTTGAGTGGATGATTTTTGGCCACTGGAATAACTCCTTCAGAGTCTGGGGCAGGAGATATCAGATAGACCTGGATAATGAATGCTTACTGGATGCTTTCTCATGTACCAAAGAGAGATTTCCATGTTGTTTACAGATATGTAGAATATACACTAGAAAAAATGTTTTTGAATATTTAATATATAAAAGATAAACCCCTAAAATAATATTATACACAGAAAAATCAGGATGTACATTCTTTGTATAGTCTCCCACTAATGATACATGGATGGCTTGGAATAAGAATATCTAAGCTATGCTAGTAAACATACTACAAATGACTATACAATGATTCTGAGTTATTTTTAGTAGTTAGGATATTAAATAAATAGAAATGCACAGTTGAACAATTTTATGATTGAAGTAGCCTTATACCAATACCTTATACCAATAGAAACTTCGTTCACATAAGGTTCAACTTGCAAATACAGATATATTTAGTATTTTTTCTCAATTATAAATTAAAATGGAATTAATCAAATTTGAAACCCATATAAAAGCATTATATATCAATAATTAAAGCTGGTGACTTGTTACATTATTTTCACAAAATGTAAAAGACTGAATACACACGCAAAAGAATACCAATATATTTAGAGTGCTTACTGATCTCAGTAGATCTGCTAGGTACTGGTGGGAGCTGTGTGCCATTGCGAGTAGGCGTTGGAGACTGCTGTGATATTGGGGAAAATGGAACCATATCAAAGATGTCAGTGGAAGGAGACTTCACTGTCACACTGCCAGCCTGCAATGAAGACAGGAATCAGTGTGATGTCCCATGCAGGCATAATACTCTCCCGAGAACGACACACATATGTAAAACACACAAACACAACCCTGAAGTGTGTCAGATAACTTGCCATTCTGTAAGTGAAAAGTGGTTAACCATAGTTTCTTGTGGTTCAAGGTAATACACCAAATGCTCACTCAAAAGAAAACAACAAAAATGTATTCTCAAAGCGGACAGCAACAGTAGTGTGGACACTGTTGAAGATGGATAGGCAAGGTATGCTGGGCTTTTGTATACTTACAAACAATTGTCAACCCTGTTAAAAAATACCAAATACCTCAGAAACTATTTGAATAAAAATGAAAGTTTTGAAATTGACTTTGCATGAGGTTTTTAAAAGAAACAATTGAACAAGAGATACTACTTTCTTAGTTATAAATGTTCAAATTTAGTTTACATTTTTGTATTCTTAGAGGTAGAGCATGTTAATTTGCATTTATAAGTACAAGAACAATTAGTTGATATCCATTGCAGGAATTTTATTCCTGAATAATTTCATGTTTTCATAATAAACATCAACCTTGTAAAATAAATTAATAATCAACAATGTAACATCCAAAATATTAAATTATACAGTGCAGATCAGGACTGAAGATATGCAGAAATGAATATTAATATTCTCTGAAAATGTAGCCAAAAATAGTATAAAATGGGAGAAATAACAATTTGTCAAGCAAGGTCAAATGTATGTATGGTCTTCTGTGGAAACTGTCATAGCTGATTAGAGGATGAGTTCTTTAAAGAGGAGTAGAAGAACTTTTGACTTTTCCTATTAGACTGTGCATAGATTGTCCAGAGTGGCTCATGGTGAAAGTAGAGTTCTCAGAACAAAAAGAACAAAGGGTTGGTTGAATGTAGAGGGAGGTGGATTAGTTGTTTAGCTAAAATGATTGTTCATTTATTTTTCTGCAGTTTTCTCCTTTTTTAACACCTCACATTATGCCCCTCACACTTTATATTTGGGAATGTTGTTGTCCTAGTCCTCTCCTGTCTTCCCTCACTTCCATATCTCTCCTTAGGACATAAAGTTATTAGTTCTTACTATAAACCAGCAGTATTGCTTTTTCTCTCCTAGCTTCTATACTGATCCTACAACACATTTTCAGGGTTTCTAAATTCCCAGGATCATCTGCTTCAAAGTGTATTAAACAGGAACTTAAGAAAATAAAAATATCCCATAAAGACCCCAGGTATCACCACATTAATTCAAGCCACACCTTATTTAAAGCACTATATAAAGGACACATTCTACAAGAATTCATTTAAAGTAGGGAATGGACAATAGAGTTTTCTGTTTGATAAGTTATGTGAGGTCTTGGATTGTTGTTTTCACTGACTGGCTAGAGCAGGCCACGTTAAGAAGGTGGTGGTATTAATGATCCCACCTGAAGCCAGGTGAGTTGACAGGAGTGACAGAAATGGAAGATGTACTTAGACAAGGAGATGGATCATCACTATTGCTCCAGAAAAAGGATGGGAATCTCAGAAACGCATGTGGCACATGACCACACAATCTGTGTGGCAGTGTATAGGAAAAGAGAAGCAAAATCATGCTAAGGAGGCTTGGAGAGAGTGAAGAGCATGCATGAAGATTGCTTGGAAGATAGAGTTTGATGACAATTTCAGGAGAAATTTCACTAAATCCAAACACAGCTGAAGGTGAATATCTGCACGAGTACCCACTGATCATTTTAATTGAAATATAGTCATATTTCCAGAGTTTTAAACAGAATATTGGAATCACCAGTACTTCAGAAAAGGACAGTAGAGAAGAAACTGAGAAAGCTTGTGATGTAATCTAAGGTCTCAGTGATCGGATGAACAGTCATGGACATGGGAGAAATTCTGGTGAAAGCTTAGGGATTGTAGAATTTTCTAGTGTTAATACACATTTGAGTAATCTTCCAGTCTTTGGAAGTATGCCTCCAGAGATATTTACATTTTTACAGAAGTAATACCCATGGATTTGTAGAATATAAAACTCTGTAAGCTCAGAAGTAAAGTCAAAATCTAAAACTGTGACTCCAGCTCCCCTGTCCAACCTGAAAAGACGTTCCCCATGGTAGACACACTGAGATGAAAAGGAAGTTAATAAGGACTGTAATGTGCATTCTTCTCATCAGCCTGGTCTCAGAGCTGCATCAGTCCCAAATGAACATGTAGGAAGCTACATTAGTTATAAAGCTGTTGGCTAGTTCTGACTTAATTATTAACCCATAACTGCCAATCTGAGTATTTCCACGTGGTCTTCTCTTCCCGGAGAAAGGGTCTACACATCTTATTCTTTTTGAATCCTACATGGTTACTGGCTGTGCCTCTGTTTCCCAGAATCCTCCTCAACTCCTAGTCCCACCTATATTGCTTCTCTATTGGCCAGTAGTGCTTTATTTATCAACCAATAAGACAAACATATACACAGAAGGACTCCCCCCATCAAAGGACCTCTTAGAAATTGGAGGTCATAAATAGTAGGTAAGTAGCATAGTAATCAGGGTCTGAGTGTTAAGACTTTGGGAGTCATTATTCTATCATGGACACTTCCTGCCAAGAGCTTAGCTCCCTCCAGGTTTCAGATTCTATAGCTGCCAATTAACTCAACAAGCTAACATCAAAATATAGTTGAGCCTTTATGTTGGGCCCCAGCCCCCATGGGGTCTCTGTGAGTTGCTGGTCAGTCAACAAGTCCATCCTGTTTTCCAGTCTAAGTGAATCCTGTTTTCTAGTCCTGGCTTATGGCCTCCGCCATGCTCCACTGACATCAACATCTAGCATGAGGGAAACATAATCTCTTCCACCTGGGGTTTTTCCACTGTCCTGTAATCCTGCATATAAGGCTGCTCCTTCTCTATGAGAGAGAGAGAGATCTCTTAGCACTTGCAATAAAGACACACAGGTGTGGCACATACAGACACGCATTCTCCAGGCAATAAAGGCGGCAGACTCATTCTCTTAGCACAAATGGGTAAACATCTTGTCTTTCATTTCCCGACACCTCGAACTTGATACTATAAGCAAGAAGCTGGAAAGAGGCAGCCTACTACAACAATGCTCCATTACATTTCCCTCATAAGAGGCACTGGAAGGATGGAGGTATGAGATGAGGCACTATGTCATTACTGAGGGAGCATGAACAAAAGATTCCTCAAGGTTAAAGTTTATGTTTTCCTTTCTGTAAGAGAGGGAGAGGTGCTGAATACAGAATCAGAGAGGGAGAAAGTGTTGTAAAGACACCCCAGTACAAACAAAGCTGACAGCAACATTAAATATCCGTCTTGACCAAGAGTGTGTATCAAGGCTTGAAATTCAGAGATTCATTAGCATATGGCCAGATGGGAAGCTGAGTGCCTGACTCAACTCAAAACTGCCCCAGGTCTGCAGCAGTGGGGTGGGGTGGGCAGCCCTGTTCTCACTTGTTTCCAGATGTTGATTCATACTTCTAAAATTCATTTTATGGCACTTCTTAATTTGCTTTTTAAAAATTAAAATATAGTTATATCATTTACCCTTTTCCTCTCCCTCAAATCCTTCCCACATCCATTCCATGTAATTTTCTCACTCCCTCTCAAGCCACTGACCTTTCTTCTTTAATTACTATAGCTATATCTGCACATAAATGCATTAATATGTAGGTACACCCTACTGAGTTTATTTAGTGGTACTTGTACATCTAGTACTGGATAACTCATTAGAGGGCTCATACCTAGGGAAGACTAATCATTCCCCTATCAGAGTTGTTAACTGCCTATGGTACATTTTTAACATCACTAAAAATAAGCCTTAAAACTAATGAATCCTGTAATTTGAAACTTATACCACCAGGAAAGTACTGCCAAATCTAAAGTGGGTTTATAATTTCTTAATTATGAGGTCTACTATCTTATATTTCATTTCAAAATCACATAAGTTAAATGATTGTGACTTGTTTGTTACACATCACAAAAGGAAACCAGAGACAAGGTTCAGTGCTGTGAGGAGGCACTGTCTGATGGAATTGAAAAGAAAACCTACTTACTTCCCATTCCATAGACTTTGTCTCAGGATCATCTGTGTGCAGCCAACAAGTCTGAAGCTGGGAGCTAGTAATTATTTCCTGTGGGTACCAAATGTTCTTTACTGGTGTTCATGTTTAAACTTGGTGCCTTTGTTTAGAGACTCACATTTGGCTTGTTGTGTAATTGAGAATTTTCATAATGTGCTCTTGCCTACTTGAGTAGTTGAGAAAGTACTAGGTCTGTTTACCCACAATGAAGTACACATTTTAGGTTGTAATTGTCTTATCGAAGCTAATCAGTGGCTGCACAGTAGATTATACAAAATGAGAATTTTATATAACACTGGTTGATTGAAAAAGAGACATTTGCTTTACCCAGCAATAGACAGTCAAGTATTCCTTAAAACTATAATTTTATTCATTTAACTTTTGGGGAATAGCTTGATTCGTTTGAAAGCTTCTGGACCTAGTAAAATATAATGCAAGCCCTCAGACATAAGAACCATGAGGAAAAATTTGATGTGGCTTGGTATGGCCACATTTTATACAGGAATAATCTTCTGAACATGTCCATGAGGCCAGGAGGGCAAAATAAATGCTCTTTTCAAATATAAACATAAGTGACACTGCCATGTGAACATAATGAATGGAAATCAGATTGCTCCTAGACGATTAGTCCCAAATGGCAGAAAACCAGCCTCTCTTCTATTGCCAAACCACGAGAACCCAGAACAAAGCAAAGCGTGGAGTCAAGGAATGGAAATTTTTCAATATATCTAAATGACACTTTAGCATGAGCACCACTTTCTAAAGCCAACAAAAAGGTTTCTACAATCTCAATGTAATAAGGAGATACATTTTATGCATAATACTAAGGCTTATTTCTTTTGTCTGAAAAGCAACCCATGACTTTGACAGCTGACTGGAATTCAGGACTGTGAACATCCTGTGTTGGGATGGTCAGTAAAGAGGTCACCTGTTTGGGCGGTACTCCACTCAGCACAAACACTGAAAACTCATTAAGCCTATGATGACAATTTAATTTGTGCATAAACCTACATATATTATTGTATGTGGGATCATTAATCAATTCCAGTATTTCTTCAACTACTATTTAGACAATTGTTTCTACTTCTTTAACCAAACTGCTAACAAATTTGATCATTTTGTAAGCATCCTATATTTTTATTCCTGAACTCAACACAAAAAGGTAAAATATACAGTGTGTACAGAATCTCAATTCCAGAGTGGGCTGTGGGAGTTCTGTGAAATGTTCTTTCCTAGCATGGTTTTGAAGGTAACATTCAATTTCACATGAACAGGCATAAGTTATTTCTAACATGACACAAGGCAAACCATTAACAGATGCCTATATTTTAATTTTAATTATTATACATTTTCCAATTCAATAGTTTGATCAATTCCAAATAGTTAAAGATGGGTATTTGTAAGCTTGACTACTTCATATTAAAGAGTTGAAGGTCACATAAACTTATTTTTAAAATTTTGCTATAAGAAAGTGAGGAAATTATTTTACAGTGGTAAAGTACATATAGCTCTACTTGTACTATGCCAGCTTATTTCACTGCTGTGTAAAGAAAATAGAAAATGAAAAGCAAAGACATTTGTTAATAATCTAATCAAAAAGAAAAGCCTTGAAATCATATACATACATACAAAAAGCAGACTCAGTAGCTTGTATTTATGTATTTGTGAAGACATACACATATATATGTGTGTAACAATAATAATAAAAGAAAAAAAGAGTATCAATTTGAGAGTAGGGGGATGAGGTATCCATGGAATAGTTGAAATGAGGGTGACAAAAGGGGCTGGAGGGAGGAAAGGGAAGGGGGGAATTGATGTAATTCTATTTGAATTAAAATGTATTGAAAAATAAGGAATAAAAGTAGGCTAACAAAAGCCTATAACAATATTTTCAAAGCTATTGGATCAGATCTGTTATAATTCATAGTTTTAGCAGCATTACTTAACTTTATCTTAATTTTAGATGTGTAGAATACTTTTAAATTGACAATCCTTTAAGAATCAAAAGGTTTCTATGTTCTTTTATATACACCCATCATTTTCTTATTGTGAGAATAACTGTTGCACACTCTGGAACAGTGGTTTTCAGCCATTGGTCGTGATCTTTTGGTAGTTTAATAACCCTCTAACAGGTGTCATATATCAGGTAACCTGTATATCATATATTTACATTACAATTCATAGCAGTAGCAAAATCACAGTTATAAAGTAACAACAAAAATAATTTTATGTTTGGGGTCACCACAACATGAGAAACTGTATTAAAGGGTCACAGTATTAGGAAGGTTGAGAACCACTGTCGTAGAAGGTCTCAGAGCTGCAGTAAGACCCTTAAGCCTATTCCTCCTGCTTGAATGAAATTTTGTCTTCTTTAACCGAGATCTTACTATATTCAAACCTCCAATGCGCATTTACAGCCTCACCACTGACTCCATCTTTTCACAGGTACCCAGTGTTAGTGTATGATAGTGTCTGCCTTGAGACAGGTTTGCAAGATCTGCTGGGTGGAAGCAGTTTGTGAATGTGTCCCAAATCCATTTGATCCTCCCAAACCTTCGCCTTCAATGAAATGGCCTCAGATTTCTATCCTCAAAGAAAGGAAACATGGCAAATATTCTTTGGGTTTGCATCCAAAGTGATGACACACTTATTTTTTGACAACCCAAAGACTGAACCAAAGCACACCTGATGAATTCTAGAAACAATTACTCAAGACTCACTGGAAAAGCAGCCTCTCTCCTACTCTGTGTTTTACAGCAAGACTTACAATAAGAATTTTAACATGGCTCAAAAGGATGTGTCTTGCATTTTGTATTTTTGGAGCTAAAGTAGAAGACAGAACTATTCTGTATCTTGAGAAAAGGGAAGCAAGCCAGAACAAAACAACAGAAAACTCTTTCAGGGAGTATAAAATGAAGGGAAAAAGGAAGAAGGATTATGATAAGAATGCTAGGATCAAAAGCCTCAGGAGACTGTCCCCCTGTCTCTACTCAGCTATAGCAGCTGACTGTCACCAGTTCTATCAGCAATGGACATACTCTTTTAGAACAGAGGATGATTGCCGGGCAGTGGTGGCACACGGCACGCCTTTAATCCCAGCACTCGGGAGGCAGAGGCAGGCTGATCTCTGTGAGTTCCAGGCCAGGCTGAACCAACAGCCTCCAAAACAATACAGAGAAACCCTGTCTCGTAAAACCAAAATAATAATAATAATAATAATAATAATAATAATAACAGAGGATGATCAAATATGAGTTTAAAGTAAAGGGAAAAAATATCAAATTCCAGGCCACTTAAGCCCAGTTCTCATTGAAGCACCCTTCTTCATGATGATGAACTGGTGAGCCTTATGATATTAATTCTGTGAAATTATATGTAAATACTATATATGAATTGTCAAAATTCTTCCAACAGTTTACTTGTCTCACAATTGTGTTGAAGTCCATGCAATCATGCTGTAAGTAAAACAGTGAACATAAAATGTATTATGAAGATTATTAGTGGTACACATTAATAAACAGGAAAAATGTTCAGTATTAAATACATCTTTGCTAGAAAAAATACAGGTTTAAATTGCACCTCTCTCAAAAATAATCCCCTTTTGCTAGAATCACTTAATAATGGTATCATCCCTGATATCGAGGAAAGGATTTCCAAATGGATCAGGTCAGACACAAATAATTTCTTGACAAATGCTTACACGATGTCTGAACAGAATCTGCCAATGTCAGTGTCTGAAGCAAACGTGTCCAGTACAACATGGTCTTGTTCTCAGTGTATTTCCTAAAGGGAAGGTCAGCTCTGCAGGGCTAGACTGCATGACCATTGTGTCCAACCCCAGTCAACAATAACCAACGAGAAAGAAGTGCAGGATTCGCCACAAAGGGAGAAAGTATATTAAACCTTAAGATCAAAGTGAGGTTTAAATTATTTTAGAAAAAAATGGGGGAACAAAGAGAGTTACATGAAAAATAATTCTGTTCTAAGCTACCTACAGAATTTAAATATGAGAAAGCATGTGGCTGAGCAGTCTTCATCTCTATCCAGACTTAGTTTTGTTATTGAAACACAAAACACAATTTGAATCAATGTGGAATTCATGATCAAGAGGTGTTTGACATCATAAGACTCACACACTACTCAATGTACTTACTGGAGAGGATGACACTTGAGTTATTCTCAACCGGTTTTCTAAATCTTGTACTTTATTTTTAAGTTCCATATTTTCTGTTTCTAAATCTTGGATCTAAAAAAATCAAAAGATTATTGAAAAAATTTCAGGATTACTTTTTTTTTCTTGGAAGATGTAGGCTGTTATCTCAGCTACATTAGCAAATAACATTTTATTCTATTAAAATTCAAAAATTCTCTTGCATACAAGGAAAATTAGTTGACAAAGCTAGGGAAATATCGGAAAGTCATAAGTCACTGGAAAGACATTAAATTAAAAAAAAAAACAAAAAACAAAACAAACTTGTGTAAACGTTATGTTCCTAGGGTCATTTCTGTGTTTTCTTGTTGAGCTGAACAATTTATACCCATGATCTTGGAGTATAACCACAAGACAGAACCGCTGCTAGTGAAGACTGTAGGGTGAAGAAGGGGCGTAATTGAATTACAAAGGAATCTGATCTGCATGGGAATCCACTTACCCAGCATCTGCTGCCTCTGCTGCTCTGATCCCCATGAGAAGCATCAGGAAGTGAAGCAAAGTCACATGAGAACACTAAGTTCTTGCAGGAATTCAATATAAAACAGTTAAAGACTATGCAGAGGCCCCGGGATGAAGAATTAAAGGAATATGCTGATAGTAGCACCCGCCTTGTGAGGGACAATTAATGACAAACCTTCTTAGTTTGCTCCGCCATATGCAAACTTCCCTGTATGCACATCAGACAAATGTTAAGCCAGAAGCCTAGGCTACTCACTCTTTTCTGCATTCCAGCAATCTGTTTTCTTGTTTCCACGTCTTTTCCTCCAGATTCCAGGAATTTCCTGTATGCCAGGTCAAAAGCTTGGCCAATTGTTAATGTTATTTCTTCAGCCTTTATAAAAAGAGTCATACAATACAGATTTGCATATTAGTAACAATATATCATGCTGTTTTTACCCCTCCCCTCGCCACCCCCAACCCTCCACCGCCGCCCCAAACAGACAAACAACCCAGAGGTCTTCGGAGACATTAGCAGGAAATACTCTGCTTGGCATTGGAGGTCACCAGTGAGAATCTCTTCAAGTTAGAGTCCTGTGAGCTCCTAGCAGCCTTTTCTCTGTTCAATTGAAGAGCTTTCAGCAAAGCTGTTTTTCGCCCTTCCTTGAATACCTAGTACCAATTAAATGCAAGCATGGAATTGAGTGGTTTCTTTTGCTGTTTTGTTACTGTATTTTTTTCCTAAGGAGAAGGGGTTTTAAACTCTGGGCTGGTGACATGCATGAAGGCACCTGGGTCGGGTGCAGGGTCCATGAAAAATTCCAGGGAAGACCTCTCAGGACACGGAGCAACTAGGCCCAGTTAGTTCATGGCTCCTTATAGAACTGAGCAGTTTTAAACAGGGTCAGATCTTACACATAGAAGATTAGGGAAAAAGCGTGAAATGTTATATGAGAACTTCTAATTTTCAGTGGAGTTAGCTGCTCCCATTTTTGTAAGATGATGATAAGTGAACAAAGTGTAGTTATCATCTGAATTGGACCTGGTATACATTCTATCAAGGAGAAGCAGCTGCTACAGCCAAGTCCACTACCTCATTCATCCTTCATCTGAACCTCCACAAGTTCATTTGCATAAAGCATTCATGAAATATTCCTTTACTTAATTAACCCAAAGAATAAGGCATTAACTGATTAAGTGCACAGACAAATGGTCATAATAAGAGGAATTCCTGTTTTTAATGACAGGAAAACAGTGGTAACATTAAATATTGAAAGCATCCCACTTTAACAAACAGTTTTTAAGTATTATGAACTACCTAAGACAAAACATTTTTCTTAAAACTTAGATATTTAATTGACACTGTCATTTCATTACAGGAGGGCTTTGCTACCCTAACTAAAAATGAGAAATGTAGGCTGTTTCAAAATTAAAACAGGACACATGACTATAAGAATTTATGGGCGAAGTGGCTTCCTCCTATATTATTGATGCAAGTGTGTATTGACAGTTACCCAGTTTACTAAAAAGAATTAGTGGAAATTGTATAGATGTGAAATAACATGGCATGCTTTGACCAGGAAAAGGACCTGCAGTCTATTGTACAGTACAATGGGCCTTCATCTAAATTAGAAACAAACAGAAAATGTGTGCCTTTTTTGTTGTTTTGAAGCAGAGGCACACTATATAGCCCTTGCTGGCCTGTAATTCACTTTGTGGACAAGGCTGGACTTGAACTCACAGAGATCCTCCCAAGTGCTGGACTAAAGGTGTGCACAACTGCACACATTTTGTCCCTGTTTTGTAGGTCTGCTGTCATCAGTAAATCTCTAGACTTGTATTTATTTAAGTAAGGGGAATGACTGACTTCAAATAGGCCTTCGCTTTTTTGGATGATTGTTTTTGTTGCAGGACATTTGTACACTGTGAAGAAGGATTGCTGGAATAAAAAGTTGAACTGCCAATAGCTAAGCAAAGGAGGATAGGTAGGATTTCCAAGAGGAGAGAGGAAGAGGAGGAGGAATCTCGGCACATGAATTATGCCAGCGAGACACCAAGGAGAGAAAGTTGGATATATAGAATGAAATAAAGGTTAAAAAGTCACATGGCAAAATATAGATTAATAGAAGCAGATTAATTTAAGTTATAAGAGCTAGTGGGACAAGCCCAAGCTAAGGCTGAACTTTCATAATTAGTAAGTCTCCATGTCATTATTTGGGAGCTGGCTGACAGGACAGCAAAAGACTGGTTGCATGTTTAAGATTTAACTTCAATTGCAGGAATTTGCATAGACAGGTCCTCTTAACAGTATTTCCTGCTCTTTCCAATAGTACCATGTCTCAAAGCTACAGCATGAATCACAGCCAGGATATGGACGATATGGCCACAAGCAGAGAAAATTGCATGACAACACTCCTTTACTCCTTCACCTTGCTGTAGAGGCATCCCTTTCCAGCCTACTCTCACCTTCTCCTCAGACCATCAGCAAACATCAGGTTGTTTGGTTTCCATGATTTTGTCCTGTTTGTAGTACTACAGATGTACAATCACAGAACACTATATATGCCCTGGAACTGGCCCTTTCCTTATCCGCAGAGACATTGGGTTACTGTATGCATTGACAGTTCACTCCTTTCCATTGGTAAGTAGTGTTCTGAGGTTGGAATGTATGAAAGAGTGTTTATTCACCCACTTTGTAGGGCGATTTTAGGTTAGGGCTATTAGCAATAAGCTAAACTCACACAAACAAATATGCATGCACATTTGTAAATATTGTCAGGTTTGTTTTTCTGTGATTAGTTTAAGCTTTGATTTCTGGGTTGTATTTCCAAATTGTTCATACAAGAGTTGCATGTTAAGTTTCTTAAAAGACTCACAAATTGTTTACCCTGAGTGGCTTTAACATTTAGTGTTCCCAGAAGCTATGCATGAGTCACGCAGTTCCCACATTCTCATCAGCATTTGGGGATTTTGTTGTAACTTTTTGGGTAACTGTGGGGGGTAATGTCTCAGTTTAATTTTTAAACTGAATTTTCCTAATAACAACTACCATGGAATGTCTTTCGTGTGCATATTTGTCATCTATAGATCCTTCTTGTCAATGAAATTCTCTAACTTGATGGACTTTACACTGCAGAACACTTAGGGCTCTTAACACTAGTTCTGTCTACTCTGAGGTTTGCAAACACCTGTTCCCAGGCTTAGCTTGTTTATCCATCTCCATAAGAGTCTTTTTCACAATAGCAACCTTCACATTATCCTACAGAAGAAAATGGATGAACCCAGATTCATCAGATGCTCTCACTTCATTGCTAGGGTGACTTTTTTCTTCCAAGCATCTGGAAATTACTTAGCAAGAAGTGACTTCATTTAAGCAAATTAAATGAACATTTGGCTTTGTGATTTTGAAGGTGGAGTCATATTTGTTTTTCGCAGCAATGCTAAGATGTGGCAGAGAACTGTGTACACCACAGTGAATACCAAAGAAACTGAAAATATGAATTTGTAACCTCTATTGTTTCAATGTAAAACTATGTGTGTTTGACATTTATTTATTTAATTATGGAAATTACTTTATAGGGCAAAATTTAATCAATTTTTTTCAGGAAGGATAATTCCTAATTAACTATTAAAATACCCTTAAAATAAAACATTTATGCAAATAGTCTTTAAAAAGAGGTTTAAAAAACTTAGTCTAGTTTTATCTTTAAAGGACATCAAGACTTAAGTCTGAGTTGCTATTGTTCAAAGACCATGTGACTTCAATAGAAATATGCTCTTAGATAGTTTAAGACAGAATGTTACAAAATGGATGCAAGGCAAAAACTTATCTAAACTGGCAGGTAGAAAGTGCAAGTTTTCTGTCTTTTTTTTTTCTTTCCTTATTTTGTTTTAAACCATAAAAGGTAGTTTATAATCATTCAACGTTTGGGGTCCCTACACAGAGACATAGAATGTCTTTTAATGCTGTACTTTCCTCACATTTTAGGATATTCTGTAAGCTTCACAAATGTCATTAAAGGCAAATG
This sequence comes from Mesocricetus auratus, assembly GCF_017639785.1. Lineage (NCBI taxonomy): Eukaryota > Metazoa > Chordata > Mammalia > Rodentia > Cricetidae > Mesocricetus > Mesocricetus auratus. The sequence continues at coordinate 60,709,979 of NW_024429194.1, forward strand.
ACATTTCCCTTGAATGGTTTTAGCATACTTGACTATTGCCTGCCCTTTAAGCATTTGCATTTCTGTAATTTTCTTATAGTTTTGTTCTTCTCCTCCCATATTTGATGGCATTCTTTAAGATACATTATCAGAGCCGGGCAGTGGTGGCGCACGCCTTTAATCCCAGTACTCAGGAGGCAGAGGCAGGCGGATCTCTGTGAGTTCGAGGCCGGGATGGACCGATAGCCTCCGAAACAATACAGAGAAACCCTGTCTCGTAAAAACCAAAAAAAATATATATAAAAAAGATACATTATCAGAATGATAATTGCTATGTCAAATAATTTGGACACAGTACATGCTTGCCAAATCATCCTTGGGAGCCATTGCCACATCCACAATAACATTCATTAGTTAATTGTGCTCTTACCAGGTACATTCCTGGTACAGTGGTGGTGGTCACTATTGCCATTGTCATTATTGTGTTTCTATTGGGGTAGATGTTTAATAATAAATACTTAATGAATATTTCATAAACAGTTAAAATGTTTATTATGTTTATCAGGTACAAAACATTATAGTAAATGTATATGAATCATCAAACTTATTACTCATTCTTGATAGCTTTAGAGAATACCTGTTAATCTCATGGTCCAGTGCACTCATGTAAGAAGTGCTCAGTTAGATAGCCCTTTCACCTGTCAGAAAACTTTTCTCTGCACTTGTGAATTTGCATTTCTCAAAACACTTCATTGAGAATTGTGAGGTTTCTGTTACTTGTATAAAGAATCATAGTTTTTCATGTCCTATTCAGTTTTTTCAATGTCTAAAACTTGCCTTTCTCTCAAATACTGCTTTTAAATATTTCCAAGCCTGAAATTTGGGCGCGTACTTTTAATAAAGTTTGCTTTTTATCCTTTAACAGATCCTGATTTCATTGCAAAGTCTAAAAACTCTTCACGTAACCTGACTATTTCCTGCTTTTGTTTCCCCTAAATATTTTACAGTTGTACAGTTTATGTCTAAGTTCATGGTGGATTTTCAGTAAATGTGTGCATGAAGTTTGAGGTTTAGGTCAAGGTGCATTTTATTGGCATGAGCTGACCATATGGGCCCACAGCTTGCATCAAAAGGCTATCTAATTTTATTGGATATGGTGAAACATGTTTGAAGGAGCAATCCACTTCAGACAGGGGCAGGAAGAATGCAAGTTCAAAAGCAAATTGTAATAACCACTGAGTTCCAGGACAACCTGGCCAAAGAGTGAAACCTTGTCTTAAAAAACAAACAAAAAACAACAAACTAACAAAAATGTATCTTTACCAATGTGCTTTTGTACCGTTAGCAAAAATCAGGGAAGCATGTATATGTGTATTTTCTTTCTGTGTTCTACAGTTTGCTCCATGGCCCTGGATGTCTTATATGAGGTAGATTCATGTCTTGCTTGTTACTGCTATTCTTCACAATTGTTTGCACAATCCCATTTCTTTTGCATTCATGTAGATTTCAAATTATCTTGTCTATAGCTACAAAAGTTCTTACTATGATTGAAAGAATTGAATAAAACCTTTAACAGGCTTTATAAGGAAACATATGCAAACACACCGCACCAAACACTCCAATCTGTGAACATAGTGTGCCTTTCTAGTTGAATATACAGTCTGTTATTTCCTTCATAAGTTATTTATAGTTTCCAGCCTATAAATGTTGTACAACGTTAATTTTACACATTTTGTAAAGCAATGGTAAATTTTATATCTGTCTTTCATTTGTCAAACTTCAAGGTCTGATTCTTATATATCCCATATTTTTATTAGACTATTTTTTCTCTCTCTCTCCCTCTCTCTTCCTCTTCCTCTCTCTCCCTCTCTCCTTCTTCCCCTTCTCTCCCTCTCCTTTCTTCCCTTTCTTTTTTCTTTTTTTTTTTTGAGACAGGGTTTTTCTGTGTAGCCCTGGCTGTTTTGGAACTCACTGTGTAGACCAGGCAGGCCTTGAACTCAGAGATCCACCTGCCTCTGCATCCTGAATACTGGGATTAAAGATATGTGTCTCAACCACCAGGTTTAATTATCTATTTTTATTCTTCAATAAAACTTACATTATTAAAATCCTTTTCATAATTTCTGTTTGTTAATTTTAAGATAGTTGATTGTTTTAAAATCCACCATTTCTGACTTCTTCATGTTACAACCTATTAGTTAAATCTTTTCATTTGCTTTAAGATTTTCTTTTTCCTGATATGAAGGGTGATATTTGGTTCAATCTAAGGTTTTCTGTGCTAGCCTACAAATTTTATAAATTTAAGACACCCCCCCCCATTTTAGGAGTTATTTTAGACACAATTCCCATAGGAAAATGAAAGTAGAAAAGCAATGTCTTGTTGCCTGGTGGTGACAGAGGGCAAGTTTACTCACTGTGGAATTCTGGCTTCCCTTTGTCCTCCCTGTCACTACAGAGAAAGGGGTGGGTATTAATGTGAAGTGATTAAAACAAGGATGCGACTTTCAAGACTTACATTTCTCCATCATTCTGTTGCTAAATGGCACATTGGGAAACAATCCCTTCAGCCTTGATTTTTCTTTCGTTTTTTAAAGGAATGTATTCTATCAATAAGGCTAAAATTCATTCTTTCAATTCAATATTCCATGACTAATTAATTACAATAATTAATATTATGTATAACTATTAACTAGAAAGGGTGATATATCAAAATTTCTGCCTATATATAAAGTCAACTTTACATTCATGTTCACATTTTAATTAGACCAGTAGCAAAAAAATGCATTGCAACTGAGGAAAAAGTTCCTCTCTGAGATCATGAAAGCAGGCCCGCTCTGAGAAAGGTAGGTTTGCTGAGATATCACATCTTCCTTTCCCAGAATTTTAGGTGATAGCTTACTGGACCACAGCATGCAGTTTTATAAGTCAGCCCCTTTTCTGAGTCACATCAAAAAGCATTAATATTCCCAGTTTCTTTTTATCTTTTAAAGCACTTGTTCCCCAACATGTCAGGCTTCCTTATTCTTTCTCTGATATCTTCCTCTCCCATGTGACAAGCCTCCATGTTAGTAACTCATTTGGAGGGTTTTATCTCTTCATCTTTGATTCTCCTTCTCCAGACAACTTCTGAGGTTTATAACTTCCCTTCCATATAAATTCAACAATTAAACTCTAATAAAATTGTCCTTGAGGTTTAAAAAAAAGACATATACTTTTTTCAAATGTGATGTATCTATACAAGAAACACTTTCTTTCTCCTTATGATCATATGATAGATTTAGATGGGTATCAAAGAGAGATTACAAAGTAGCATGTAACTATGAGAATGGAGATTGAATTATGAACCACTTCAGAGGATTCGAAGGAAGTTGATTTCCATGTTGAAGGCTTGGGTGAAAGAAAATTGAGGTTATTGCTTTGGTTCAAAAAAAGGAAGAGTGTTACATATTAAAATAGAAATTATTTTAGCTTCAATATTCTTAATCACATAAACAAAATCATCTGCAAACAACATGTTGAGAAAGCGTTGAAATATGCAACCATAATGCAATTGTGAAATGGGATAGAAATAATGTGCTCTCCATATAAAGTTCCTTCTTGCCTGTAGAATGCTGATTTGCATTGATAAGCATATTTTTAGATGAGATGTCCTGTAATGTTTACAAAATTCCAAGTAAGTCTTATAGTGTCACATAGACACCATATGAACTTGCTTTTTAAGAGCTCTAAAATTTAAAAGATGTAGGAAATAACTAGCTAGTTTGGTAAATTTCGACAATGTATTTTCCATCAAGAAAACAAAACTTACTAGATATCTGTTATCTACCTAATGCAAGAAATAGGTATGAATTCTCATGTAGGTATTTATTCTCAGAAAGCCCACAAGGAAAAACCAGAGAAATAAACCACCTCCTCACGATATTAGTAATTTTCTATTTTTGAGCACAAGGAAAAAATAGAATCTAAATGAGCTTAGTTCTACTTCCATTTTAATCCAACAGTGTTGTTGAGGTTGGATGGTTTTCCATTGACGCCATCAATAGCTACAATATGTGCTCAGAAATCACATCTTGGGTTTTTATAACAAAACACAGATTTGGCTATGAAAATTAACTTACACTTGTAAGCAAGACACACGGTTTTTCTTAAGATGTTGGATGATTAAGTTTCCTAAACATCCTTACATGCTAAGAACTTCAGAGTCCACACACCTGCACACACACACACACACACACACACATCAAAAACCAACTTTCAAATAATCGGAAACATTCTAAAAAGCCATACAGCAGGTATTCCTCAGCTTAAAATATTTGTTTTCCTTAAATTCCTCATATTCTAGGAAACTTGTTGTGCTCACTGTTCTTCTTTGTATCATGCAGACTTAAAGATTAAAATTCAGAATTAGCTAAATTATATTGAGATCAATGCAGACAGATGAAAGTAGCCATGATGCTCTAATGAAAAAATTTGCATGTGAGCTTTCGCTAATGAACATAAGCATTTAGTTAGGATGAAATTCTGAAGGCTGTTCTAACGACAGGATGAATCTATTAGTGCAGTTAAACATTTGAATGCTTTATTCATTTCCAAATACTTGGTTAATGCCGGAAACAAGACAATTCCTGGCTTGTAAAAGAGAACAAACCACCCTAAAACATCTGGCATACTTACACATTTTTCGCTGTCAAATACATAACACAAATGTTTATTTGACTCGGAATCTTTGCATATAAAAGTGAATATCCGCTTGTCAGTTTTATCATCTGCACAAAATGATATTCTATGAAGCTGGCAGTTGTGTTGGACTTCCTGTGAACATGAATGGAAATAAATATAGTTGATTGTACTTTCTTCCACATTCTGAAATGTCAACTGTGTTAATAATACATCTTACAGTTTTGAAAGTGTAGCAATCACCTATCAAGTCTTTCTCTTTAATTGCAAATGCCTCAAATTTAAACAAATACACACATAATGGAGATGGACCTCCTGACTCCGAAACAAGACATTCACTGTATTAGTGCATACACCAGTACATGCTGGAAAAAGGAATATCAGTGGTTTACAGGGTTTCTGTGACCTACAAAGGATGTTTAAAATCCATATTCTTTAAACCTTGAACATTTATATAAGAGGATACTGAGCCCCCAAAATATGAAAACATTTCCAAAGGTTTATAGAAATTAACAAATTTTGCCAAATTCTTTGCATTTTGGGTTTCTGGAAATAATTGACACTGTAGTCTACAACAGAACCACCTCTGTACAAGTTCACACGAGCCCCGGAAACAACTCATCCATAGTTCTCTCATTAAATATCTGGTCTGTATGGTATTCATTCACTCCTGGGCCTTTTCTGTCCGAAAAGGTCATCCTTGCAACTTTGGTAGTATAGGGCTGTTAACACAACAGTCATCAGATGACGGAATTATGGCTTCTAATAGACAACTAATCAACCTGAAAGAGTAGCAGCATGGGTGTACATGCACATGCGTGCGTACTCACACACACACACACACACACAAACTGAGTTATTACTCAGGATCATCATCAATATCATTTATTTAGCACCATAGTTTTCTGAACATACTGGGTTTAGAAAAAAATCGTATATTTTTCTTAATTAGAACTGATGAAAATAAAATGCAATCAATAATCATTCTGTTTTCTACTCTCTCTATATGCATCCTTTATTTCAAAGTGCATTATAACACAAAATGTCAGTCAGAAACTCTGATCATCCCAATATTGTAAAAAAGATTAGCAATTGAGTGTTGTAAAAGATTAGCAATTGAGCTATTATAGTTCCATCCAAGGCTGACCAGGTATTTCCAATTTTAAACACCAGAGTGTCTGTTACAAACATTTTTCCTGTATTTATTGCAGTTGAATCAGAAACTCAAAGACTGTCATCAAAATCAATAAGGATGCCATACAATCTAATCTTTTTGCATTTTACAGGCATGCTTGATTTGATTTAATCTATCAGTCTTATTTCTACTTTGTTTATAAGACTGAAAATAAGAACTTAGCTGCCTTAGATAATAAATGCCAACAGAATTCATCTATAGCAATGCATTGTCCCTGGAATGTCCACTTAATGACCTGTAATCAAGCATTTGTTGGATGAACTTAACTATGAAATGAGAAAGATACTGTATGGGTAGTATGTTTGGACATTCTGATCTATATATGTTTATAGGAGAGAAGGGTAGTGCTAGAAAGAGTAGTATGTAGGCTTTCCTAACTAGTGAATCCTAACTGTAAAGAATAATTGGTTTCATTGTGACATTCTATATATGAATGGAACATATTTTAAACATTTCTAGTCCATTGCCCACTGTAAGTTCTGCTACCCAATCCTTTCTGCTCTCTAAAAGTCTTCCTTTTACTTTCATAGTCTCTTTCTTTTTGTCAATAGTCTATTGATGAGGGCATCTTCTCTTTCTGGCCCTATAATTTAGATAAACAACAGTGTATCTCTTAGATTTGTTCATATATTTTTCCCTGATAGTGCACTCATTTTTTTTCACATTGACACTATTTTTGTGATGGGGGATGTACTTCTGCATATATGTTTCTCTTATTGGTTGATGCATAAAACACTGAATGGCTAGAAAGGAAGATAGGTGGAACTAGGAGACAAGGAGAATGCTGGGAAAGGTAGATGAAGGAAGACAGTGGAGATGCCATGTTACCAAAGGAGTAACATGCTGGATTATAGGTAAGTCACAACCTCGTGGCAATACATAGGTTAACAGATATGGATTCATAATTTAAAGAAAGTTAGCCAATAAGAAGCCCCAGCCATGGCCAACAGTTTAATAATTAATATAGCATCTGTGAGTTCATTTGGGGCTGAGAAGGATGGCGGGACCCGGCTGGATAAGAAAATGCAATAAGTTGAGCCGGGCGGTGGTGGCGCACGCCTTTAATCCCAGCACTCGGGAGGCAGAGGCAGGCGGATCTCTGTGAGTTTGAGGCCAGGCTGGACCGACAGCCTCCAAAACAATACAGAGAAACCCTGTCTCGAAAAAACAACAACAAAAAAAAAAAACAAAAAAAAAAGAAAGAAAGAAAATGCAATAAATTGATGCCCAATGTGAGGCACCATTTTGTTACTTTTTAAGAGTAGATTCAATAATCTACCTTTTCATCTCATCATATCTATATCCATTCTCCTTCTCTAAACCCAAGCATGCTTGTTAATGTAACATATAAAATCTCTGTCTCATGTCAGAACAGTCATCTGATATGGAACGGAAAACAAATTTTTAGGACTTTTGTATTGCTACTAATCTCATAATTGTGGTCATGATATTAATGGTCATATGGAGTACTAACCAACTCTAGAAAAGGTTTTTTGTCTTCCTTTATGTACCTTCTAGTTTGAGTATCTATCAGTTTTCTACAGTGAAATATGACCATGTCTAACAGTGACGTGAAGTCTCCAAAAGGAGGATGTGGCCCCACAACAATTTCACTCGTACTATTACAACACCGTTATGATGAGCAACACCAACTATAGATTATATAGATTGGCACATAAGGTAGTCATCAATCTCATTATAGGGCTTGCTCCAAATGATGTGACAGAATTTGAAGATCCCCCATAGAAGACCTCACCCTCCCTGGAGAGCAGAAAGGTGATGGGATAGGGGATTGGTGGGGAGCGGGGGAGGAGCAGAGGGAGAGGGAACTGGAATTGATATATAAAACAAGATTGTTTCTAATTTAAATTAAAAATCATAAAAAATTAGCTTTGGACTACAACTGCTCATAACCATTTTGAGGTGACTTCCTGAGATGATCAAGCCTCACAGATACTGCTTGGAACAATTTTGAGGTGGCTAGGTGAGGTGTTTCAGCCTCACAGACTACTTTAGCCAGTATTTGAAAGAGGCCTTGTACTTGCCCATTATGCAGAGACTGGATAACAAATGATACAGCTTGACAATTAACCAACATTTTCTTTTCAGGATCCCCTAAAGATGTCATCACCCACAGACAGCATGAAGTAATCTTAAGAACCAAGAGGTGGGGTGGGTGGGTGGTTTTAATCACTCATTGGGTTATGGATATTTGTCATTGTTTAGGGAACTGGTTACAAAATGTTGTTGCTTATGATCAGGAAGAAAATTGAATAAAAGGGATTATATTTAAAATTTTTGTTCTAAAAAATATAGAGGAATCCGAATATGATAGGATTAAAAAGGGTAGATTACTGAATCTACTCTGAAAAGAAAAAAGAGAGGATAAAATATGATGAGATGCAAAGGTATTTATTGAATCTACTCTTAAAATGCAACAATTTTGTTTTAATATTGTCAATCAAACAACAGCCCTGAGTCATAATTAAATAGTTGAAAAATGATCATGCAGATTTATTATTTCTACTTACTTACATGATAAACCCATCATTTCTATAGTTAGTGGTGAAATGTGTCATCTTTCCTCTATCCAACAATCAGTACGGTCAACAGTATTTGGTTGTAATCAGTTCCTCGTTATCCTATTATTTGTTTATATTGGTGTGATGGTTCATGTGAACTGTCACCTTGTGATAACCCCAGAATCATAACAGGAAACAGGCCTTTGGGCATATCATTAGGCAATTACATCAATTTATGTGGAAAGACCCATGATAGTGGCGGGTGGGACCACTCCCTGGGCAGGATATTCTTCAATGCATAAAGTAGAGAAAGAAGCTGAGAGTATTTTAAGTATATTTTTAAGTATATAACAATGAAGCATTTGGATCATTCTAAGTGTGCAGTGATTGGAACTAAGGAGATTACAGGATATGAGTTAAGAGTATGCTATAGTGCTGCCTGTGCTTGTTACTTTCCTGGTCTATTATCCTTTTCACATGTGTCATTTGCCTAATGAATTTTTCTCAGCTACGCCACCTGTTTGGGAAATGAGAATCATTTTCAATTATCTTGTATCTAAGCAAACTACACATACTATGGTACACTGGAATGACCCTCCTCACTGCTCCTACAGGAGCAGTTATATTGGAGCAGCCATAACTAAAACATCCAGGTCCTCATTTGTTGTTTAATTGGGGGTGTAAAATAGGAAAGTACTACAGGGTATATTAATAAGTCTTAAATTCAGGCCTTGAATTTGAAAGACATCATTGTTCTATATCACTGAATGTAGGAACAGGAACCACATGACAAGATTCCTCAACTATTTACAAATACATTAAAAGATTAGGATTCTGGGGCTTGAGAGATGGCAAAGCAATTAAGACACCGATTACTCTTCGAGAGGACACACATCTGATTCTCAGCACTCAAAACTATCTGTAATTCCAGTTTCAGTGCCCTCTTCTGGCTTCTATCAGGACCATGCATGCAAGTGGTAACACAGACACACATGCTTGCAAAACACCCATTCCCATAAAATAAAATAAATTTAAAAAATAAGTTTAGGATTGTGTAGACCTCAGTTTGCAATTCTGTTAGGTAAGTACAATATAACTCATTCCAAGAACTATCCATTCTTCTGCCTGAAGAGCTCATTCCCAATACGATAAACTATAATTGCATCAAAAATGTTTAATGAAATAAGCAGGAGCACATTAATTTGAGACTTTCTGCCTATTTCATTTCTTAGCTAACAAACTGCAAGTTAGGTGTGAACCGCCTAACTTTATATATAACAAAAAGTGCAGCTTCAAAGGGGTCAAGTGTGGGTGGGTGAAACCCACAGAAACAGCTGACCTGAACAAGGGGGAGCTCATGGACCCTAAACTGATAGTGAGCGGCCAGAGTGGGACTGATCTAGACCCCCTGAATGTGGGTGTCAGTGAGGAGACCTTGGCATTCTTTGGGGCCTCGGGCAATAGATCAGCATTTATTCCTGGCATCCAGATAGACTTTAGGAGCCCATTCCACATGGAGGGATGCTCTCTCAGCATGGACACATAGGGGAGGGCCTAGGCCCCAGATGATAATGGCAGACTTTGGAGATCCCCCACAAAGGGTCTCACCCTTCCTGGAGAGTGGAGAGGGGATTGGGTAGAGGTTGGGGGGCAATGAAGGAAAGAGGGGGAAAGGGGAGGGAGAGAGAGCTGGGATTGACATGTGAAACAAGCTTGTTTCTAATTTAAATTAAAAAAAAGATTAAAACTGCAGCTTCAGCTAATTACATATAACTGGGTTTTAACCAATCACCAGCAGCCAGCTCGTTACACTATGTCTAAATAAGGCAGGCATCTAGCCATAGCCAATTAGAAAATCTCCCTACCATATTTATATTTTGTCTTGAATCCTCATTGCTCATGTTGGTGGATGATTCTGAACACTGTCTAACTTCTGACTTCACCATTGGGGTGGCAAGAATTGAATGTGGAAGGTTGTAGGGAGATGGAAGAAACAAAAATGGTTGGGGGAGGCCAACTAAAACTAACGGTGTATGAAAACGTTCCTAAGGAAGACTGATAATTGGTAAGACAGGTTAAAAGCAGAATGTAAAAACAATGAGTTTAAATGGAAGGACCCTGCATAGGTAGACAAAGCTTCTCCTGGGAAATGTAAGACATTAAGTAAAAATTCCTGTGTCAGAAGTAGGCTACCTCCTTTGAGCTGTTGGTCAAGGATACCCCTGAGAACCCCAAATAAAGAGGTCATTGTCACTGTTGTTTGCTGTCCAGCATAACTACATGGCAAGACCCTATTGCCGTAAGTGTCAGCCACAGAACATGTAGAAATGAAGTTGAACTTTGGCTGGGAGCTTTCTTCCTACTGGTTTGACCTCAGTGTCAGGAGATGTTATGCAGCTTGCCAAGGAAGAATTGCTATGTGGTCTTACACAGTCTAATCCTTGCATGCTATGCAATCAACTGGACAGGAAAGATGAGCCCACTGGTACAATTGTGGCAAGTCTATATTATAGGGACAACCAACTACTTACTGATTGAATTTCAAGTCTGCACCAGAGGAGAGAATTCCTGCCTGGCATCATAGATGTGGTCAGTGCTTGTAGCCAGTCCTTAAGGAAATGACTGCTGTTGTTTACTAAATGGACAAAATGTGTCACCAAATTACTTCCTAAATAACTAAATTCATGCCCATAGATTAGTGCTGCCAATTTGGGTCATAAAAGCTTCTTTTTGCAGTGGTAGCTTCATGGATTTGTGATTTCTGGTGCCCTTATTAAAAACAAATAAATAAAACCCAGCACACAAAGAATCTGAAGTGTGCATGCATATGAAGATACAGCAGTCAGCCAGCGGTGCCAAGGGAGGAGGCTATGGAGGAAACTGGGTTTGTGGACATATGGATATTGAGATTTTGGGTTCACAACTACAAAAGAAATAAATTGTTGTTGTTTAAGTTACCCAGCCTTTGGTATTTTGTTATAGCAGCCCCAAGAAAACTTACACATGTCAATTGTATCTACAAGAAAGGACATTTTAACACATGGCACAGCTTTCCTTTTCTTTCATACCCAGCAAACTATACCATATATACCTTGCACATAAAGTGAATAGAAATCTCTAAATACAGGTATTATCAGTACTGAATATACTTTGTATAAGATGTTAATTGTGGAACAGGCTGCAGAATAGACATCTCCAAGATTCCAAGTTCCCTTTTCCCAAATACACATTTAAATAAATCACCAAGAACCAAACATTTAAAGCTGGTAATAAATATCCATGAAAATAAATATAATTGTCACTGGCTGAAGAATAGGGCAATATGACTCTCAAAAACAAGCCTTACCTTGCTTTTGGGTTCAAGAATTTTTACTCCATAAATTGATATTTGCAACTCAACTTTAGGAATCTTTTGGCCTTCAGATTTCTTGATGTGTCTTGCAAACTAGAAGTGACAAAGAAATACATAACATTATGGTTTCATTCCTGTGGAAAATGAACATAAATGTATATTTGGAGTTTGTGTCTGTAACAGGCATTCATAAATCCAGGTAGTACCCATTACAAAGCATCTCACAGAAACAGTTTTTCTCAGTACCCTCTCTGTCTGGCACTGTAATTCAGATTCATTTGCCTTTGTTTTTTGTTCATTTGCTTGGCTTTTATTTTTGAGGCAAGCCCTCCTTTTGTATTCCATGCCAGGCTAGAAATCATTATGTAGATCCAGGCTGGGCTCAAATTTATAACAATCCACTGCCCTAGCCACGCAAGTGCTGTGATTACAGGTATATGCCACCATGCTAATCTTATCATTAGACAACAACAAATCCCCCAAATCCTACAAAACCTTGATTTTCACACATTTTTGACATTATATTTAAAAGGCTGCATGTGTACCAACCAACAAAGAAAGCAATGTGGAATGGTAGGTAGATGTTACGTCATTTCAAGATAATTTTAATTCAATACATTCTCATAATTTGCTGTTCACCTGCTATTGAGTGACACCTACTTAATTGTGTACACTGTCCTATCATCCAGACCAACAAAGAAAACACCAACGGACACATCTAAACCAAAGCTAAGAGCTCCAGTCATTTCACACATGAATGACTCCTGTGTGGATCCAGATGTGGTCTAGAATCACAAATACAGCATTTTGGAGACAAAGTTTCTCCCTACTTTCATAGCTGTCTGTAAAATCTAAAGGAAAATCAGAATGGTTCTGCTCTCAGGTGGAGGAAGTTTCTGCCTATCTCTCCCCAGCTTTTCTGGATTTAATGGAAGAAATATTATAAGATTCAATTGAATTTGAGTGTTAAACAGTAGATATGTCTACCAACTTTTAATATTAGTATAGATACAAAGGTTTACCTATGCATATACATAAAACATATATGTGCTGCTAAAATAAATATGTCCTGGGAAGTATCATGTAATCCTTTTTGGTTTAATTGCTACTTACCTGAATCCACGGTTCACTGAGTGTCTCAGTTTCTGCCCAGCTCCCTATTTTCTTAGTTCACTGGATGTTCTGGTTTCTGCTGGCAACCCCTCTGACTCCCTACTTCTTTGTTAGCTCCTTCCCTCTATATGACTTTTTTTAAAGAGGAAAAAGGAGACTTTAAAAGTAGTAGAATTGCTCACCCTACTCCTAGAGCTTCTACAACTCATTTCAACATATGGAAAGGCCTCTGAACTTGATTCAAATGGATCAGATGTGAGGTCGGGCAGGACTCCAGGGCTCTAGTGTATCCTATTTGCATTGTGCAATTCACTCTAATTTAGGGCAGATGTGAGCATGCATGGTACAGTTGTTCCTGGGGCAGAGTGGTGAAAGCCTTTTTATTTCACGTCTTTGCACCACCACAGAGAAGAACGTAATTAATGCCTACAGGAGTGCCTTGAAGTGTCTGCCTTCGAATCCCAGCTGGTGCTATTTGTTTTATTCCATGTTGGGTGGCATAATTTTTCAGCCTGCTCTTTCTGCATTCCTTTGAACATAAGCTGCTTAGTTATTATTTTTTCTTTTGTCTCTAGAAGTCTTACAGTGTGCACATGACATGCAATGTATGCCAAATACTTTTAGGTCTTTAAGAAACATGTTTTGCTTTCATGCAACCCAAAAGTTACTACAGCTCTCCTTCCATGAATGTGTATTAGCTTTCCTTTCCACTGCCAGTATCCTTCTGACTTAGAATAATTAAGCAATTGTGAGGTTTCCATGCGTGAAGTACTAACAGCACCAGTTGATCTGTGTTCTTTACCTACGGAAGGCCACCTGAGAAAAGCCACCCTGGGCTGCTTGAAAGGCCAGGCAGTGGCTTCCAAGGCCTTTTCACCATCTGGAAACAGTAATTCGTGTAGCCTTGTATTTTATGAAAATCTTTCCATAAAACACTCTGTAATTTAAAACTTTCCTATTTAGAAAGACAAAAAAATGAGTGGAAGAAATGAAGAAAGGAAAGAGTGTTACACATGTGTACACAGACACACATACACACACACACACACGCACACACACACACGAGGAGGAGGAGGGATGGAGAAAGGGAAGTCTCAGGAAAGGGAGTATGAGCAGATGAGAAAAAGAACTAAACACTTGGTGTAATCCTCTGGCATCCCTCCCCTGCCTCATGTCAAGAAGAAGCTAACAGTGCAAAAAACAAACAAACAAACAAACAAAAAAACAGAAAACAAAAAAAACCCTTTGCTTTCTCAGTTCCCATTCAACCGAAACTCCATTTCCTAATGTCCTTCAACAATCCCAACCATCAAATGGGAAAACTACAGTTGCATTAGACCTCTTCCTTTAACATCACATTTTCTGCATTAAAAAAAATAAATTCTTCCTTTTTGTTTCATGTATATCAAGGCTCCCATCAATTTTGTGATATGATGACTGGAAACATACTTGCTAAAGTCTTGTATCTAGAATTAGACTCACTCAGCTTTATATCTTAAATAATTTGATAACCACTTTCTTACTGCATTTTTCTTTTCTTTTCTTTTGCAAAAGTCAAGATCACTGCTCACAAGACTTTGCATGCTCCCATCTTAACTCTCCTTGATTTTCTTACATGTGGATTTTTTAACTATGTACCAAAATTCTAATTCAGGAGTGATGAAAGACAGTGCATGACATGATGCTCTCTTGTCCTTGAGTATATTCTTTTTCCCATTCATGATTTTAATGTAAATGCTTGAACAGTCTTGTTCGAAAATCCCTTTCCATTTTTGTTCTGAATTCCTTTCTTTATAGACCTACATAGATAGAATGATAGTTGTAACTTGAACATAATAATCCGATCCAATAGAATGTTCAAAGGATGTGAAACATAAGCATTTTATACAACACAGCATCAAAACAACACCTTTGTACTCATGAAATAATGAAAAAATGAAATGATATTTGAAATTATAAAGTCAGTTAAACATGAGTCACTGCTATTTAGAGCTTGTAATGAAGATTTAAAGAGCATTGAATTTTAATGCTGTCATTACACAATTTCCATACATCTCTCGAAGGATGTTTTGAAAAATGAAATATAAGTCCATTACTAATGGAATGTATGTTAGTAGGCAAATGTATTAATGTGTCCCTATTATTTGGCAATCCTATGCTACTTTGTGTGTGTTTCGTTTATTGAAAATAGATTTCTCACACATTACATCCTGATTATAGTTCTCTTCCCTCTACTCCTCCCAGTTCCTCCCCACCTCCACTCTGCTTCATATCCATTCCCTTTCTGTCTCTCATTAGAAAGAATAGGTTTCTAAGAGATAACAGCCAAATATAACAAAATAAAAGATAATATGAGCAAGCAAGAACTATCATATTGAAGTTGGACACAGTAAACCAGTAGGAGGAAAAGAATCACAAGAGCAGGCACAAGAATCAAAGACCTCTCACTATCAGGAGTCCCATACAAATTCTAAACTAACAGCTCGAGCATATATTCAGAGGATCTGATGCAGATCCATGAAGGCTTTGTGCTTGCTGCTCCAGTCTCTATGACCTCATATGTGTCTTGCTCAGTTGATTCTGAGGGCCTTACTCTACTGGTGTCCTCAATACCCACTGGCTCTTACAATCATTCCATCTCCTCTTCAGGAGGAATTCCTGAGATCTGAGGGGTGGAATGGACACCTCCAATTCAGATTCTCTCTTCACATAATGTCTGACTGTGGGTCTTAGCATCTGTTCTCATCTACTGCCGGAGGAAGACTCTCTGGTGATGGCTGGATAAGGCATTGATCTATGAGTATAGCAGATTATCATTAGGAATCATTTTATTGATTTTTTTAGACCAGTAGAGTTTTGTTTTATCCTAGGTATCTCTGAGCTACCTATTCTCTGTTTCTTAGTTACCCAAGAAGTCTCAGATATGGGTTCCTTCTTATTAAGTGAGTCTTAAGTCAAATCAGACATTGGATGGCTATTCCTATAAGTTCTGTGCCACCATTGACCTAGTATATTTTGCATGCAGGACATACTGTAGTTCAGAGGTTTTGTGGCTGCAATATGGTCCATGTTTCTCTTTTGGTAGCCTTCAAAGTACACACCAAAGAGACTAGAACACAGGGGTGAGGGCTCCATGTAGGCACTACTCTGACGTCTCCAAGTTCATTGAGGAGTATGGGCATTGTCCTTGGCAATGGGGTCCTGTTGTCAGTTTTCAGATAGCAATCCTCTGACTTAGCAACAGCCTTGGTTACTTAGGGATTTCCATGGCACTCCCTTGGCCAACAATTCAATTGAATGCAACCTACTGTGACCACTGGAAGTCTTTCTTGACTATAAGAGAGGGAAGTTAAGATTCCATATGCCCCATTATAGGGTCACCTTCATAGATTCCAGAAAAAAATCCTCTGTCACCATACTGTCACCCAAATGCTCTCCAATTCATCTCTTATTGCACTGTCTCCTTCCATTCAATCTCATTCCACCTGAACCCTCATTCCTGTCTCCACCTTACCCAAGTCTGACCATAAAATCTATTCTATTTCCTCCTGCCAAGGAAGTTCCTGCATCTTCCAGGCCCTTCCACTTTACCAAATCTCACTGGATCTATTGATTGCAGTTTGGTTATCATTTCTTTTTATGGCTAATATCCACTCACAAGTGAAGCTGTCTTTCTGTGACTCGGTTGCTCCACTAAGGATGATTTTTCTTCTAGTTCTATACTTTTGCATGTAAATTTCATTATGCCATTTTTACAAAACAGGTGACTAATACTTTGTTGTATAAATGTACCACATATATTCCTTATCCATTCTTCTGCTGAAGGACATCTGCAATGAACACTGCTGAACAAATGTCTTTGTGGCAGGATGGAGCATCCTTTGTGTATATGCCCAAGAGTGGTATAGCTGGATCTTGAAGTAGATTAACTCCCAACCTTCTAAGGAACCACCATATTGATATCCATAGTAGCTGTACAAGTTTGCATTCCCACCAGCAATGGAGGAGTACTTCCCTTGCTCCACATGCTCACCAGCATGAGCTTTCACTTCTGTTATTGATCTTAGCCATTATGACAGCTATAAGATGGACTCTCAAAGTAGCTTTGATTTGCATTTCCCTGATAACTAAGGATGTTGAACATTTCCTTAAATATTTCTTAGTCCTTTGAGAAGCCTCTATTAAGGATTTTGTTTAGATCTTGATCATATTTTTATACTAGATTATTTTGGCTTTTTGATATCTCAATTATATGTGGAGTTGGTAAAAATACTTTCCCATCCTGTAGGCTGCCATTTTGTCTGACTGACAGTGTCCCTTGTCTTACAGAAGATTTTCAGCTTCTTGAGTTCCCATTTATTAATTGCTGATCTTAATGCCCGTACTATCAGTGTACTGTTCAGAAAGTTGTCTTCTGTCCAAAGTATTCAATGCTATTTCCCACTTTCTCTTCTCTCAGGTTGAGTATACCTGGTTTTATGTTGAGGTCTTTGATCCACATGGACTAGGGTTTTGTGCAGGGTGATAAATATGGGTCTGTTTGTATTCTTCTACATGCAGACATCCAGAATGACCAGGGTCATTTGTTGAAGGTACTGTCCTTTATCAATATGTATTTCTGGCTCCTTTATCAAAATTCATGCCAGTTTTTAAATTATATTATTATTATTTTAATTAATCTTGTATCTAGCCACTTAGGTAAAGGTGTTTATTGGCTACAGGAGTTCCCTGGTAGAATTCTTAGGATCACTTACGTATACTATCACACCCTCAAATTATTCAGCACTCGTATGCCACTTTGTGATTCTTACACTTAAGTTGCTAAAATATTCCCAATAATCATACTGTTAAGCATAACTAAGTTCTAATCAATTGGTCAACTGAAGAAAAAAAAAACTGTGATGACACAACAGAATTATGTTACACAGAGCGAAATCCAATGATGAAGACCTAAGATGATAAGCAAACATATTTTGACAGTGACTCCCTATGCTGTATTACATTGAAGTAGTTTCATATATTTGAGTGGAGCCTCTTTAACTAGGAGATAATCCTTTCAAACTGAGGCCAAAAAAATTTTGTCACTACTCATGTCTCAGGGAGGCTGCTGAGCTAATATCTATGTCCCAGTGTGTATTCAGACTAAAATATACCAAGTTATGAGCACATATTAAGTCCTGATGTTTGAACTGATTGTGTTGTAACAGACCTTTTCTGAAAATGAAATTCATAACAACAGTGCCAAGTTTGTATAGTATCACACTTTTCGATACTTACTGCTTTTTTAAATATCAGGCTAAAGTATGATTAAGAAATAGAAAAATGGCATGCCGTTTTGACAAACAGAGTATGAAAGTATTTTCTTTCTCACACAAATTGTTTTAAAATTATTAAACAATGAAATCTCTATAGTCACAAAATACAGAATAAGCAAATCCCTAGAAGTATTTGTTAAAACACAAACAGACATCATGGATTACAGGAGTTTGAAAATTCTTTAAGATTTTCATCAGTCTGTGTTATGCTTATATTTCTAATTCTTACCTAATGTCAGGAGCCAATACATTTAAAATGCAAACTTAGAAAAGGGAGTAAATATAAATAACATCTTTACATGAGAGAAAAAGCCGAGCACAACACTGCAGTATATTTACTAAAAGTGTCGGGACACATGTATTTGGAGAAAATAAGCACAAAATCAAAATGGGACCTTGGACATTTGGCGGTTTCTATTTCTAGTGGAACCACAGCGCCACCCCATGGCCATATCTATATGATAGCAAAATTAAAAATAAGTGTAAATATTAATACATTTTATAATAGCTTTTGACCTCTGACACAGCAAAAAAGAAACGGTTACAAAAAAACTTAGGTAAAACCATTGTCTAACTCGGGTTCACTAGTACAAGATTCTCTCATATATAGGTATGTATATGTATATATATACACTTTCCCCACAAAAAACAAATTTTTCAATCAATATAATTTATTTATCAAATGCATATTAATTTTGAAAGATACACATTTAAGCAAAGCTACTGTCCATTAACTATATATTTTAACTATCCTGTTATTGTCCATTATGCCCAGTAAGAGTTCATTTCTAAGTGTGAAACTATATAGAAATACCATATAAAACCTCACAAAATGCATATAAACTAGCCATAGTTTAAGAAGTCATTTGAGTCCAAGTATCTCTTTGGCAAAGTCATAATACAATTGAATCATTTTAGTTTCATATATGAGATACTGAATGAAGAATTCCCAAAGTATAAAGAAATGTTGCCAACATCCTTGTTCTTTTAAGATATGTTCTGGTTGCATTAAAGTTGTGTTCAACCCTGGTTTACACCACTATTTAAACAATTAGATAGAGTCATAACTTAAGTGTTGCCACAAACTACAAGGTGTTTAAATAAAACCCTCTAATAGGGATTAAAAAAGGTTGTTCAGACAACGGCCACCCTGAATCATCACCTAACGAATAGTGGAAAGAAATGGTTAATGACAGCATTTTCCCCAAATATGAGTGATACTATATTGAGACTACACAGAATGTTTACTTACAGTACTTGTGTCAAATAGTCACAAGAGCAAATGCATGAAGGCATGGCCTACATCATTTCATTATTCCCAATACAAATCCTATTCAGATTTTCCCTCAATTTAAATTTTGCATATACTTCATCTGACCTTCTCAAAACACAGTTGTAACTTTTAATGTTCATGATTCAGCCTGTGGAAGGAGCATATGATCTAGAGCCAAGATCACAGAAAGGTTGTCCCACATCCATCAGATGGTGAGAGTGGCCACAGAGAAAAAAACTAACTTTGCAAACAAAGTAGTGGTCTGTAGATCCTCTTACAATGTGAAGATGCACGACCTCTTGAAGGAGTTTTCCCAACTGAGATCTCAGTGAGGCTGACTTTGAACAGCTGAGCTGTGTTTGTAGTGTGTAGTGTGTAGTGGGAACATTTTACCAGGAAACTTACTGAACATGAGTTCATGAGGTTGCATGAATTTTTCTCAAGAAATGTATTACTCATAAACACTTAGGCCTTTTAATAAATATTTTCTTTTGCTATCATAGTCACACAATCTCTCCTAAAACTGCTCATTGACATGGCCCATTGGGGTATCCTTAATGTATAACAACGCTACAAAGTTTTGCTTTGGAATCATCTTTTCAACTGTTAGATATGACACTTTAACTGTAAAAGATTTCTATGGTTCTACTTTTCAAGCTAAAGCATGGGTTGATATTGTCCAACAAATATAAAGGATGACCACAAATACAAACACTTATGGAGTTCAGCCTTAAAAGCTTTTAAGAAATTACACTTTTATAAAAATATAGTATGTGCAGCAAATGTGTTTAGAATTCAAAATGTCTCCTTGAACAGGTGATAGTTATTTAATGTTAGTTTAATGAGAGTGGAATTACACCTACCACAGTTGTCCATGTTTTGACTTCCATCCATCTGCTGATGACATGAGATTAATGCACTAGCCATTTTTTTCTGAGGGCTTTCCTTACCTTCAGTTTCCTCACAGCATCTCTCACGACTTCTGTTCCCTTTGGTTGCTCCACTTCAGTACTGCCAAGAAACTGAACATGAGCATTCATGAGACACATGCTTCACTAAGCCCCATCATCAAGCCACCTGCAGCCACTACACTGCATAATGAAAAGCTAGGCAGAAATTCAAACACAAATCCTCATTAAGGAGAGCAATCGCTAGTCAATTTGTGTATAACACATGAAAATACATCATTTGACCATTTACCGTTCCTAGTTTTCAAAAGATGTTTTTAAAAACACATTTTACCTACTTTACTTGAAGATCCTACTGGAAAGAACCCCCAAATGACTTCACTGTCTCTGAAGAAACTTATTCTCAACAGTTAAAAGTTAGTGAGTATGCTAAGTCAGTGTTACTGTCCTGTTATCATAATGGCTTCATGTTATTATCAATCACTTTCTCAAGGCTAAAATATTCTCACATTGATATGTATGATTGAAAGTTTAAATTCACAGGATATACATTCTTTAATTAGTTACTATATTAAATTGTAATAGAATGCTTAACATTTATAATTTCAAATAAGAAAGAAAATTTTAGTTTAAAAGTCTAATGTCAAGATGTAAATGACAGCTTGACCTAGCTTGACACCAATGGGCCTGTTACAGTCTGCTGTTTTACATCAGTGTTTTTAACCATGGTCCCATTAAAGATTCAGGTGTAGTTACCATCCACACCCACATGGTATATTTCATAGGTCTGAATCAGTCAGGATGTCTATACATGTTAGGCTCCAAAGGTGGTTTACAGGTGCCACTTGGTTTGAAAGCACCATGTCAGATCACATAAAGGACAAAGGGTTCAAAAACAGAAGGTTCAACAGCAAAAGAGCTTGGAATTAATTCATAGGGTAGACAAACTCCTGTCCTCAGCTTCTCTGAAGTTTTCAAAGCCACTGATAGACTCACCACTAAACTATCATCAGCAGAAAGAGTGAGGGGCAAGGAAGTTTTTGTGTGCAAACAAAACTGGAAGGGCATGTCCTGTCAATACCAGATAGTAACAATAACAGATAATAATTTTGGAGAGTAGTAGTCATACTTTGGCAGAAATGGGCTGAGTCATTAAGTACTAAATGCAAATATGCCCACACAGGAAAATTATGGAAGAATTCTGTGGTACTTTGCATGTAATTGAACTCCATAATCTCATAGGTAGTATTGGGAGGTGTGGCTTCATTAAAATGGGAACCTCCTTGCCAGAGGAAGTGTGTCACTGTGGGGATGGGCTTAGAGGTTTCCTATGCTCAGGATACTACACAGCATCAGTCAACTTCTTGTTCTCTGGAAGATGCAGGACTCTCAGCTACTCCTTTAGCACCATGTCTGCCTGCATGCCACCATGATAATAATGGGACCTTTGAAACTGAAAGTCACCCCAATGAACTGTTTTCTTTATAAGAGTTTCTGTGATCATGGTGTCTCTTCACAGCAATAGAAACCCTAATTAAGACTAATTCCAAGAATGTTCTAAACAATTCACACCCGTCTGTACTCCAGGAATGTTTTAAAGCTTCTTTCCATGAGCTTTGCTTAAACCAATGGAATTTAATCAAGCACATCTTTTTGTTTTCATTATTATTTATTTATTTTATATACCAACCAGTTTCCCCTCCCACCTATCCCCCATCTTCCTTCTACCTTCCCCCATCCACTCCTCCTCCATCTCCACTTAGATGGGGTAAGGCCTCTCATGGGAATCAAGAAAGCATGGCATATCAAGCTGAGGCAGGACTAAGCTGCTCCCCACTGCATCAAGGTTGAATAAGACATCCCACCATAGGGCATAGGTTCCAAAGAGGCAGCTCATGCACCAAGGACAGTCCTCGTCCCACTACTAGGAGTCCCACAAAAGACCAAGCTACACAATTATCACCCAGATGCAGAGGGCCCAGGTCAGTCCTATGCCAGCTTCCCAGCTGTCCATCCAGATTCTGTGAGCTCCCACAAACTTGTACAGCCATTTGGGAAATCAGTATGTCAGTTTCTCAGAAAATGGGGGATCAATCTACCTCAAAACCCAGCTATACCACTCTTGGGCATATACAGAAATGAGTTCAACCATACCCCCAAGGACATTTGCTCAACTATGTTCATAGCAGTATTATTCATAATAGCCAGAACCTCGAAACAACCTAGATGCCCCCAAATGGAAGAATGGATAAAGAAAATGTGATTTATTTATACAATGGAGTATTACTCAACAGGAAAAAAAACAAAAAAATGAATGACATCATGAAATTTGTAGGCAAATGGATGGAACTAGAAAAAAATCATACTGAGTAAGGTAACCCAGATCCAGAAAGACAAACATGATATATACTCACTCATAAATGGATATTAGATGTAAAGTAAAGGATAACCAGGCTACAATCCACAGCTCTAGAGAATTTGAGAAACTCAAACATGATGTAGGGAACTAGAATTTAGAGTGTGGAAATGCTAGAAAGACACATAATCCTTGCTTTAACTTTTCTGAAAAATAAGAGTATTAATATTAATGTTGTTCTTCATTCACTGTAAAATCACCTTAAAGATAAGCTGAAATAACAGATAAAAAAGAAATAGCAATGTGGTTATAAGTATGAGAAATGCCATTCTTGGTTATCTGTGGGCGAGCAGCTGGGTTTGAGGGATAGTTCTGGTGCCTGCACAGCTCTCCTGGGATCCAGTGGACCAGCTCACAGACCCATCCTCCAGCTTTCACAGACTTGGGGGTTTCTCAGCATCTCTCAGCTTTCTCTCTGGACAATGCCATCAACTTGCCATTTCTGAGATATACAAGCATTTCAGAGAATTTTCTCCACTACCCAAACCACCGTGCCCTTCAGACAAAGCACTCCATTCAGTACAAAGATAAAACAAGACAGACAGCAGCTCAGCTCCTTTGGCTGGAGATGAGTATAGTCCAGGGAGATTGGGATGTTCAGAGCGTTCTTTCTTTGAGCTTTAGCTGAGGTTGGGACTTCACCTGGTGTCATCATCTCCTTGACTGTGCTTTCTCTCTATTTACTGTGTTCCTCTGGGAAGACTCCCAGAATAACTCAAGCACACTGTGCTGGCTGATCTTCATTGTCAAGTTACTCAAAGTAGGTTTACCTTAGAGCGGGGAAGGCACACCTCTGTTTGCATCTGTGAGGTCTAAGGGCATGAACAGAGATGCGAAAACTCATTTGGATTCAAGCAGAAACTTCCAATGGGATAGACCGAGAACCAACGAATTTACAATAACAAAGGAAGAAAGCACCAGAGGACTACATTGGTTCTTGTCTGCAGCATGGTCGTTATTTCAAAGTGTGAGCACTGAGCTACTGCTTTAGTGCTATGCTAGACCTGCTTGCCTGCTGTCATGCTCCCTGCCTTGATGGTCATGGATTAACCCTCTGAAACTCTAAGCAAGCACCAAATAAACTCTTTCTTTTATAAATTGCCTTTGTTTCTTCGTAGTGATAGAAAAGCAACTAAGAGAAACCCTAAAGTCAATGTATTCCATCCATGATATAAATAAAATAATTAAATATCACTTAGAAAACAAGATATGAAAATACAATTTAGTCAGTTTGAAAAGCAATATGAATATTAGAAGGATAAAGTTGAAAAATTCATCAAGCTTGATCATCCAGGCTGAGTATATAGCTCAGTTTGTAGAGCGCTTATCTAGCATACACAAACGCTGGCTTTAACCTCCAGCACCACATAATACATATTATGCCTGCAATCCTAGCACTCAAGAGGTACTGAGGCAGGAAAATAAAAAAATGTAGTATACAGACATGGTGACACATTCCAGTATATAGACATGGTGACACATTCCTTTAATCACAGCACAGAGGCAGATGGAGTTCTGTGAGTTCAAGTAGAGCCTGCTTTACATAGCCATCCAGGGTTATACAGTGAGATCCTTCCTCATACACAAAAATGTCAAAATCATCTCCAGCTACATAGGAAGTTCAAGGTCATCATGTGAATACATGACACTTCTAAAAGTAAGATACAATATATTGAATGTTTTAGTATTTTTCAACTAATATTAAGGAAGTTGGGAATGAACTAGACAAAAATTAAGCAAAAAACAAAACAAAACAAAACCCCACACCCTTATAAAGTTTACATTTTAGTGGGAAAGACAAAAGATGACTAAATTACTGAGAAGTATGGACCCCAGCATGGAGAAAGAGTAGGAGAAGGTGTGGGCTGCAGACTGCAGCACATCTGTGTGCCCATTGCCTGTCTCTGCTGGGTTTTTGCACTGTTTAGACAGAATCCTCGGAGGAGAGCTCACTAGTAGGGTGAATTGTAAGCCAGTCAGAAAAGATATGATTCAGCAGAAATTTGATGGAAAGAAGGTCGATCAAAGGTAATAGAAAAATATAAAACCTAGATATTAAAAGGAGAACAGTTAAAGAATACATCTAGGGCATTTTAGACCAAAATTTGTTCATTGTACTGGTAGCATCAGTATTGTCAGTAAAACTGTTTTAAATATCAATTCCAATGATTTATAAATGGTGGAGATACCCAGCCTTGGGGTTCAGTATATCTTTCTCATAATCCTTGTGAATATAAGAAACACACCAGGAAGCCTAATATCAAACCCTATGGAGTTCAAGAAAGAAAGAACAGAAAAAAAATGACCACATTCCCAGAATCAAAATTACAAGTTCCAGAGTAACAGATTCAGTTTTGTAAGAACTACAATGTACATGTTACCAACATCATACACCAGAGATACAGGAAAAAAATCATAAAAATCCTACATAGAAATCACAGTCAACATAAAAAAAACAAGAGGAAAATCTGGAAGGAGGAAGCTGACCAGAGCAAGAGGATCTGGATAGAGCAGAATAGGAGGCGAATACGATACTGCATACATATGGAAGTGCCTTCAAGAAGTCCATTATTTTATACTAAAAAAAGCCTTTAAAGGTTGATGCAGACTTCAACAACTATGTGTACAAAGTTAGAGTTTGCTTTTGAACAAAGACTGCAGGAGTGTTGGGTTCCTTAGGGGTTTCTATGTTCCTCAGAAGACACCACTGTTACAAAGGACTTGGCTGACTACTTAGAAAAGATGACAAGAGGAATTAGAATATGAGGTCGCTAACACCACAAAGGAACCAGAGTTAGTGATATAGTTGCAGGATGCTATTGCTGCTGCTGGCAACATGAAAGTCCATTTATTGTAACTTACTGACCTAAGCTAAAAATGTTTGGTGCATTCTTAGTTTGTATTGAAAAGGATGACAACATGGTATATTTTCATCATGATTTACAAACTACACCTTCTCCCTTTTAATATTTCAAAATGCCTTTGATAAATACAGATATAACATCTACAGCTGTAGTTGTAATTTTATGTTCCTCACAGACAATGAAATACATGCATTTCTTGGTTCAATGTATGGAAAACAAAAAGTCTAGGGAGATACACACAAAAAAAGCATTCTCCAGTCTATACTGTATTGAAATCGAAAGTATAAAAATGCCCATTAAGCTTACTAGTATATAAGATATTTGTTTTATAGAACTATTAAAGATGATATTAAGATATGTTATATTGATTAATATGTACCAAATACTCATAATTATCAACGAATTAAAGTGCTGCAGGCCTCAGTGAACGCATTCCTTATCCTTTTGTTTACATTGACTCCTCATACCATTATATTTACAACAAGCACTTTTCAAAAGTATAGCAATGTTTGAGAACTCCACCCTCGCTTTCAAATATTACTTAAATGAACTTCTGGAAGCTTGGTTGGGCTTTGCTTCCTTACCAGCAGAGGGCAGTGTTGCACAGCACTACGCAGCCCTTTAAACTGCTTTGCAGGTATTTAACAATCATTTCAGAAACAACGAAGGCTTAAAACGAAAAGTACGTAAGCTGAAATTAAAAATAATTAAGTAACTAAGGGTTTATCAAGTCTGCCATGAAATATGTCACTATTTAGCACACTAAATAATTAATAGCAAAAATATGAAGTGTACATTTTGCTTATATCAAATTCAAAATATCCCACGTTATTATTAGTATTTGCTGTACAGTTGCTTTAAAATGTTAAGGGAAAAACATCCCTTAAAGTGTTTTTAAAAATCTTAAAGACTAAGATCAATAGATAAATAATATTGGTGGCATATTAACCAATGATACTCTGATTACAGAAAAATAGACAAATGGGAGTATCCTTGTAACCAACAACACAGACTATAAATATAATAGGATGAATTTACTAAGTCAAATCGACATTATCTTAAAATGAGTTTTAAAAAGTGCTGTTTTACCCTATTTCTTCATAATCAATAAGTAGATTAACTGTATACAAGAAAACCAGTTTAACTTATAGATTTTATTTGGCTGAATTACCATGCTATAGGGTCGAACAACACAGGAAAAGCCATTTTCAAAATGCATCATAATGGCTATTTGCTAAAGAAAAGTCAGATTAAATTGGATTTAAACCTATTAACTGATTACCAAGACCATAACCCTGAGAAAATTAATTAAAATAGACCCACCAAAAAGAGAAGTTTTAATTTAAACTATAACTGACTAACAAGTACCTTTTAAAACAGGCCCAAGATGTTTGATAGAGGATTAAAACTAAACTTAGCATTACAGGGTATATTAGGTTTTATATCGATTTGAAATTTCTCATTTTATTTCAAAATTTCTATGAAATCATATGTCCTTATTATAAGCAGATATGAGGTGTGTCCTTTCAGTAGACTTGTACTTTTAAAGGAAGATTAGGAAAAGTAAGCTCAAACAAACATGCTTCCTGCAAAGGAGAGCTACACAGACTGTCTGTCCAGTGGCTCCCACTGAGCTTGAAGTCCATTCACAGTGAAAAGCAGCAGGAAGCATTCCTCAGCCTCAGGCCCTGCACAGCCTGATGCCCTTCAGTGTGGGACTGGGACAGCTGGAGTGAACACAGGGCATCCACTTGTATAAATGTTAAAGAAGAGGGAGAGAATATAAAATGAACATTTACAGAAAATGAAAAGCGGGACTTCATAATCCCTTTTGCAAAGAAAATCACATGACTGTAACAATTCAGGGACTATGCAGGTTCTCCAATCCCATCTCATTATTTTAAAGAAGGAACATAGGCATGAAGGAGGTGAAGGGACTTTCTGAGGCCACAACGACTGTTAGAGGAATCCCAGCCCTCTAAACTCTCTCATGCACTACTTATTACTCTTCCCTTAAGCAAAATCGAAAGGAATGGAAAGTGACATGGTCCATTAGACCTGGCTAATAGTTGGAATTACAAGACTTTCTTTACCACATGCACTTGGCTAGCTAAGTCTTAGGCTATTTATTCTCTTATAAAATACATGCAACATTGTAGAAAGTCACACTGGGTTCTGGTTCTTCTTCAGGAAATAAACTGAATTCAAGAATTCTGTGTTGTGTGTAGTAAAATTCTCAATATCTGTTTTCTCACTCATAAATGGGAAAACTCAATGCTGTAAAAAGCTGCATGGAATTTTTGACATAGTATGGACAATCAATGAAATTAATTTAGACTAAGTGATTAAATAGAATAGTCACAAGAAGAAATAAGAACCAATCACTCACAATGAACTCTCAAAAAATAGAGAAAGCACTTTAAGCCACCAGATTTCGATTCAGACTGGGAGATGGCAAGGACCCTTACAACATATACACACATTTTCCCCCTCAAAATTGTATTTTAGTTTTAAATATTTAATTTTTAAAATCCTCATAATATATTTACAATATTCCTTGTAATTTAATCAAATACACATCAACATGAGACAAGGGAAAATGTTAGGATATCCACATATATTCATATGTCCTTCATAAAGTGTTCATCCTGGCTTTCAGTGGATCTGAGCACATGTCTTGTGAAACAAGGTCTTAGTTGCATAGTAGCTTTTCATAAATAAGATGATTTTCATTGTTGCTTATAACAACCCATTACTACTCTGAGAGATATTAATTCTAATTCTAGAGAATTTAACACACTTTTTCAAAAGTATGCTGGCATATAATTATCAGTGAAAGAAAATTCTTTTTACTTTTGACATGTCAATGTAATTTTCTTCAGTTATTGTATTAGCTGCAAAACAACACCGCACACACTGATAGTCATTACTCATCCATGCTGGTTCCTTTTATGTCAGTTTGATCCAAGCTATAGTCATTTGGGAAGAGGGAAGGAATCTCAACTGAAAAAAGGGAGCCACAGAATTCATCTGTGGAAAAGCCTGTGAAGCATGATCTTGGTTGATGCCATATTTGGGAGAGTCCAGCTCACTGTAGGAAGTGTCACTCTTGGACTCTGATCCTGGGTGCTATAAGAAACAGGCTGGGAAACACATTGGACCATTCTAGGGACAGTACTTCTCCATGGCTTCTGTTCCTGTTTCTGGCACCCAGGGACCTGCTCTGATTTCCTGCCTTGGCTTCTCTCAGTGATGGACTGATAAGCTGTAAGCTGAAATCAACCCTTCCCCTTAAGTTACTTTTGGCCATGTTTTTTATCAGAGAAATAGAAATCCTGATTAAGACACTACCTTAACCTCAATTTTCCTTAATCTTACTCTTTTGACAATACAGTATATGGTATAGTGCTCTGCTCTGCATTTATACATCTATCAAGCATCCTGGCCATACCTGATATTGCTCTATTACTATTTTCAGCCCCTATCCACCCTCCTGGGATCAATATGCTCCTTTCCCACCCTTTTTGAGTAAAAATCCCAGAAATATCCTTACTCCTACCTACTAGATGGCTTTCTTAGTACTTTTCAGCCAATATACCACACTGTTGTAATAACGGTTAGTGTGATCATTAGTTTTGTTTCCAGATGGGGGAAGCCCTTCTGTGTATATATTTGTCTGATTGGTTGATAAACAAAGTACTGTTGGCCAATAGGGAAACTAGATAGATAGGGCTAGGAGTTCAGGAGGATTCTGGGAAATGTAATCAAGAGTAGGGAGTTGCCATGTGATTCCAGGAGGAGAGGGTACAAGTCTGGTTTTCTCAGTAAGATAAGACATTATAAAAATGTATATTAGTAATTATGGGTTAGTAGTTAAGTTGGAGCTAGCCATTAAGAAACCATAGCAAACAGCCAATAGCTTCATAATTAATATAGTGTCTCATGTGTTATTTGGGGGCTGAGACAGCAGCGGGACCCAGGCAACTGGCAGGAATCTTGCAACTGTTTCCATACCCTAATACATTTCCTTAAAAATTGATTGTATGTTATCTGTACACGCAGTAGTATTCTAGATTTTGGAGACATAGCAGTGAATGAATCAGATGCAAATTCCCAATGGAGAAAAAAGCTCAAATAAATCTGTGTTTAAAAAGAAAAGTATACACGCTTTAAAATAACAATTAAAAATGCCAAATTGATTTTTCTGTCTTAGCAATTATTTCTTTTTGTTTTATTAATTAAATTTATTCATTTATTTTATATCCCAACCTCAGTTTCTCCTCCCTCCTACCCTACCAACCCCCTCCCCACCAATCTTCTCCTCTGCCTCCCTTCAGAAGCATACAACAAAAAGTTGTGAGCCAGGCGTTGGTGGCACACACCTTTAATCCCAGCACTTGGGAGGCAGAGGCAGGCAGATCTCTGTGAGTTCAAGGCCAGCCTGGTCTACAGAGCGAGTTCCAGGACAGCCTCCAAAACAATACAGAGAAACCCTGTCTCAAAAAAACACAAAAAGAAAAGTTGTGGTAGGATCAAGGTATTCCCTCTGTACTAAGAGTGGGCAAGGCAACCCAGCATGAGGAATAGGTTCCTGGAAGCAAGACAAAGCCCTAGGGACAAGCCCTGCTTACCCCACTAGGACTCTTACAAGTAGATCAAGCTAGACAACCATCATACTTATGTAAAAGGCATAGGTTGGTCACGTGCAGGCTCCCCAACTGTCAGATGAATTTGTGAGCTCCTATAATCTCAGGTTAGCTATTCCTGAGGGTTTCTTATGACCCCGTATCCCTGGCCTGGGTTCATACAATCCTGTCTTTCTCTCTTCAACAGGCTTCCCTGAGCTTGGCCAAGTGCTTAGCTGTGGATCTCTGCATCTGTTTCCATCAGTCACTAGATAAAGGCTCTCTGATGAAAATTGGAGTAGCTATCAATTTGATTATAGGAGAAGGCCATAACTGACTACCTAACCATTCTTGCTAGGAGTCTTAGCTGGGGTCATCCTTGCAGATTTGTGTGAATTTCCCTTGCACTAAGTTTCTACCTGACGCCAAAATGTCCCCCATCAAGATGTCTCTTGCATTACTCTTACACTCCATGCCCCCCCAACTCAGTCCCTCGTGTTCCCATCCCTACCAACCCCAGTCTACCCAGGAGGTCTCTTCTATTTCCCCCTCCTAGGGGAAGCCATGCATCCTCATCCCCCTTGTTTCCTAACTTCTCGGGAACTGTGGATTGTGGTCTGTTTATCCTTTGCTTTATACCCAGTATCCATGTATGAGTGAGTACATCCCATGTTTATCTTTCTGGGTCTGGGTACCTCAGGATGATTGTTTCTAGTTAATCCCCCTGTCTTCAAATTTCCTAATGTCATTGCTTTTAACAGCTTCATTGTGTAAATGCAGCACATTTTCTTTATCCATTCTTCAGTTGATAGTCATCTAGGTTGTTTCCAGGCTCTTGCTATTACAAACAATGCTGCTATCAACATAGTTGAGCAAGTACCCTTGTGGATTATTGAGCATCCCTTGTATATATGCCCAAGAGTGGTAAAGCCCAGTTTTGAGGTCAATTCCCAACTTTCTCAAAAATATATTGATTTCCAAAGTGACTATAAAATTTGCACTTCCACCAGCAGTGGAGGAATGTTCCCCTTGCTCTACATCCTCCCCAGCGTAAGCTGTCATGTGAGGTATATAACATTAGCCTATTTGGAACAAGGACTTGAATTGTGACTATGGATCACAACAGTTAACCCCTTTTACAAATGGGGTTGAGAGAACTGGTCTATTAGCTACCAAGGTAAGACACTAGCTGGACATCACAGTAAGATCTCAGTAAATCCTTCATGCCAGGACATGGCCTTTTTATGATGGACTCAGGTCTGCATTTTGAGTTAGATCTCAGAGTGGTACTGTGTAGATTTCATTCCTTTAAACAAGGGTCAGGATCATCTTTTCACAAAATCAACACAATTAATTGTCGAAACCCAAAAGCTTCAAGAGAGAAATAAATCTGCTAGGAAACTATCATTGGGACAGTAGGTAGCAGAAGGGAAAATTGAAGTTCTAAGGATATAAGAGAAGCCTAAATAAAATGGTCATTAAAAAGAAAGGCATCTGAGCTTTAAAATAAGGAAAATTGCCAAACTGAATGTAGAGGTGTATAGTATTGGCCTAGTTGGGACAAAAGGACCTGAATTGTGACTGCAACTCGCTTTTACAAATGGAGATGAGAGAACTAGGCTATTAGCTGCAGAAGTGAAACACCATGCTTCAGCATGGCTTCAGCTGATTACAAGGTAGGCTAGATAAAGGGAAGTGGACCCAACTGAACATGCAGAAGCACAATGACCTGCCTGCCAGGACACAAGTCAGATTCTTGTCCCAATTAGGCCAATACCATACACCTCTACATTCAGTTTGGCAATTTTCCTTATTTTAAAGCTCACAAATTTTTCTTTTTAAAGTCAATTTTATTTAGGTTTTTTTCCACTCAACACTTGACAGCACTCATCACTCATTAGCATCATTTAGTCTTTTCTGTAATATTTAATTGGTTTTGTTTGACTCTACTGTATGCTGACTTTTATTGACCTTTAAAAAATCAATTATTACATATGCCAGGGCAGCACCTAAGTGTATTTTTCAGCCACCTTTTGAGTCTTCTAATCCTGGTGTTAATGCAGACATTTATGTTTTTATTAAAATACATCTAAAAATTTAGGGACTTGATTAGTGACTTTAATTCCAAATTTAAAGAGAATTACATTTTTCCATACAGAATTGCATTGCAGCATAAAAAGGAGTTGCAATTCAAATTCCCTTTATGTTCTTGATTAATACATCACATATTCAAGCTGACTGCTTTCAGGCAGCAGAACTAGATTTCGAGATGAATCTTACTATGTGTACTTTCATTTATTTTTTTATTTAAATTAAAAACAAGCTTCTTTTACACATCAATCCCAGTTCCCTCTCCCTGCCCTTCCCCCACCCCTTCAGATCCCTACCCCATACCCTTTTGACTCCCCAGGGAGGGTAAAGCCTTCCATGGGGGATCTTCAAAGTCTGTCATATCCTTTGGAACAGGGCCTAGGCCCTCCCCTGTGTGTCTAGGCTGAGAGAGTAGGCTGTGTGTCTATGCTGTGTGGATTGGGCTCCCAAAATCCATTTGTGTAGTAGGGTTGCATACTAATTCACTACTAGAAGCCCCATAGATTAACCAGATTTCCAAACAGACATTGTCATTCACAGGGTCTGGAACAGTCTTATGCTGGTTTCCCAGCTATCAGTCTGGGTCCATGAGCAATGCCTTGTTGCCTTGTTCAGCTCAGCTGTTTCTGTGGGTTTCTCCAGTTTGTTCTTGACCCCTTTGCTCATAATTTCTCCCTCTCTGCAACTGAATTCCAAAATATAGTTCAAGTTTAGCTGTGGTTGTCTGCATCTGCTTCCATCAGCTACTAGATGGCATATAAGGTAGTCATCAATCCTTTATTGTTCAGGGTTGTTTGGCTTCCCTGGGTCTTTTGTTTTTCTATATAAAGTTGACAATTTTTCTTTCAAAGTCTGTGAAGAGTTGTGTTGGGATTTTGAGGGGATTGCATTGAATCTGTAGACTGCTTTTGGGCAAGATTGCCATTTTTACTAAGTTAATACTACCTATCCAAGAGCATGGGAGATTTCTCTATTTTCTGGTATCTTTTTCAATTTCTTTCTTTCTTTCCTTTTTTTTTTTTTTGGCTTTACGAGACAGGGTTTCTCTTTATTGTTTTGGAGGCTGTCGGTCCAGCCTGGTCTCGAACTCAAAGAGATCCGCCTGCCTCTGCCTCCCCAGTGCTGGGATTAAAGGTGTGTGCCACCACCGCCCAGCCCAATTTCTTTCTTTAAAGACTCAAAGTTCTTGTCATACAGGTCTTTGACTTGTTTTGTTAGCATTACCCCAAGGTATTTTATGTTGTTTGTGGCAATTTTAAAGGGTGATGTTTCTCTGATTTCTTTCTCAGCCCATATATCTTCTGTATGTAGTAGGACTGCTGATTTTTTTGAGTTAATCTTGTATCCTGCTACTTTGCTGAAGGTGTGTATCAGCTATAGGAGTTCCCTGGTAGTTTTTCGGGTCACATATGTAAACTATCATATCATCTGCAAATGTGCACTTCCATTTATTAATGAAACTGTGAACCAAGCACTTAGGAAACATGTGAATTAGAATTAATGAAGTATGATCTTCTATTTATCAATATGCCCAAAGTTTAGAGTATATATTTTGAACTTTTAAAAATATTTGTTTTAATTTTACTTATGTGCTGTGTAAGTGTATGTCATGTGAACTTGAGTGCCCAAGCAGCCCAGGAGAGGGAACTGGAACCTCTGGAGCTGGAGTTACAAGTGGGTGCTAAGACCTGAATTTGGCCCTCTGGAGGGGCTCCCAGCACTCCTGATCAGTGAACTATCTCTCCAGCCCCATATACGTAATTTAAAAATCTTTGCAGGCCATTGCATTCAGTTTCTTGCCCACCAGGTTTACTATGAAATTCATATCTAGCTTAGGCTTGAAAATAACTTCTTTTTTTTTTTTCAGTTAAAAGTGGCCAAAGCTGATCAGGGGAGATGACTCAGTAAGCAAATGTGATTATCTGCCTAAACCTGATGACCTGAGTTTGGGTCTCTGGAACCCATAAAATAAGCCTGACCTGGCAACATGAATTGTTTTGGCTTGATTGCATTATTTCCAAGATAGGATACAAGGCTGAGACAGGAGAATCATCTGGAAACTTGGAGGTCAGCTGGCCTGGGGTACACAACACTGCAGCAGCAAACAAGAGAGACCTCTCCTCAAAGAAGGCAGACAGTGAAAATGGACTCCTCAAAGCTTTCCTCTGTTTCCACACTGTTCTGTGGTAATAATGTGGCTGCACACGAGTGAAGACGGGGCAAAGATAGACTAGCATTAGAATTATGACATGTATCTGCACCTCATTTCACCACTTTTCTTGCATATCCTTCAAAACAATGTATGTGGGGACCCACAGAGGTGGTTCTGTCCCATCTTGACTTAAGGTCAGAGAGTTCAAACCTATTCTTGTTCCTCCAAGACCTAACAATAGAACGTTTAGCCAAAGGTGTGGCTACTGGATGTCTTGACCCTCAATACCTAATAACAGAGTGTTTGACTTAGGGTGTGGTTGTTTGATGTTTTGGGTATTAAGGAGGTAATTACATTTGTGTGTTTCTTGTACCATGGTAAGGAAATCTTTTGCCTTCCCCTTTTGATTAGGGTATAGAAGAACTACAAGTAATAAACTTGGGGCTTTTTGTTACAGAATTCACTGGAAGCCCTCCAGACTCTATCTTCTGTCTCTCGTCTATTTCTTTCCTCAATTCACACCCCTCTTTTCAGGAACATACAAACAAGTCAGTTGGACCTGGCAATATATGACCATAGAAGTTATAAATAAATGGTATTTTTCCTCTGCTCCAAAAATTGGTCAATCATAAATATTGAGGTTGAAACAACCTTGCAAATGCATGATACATTGTCAAGCAAAGCTCAAAGAAACTAAATTCAATGAAATGTAATAGAGCCTCTGAGATTTATTGCCATATTAACATGATTGTTTATCTCAAGGTAAATAGCATTTCATATAGCTTGGCAAAGATTTTGTGGAGTCATTGATGACATCCTCTTAGAGTTGGAGGAACCCTCATTACGGAGAGCTTTTCATTCAAGCTATGGCTATGAGAATCCTGCAAGAAGAAACACAACATGTTTTGGTTGTTGGAAAATGCCTAGAGTAAATACAAAAGGAGGCAGGGTAAATGACTGTTGTTGTTTTTTCCCCAAGTGACTGTTTTAACAGTTTTGCTGTCCTGTAAAATAGATTCAGAGAGATGTTAATGTTGTGATGGGTTCTATTCTACTTCAATTGAATATTCAGAGATTTATTAAGATGAGAAATTTACTACTTAACCACATAAGTTGTGTAAAATACCAATCTCTATGAGCACTAGAGTCAAAAGCATTGCTTTTGTTAACTGATGACCTCAGGCTGACTTATCACTGTACAACAAATTCTAACTTTATCTGCAGGGAAGGAAAGCACATCTATGACTCCATGGAGGTCAGGATTTGAATCATCATTTTATACATGCATCTATTTATTATCCCATGCCCCATAAGTGTGTGAAAATGGTCCATGTCTCAATTATTTTTGAGATGGACAACAAGTTTTCATCCTGGCTGTGCTTTGGTGACTCTGCTGTCCAGATGTATGACTCTTGGAGTGTCAGCAGCAATACATCTGAGCAAAACACCCAATTTGCTGCTCAGGACACTGAAGCAATACAACTTTATTTAATAAATTGCTGTTTTATAGATTTGTCTCATTCAAAAGGGATAATGAAAACTATTTTATAGATAAAAGTCTTATAGTTTCCTTAATTATATTGTTCTAGACTAAATAATTGAGGAAGATTGTGGGAAGCAATTGTTATTAAATGTTTTCTGGCTATTGTACTGCTAAATACAAAAGAGAAAGGTCATTTTTAAAGACCGGTGATTTTCATGCCCTTACTATAATATCAAGCATTTAATAGTTGGAAATCTGATGTTTCAAAGAAACAATATGTCAGCAATATGGTGGGCATGCAGGGTATTGTTTATGAAACTTTAGATATCAAAATCTTTACCAAACATAACACTAAATGATTAGGTGACAATTATATTCCATCTTATCATTTGTCCAGGAACTTCTTTTCAAAATTTAATAACCTAACGAATTTATGAGATTACTGTGATTATCTTTAGTTAAACGAAGTATATAAGTGAACTCTGGGCATGGTGACCCTCTTACTAAGATCAAGCATTTGGTTATATATGGTACGGAAGAGGTTTCTCTAAGATATTCAAAGGACACAATAGTTCAGCAAGTGTAATTTGTTTAAAACAAAAAACTTTGTTTTTTTGAACCACCTGGTTCATTTAAGTAAATGCACAGTTTTAAGAAACATGACACAAACCATTTCAATGTCCCTATTTTATATGTATATGTTTCAGTACATAGGTAAATGGATACACAGATTTACTAACTTATGGCAAAGCATTCGACCTCTTGATTATAATTTTTTTCACATGCTGTTTCACTAACCACTGGGGTAATATATTGTTTATGATCTAATAAAGTCACTGAAGATCAGAAAAGTAAACAGCCAGTCTGTAACTCTTACCTCTACTAAGCTGAAATGGAGATTCTGTCTTCCCAGTGACTGGAAACTAAATATCATATGAGACCCTTTGCTTCTTCCTTATATACCTCTCTAGTGCAGGGATTAAAGGTGTGAGCTCTTTTAGACTGATTCACTCTCATGTAGCCCAGGGTTGTCTTGGACTCAGACAGATCCATCTGCCTCTGTCAACTGAGTCCTGGGATTAAAGGTAAATACCATCACTGCCCAGCTTCTATAGCTAACTAGTATGGCTGACTTTGGTTCTGATCTCCAGTAGGTTTATTAGATCACCACAAATCACTACTCAGAAAAGCCAATGGACAAATGATATTTGTTCCACATATGAAACCTGGTATACTATGTCATGATGTCTGACATTATTTATTGACTGGTAGATCATTATTGAACAAGAATGTTTCAGCCTGCATTAGTAGGATATAAGCTGCTATAGTATATTGAATAAAATTTGTTTCCTACTACGGAATTATTAGGGGTGGAATGACTATAGACTATGAGTTAAAATGCTGAACATATGAGCAAGTGACTAGGGGAAGTAAATCGTTTCAATAATGAGAGAAAGGTGATATAGATTGTTGATAAAAGATCTGAAGCCTAAGAAATTTAGGAAGAAGAAAGGGGAAAAAGACCAGAGGCACCTGTCATCCTAGGTGCCGGGGGAGGTACAAGGATGAACACCCATCTCAGAGCAGCAATGGGGACTTAAATGCTTTGAAGCAAGAAGCAGCAAGGAGGTTCAGAGGTGAAGACAGGCAAAGTTCATGAAATCTTATCTTAAGTTCTTATGAGGCCAAGCATTTCCCTTCAAAGAAAAGATACAGCCCCCGATTAAAACAAACTAGCATAGGACAACAAAAATAATACTACTTCATAACAAAAAAACTTAAATTCATGGGTTCTTAAAGTCAAGGAATAAAAAAATGGAGAAAAATTGAAGTAAAGGAAGCAAACCAAAAACAGACATTTGTTTATAACACAAAGCCATACGAAGTGCTAGAAGCCATTCCTAAAGTAAGATATTCAGTAGCAGCAGGGAGGAAGAAATGACTAACCATGGGATTCAATCCTGAGTGAAATTAAAAGCTGTGTTATGCATGCAAAAGAACTTCTGCCATATATATGATTTCACAGGTAGAAGTGACAGCCCATTTAGTATCAAATAACCTATTAGATAATGATACTGTTTTCTGTTTATAATTGCTGTGATGATAAGCTTCTCCGTTACTACTGTTTGTTTCATCACATCAACTTTTCCATTTTCAAGTTCTTTGGAGATACAGTTATCAGTTTTAATCAAAGAGAAAAACATTAACCACCTTGGCCATTACATTTTATTGTTTATTTGCCTATATAAATAGTATTCTTCACAATTATTAGATAAATATAAGCAATTCAATCATGAGTTAAATTTTGGATGTGAAATGTATATTGGAGCATCACAGAGAGTTTACAATATATAGGGAAGGATGCGGATGCTAGATAGAACTGAAGGGGTAATTTAAAATGGTTCCCCTTAGTATACAGTTCTATATCCAGATGTATACAGAGTTTTGAAAAGCCCGAAGAAGTTCCTAGAACCATTTAGGACATTTAAAATGTACAAATCATAACATCCTTTGCCAGTTTTCTTTTTCAGAATATAAACACTTTTTAGAGTTTTCCTATCTCTGTATTATTAACACTGGAAGTTTGATGTCACTGCATTTTATTCTATTGTACATGGGAGTGACAGCTGAATTATTGCTGCTGCTTAGATCTTTGAAGTGTTATTGTTGGTGTGACTTTAGAGATGCTCTGCTGTACTGAATCAAAGGAAAGGAATTATTGGGAAAAATGCACTGCACCAGTTGAGTTCGACTTTTTAAAAAGAGCTGTCAAGCCTTTATTTTAATGCTTATACTTGGACATACATATAATTAGGTATAAATAGTTCACAGGCTGAAATAGTCTGAAGGCTCAGTTGTTATAGGTATGTAAAACTGAGGGCCTGAGTTCAATCCATGGATCCCACAAGGTGGCAGGCAAGAGCAGAAGAGTATCGCTAACTTCAACGTGCAAGCAGCAGCATAAATGACTGGGCTATATAACAAGATCTCACTGTAAAGAGGAACAAAGAAATGGATCTCCGAACCTGTCCTTGGGTCACGAGGGCTTTGACCACATAAATGGTGCACATTCATGCCACCTCTCCTGAGTAAGAACACAGTGTTTATTCTTACTGGAGGATGTAAAGGTCAAGGTATATCTTAGAAGTCACTAATCCTGCACCCACCAAACATCTAAATACTTAACCTTGGCCTTTCTAGCCTAAGACTTCAGAAACGATAAATTACAGTGTTGTGAACTTTTCCTTATAGCAACACTAATGGACTAAGAAATAATAGGAAAATTTCATTAATATACCCTTTATTGATATTGCTATTGTTATTATGGTTTTTTAATTCTTTATGAGCTAGGGTTTCATGAAACCCAGGCTGACCTTGAACTCACTATCTAACCCTAGTGGACCTTTATATTCCCAATCCTCCTGCTTTTTTCCCCTAACTGATAGGATTGTAGCTACATACCACCATGCCTGGCTATTATACCATATTTTAAAAAAATCTTCTGAGAAGCTATAAGCTATGAATATTTTTAAAAACTTATGAGATCATTAAACTATTGCAAATTAATACCTATTATACAAGTAAAGATCTTATTTTCAATATACAGTAGCCCTTTCTTGTGCTGCACATGGTGAATGTTGTTTTGAAATAAAATATTTTGCTTCAGGGAAATGGTTACAAGGTATATTCTATACATTTGTAATTGAAATAGATAAATTTTTCTATCAATACAGTAATTAATATCTGTGTCCACGTGGGTTTGAATTATATACATCAATTTATGGAAAAAATGAATAATGATTAAATTCATATAGCACTCATAACAAACACAATAGATACTATTTATGTTAATACTGAATCCAGGATGAAAAATAGATTCTGATAAATTGGGCAAAATGACTGCTTAGCATCTAGATGGAATTCATGTTTTTCTTAGGAGCTGTCTCACTAGGAATGAGATATACCATGACAAATTGAACAGAGCCATCATCCTTCCATGACCATTAGGAGCAACTCTTTTCCCCTCTCCCTCTTCTCACGGGAACTGTTATAGTTTTAAAATCATCCACTGCCAACTACTAGCATGAATTGGTCCTTAGCATGCCAAGACTTTTCAGTTTACTATGACGCTAACAGGGCAGCAAGAGATTATGTATGAAAATAAGAATGAATGAAAACAAATGTCCTTTCTGAAGAAAACAATATTTTGCAATTAAGGAATTAAAATATGAAACATTACTTAGGAATCATGAGCGTGTGTTCAGTATTGGGGGGGGGGCTGGAGTGAAGGAAGGGATGCTTTCCTAGCTCATGCACCTGGAGAGGCTACACACACAGGGAATTTGCTCTTCTCTATCATGGCAATAAAGTCTTGAAGACTGTTCAAACTACTCATGACAGGAGAAGAGCCTGTTGCTGCATGAGACATAGGACCATCCCTCTTTTTACAAAACAGAACAAGGGCCACAAAGTACTTCAGAAATTGTCTGACTGGATGATCATGCCATCAGTTCTTTTGTTCCCATTATTAACTTTTCTGTCTGTTGTATAATGCAGATGAAACATCTTATCAGGATACAGGCCCTATTCACATACAGAAAGGAGTTCTCCTAACAGCAAGCCAAAATAGATAGATAGATAGATAGATAGATAGATAGATAGATAGATAGATAGATAGATAAAATCATGTCCTGTACACGAGTATAATTGCTGATTGCTACCTGGAACCTCAAGAAAGGTATTCAATTTTACTTAGCCTCAACTTACTTGATTGCAAAATGAAGTCATAATAATAACTAATAAAGGTAAGCACATATGGGGCTTTCATAATGGTAGTAGGAAGCTCATAGGATTGTCAGTGAAACAGATATTAAACACGCTAGGGTAACTGCCTACCATGAGACCAATTAGGTATAATCAGCTAAGTTTCTGGTAGGATTTGGTACTACCAAGAGCATAATTAGACTTTATGAGTCAGCTGAGACCAATACTCAATCTCTGCAAACCTTATCCAATTTAATAGAACCTACAGGTTTGAAGTTCTTCTTTAATTAATTAATTTTTATTAAATTTTCATTTATTTTACATTCCGACCACCGTTTTCCTTCCCTCCTCTCCTTCCCTTCCCTTCCCACAGCCTCCCCTCTAACCACCCTATCCACTCCTCCTTCTTCTCCATTCAGGAAGGGGCAGGCCTCCCATGAGCATCAAAGCATGGCCCACCAAGTTGAGGCAGGACCAAGTTTCTCCCCCTGCATCAAGGCTGAACAAGGCAACCCAGTATGGGGAATAGGTTCCCAAAAGTCAACTTAAGAGACAGGGATAGGCCCTGATCGCAGTGCTAGGAACCCCATAAACAGACCGAGCTACAAGCAGAGGGCCTAGGTCTGTCCCATGCTGACTCCCTAGGTTTGGGTTCAGAGTTAGTGAGCTCTTAGGAGCCCCACCCAGTCGCTGTTTCTGTGGGTTCCCTCCTTCATGACCTTGACCACCATCACCCCTCCCCCGCCCCAGCTCTTACAATCCCTCCTCCCTCTCTTCAAGGAGACTCCCAGAGCTTGGCCTGGTGCTTAGCTGTGGATCTCTGCATCTGCTTCCATCAGTTACCAGATGAAGGCTCTCTGATGACAACTAGAGTAGCCATTAACCTGATTATAGGAGATGCCCAGTTCAGACTACCTATCCAAGATTGCTAGGAGTCTTAGCTGAGGTTATTCTTGTAAATTCCTGGGAGTTTCCTTAGCACCAGGTTTCTCCCTAACACCTAAATGGACCCTCCCATCAAGACAATTCTATCTATCATTACTCTCTCCCTCCATTCCTTCCCAACCCACCCAACCTAATCCCTTATGTTCCCACCCTCTCCCCAAGTTTACCCAGGAGATCTCTTCTATTTTGCTTTCCTAGGGAAATCCATGCATCCGTCTTTGGGCATTCCTTGTTACCTAGCCTCTTTGGGATTGTGAATTGTAGCCTGATTATCCTTTACTTAACAGCTAATTTCACTTATGAGTGAGTACATACTATATTTGTCTTTCTGGGTCTGGGTTATCTCCCTCAGGGTGATCGTTTCTAGTTTCATCCATTTGCCTTCACATTTCATGATGTCATTGTTTTTAACAGTTGAGTAATACACCATTGTGTAAATGTATCACATTTTCTTATCCCTTCTTTAGTTGAGGGACATCTAGGTTGTTTCCAGGTTCTGGCTATTATGAATAAAGCTCCTATGGACATAGTTGAACAGTATGGGAAAATAGTGGTCCCCAGCTAAGTGGCTACAGAAGAGCAAATATATGAGGGCAGGGAAAACTAGGATAAATTACTTTCCAAATGTGACTTTTTAAGCTCACATGAACCTTCAGAAAGTCTTGATGGTTGTGCACCTGTACTATGTAAGTAAGGGAAATCTTCCCAACAGTATGGGGATGGCCTCTTACACAACCAGCTAGTTGTTGTCACTACAATGTTGTTGTCCTCAAGGACTTGTTTATATATGTGACACCAGGGCAATGGATTCAGTTCCTGCAATTTTCTTTTCAGCCTCCTCAATCATCATTTTTGGACTGTCTGACACTTATTAACACTGTCACAGCTGGTGAACAAATGGAAGAATCGAAACTCACACTTCGCAATTTGTTGCTCATTATCAGCTTCCTATAAATATTGGAGGGAACATGCTATCTACTATTGGAATATTGGTTTTACTGTGCATTTCATTTGACCTTCAAATACCAAAAAACATCTTTCTCAGTGCTTTTCAAGAACACTGAATAAGTAATGCAGATTTCTGGACTCCTTCTTGACTTACTAAAGCAAAGAGACTAAACCAGAAAACATTTTAAAACTACGCACAGGTTTAAAGCGCTAACCATTCTCAAACATTTATGTTAGCAGGTGTGCAGTAACATCATTCTAATAAGCAATGAAAACAGATATGTGACTGAGAAATGGTGTCACAATCACTGGAAATAAATCCAGATTGAGATGCTTAATTATTTAGGACTATAACTGAGGATCAAGTAAATGCAGATTAGGCCCTTTCCCACTCAGGTACCATTTCTTATCTCAGTCTGTAGAAGCTAAGGAGGTTGATTTCTGCTTCTCTGAATCTAAATCTCCTAGGAAGTAATTAGCTATAGTTGCCATACCTGTCATCATTAGTGAGCAATTCTGTCACAGATAAAATCTGCCTAGACACAGGGCAGGGGGAGAAGAGACTGTGAATGTCTATTCAATTTACTTCTATCGTTTCATAATGCTGAATCTTAGAACGAATGGTCCTGTTATCAAAATGTGCAAAGAGCCAAGGACTGATCTCCTAATGAATTTACTGTAGTCTAAAAATCCCATCTGTACTTGTGGCAGTGGCTGATACTGTAGAAGCTTTCCCTCATAGTAGCAATTTCATATCAAACCAGGAAAAACAGGAAATTCAACCTTTAATAAAAATAAAACCATGCACAAACAATAGTACTGACGTTATATTAACTGAACTGAATTACTTTAAAGGAGGTACCATTTTCAATTTATACATGTAAAAATGTATAAACTAATAGAGTTATGTGAAATTACAACGTTCA
Source organism: Mesocricetus auratus (assembly GCF_017639785.1). Lineage (NCBI taxonomy): Eukaryota > Metazoa > Chordata > Mammalia > Rodentia > Cricetidae > Mesocricetus > Mesocricetus auratus. The sequence goes on from NW_024429194.1 coordinate 60,753,527, forward strand.
TTTCCAGTTAGTTTGCCTGAGCTCGTAAATCCATGCTTTTTGGATTAAAACAAAATTTTGCAGATCCAAACTTATTGGATCTGGTGTATTAATAGTAGGACAGCCTTTAGCTATTTCCTTACATCACTGAAGGTTTTATTTTTGCCTTTTAACGAACACAAACCTACTTTACTACTTATTCTCATCTTGGGATGTTTTCAAATGGAAGATAACAACTTCATTTTCTGAGAGTTTAGGGCATTAGAGATGTGTCTTAAGATTAAATTAGGATACAGTCAGTAAGTGAGATAATAAGGTTACAGGAAGGCTCAGAGAGTATGAATGATGAAGTACAACCATTCCACCTGGTGACTGCAGCCCCATATTTTTATCAATATCCATTGCTCACAGGTAGGGGTGACCAATGATTGACCTTCTCTGCTTTTCTACCCTTGCCATTTTAAAATATTTTTAGTTTGTTCAGAGTAGGCTGTTCTATTTAATTTCATCACCTCTTATTCATTCTTGCTTTCTTCTGAAGCACTTGGAACATACCTAGATTCTGCCTCCTTTCCCAGCTGAATCTCTATGATCTGTGACTTACTATACTTCTCTGGGCTTAGCACACTTACCTTGTATCCCTTGCCACCCACCTCAGTTTTTGAATTAAGAGTATCTGTGACCTCTATGCTTAAGCATTCTATCCCCATTCTTATAACTGCATACTAAAGTTCTCCAGTTATTATTTTAAGTTTTATTTGTTCTTTAAAAGCTATAACGGAGGCATTGGACAGTGAACTAAAATGCATAGTTAGTACTTATAGCTTGTCCTGCCCATTTCCTTGGGTGGACCAGGAACCAACAAGATTACCACAGTGACCACTGATCATTAAGATATAAGCATTAACACAGGGGTTCAGATTTGAAGACAACCACTATCTGACCCTAACTGTCAAAAGCTAATGGTCTAATGACAGTGGCAACTCATAGGTTCCACATAACCCAGTTGCTGACCTTCATGCCCATGCACATAAGGTCATAACTAACTGAATTCAGTGGATTAAAAAGTATTAATTAATTAAAAATTATAAAATAATAACATGAAGTTCAGAGGGAAAGGTGATTGGGAATCATGTAGGTAGTTCGAGTGGGTATGAGGACAGATATGATCAAGATACACTACTCTGAAATGTCTGAACTTCTAAAAGAATAAATAAAAATAAAAATGAAAACCTGGATATCTTCAGAATATAGTTATAAGAATGAGGATAGTATACATAAACATAACAGATCACAAAGTATGCCAGGAGAAGACCTGTAGTGACCCACAGGCCACTGAGATTCAGCTAAGAAAAGTAGTAGAGTCCAGGTATGCTCACAGTATATGCAATGCCTTAAAAGAAAGCAAGAATGAATAAGAGATGAGACAAAACAAAAAAAACCTACACTGAAAAAAATATTCAAAAGGACACAGCTGGAGAAGCAAAGAAGGCAAACATGAACCACTCCTATGAGGAGAGCTGCCATCAGGAGGTAGAATAATTTAATTTCATTATTAAGAGACCACTCCCTGACTTGGAGAACATAAAACCTGGAAAAAGAAGAGAGATAATAACAGCATGGTATTTATTGCAATAGCATATTGTACAACAGAAATGAATGTGACTACACAAACGCAACACATGGATGATCAGCAGGTCACCAGTAGCATGAACTGCCAACCAGCTACTGGCAAAACAGCTACAGGTAGCATCAGCTACCTTGACTAAATTCTGACACATTTTGACATGGAATATATTTTTCTGGTTTTTGTAGGATTTCTGAGAAATATTGATTTGTGATAAAATGGTCTTTATGAAAGATTAAAAAAATAAAAAATAAAAATCCATGATTTTATCACATATATTCTCAGGAACACTATCCTATACCTGGTTCTTGGTGGAAGCTTCATGGAAAAGGTGAAATACACAAGTGATTCTCAGAGACAACACAGACGACATGGGCAGATAATGAGGAAGTCGAAGACAGCAAAGTCAATAATGGTGGTAGAGAGTGTTTGGGAGTGGTCATTCACCTTCTTCCTGTAAAGCTTTGTGTTTCCTCCAGAATTAGCCTACATAGTCTAGAAGCATGTGACATAGATTGTCAATGAATCCATCATCTTTCCATAAATATTGGTCTAGGAAGGGTACAAAACCATTCCAGTTCATTAGCACTAGTAAGGCTATGTTCATACAAGTGTGTCTGCTATTTGTGACAATATAAATCTGATACTGCCAGAAATGATGTAGCAAAATGAGGAGTGAGGAAACTCAAGAGTCATGCTGATGATGTCAAGTGAACTCTGAAGGGAACTGTCCTATAAGCAATGCCTTGATTTCTTGTTCATGTCGACAATGCACTCAGCAAATTAGGATGCCACCATCTCTCAGCTGCAGCTCTGCTAAGATGGGGGAAATAAAATTAGTGAACAATGCCACACGACTGATCTGGGGCATGATTATGTGATATCAACAGCTTCTACTAACAGTGTGTCTTCAGGAATGAAGCATGAGGCTAGAGCTCAGAAATGAGCTCTAGGGGAAAAACATTAAGACATGGGAAGTGAGCTAAGTCATAAGTATGTGAGAGCATCCAGCTAGACCAGAAGAAGGTAGCACCACACTTGGGAGGTTAAACATAGCTGTCTTCAATGCAACCAGAAAATAGTTAATAGTCAAAAGAAGGAAAACGTGGAGGCCCAATGAAGTCCTGTTCCATAAAAACAGAAGTTATTTGGAAGTAGAAAAGGATGAGCATCCTTACTGGTTATCAAAAGCCTTGAAACTATAAACTCACAACAGAAACACACTCAGCAGGTTGTATTTAAAGCACGTTAACAATAATACGAAAGAAAAAGAGTCTATCAACTGCAGAAGGCTTAGGAGGGGCTTAAGAGGGTAGCAAAGGGGGCTACAGTGATGAAATGGGGGTATGAAGGTGATATAATTCTGTCTCAATTGAAAACATTTTAAAAATATAAAACCTCTTTCACAGCAAACTGTAAAAAACAAAAAAAACTTTTAAAGTTTAAAAACTATATACTATATACCACAAAAAGTGACACAGAATACTCAACACTAAACATAGTCATTATTTTGTTAAAACTTAATAATGAAGTATCAGTTGTCCCTAAAGAAGATGAAAGGCTCCATTAGTGGCAGTGAGGTGGAAGAGTAAAGTGTGGGTTTTTTTTCCACAGAAAAGAGAGGAAGACTGCTTTCCAGAGACTAATGTTCTGAGGAAAAACAGATCCAGAAAGACAGGTGTCAGGCAGATATTATGATAGAAAATATTTCACAGAACCCTGCATTCCTCAGGAGTCTTTTAGTAAAGTTACTGCTTTTCATTTTTTTTTAGAAAAAAAATAATCAAGGCCTTGTACAAGAAATGGTTCTGAAAGGTGGTGAACAAGTGTTCAATTCGTTGTTCAAAATAAGAAATTACGCTTTCACAACTAAATGTAGTATATACGAATGCCAACAAGACCAAGTAAAATGATCATGGAAACGGGTGCAGAGAAACTGGACACTGACTCTCATGAGAAGCAGGGCAGAGGCTGAGTCTCAGAATCACTTTTTATTCACTTTCCAGTAATCTTCACAGAGCTAAATATTCACTCTGACAAAGAGATGCATACCTGGAGTTTAGTAACTTTGATTTTTCATTGGAGAAATCAAGTCACATGCTTTTATTTTAATATTAATATAATTAACCTTATAAGCTAGTTCTTTCTGTATGTCCATTCAGCCTCAGCTTCACTTTCCTATTTACAATTTGTTCCATGTTACAATTTTGTTTTCCAATCATAGATATTAACAGTCTTATTCTCCTTGTTCTTTGTGAGGGTTAATGAGATGGTTAAAATGTTGTGTACAAGGACACTGCTAAGAGTTATTCACCTATGTTTAATGTCATTTCTGATTCATATGCCCACTGTTGCACATTTTTAAGAATGAAGTTCTTGAAATATCATTAGCTTAAAGTTAACACTGGGTCATTTCTGCCTGGTAGGATTAGAAGCAATATATTAATTTTAATACTTCTGTGCTTTTCTGCACTGCCTAAATTTTAATCATTAGTATAGTATGTACCATATTCTGGCACACTATTATAATTCTGAGGAAATATAACCCATTGTTGACCTCCTAATGTAAATGTCTGATTTGCACATCCTTGGCATTTTATTCTCTGCTCCTCAACAGTTTCTTAAACTGAGGTTGCAATGCTCACATTGGGTGTTTAGATCTTCAGAGGCTTCCATTCTTTCTGTTTTGATATCTCGACTGGGCAAAGGTGGATGTCCCACACTATCTGACCTACTAAAGGACTGACATGGAGTCTACTTTCACTTCCTTGATATGATATGAAAAGTTCAGAGAAAATTTACTTAGTTCCCACAAAAGGAAAAGAAGAACCAATGCTAGATGGTGATAAATACTTTCCCAGAAACTGAAGAAACGGGGACACAACAGATTATTTTTAAATGTAAAATAGATGTAATATTCCTTTGGATATGAAGTTTCCCATATTGTATGCCATTGAAAGAGAGAAAAATAAATAAATTCAATGTGATTTAAAAATATTTGGTTACTGCCTAAGAGATAAAAGATAATTTTCTCTAAAATATCTGTAAAACCTGTTGCGAGGACGATGAGCTGAGACCTGAGTTTGTCTTCTAAAGAACTTTGAGATGCCTGGATGAGCTGGCCACTGCCTCATCTCACACTATGGAAGCAGCACAACAGGGAGAGTACTGGAGGGAACCTACCCCCAACTGTCTTCCTAATCAAGGCAGTTGTCCCTTGATGTCCATCAGGAGGGGTGCAGGACCCAGACAGCTGCAGTTATCACTCAATTTGTTCAGGTAAAGAGGCACATGTATATCATGCATATATTCCTCCATGTCTTGAACTCAATTTAGATTACATATATCACAACATAATCTAATCGTTATAGAAAAACTTGGCATTCTGAACTGTTGTGCTGTGAGCATTTTAAAAAAAATAATCTATGTATTAGCACAGTTTCCCCCAAATATTTTCCTTCCTCTGTTGACTTAATCCCAAGATGTGGAGTCATGGGTATTGAAGTAGACTATATTTGAAATGAGGTCATGGAGTTCATTAAGGATGCTGACTCTGCACTCAATTTCTATGATTCTCCCGACCCACATGTCTCCTGTGTATTTTACCTTCTGTGGCAACTCCTCCTTCTCTAGCCTTACTTCTCATGTCTCATTTCTGTCACAGAATTCCCCGGGTTTCTGCTGCTGCAGATGCTGATTTTAGCCACTCATCAAAACAACTCCTGAAATAATCAAGAAAGCCTCCAATGTCTTTGACCTTTCTCAAACACTGCCCCACAGTTTCACTTTCTGCTCAGCTCCTTGAATTCACATTTCAAGCTTTAGAATTCTACTGCTTGACCTTTAAGGATCAGCTCAATTTGTGCCATTTTCAAAAACATTTGTTCACGAACAAGTTTCTCACTCTTTCACAAAATGACAGGCATACCCAACCTTCATAAGATGCCTCTTATAACTAGGTGTTCTCAAACAATTATGGAAGGCAATGAGCCACACAGAGACATTTTTTTTTGGTTTTTCGAGACAGGGTTTCTCTGTGGCTTTGGAGGCTGTCCTGGAACTCGCTTGGTAGTCCAGGCTGGTCTCGAACTCACAGAGATCCACCTGCCTCTGCCTCCCGAGTGCTGGGATTAAAGGCGTGCGCCACCAACGCCCGGCACACAGAGACATTTTTATAGAGATATTTTGTTAATGGATGTATTAAGTAAAATCACAGTAAGGAGAAGAAAATGGGGACTAGATTATGGCCTCGGTGCTAGATGTTAAAATGACTGAATACATCCCATTTAGTCTACTGAGTCACTCACAACTGGTTGGGCTTAAATGATAACCTCCCAAGCATCAATTAAGTCAGGTCAGGTCACAGAAGGAAAAATATGCAGGAAAAAAATTGGTTGGGAAATGATAGAAATGACAGATAGAAAAGACAGACATGTATGCAGTACTCTATTTTGACTTAGTGTTACCTCATCTCCCAGCTAAGTAAATTAATCTCCCTGACACTGGGAACAGTATACTGCAATGGAAAGAAAAATGGATACTGGATAGGAGACCTGTGTTTTGCATCTAACTTTCTACTATTTTCCTCTGTCAACTTGGAAAAATTATTTAAACTATCTGAGTTTCAAGTAACTTTATCAAGAAAAAAAACAGAACTGAGTAAGGAACCCAATATCTTTGCATCTATGACATCCGTGATATCTTTTTTTTTTAGAATTTTTAATATTTAAATTGGAAACAAGGTTGCTCTGCATGTCAATCACAGCTCCCTCTCCCTCCCCTCCTCCCATGCTGCCCCCACCAACCCCCCAACCCCCTACCCAATCCCCAGTGTGATATCTTTAAATAAATAAATTATTAAAGCAATGCCATAGTGAAATGTTGCAGCAAATAACTGACATTAAACCTTTTAATTCTGTTTCAGTTTCTAGTAACTTTGGGTCACTATTTAGAGTATTTTCAAAGGCAAAATAATAGCATAGAGTAACTGAGCTTTAAAATTATGTTCACTAATTATTTCAGTCATGAACTTGGTGAGGCACTAAGTAGTAGTCACTTTAAAACAGCTGAACTTTCAGGAATTCAACCAATTGTACAACTTTTCTGAAGATCTGAAGCAATAAGTAGTCTACTGTCATTACTGTTTCTGAATTTGCCTTTGCCTCTTACAAGCACACAGCCTACAGGATCATTGTTTAACAACAAATGTCCAGGTATATTATGATGTGCATATTCATTTACAGTGTTTAGTATTAAAACACATTAATAATGTCCCATCACAAAGCAGGGGTGGGGGATAACATTGTAGATTTCTGCACTATTTTTAAATGTGTGCCAGTGCTGCTATGTTACATAAAGAACATAATATATGACTACAGAAACAGAATTACCTAGGGTTATTACAGAATATTTTCCCAATGGGTAAAATGAAATAGCAGTTAGTTCATATCATCATCCTTGCATTTTCAAGTGCTTGGAATGAATTTATTTCATGCACTAGCAACACTAGAGGCCAAATCTAAACTTCTGGAATTTTTAGGAAAGCTTTGTACAGAGCTGATTTTTATCATTGACTCCCATGTTTTAAGTAAAATTTCATAGTTGATAAGTGAAATAGATTAAGAAAATATTTCTAAGCGTTGCATGCTAATTTTTAATTTTTCTTGTACCAGAATCAGAAAACTTGAGAACTCTTAAACTACAAAATTACTCTAAAATGTCTTACAAATTTAGAATTTTGAACCATTTTGGGTGTTTCAGAAATATATTACATAAATGTAATCTTTCCATGGCTTTTAATGGTCTAAAACAGTTCAAATCTGAATATGCTTCATGCACATTTCCCTTTTCTTTGTTTGATAACAGTAGCAGACATTATACATTTCTAGGATATGGATTTTCTTCAATGATGTTACAAACCACATTAACATTTCACAAATGCTTAATGTATAACGTATTCTTCAGAAACAATCTAGGCATTAATCAGATTATTCAGTTAATTTGAGATCTTTCTTTATCATGGCTCATTAGTCCACTTAATGGAACAGTTTTCTCTTCATTAACTTCTAGCATGCTACTCCCTAGTGCATTCTTTAAAAGTCTACATGTATTTCATTTCACTTCTAGATTGGATTTTAAACACAGGAAAAACTTCACAAAATATTTTGCTTCAGAATGTAGTTGTGGGAAACTCAAGATAATGTCAAGGTATAATCATCACAGTGTGTTTCTATAATGATCTGTCAAACATTTTCTTTTATGTAAATTTACCAAGCTAGAAGTATTCAATCTCTTGTTAGCATGCAGGAAATGTCATTCTCTCCCCAGTGAAACTCTCAGGGTGGCTACTATAAACTTTCACTGGTGTTGCAGTGACAAGGAATTGAAATGTTTTTTTCTCTGTTTGTTGCATAATAGTGAAAGCACTAAATTATTCCCAAGTATAACAAATAGAGCAAATTCAACAGTTGACAGAACACTGTCTATAATGAAAATATTACTAAAAACATGATCCTGGCATATCACATTAATGCAATAGTGTGTATGTGTGCATGTGTATACATATGTATAGAGAAAGACAAATAGACACACATATGTAAAAATACATGATGGATGCATGGTTGGATAAATACATAGATAGACAGCTGGATAGATAGATAGATAGATAGATAGATAGATAGATAGATAGATATACATAGACACATGGAATTATATGTTGTGCATCTATGCTGGTTTGAATCTTACAATAAACTATAGAGATTCATGTAATTACGAACCTCTTCAACAAATTTACACAGAAAAATTACATCAATATGTTTTGAGTTAACAAAGCAGAAATTTCCACCAAGATAGTTTGCACAAAGTGGCTACTCCAATTACTGCAGCAGGATTCATTCATTAACTATAACCACAAAATTTTAATAGCAGTGGAGTTTGGGGAGCATCACATTCAACAGTAATTATTCATTATAAAATAAAATATTTAGTAAATGTTCTATGTGAAACATTTGTCACAAGTCTTCATCCAGGAAATCATTGTTACATGAATAGCATAGTAAACTGATTAAATAAAACTCTGGCCATATTTCACCTTCAGAGAAAAACAACGTAGCATTCCTGTCAGAAGTGGGAGGACACAGAAATGTAGCTTCCTTATGGGTGATACCTTTGAAAGATTATGCTTCAATGTTCTAATTATAGCAATGGGTGGTGAATATAAAATCCATCTTTAGTTCCTGACAGCCTTATTTTCAAAATGTGTTTAGACTATGACTCTTTTGCAGCCCCTAGACTCAAGCAGCAATTGCATCTGGCCTGGATTCAGAGAATACAATTTTGGTTCCTTAACATCAACTTTAGTTAACAATTTATCCCAGAAAGCAGGCACACTGTAATACGGAGAACTAAGGAGTCCAAGACAAGGGTTACAGTTTGGGGCTAGCATGGTATAAACAGTGAGTCCCTATGTCACAAAACAGCAGAAGGAAAGGAAGGGAGGGGGAGGAGGGAGGAAAGAAGAAACACCTAGACAATGCACTAAGTTGTCAGATCTCATTGCTTATCTACATTTTTTGTACATTGTCCATCACTCTGTATTTCCATGAGTATTTGAAGAATCATTGAAAGACACTGTATTCAATGAGGGCATATGATTAAAATTGTTAACCATCTCTTCTACTGTCAGTGTACCAGCGTCTGGCTATAGTGGCACATACTTTTAATGCCATCACTCAGGAAGCAGAGGCAGGCAGTATGCAGGTATCTGTGAGTCCCCGGACAGCTAAGAAAATATAGAGAGAATGTGTCTAAAAATTAGAAGCTGCTTAAATAGGCAGATTTTTACTCAATTATTGATTTGTACTTTAAATTAGTTAAACCTGGTCAAGTCCAGTGTGTTGAAAAACAGGTTACAGGTCACAATTATTTGAATATTAGCTTTCAAATTCTTTGACTATAGAACATAATTTTGTAGAGAAAATACATACTTGCCACATGCCTTCTGAGTTTCTTTCCTTTTAATATTTACTCTATCTCTAAAGGCAGGCTTCCAATGATCTACACTATGTTGATTTCATAACATATTTTTCCTTAGGTTATAACCTGTAAACTAAAAGCATTGCTACAGAGTACACAGAAAATATGATAAATTGCCAGTGAACTAGCACTAATGCTGTCACTACACATAAAGAAAATATCAAAACTAATGAGCCTTACTGTAGACCGACACTGTTGTCTGATGCTTATCACCTGATATTTTTGCCACATATGTATGTCCTATCATTCATTAAATTTATTACTAATCCTTGTACCATTAAGATGACTTCCTAGGAGGCCTAATGATCTCTTCTTCTGATCAAGATGAATTCTCATGTAACTACAGAGATCATTAAAATATTCTATGTTCAGTTTATGACTTAACTGATTCTCATACCATCCAAGTGTCTTCTCAATTTCCCTTAGTTTTGTCTGTCTTTAGACTTATAGCCAGCAGTCCTGTATGCAAATTCACCAAATTATAATGTAAATATTCAGTCAAATTCTAATCTAGATATTCTGATTAAATTATTTTGTAGGAGTGATTAATGCCTATAATCAATTGATACTTTATATATAAGACAATTATTTTAGATAGTCTAGGCAGGTCTGATTCAAGCAATTGAAAAAATCAAGCAATTGAAAGAATAGAGATGAAATCTGTGTTCTTCAGAGAAAGAAGGGAATTCCACCTGTGGTCTGCAGGGTGAGCTCCTGGCAAGAATTTCCCACTCATTTCAATGGTCCATCATGTGACTTCTCTCTGTCTCTCTGTCTCTCTGTCTCTGTCTCTCTGTCTCTCTCTCTCTGTCTCTCTCTCTCTGTCTGTCTCTCTCTCTCTCTCTCTCTCTCTCTGTCTGTCTGTCTGTCTGTCTCTCTCTCCCTCCCTCCTCCCTCCCTCCCTCTTTCTCTCTCCCTTTCTCAATCCCTGACTCCCTCCCTCCTTGCCTGCTTCAGTCCTTATCATTTCTATTTTCTTAGTTAGGGATTTATTGCTGTATAAAACACCATGACCAAAAGCAATTTGGGGAGGAAAGGGTTTATTCCATCTGACAACTTTCATATCATGCCCCATATCATAAGGGAAGTCAGGGAAGGAACTCAAGGCAGGAATCTGAAGTCAAGAAATGAAACAGAAGCCATGGAAGAATTCTGCTTACTGACTTTCTCAGTTTGCCTTCTTATATACCGCAAGATTAACTGCCCAGAGCTGAGTCCATCCAAACTGAGCTGGGTAGTCCTACACTGATATTAAACAAGAAAATTCCCACCAAACTTCGCTATAAGCTAGATTTTATACAGCTTTTTTCTAATTGAGAATTCCTCTTCACAAAATATGTAGCTTGTGTCAAATTTACATAAAAGTAGCCAACACAATCCTAATGATCTGACTTGTAGTATGCCAGCTGAAGCCCAGCTCTTATCACATAGAATGTGTACTTTACTCATTATGTTCATGCTAAAATCACTCTGTCACACACTTGTCAGATGGAAACGACACAAACCCTGTTTTAAACTTTGGGAATCCTACCTCACAAGGGTGACTTACTATTCTCTGAATCTCTACAACTTTCCGTAATTGTCATGTGAAGGGAAGAGAACATGGTATGTGGTGGTCAGTTTTTGTCCAGTTGACATAAACTAAAGTCCCCTGAGAGAATCACCTCCAAGAGACTGACCACTGTGTTACATAACGCTGTGTTATGTTTTCATGATTAATGATTGACATGGGAGGCCTCAGCCCACTATGAGCAATGGCAGATCCAGGCAGGTGATTCTGGGGAGTACAAGAAAGTAAACTGAGAAGGATAAGGAACAAGCCAATAGTCTACCATTGTCTCTTGCCTCTTGGTTCCTTGTGTCCCTGCCCTAGCTTTACTTGATGATGGGTTATAACCTACTAGACAAATAGCCCCGTCCAAGTTGGTTTTGTTCAATGATTTATCACAGCATTAGAAACCAAACAAAGACATGTTGTGACAATTATGGTGGCTATTTGCTTCCTTATGATAATAGACACCATACAAATATAAACAATCTTCTATAGAGCTCTGGAATATGCCAATATCCAGTAAAGCTTTATACATAATAGGTATTTATATAATGAATGCATAACATATTATTATCATATTTGGTTTTAAAAAACACAAAACTTTAAAGTCACACAGACCTCCGTTTTTCCAGCAGTCTCATTTTACTATCTCTGTGACAACAGGCAAAGTATGTAGTGCTTTACCATTTGTTTTCTAACCTATAAAGTGATGAGAATATTGTTATTCAGTACACAAGGCCACCATAAACATCAGTAATAACAGAAGGCATGTAAAACACACCAGTGCCATGTCTCCAGTGTCTACGTGGGTTAAATGAAATATATTTCAGTGATAATGCTCTGTATTGATACATCAATCATTTATAATATAAATCTACTATAAGGCTGTCACCTTGATAAATTTTGAGAAGAAATTATGTGTTCATGGTCGCTAATATTTACTGGGTAGTTATTTTATGTCATATGTTGTTTCAAGCTTCATTTACACTCTTTAAATCTAAAACAACTCATGTAAGAAAGTGCTATTATTGACTTCCTTATTCTTGAATGCATAGCACAAATATAGAAAATTAAGTAGATTGGTCAGTGATACAGAGCTAAACTTCTTAGTTAGGATACCTCCCCAGGCAGTCTAGTTCCATGTTCTATAATCTCCCATGCTATACTAAACCACCTCCTGTGAACACAGGCTGACTTTTCATGTGGTATATGGACTAACAAGAAGAGAATACACCTCTAAAAATAGTTCCACTAAAAAGATAAGGCACTACCGGGTAGGAAACTGAATGTTCTTCAGATTGCAGTAATGCTACTTAGTGCAAACATGATACACATTCTCACAGATGAGGTAAAATGTGACAGAGGAAACCAACCTGCTTTCCCATAATAAGCTACATGAAGAACAAGAGCAGAGCTCTACCAATGTCTGTAATAACACCTAGTCAGTATTCATTTATTAAACAGCGTCTCTGTGATGGGCACTGTTGCTAAAGCCTTATGGAATGATGCTGGCCCCTGTGTGGGAAGTGTTCTATAGTTTTCCATTAGTGTCAGTAACTTTACAGTTATTGTCTGGTACAGCACAAGCAACTGACCCTGTCTACATACAGATCTCCATTGTCACATTAACCCTGCAGTACTAAAATAAAAAGGTAGTTCTAATTAGAATGGAGTTTCCTAATACTGACAAACCAGAGTTTCAATATGATGCATTTTAATTACAAAAAGTGAAACAGCCTTGATTAGTTTCACCTAAGGGATGTAACTGTACTATGGCTGTAAAGCCTGACTGTGCAGCTGAAAATAATAATAGCTGTCGTTAGTGATATGTTTCCTTATATATCACATGCTCTTTATGATTAATACTCCATAGGGTAGGTAATAAATTGTTTCTGGTTTGATAACTTTACATGACAAGTGACAGAAATCAGCCTCCATGCCAATTTTATATGGAAATTAATAAACATACAGCAATTTCAGGCATATTTCTGTTGCATGGAAAGGATTAGAGCATCTTCCCTATGAAATCACATTTTTTCCTGTCACTAACAAATCTTGGTTCTGAGTAACACATTCTGGGGTAATTTCTTCCTCAGGGCTCCACACACTTCTTCGGGCCAACATGGACCTGAACCAGCCCAGTGTAGGGTTCCCACTGTATTTTGCTCAATAAATTTTTTCATTTTTCTAAAATAATCCCCAAGTCTATGCTTATTGTATCATGGTGTATAGTTTATTAATATATAAACCCTTAAGTTCCCTTTTAAATAGTAGAGTTTCCTACTTCCAACATGTTTTCAAAGTCTAGAAGTCCAAGCTTGCCTTAACCCCATATTTAAAGTCTCAAATATTACATTTGTTTCTGTCTTTTCAAAATTTTGACTCGGATTTCTCTAAGAACAAGTTGAGGTCTTTTGCTAACTACAAAGTCTCATCTCACTTTAATGTACCTTTTACAAATTACATCCCTTCAGGACAATTTTAAACAGAAGATCAAATCTTTAAAATGATAGCATACACATTAATGCTTCTGTTTCTTCACCAAAACACAATGATCCAAAGAAAGAATAACAAAAATACATTTTATGCTTTTATGGTTTCCATTTCATTTGCTTGTTTCTTGGATTCCAATTGCATATTAAAATTGCATCTCACTTTCCAAGATTAGTTTTTATTTGTTTTTCATGTACCACAATATTAAAATGCATTTAACAGAAGCTAATTTTTAAGTTGTTTAATTTCCCAGAGGCAATGACATTGCAAAATAACTATGAGTCCAACTCATAATAAGAAAAAGAATAAATGAAATACATAACTCGAGAAACTACATAAGGCATACTTTTATTTTTAAATGAATTCAGAGATTAAAATGATTTTCTATATGTTATATTACTTATTTCAGTAATGTCAACTTAGTTTCAAATGCCACTTACCAGGAAATGTCAATGCATAAACAATCTAAAATTAACACAACTATTCAAAATAATACATACAAAGTAAAATTAGATAATATCCTAATAACTATTTTACCTTTGCATTATAGGGAATGTAATGTTTTGATAATGCTTCAGGCGTATGCATCCATGTTTTGTCTGTAACAGAGAAAATGCAGTATTGGATTAAACCACCAATTTTTATGATGCTATGTTCATACATTCTCACCTGAAGAAAATCTATGCTAGCGAAGGCAATCTAATTTTTTTAACTTTCTTAAATTAAGAAAGTAAGATGTTGTAACTGCAAATGATTAAGGTATTTGTTACATTCTTACTTATAAAAGTCACTCATTAATTATTAGGGTATCACTACATAGCCAAGGCTGGCCACAGCAAATTTGCTGTCCTTCGGTTACACACACATCCACTTTTCCTGGTACTTGCTTTATAAGGACAACATAGTGGAGCTATGAGCAAAAGCAAACATGCAATTTAAGACAAGTGTCTTTTTTCTTTTTTTGTAATGCTTTCAAAATTCATTTGAGATGATGTTAAAATTATGTTAACAAATTTACAAACTGGAAGAGCATAAAGATGAAAAATTGCATATATTCCTGTAATGTCACTTGTCTTAGGATAATACAAAATACCTATATTAAACACATTTAAGTGCTAGCAAGTTTCTAAGATAACTGAAGGGTCAGTGGCATCATGGCTATTTCTGTGCACAGAACAAAGCAAATCAGAGCTGTGAGTGGGTAAAATACTTTAAGAAGCATGCTTGCAAGATTTAAAACATAATATTGAAAATGCCATTTAATTAGTGAAAATGTTAAAGGGCTAGAAAGACAGATCAGTAGTATCTATCACCCTGTACAAAACTCAAATCCAAATGGATCAAAGACTGCAACATGAAACCAGACACACTGAACCTGATAGAAGAGAAAGTGGGGAATAGCCTTGAATGTATTGGCACAGAGTGGACTTTCTGAACAGAATGGCACAGACACTAAGGTTGACAATTAACAAATGGAACCTCATGAAACTGAAAAGCTTCTCTTTAAGGCAAAGGACATTGTCAATAGGACAAAAGGGCAGCCTACAGAATGGAAAAACATTTCACCAACTCCATATCTGAGAGAGGACTATACTCATAGATTGGTTGCTAGCCCAATTGTCATCAGAAAGGGTTCATCCAGAACCTGATGGAAGCAGAAGCAGACCCATAACCAAACATTAGGCAGAGCTCAGGGAGTCCTGAAGAAGAGAGGGAAAAAGGATTGTAAAACCCATATGGGTTAAGGACACAAGGAAACACACAGCCTAGCTAACTCTGGTCTCATAGGGGCTCACAGAGGCTGAATCAACAACCAGGGAGCCTTCATGGGGCTCACCTAGGCCCTCTGCTGATATATTACAGCTGTGCAACTTTGTCTTCCTGTGAGACTCCTACCAGTGAGAGTAGCGGATGTCTCTGACACTGCTTCCTGCTTTCTGCTTTTGGGACTCTTTCCTCCTCCTAGGTTACAGCAACCAGCCTTAATAGAGGGGTAGGTGCCTAGTCTCACTGCAATTTTACATACCATGCCTGGCTGATAACCATGCTATACCCGCTTATATTCAAAGAGAAACAGTGGAGGAGGAGTGGGTGGAAGGGGATAGGGAGCTGGAAAGATGAGAGAGATGGAAAACTGCAGCTGCAATGTAAACACAGAAAATTTTTAAAAAGAACACTTGTTGCTCTTGCAGAAGACTCATAAAGTGATGGCAACTTCAGTTCCACAGAATCTGATGTCCGCTTCAGGCTTGCAGAAGTACCAGGCATGCATGTCATACACAGACATTTATACAAACATACTTACAGGCAAAATACTAGTAAACATAAAGTAAAAGTAAATAAATCTTTTAAAAACTATTAAATAGATTCCCATATTATTTATACTTTTTATACTTACTAGGAAATATGGTTAATTCAAGAATAACCTTAAAATTTTTCAGGTGGTCTTGCCTTTTTACATTAAAGATTTTTAAATTAAGCACTCTGGAGATGCCTCAGTTGGTAAAGTGCTATTTGAACAAACATGAGGACATGATTTTAAATCCCAGCACTTATGTAAAGAGGTTAAGTATTGCAGCTCATGCTGTAATACTAGACCCAGAGAAGATGAAGAACACAGGACCCTTAGGATTTCTGTATATCCAATGTAATTAATGGTAAGCTACACATTCAGTGAGAGGCCCTGTCCAAAGAACAAGGTTGAGAGTGATTGAGGTAGGTGCCTGATATTAATGCCTGTCTTCAACATGTGCCCACATATATGTGTATACTTATGCACACACACACACACACACACTTCCAGACATTCATCATATGTACATATAAATTTTCTAGGCCTGGTGGTTCATGCCCACAATTCCTGAACTCAAGAGTCCTGAGTTTGAACCACAGTACCTCATAAACATGTGCAATGGTATAGGCCAGTAATCCCAACACCTGCATCATGGAGGCCAGGTGAACAAAATTCAAGTTCATCTTCCTAAGACCTGAAAGGGATACCTAAATCCTGGACTACTTAAAGAGAAACTGGAGTTGGGTGGAGTATACTTCCATTGGCTTCACTAAATAAAATAGAACACTAATTCTATAGTTGTTAGTTCTGGACATCTATTGTCCATATATTAAATAATCATAGTTACTTTTACTATTGTGTCACTTTTTATTACCCTTGATGATTAAAGTCAACTTCTAAAACTCTATGTAGATAATAATGCCATAATTAGATTTCCTATACCTATCTTTGGCAGTTTACAATGTCTACTTAAATTCATAGTGTAGAATGCAACCTATTATTGTTTACCTATGATCTTACCACAGATTTCAGATCATTCTATTCTACATAATTTCACAGCATAGCACACAGTTTCTAGAGAACATATAACATGTTCATATGCATAATGAACTAAGCATATTAGCTCTACTATTTCATCAATGTACAAACAAAATGTATTAATAAGTAGTTGTTGCACATGTGAATTGTTCTAATAAAACTCTATTGACTTGGTAAGTGGGAAAAGCTAATGTCTTATTTCTGCTCTATTAGTAGTATTGATTTGACTACCAGATTCTCTTACCTTTCTTCCTGCTGAAAGCACGGTTCATGATGTGGATGGATCTTCCCAACTGTTTGGCTCAGTAACACTAGGTATCCTGTTGAAAAATAAATGAAGCATTGTTGACCAATATCCTCTGTGCTTACAGCAGTTTTTGTTTACTTCCTTGACAAAAGGTTAAATACTCCAGAAGCAATTGTCTACCTCGTCTCATATGGCAATAAAGGTAAAACATTATGTAATACTCTGAGGGACAGAGTTAAGTGCAATATGTCAGCTCAAATTCCTCCAAGGCATGCATATTGTTTATTATATAAGGAAGAAGATTACTTATCTTCTAAACTTGATAAAAACAAATGCAATGAATTTTAGGGGTCTTCTTAACAACAGAGATAGACAGGAAAAATTATTTGCTTTTATATAAGTAAAATAATTTTACAAATATATTCACATGTACAATAACTTATAGGGAACTTTTTCTTCTGCAAAAGGATTGTCCAACTCAGACACTTTATTTTACTCATGTTTTCATTACTGCTAGATACCTTCTCAGTGATACGGCACATTAACAGTTTATGAGGAGGTTAAAGTTAGAATCGCTACTTGGAGGTCCAGGAAGAGTTAAGTTAATGGATGAATGTAGAAGGAGTGTTTCCTTTAAGAGGCAGACACTCTTGAACTGATATTACATTGGTCTTAACTTGTTAGTGCTGCCAGAAAATTCCAAAGTAACACAAAAGACTTTTTGGAATTGAGATAGATTATTCTTTCATAACTTACATTGTCATTTTTACCATTGCTTCAATCACATGAATTTAAAATATCTGTTTAATAAAACATTAGCTGAGTAAGAAGAAGTGTCTGAGTTGGACAGCCATTTTGCAGAAGAAATCTAACTTAGCCAAGTTATTGTATGTGTGAATATATTTATAAAATAATTTTTGTTTTAAAAGCAAAATAATTTCTCATATCTATCTCTGTTGCTAAGGAGAACTCGAAAATTTATTGATTTTGTTTTCAACAAGTTCAAATGAAAAGTAACCATCCTTTTCCTTAAATTTACAGGACTAGAGCTGACATATTGCACTTAACTCTGTCCATTGTAGTATTACATAATGCTTATCTTTATCTGTCTTTCATGACAATCCTGATCACTGAAATCAATGGGAGTTCACATGTTCAACTGAAGATCCCAGTTCTTCCAAGTATCAAGAGAGCAAGGGAACTCACGGTAAGACCTTTCCACAACCTTGTCACTGATGCACAAAATTCAGGTGACAGAAGAGAAAGACCAAGAATTAACTACAGTTTGGAAAACACTTTCCCCACCACATTCCTAAACACAATCTTGTCACTTTGTCATCAGGAGTGTATCCATCCTTTCATACTGAGTATGTCAATGAGCATAGAAGCCACTATTCAAAGGGGCAGTCTTAAAACTCAGACTAGCTTTAAAACACTGAACTGTACATCTCTCATTAATATGATCATCTAAATTTATTCTCTACTTACTTAATAGAGGAGTTTCTAGTCCATGGAGATGCAACCCAGTCAGATATGAACAATCTCCCCTGAAACCAAGACCTATAATTGTTCATCCCCTAGCACTGGAGAAGAGAAAATCACACAGAAAGTCTAGAGATACATGCAGAAACTCCTCTAATGGACAATCCAAAGAATCACACTTAATGTTTAAAGAGAGCAGGGCCACTACACAGAAGCCAAGAGCAAGGAGAATGAGATAATTTCAAGAGAATTATATTATGGGAAATGTCTCACTTTCTTAACCAGGAAAGAACAAAGCTAGAAACAAACTTTAAGAGGAAGAACCCCCCACCCACACCTGAATGAAACTTTTCTCAAGAACATTCTCATTTCATATGTATATTCAAGAGTATGTTAAAGATTAGATAATTATTAACCACTCAGGAAATTAAAGTTCATATAAGCATTCCAGAACCAGGAGTGCAAAATGAAACCCAAAATAAAGAGAAAACCAATGAAAACTGACCCAGAGAGGAAGGATGCTTTGACCTGCTCTCCTGTGAAGAAGCCCAGACTAATCAAGGAACTATATAGACTTAGAGACAGATGTATTTTCCCCAAGCTTCTAGTTAGAATTCATGGCAGGTAAAAATTGCAGTGGAAGAACAGTAGAACTGGGGACAAAGGTATAGAATCCAGACTGAAACAGAAAAGGAAGGGATACGAGAAAGGAGAGGAAGAAAGAAGGAAGTCTGGAGGGACAGAGGACAGATTCTGAACTGTGGCAAAACTTTAAGTGGTCAAATACTTCCTGAAGTCAGAGCGGTGAGGAGGGATGGGAATATTGAAGGGATAAAAGGTGAGGTTTTTCCAAACTTGGTGAAACTATAGAGCCACAGATCCAATGTATAAAACAATACAAAAACTGCATAGTCATGAATTGCTTAAGACTACCAATGGAAAAATAACCCTGAAACGCAGCCAGAGAGAAGGAAGAGGTAAAGGACAGAAGTAGGAGATGGAGGCCTAAGACTGGGTAGAATGGTGGGCAGAGGAGATAAACATAGACCTTTGATCCAACTGGACTATTTTTATCTTACATTCTCTTTAACAACCTATTAACAACAGATGAAACACAGAGGCCACTTCATGTTAATTTAATTTAGTGTATAAGTGAAATATTTAAAGATATCTAAAATCAACCAATAGTATATGAATAAACAACATATTTGGAAGAAATTAAACCACTGATATTTATAGCTGGTTTAAAAGTTTTAAAGTGGCAACCTTTTAAGGAAAAGCAGTTTTCTGCTTATCAAACTGATATTGAAGCTTTTGGTTTTAAAAAACATCCAACCATACTGTTGTGATTATGGAAACTAGATGTAGATTTAATATTAGAATTTGTTCTGGTTTTGGGTTTCATTTTTACCCTTGTGATTCCATGTGGAATCAATGTTCTAGGAATGGTTTTAAAGTATTAAGGGGGGGTGCAAAAACTTTCTAAAACACACATAACATCAATAGACAAAAGTCACTTTAAAATCTTGTTGTTCATGAAGATGGTGCCACTATAATTAAATGTGGTCAGTATTCAGTTATAGACAGAAAGGTAAATTACAAGAAATACAAAACAAAAGGGTGCTTTTGTGAATAATAATGATACAAGTAAACTGTACTGTTGAGTCTTTGACACATTTGTGAAAATGCAAGTCTGTGAGGCGATTGTTAGAGAATGGCCGGCATTCTTAGATCCTGAATTTACTCCACACTACAAACTGATACACACAAGTACTGGAACTATTGCAACCAGCTGGTGTGCAAAGAGGAATGGTTTCCTACATCCTGCTAGCATAATGCAGCTTGTCTGTGATCCTTGTGTTGACACAACTGGTGTCTGTTGTAAAGGTTCTCTGCTAAAATCCCCTAAGCGTGAGATATTTTAGAATATTCTTCATAGATTTTTATGCCTGTACATGGTAAGCAGCTTTGCACTTACAGACACATTAAATCTAAGTGAAAACAAAAGAAAACCAAAAAGCAGTGCACAAACAGAAGCGTCATGATACATGATAAGTCAAGCAGTGTCCTCTGAACTTCCTCCCTCTAGTACAGAAGTGACCTGCACCTGATCACATTTATAAAATTATTTGCTATTTCCATAGTTATGTTTTGGGACACTATATACACAGCACTACAACAAGGGTATCAAGATGAAAAACAAGCATGACAGGGTCCCTGCTTTTAAATTCTTCCCAGATTTGGAGGTAGGAGAGAAAGAACCTGGGGCTTTGTGAAGAGGCAAAAGCCAGATGAAAGATGAGCATGCAAAGATGGAGCATGAGGTGACAGTCTTGTTTGGGGGAAAGATTCTGGAAGGATGTCAGTAGATAACTCCCCAGACTGTCAAAGGCTGAGGTGTGAGAAGGAATGTCTGACTCCGGCAGAAGGGTAAAATGTGGGTGGCACTTGTTCATTGCGTGCACGGAGCGCCTGGCTTCATGACTAGCCTTCAGAGCACCTTCAGCCCCTCTCCAGGGCTCTGGTCTAGCATGCTCTGCAACAGTTGGTGGAGCACAGAATGGGTTAAGAGGTGCATCTGAGTTCTTGATTTAATTAATTCAAAAGAAAAGCAATTATATGTATCTCATTGTTAATGACATTTAAATCCATGAGTTTATATGGCTTTATTCTGGTAACAGTTTCTTTTTTGTAAGTATTTGTTTGTTTAATCTTTTATTAATTTAATTTAGAAACAATCTTATTTTACATATCCATCACAGTTACCCATCCCTCCCATCCTCCCATGCCACCCCACACCGCCATCCACTCCCCAGGGAGGTTGAGGCCTTCTATGGAGGATCATCAAAGTCTGTCACATGGCTTGGGGCAGTGTCTAGGCCCTCTCTCATGTTTCTAGGCTGAAAGACTAGCCCTCCTTATGGAATGGGCTCTCAAAGTCCATTTGTACCCTAGGCATAAATACTGGTTCCATTGTCAAAAGTTCCATAGACTACCCAGGCCTCCTAACTGATACCCACATTCAGAAGGCTTGGTTCAGTCCCATATTAGTTCCCCAGTTTTATTACTTGGGGTCCATGTGTTCTCACTTGGTCAGGTCAGCTGTTTTTGTGGTTTTCTCCAACATGGTCTTGACTGCTTTGTTCATCACTCCTCCCTCTCTACATCTAGATTCCATAAGTTCAGCTCAGTGCGTAGCTGTAGATGTCGGCTTCTGCTTCCATCAGCTACTGGATGAAGGCTCTAGGATACTATTTAAGGCAGTCATCAATCTCATTATAGGGGAAGGGCATTTAAGGTAGCCTCTCCATTATTGTTAGATTCTTAGTTGGGGGTCATTCTTTGGGATCTTTGAACATCTCCCTAGTGCCAGATTTCTCTTTAAACTTATAATGGCTCCCTCTACTAAGGTATCTCTTTTCTTGCTCTCCTCTATTCTTCCCTCTGCCTCAGTGTTCCTGATCCCTTGTGTTCTCCTCTCCCCTCCTCTTCTCCCCTTCTCTTTCTCCTCCCTCCTCCCCACTCTTAGGCATATACCCAAAAGATGCACTTTCATACAAGGACAGCTGTTCAGCTATATTCATAGCAGTATTATTTGTAATAGCCAGAACCTGGAAGCAACCCAGATGCCCCTCAACTGAAGAGTGGATAAAGAAAATGTGTACATATACATGATGGAGTACTACTCAGTGGGGGAGGGGGAGAAACAATGAAATCCTGAAATTCACAGGCAAATGGATGGAACTAGAAGAAACCATCCTGAGTGAGGTAACCCAGTCACAGAAAGACAAGCATGGTATGTTTTCACTCATATATGGATATTAGACATAGAGGCAAAGAATTACCAGCCTACAATCCATACTGCCAGAGAAGCTAGGAAACAAGGAGGGCCCTAAGAGAGATACATGGTCCCCGGGAGAAGGGGAAAGTGACAAGAGCTCCCGAACAGTTTCTTTTCTAAGAGGATTTTGTTAAGGCATGTCAAAAGTCATTTCTACAACTGTGGCTCTCGCATTTTACAGTTAGATCTTGGGTCAATGCTGGCATATCACAAAAGGCTATGTAATTATCCAGTAACTAGAACACTATGCTTGTTCTCTGTCTACCACTCAGTCACTAGGCGATGACATCCTTAGGACCAGAAGGTGACACAAAATTGTCAGAGAAATCTCTTTCCTGCCAATGGAAACTTGATCCTCATATGTGTACTTCAGTATCTGTGTTATCCTGAGCTAAACTTCTTAGACTCTGAACATGTTTCAGTAATTTCACATTGAGGTTTTCATTATGATTCTTTCCAATGTCAATTAGACTATTTTCTTACTGGGATTTCATTATGAAGTTGTGTTCTTAATGAAAGTCAGATGCCTTTCTCTAAAATGAAATAATTATACAGAAAATAAAGTTGCTAAGAAAAATATTCTCATAACGAATGAAATTAATAGGAAACACAATTGTCTATGCTTAAATAAATATATATCGCATACTTCACTTGCATAGATTGTGAAAGACCTCAAACATGGCCTTTCTTTTTGAACCACAAACTTTGTTCTTTGAAGAAATCCCAAGCAATGCTGTATCTACTTGAAAAAAAATCACAGCTATTCCAGGGCAACAATATGTATACTCCTGTGCTCTTCTTATTACAATTGTACACACTGTACTGTAATTTATTAAACCTACAGCCTTGGCCATTTCACAAAATACTTCTATATATGTATCCTAGTGACCAAGACCTGAGGGATTAAATTACAGAGGTGAAGTTGTCTTTGGCCAAAGCTCCTGAATTCCTCTGAAAGACAAAACAGTGTGATTGCATAGTTAATGCTGTGATATTTTAAAATTAAAGACTATAGATTCCTGAGGCTAAAATACTCGTTCTATTTCATCTCAGCCCACAAAACAATAGTATAAACTTTTAATTCATTTGCAAATATTCCATGTGTCACTGAGTATTGCACTTGAAAGGAGCTTGATAATTTGAATCATCTTCATTGGTAAAAATGTTGATATGTTGGCACTTTGACAATAGGCACAGTTTTAAGATTACACTAAATGCCAAAACTGGAAACTATACATATGTCTGAACTTACTGATTTAATCATTTCACAGATACTTTAATGACTGTTTTGTCTGAGATAAACATAAGAGATTGCTCTTTTTAAAATTTAAATATTATAATCATTCTTCGATTTCTTGGGGATTTCTTTCTTAATTTAATAGAACCATTTTATCATAATGAACCCACAAAAACATTACACAGCTTCAGAATGGCCATTATCACTATATAGCAGTTCACTGAAATGTAAAAAACTTGGGTCTGGGCAAAGATTGGAGATTACTTTTTGCTAGCCTTTATAACAGCACCAGAAAACATATCTTGTCCAACTTAAGTCCATGTCCAGAATAATGGAAGCCATTCTTCTGAGATGAAACCAAGGTTTGGAGAAGGGACATCTTCAGATACTCATGGTGTCCTTGCCATCGGGAACAAGGATGGATGCATTGCCCAGGCTTGGACAGAGGAAGTAACACCTTCTGCTTTTGCCATGACTACCATGACCATTTTTCTTTGAACTTTAGTGTGACCATAGTTTGTTTTCTACTTTGCTTATCTATTAATGTTTCAGTCATAACTGATAAAATATTTCTCCTCATCACCTGTTTAAAAGTAATGCACTTGATCCTGAGCCTGTGGTTCTGGAAGCAAACAAAACTTCAAGATTTTTTTTCCTTCTCTTGTTAAGTCCAAGCACAGCAAAGACCATTTCTCAGGTTGCTTAGATGAGATTCAGGCCTCTGTAGTGAGCACAAGCAATTGTGACCCCCCAGCCTCCTATTCTTCACTCTATGAATGACTAGCTGAACCACTTGTGCACAGGACAGAAACGTGCCGCCTTGTCTTAATCCAATTACATCAATGTCTCTTTGTCCTGTGATTCCAGAATGGGTGACTCATCCACAATCCTGTAATCCCCTGCCCCACGCCTCCTGGCCTGCTGACAGGCTGTCTGGAGGGTGAAACATCCTCAGATAAACTGTTCCAGATCACAGTCTTCTTTACCTCAGCCAACCTCCAGATCACAGTCTTCTTTACCTCAGCCAACCCTGCAGCCAGTCATCTCTCCCTTCCTTGCACTTGCTCGCATCGTGACTGGTAGGTTCTCCTGTCACATTCCACCCTCTCCCCTTAGAGAAATAACTCTCTCAAACAGCTTCTTCTTACCTAAGGCTACATTTACTTTTTATGTGACAAACCATTTGAACATATTCAGAAAAAAAAACTCTCTGGCTACTAACCTCAACCTACTTTGCTGAACTAATTTGAAAATCTTCCTTTCAAGTCATCCATTCAAATGAAGTAGCAGTTTTATTCCTGCACTAATGAGTGCTTTCATATCTCTATCCATAATAAGTCATCAAATGAATTAGGAAATGATGCCCTACAAAAGCACATGATTGTGACTGCTAACGGATCTCACTTCTTTCACCCTTAGCATGTAGGAAATATCTATAGAAAGCATCAGTTGAATTCCAAACCAAATAAACTATTTCTTAAAACAGTACACATGTACAGGCAAAATTTGCTGAAAAAAATCGACAGTTTCCCAAGCATGTTGTTTTAAAAATATGTCAGGAAATCTAAACTTTGAATTTATATACACTATTCATTACAGATGAGAGGCCCCTGCACTGGGACTCACCTGAAAGCCTTCACCCTTAGGACTTGCTCTCATGATACCAGAAGACATCTTGCAGGTTACCAAAAGAGGGGAGAAACTGTAAGTCTTAACCAGCAATGACACCTATGAACCTCACCAATGGCTGGCACAGCACAATAACCCTGTGAGAGCAGTAATTAAAAGCATACCTTGGAGGTACCAATAACTCTAATTGGATTTAGGACCCTCTCAACAAGATGAAAAACCATGCTTTACTGAAAACATAGCTAACTACTCAATGCTAGTGAAGTCATGGTTACTGAAGGAGGACCTACCACTATCACTTTACTAAACCATTCTAATCCATAATTTCATTCTATCTGTCCTCATAGCCATAAATAATGATATCCTCACCCCCTCAAGGAAACTTTCCTTTGAAACAGATGGAGAACATAATAGGAAACCACAAATAATCAAATGCAGGTTGTGGAGCCCAGTCACATGACTCTTATGTGAAGCAGTGTCTTGAAGACATATCCAGTATTCCTGGGCAGAAGAGGGGTGGAAACACTGTAAGAGCCAGTGAAATAGGGAGTTTGCTGTGAAGTGTCTCCTACTAATGTCAGAAGCCTGACTACCTAAACATGAGCTGACAAGGACAATACCAAAGTAGAATGGAAAATAATCCCACTAGGCCTCAACTCTGCACAAAGAACTACAGGCAACAAAGGAATCGAAGAAATAGTCTCCCAGGGAAGAGCATACCAATTGGTTGTCTCATTCCAAATGGTCAACTCTGAAAACATATACATAAAAACAACATTATACATAGAATGACCAGGTTGTATTTATATATTTAGAAATATAATCACCCACATATACACACACACTGATATATATATATATATATATAGATATATATAGATATAGATATGGAGAGAGAGAGAGAGAGGAATGAAAGAAGAAGCCATGTATTTTGGAAAATCATTTATTAATAAGTGGATAGTAACCTGCAGCTGGAAAACCTCAAGAAGCAGTGCACTTAACCGAGGATTTTAAAATATCTGATCTTTAAAATCAGAAAGGCAAACTAGAACAATATACAAAAAATCCAATAAAAATAAGATAAACAGTAGAAACACAGAAAATGGACAAAACAGAACTGCCCATTTATAGACATGCAATCTGAGTATCTAAGAAGCAAACAATCAAATGCTTATACTTACAGGTAATCAGAAAGTGCAATTTTAAATTACATTAACTCTCACGAGCTTAACAGGCAATATATTCTACCACTGGTGATGAAACAAGATACTAACAAACGGTTTCCTTCAAATAAATCATCCTTTGAACTTGGAATCATCAGGTATCTGTAAGATAGTGCATAGTGTTTGTTGCTAAGGATTCCTTAAACATATTTAAAAGAGATTGCGTGCCTCTGATTTCACATTCAAGAATAAAAACCTTAGTTAATTCTAAAGCACAGCTAGACTGAAGCATAACTGGGGCACGGTTACTCTCAACCATTGTTGCTGACAACCTCTAGTTAGTGTGACTTAGTTGAAGAACAGTCTATGTTTCTTAAACAAGTTTAGTGTTCATATACATATAAATCAAAATCTCCATTATCAGGTATGTATACCAATGGAGTTCACACAGCCCCACAAAATGCATGTGTAACTTCACCACAGTGTTCAGTATACTACTGAATAGTTGCTACCTAGAAGTCTATCTTGAAACAAAGTGCCTTTGAAATTGGTCCTGTTTTAGATATTACATTTAACAATTAAATTCCCTTTTTTATCATATTCCCTTATCACAATAAACATATATTTTTAGCTAGTTTTACTGTTTTAGGAGTACTTTTAAATTACTCCAGTATAAATTTTGGCTCATGATCTAATAAGCAAAAAAATTAAACCATACATATAAATACAACTGTATACATTTGGTTTGTCATATTAACAACTTTATGCCAATAAGTATCCTTTTAAAGCATCTTAAGACATCATGGATAAGAATGAATATTTCAGAGTCACTATGTTGAATGTGGACTTCAACATGAATGATGATCAATTTATGATGAAAATTGTTGATGTGTTTTATGAATTAATATCATGATTTTGAATCTTTGACTTCCCCATCTTTGATACAGGCAGTCCTCTTGCTCAATTTTAATCTTATCCCTTTGGCCCTGATCTGCCAGACTGAGTAAGCAAATCTGGGCTGGGCAGACAAGAGTGTACATAATTTGGAACTACATAGTAAACAGAGAAAAACTGCAGTTTCCTGAGGCACATTCACCAATAACTACCATAGCTCATATGATTCTAAAGACATTTCATTACCAGCCCCCTTGAAACTTGGAGCTATCTCTTTTGATGTAGCTACTCTCTGTTCAATTTAGTGAATAAATTTACTTTGCTACAGCCCCTTGAACTATACAGTGAGAAACTATCAGACTAAAGTAATTAAATTCCTTTGAGCAAATTATTCAAAGATTAATTCTAAACATATGTGAACCCTTGCCTTCTAAATTTTGGAATGTGTTAGTATTTGTTGTCATTTATTCACTGGGAAGCAAAAGGCCCTTCACTACTCTCAGATTCACACTGAAAGACAATCCATACCTTTCTATGACCCTGGCTTTGCTTTCAGTACCATAAATACAGGGGGAGTTGTGTTATATCTGCCAACTGAGAAGTACTCCAAATCCTGTCATAAAGCAAATCAAAATACAGAAATAAAAGTGGACAAAGGTTGCTGAATAACAGATGGATTAAAATAATCACATAGACCAATAATACAATTCACACTTGTGAGCATCCACATTCCCAAAGGCATCAACATTCTTGAATTTTCCAATTTTAATCATTGTTTTATATATGTGTTTACTCAATACAAAAGAAGAGTTATTGTCACTTAATATTTTGTGAAATGGCTATGTGCATGTACTATGTAAAAAACTGTAAATAAATGAAAGACAATTCAGAGTAATAAATCTCAAAAAGCAAACCTTAATTTTAAAAGTAATATTCTACAAAGATATATCTGATGCATTATTTACTAGCTAATGATTTATAATGCTACCATTTGTTAAATGTATCTAATATGCAAGCAGCCAATAAATGCCTCCATATAATAGAATAATGGAAGACAATAGTCATGAGAATAAGTTGGACAAGAAATTCCCAAGTTGAGGGCAGCACACTTTACAATATCAGTATTAAGGGAGAATGACTAGTTTTATTGTTTTTGAAAGACATGGAAACAATAAATTAATTATCTTCAATGTGGGGGACATAGAAATGGCTTTCTCCCTCTGCAACCTCTACAAAATTGAGTTGTTAGAACTGCAGAGGACAAATGTAATACAAAATTCTTAAATTACTTGAGAGGGGCAATTACACAGAAATGGTCAAAAATATCTACGGGTTTTTGTTCTTTTGTGTTTTCAGGATCCTTGACATTTCTAATATTGGAGCAGTACAGGGAGCCACCATCTGAGTTTATCTTTTTCTATTTTCTGTCTTTTTGTCTTTTCTTTTCTCTTTGTAGAGTGCAATTTATGGGTTACAAAACAAACCAAAAATCATGAGTCTTAGAATGTGGCAGGTAGGGATATGGGAGGAGGAAGCAACCAGAAGGTATTATAAGTACATATGAAATCCACAGTGAACAAAAATAAACATTTAAAAAGTAGAGTTACACATTAGCCTTGTGTGGGAGAGTTTAGGGAAAGGACAAAAACAAGCCAAGATATGTTTTTGGGCTTCTCAACAGAGAAATGAACAGCATCTGTCACTTTACACTGAAATTTTTTATATCATAAAAATGAGGCCAGAAGGAATTTCAGGAGACTTCCTTTGCTTTTAAGCTAGTGACCGGCAGGTGAAGAGCTTAGTCACTCTGCTATTCATCTGTGCAGCACACACTGTCTTCTGAACCCTGAGTCTTGACATATGAAAGAGAACTCACAAAGCAATCTTCAGACTTAAAGGTAAAAAGACGCGTAAAGCAAATCAGCCTGGGGAGAGAAGGATGAATTGGTCCTTAATGTTCTACACAGGAGATTGTATGTGAATACTAGAAAATGTTAACTGCTATAGTACATAAAGTCATCTGGAATGATCCAAAGTTTTGAAAATACTGACGTAATTATAAGCAATTCATCATAATTCTATAGACCTCTACTTTATAAGTTTACTTCTGCCATTAGAGTAACACTGCATTTATGTGTATTTAATATCATAAGTCAATGTTTTCTTTTAATTAGCATTTTTGTGTTTGTATGTGTGTGCCTGCGTATGCTCAGATATATGAGTTTAGGCATGTAGGTGACACAGCACATGTGTGGAAACCAAAGAACAATTTCCAGTGTCAGTCTTCATCTTCCACATTCTTTGAAACATATCTACTTTCTGCTTTATACATAAAGCTAGTTGGCCTGGGTTTCAGACCCACTCCTGTCTCACCTCAGACAGCTACACCAGGATCACAGATGCTTGCTTGCACACCGAGATTTATATCGGTCCTAGAGATTTAAAAATAGGTCCTCATGCTTGTGCAAGCAATTTACTCACTGAGCCATCTGACCAACTCAACACTTGCTTTTAAATTAGAACTTTGATTTACTATAAAACACAACAGACAAGTTTTCCTCACACATGGGAACTAAGCACATTATACACAAACTGCACTAATGCAACTGAATATTCCTTCCCTTCCCTCATAGTTTACTCCAGCAGGGAACTCAAAGGGAAAAGTAAACTGAAGATGGCTGAAGATGTCACTTCCCAATGAATTTCCTTAGAAAGGAGAAGCAAGCACACTTCAAGACCATGTATTTTCAATTATGACCGTAAAAAAAGAGAATGATAACTATAAGGAGCACCAACTAAAATAAGCACTTTTACATTATGTAACGATTGGCAAAGTCCGAGAGCTGGCAATTTTGAATTAAATTCCTAGACCATCAGTAGACGGAGACATAAGAGAGGCATCAGCCCAGAGAAGTCCTGTTCTGATAGAGGAAAAGCACAACCCTTCTTGTAAGGAGACACAAACACTGTGTTCTCTTGTGGTTACACTGCTCTGCTGGCCTTTTCACTGCATT
The DNA here is from genome assembly GCF_017639785.1 of Mesocricetus auratus. NCBI lineage: Eukaryota > Metazoa > Chordata > Mammalia > Rodentia > Cricetidae > Mesocricetus > Mesocricetus auratus. The sequence goes on from NW_024429194.1 coordinate 60,784,050, forward strand.
TTCTGCTCTTACAAGGCAAACCATCTGCAGCATTCTGCAGCTCAAGCTCATTTCTCTAACCCTGCACAAATGTGCTCACTCAGCAGTCTACCCCAGTGACTGCTTAGTGCTTAGTGCATGTCTTTGATGATTTCTATGCAAACACTGACCAGGTAAAGCAAAACAACATTGTGTCTTTTTCTGGTGTATGTCAAGTTGGTGTTAATTGCTAATAAAATTCAGTAGTAAACTAGGTATTTAGAAAAGATTAAATTCAGAAATCCCCAATTGAATATATTGTTAATAATTTAAATACCCATGGGCTCTTTTTCTTTTATTTTTGTTTTGGTTTTTTATTCAAATTAGAAACGAGCTTGATTCACATGTCAATCTGAGCTCCCTCCCTCCTCCCCCTACCCTCGCCAAACCCTCAACACCCCACCCAGTCCACACTCCATTCTCCAGGGATGGTGAGGCCCTCCATGGGGGATCTCCAAAGTCTGTCATATCATCAGGGCAGGGCCTAGGCCCTCCCCCCATGTGTCCAGACTGAGAGAGCATCCCTCCATGTGGAATGAGCCCCCAAAAGTCCATTTGGCTTGCGGGGATAAAACTGGTCTAGTGCCCTAGGCCCCAAAGAATGCCAAGGCCTCCTCACTGACACCCACACTCAGGGAGTCTGGATAAGTCCCATGCTGGCCTCTCAGCCATCAGTCTGGGGTCCATGAGCTCCCCCTTGTTCAGGTCAGCTGTTTCTGTAGGTTTCACCCCCGCCCTGGTCTTGTCAACCTTTGCTCATTAATCCTCCCTCTCTGTAACTTGTTTCCCAGAGTTCAGTTCAATGTGTAGCTGATAGTGTCTGCCTCTGCTTCCATCAGCCACTGGATGAAGGCTCTAGGATGGCATACAAGGTAGTCATCAAACTCATTATCAGGGAAGGCATTTAAGGCAGCCTCTCCACTACAGCATAGATTTCCAGTTGGTGTCATCCTTGTAGATCTCTGGACATCTCACTAGTGCCAGATCTCTCCTCAAACCTATAATGACTCCCTATATTATAATATCTCTCATCCTGCTCTCCTCTATTCTTCCCCGGACTCAAACTTCCTGCTTGGCCATGTCCTTCTCTCCCATCCTCTTCTCCCTCTCTCTTTCTCCCAGCTCCTTCTCCCCTCTCTGAATGCTCCCAATCCCCTCAGGAGATCTTGTCCAGTTCCCCTTCTCTGGGGTACCATGCATAACTCTGTTAGGATCCTCCCTGTTTCCCAGACTCTCTAGCGGTGGGATTGTAGGCTGGCACTCTCCTGTTACATTCCTAAAATCCATATATGGATGCATACATACAGTGCTTATCTTTTTGTGACTGGGTTACCTCACACAGGATGGTTTCTTCTAGTGTCATCCATTTGCCTGCGAATTGCAAGATTCCATTTTTTTTTCTGCTGAGTAGTACTCCATTGTGTAAATGTACCACATTTTCTCTATCCACTCTTGAGTTGAGGGGCATCTAGGTTGCTTCCAGATTCTGGCTATTAAAAAATAATGCTGCTATAACATAGTAGAACAGATGTTTTTGTTGTATGAATGTGCCTCTTTTGGTTATATGCCTAAGAGTAGAATTGCTGGATCTTGTGGTAGACTGATCCCATTTTCCTTAGGAATCTCCATACTGATTTTCAAAGTGGTTGCATGAGTTGGCACGCACACCAGCATTGAAGGAGTGCTCCTCTTTCTCTACATTCTCTCCAACATAAACTGTCCTAGGTATTTCTGATTTTGGCCATTCTGACAGGAGTGAGATGGTATCTCAGAGTTGTTTTGATTTGCATTTCCCTGATGGCTAAGGATGTTGAGCACTTTCTCAAGTATCTCTCAGCCATTTTAGACTCCTCTATTGAGAATTCTCTTTTTAGTTATGTACCCCATTGAGTGAAGCCTTTTCCTTGCCAGCCGCTTTGGTTTTTCCCCACCAGTTGCTTGGGCTCTGCCACAGTTGCAGTCCCCAAATAATACACAGGACACTGTATTAATTAAGAAGCCATTGGCCTTGCTTGTTTCTTACTGGCTAGCTCTGACTTAAGTATTTACTCCATAATTGTTAATCTAAGTATTTCTCTTACCAGAGAAAAGGGTCTGGACTTCTTACCCCTATGGCAGCTACATGATGACTCTCCGTGTTTCTCCTTCCCAGAGTCCTCTTCGACTCCTAGTCCCACCTATCGTGCTTCCCTATTGGCCAACAATGCTTTATTCAACAACCAATAAGAGACAAATTTCAGAATGACATCTCCCATCAGTACCCCACTTTTTAATTGGATCCTTTAGTGTTTTTGAGACTTGCTACTTGAGTTCTTTGTAAATTTTGGAGATCAGCCCTCTGTCAGATGTGGGATTAGTGAATATCTTTTCCCATTCTGTGGGCTGCCTTTTTGTCTTGTTGACTATGTCTTTCGCCTTACAGAAGATTCTCAGTTTCAGGAGGTTCCATTTATTAATTGTAGGTCTCAGTGTCTCTGCTACTGGTGTTATGTTCAGGAAGTAGTCTCCTGTACCATTTCATTCAAGGATACCTCCCACTTTCTCTTCTAAGAGGTTCAGTGTGGCTGGATTTATGTTGAGGCCTTTGATCCATTTGGACTTAAGTTTTGTGCATGACGATAGACATGGATCTATCTGCAGTCTTCTACATGCCAGCATCCAGATAGGCCAGCACCATTTGTTGAAGATGTTTTCTTTTTCCCATTGTATAATTTTAGCTGCTTTGTCAAAAGTCATTTTCTAAGCTAAGGAGTCAATCAGTTTTTCTGGTGAACTGGAAGCATATACTAAATTACTAACTGAGTAATCTGTTCAATGGTGACAGTATACTTGATTAGCAAAAGCCAGGAAGTGAGAAGGGGGCCTAGTGTTGATGGCATTTAATCATTTCCAGCTGTGAGGTAGACTGTGCCTCAGCTGAGATATTTATTGAGTGGCAATGTCTAAGCTCCTGGGACACAAACCTTGGTCTCTATAGTGTCCCTTGTTGTGGTCTATGGAAGACCAATTCCTTCTGGAAGTTTATTGTCTAAGTACAGTTACTAACAGAAAGCAGGAGTCACTTGCCCCAATGTCATATTATTTCTTTTACACTACGGAAAGAATTCTAACCAAATGAAACCTGAAGAAAGCAATACTCATTCATCTGAACTCAATGGGTTCAATATTTCAAGGTTTCAGAAAAATATACAACTGAACATAGGTATGCATAAATAATATATGTCCTCATAGTTAAAGTGAAACTTTACCATAAAGAATTGCTTCAAACTCTGACACTAAAACTAGCTTCTTATTTAAGATCACTATTGTTTCCTTAATTCAAATTTCAGATATAAAATATCCATAGGAAAGGTTAAGGCTGTGGATATAGCTTAGTAGGTCAGGTTTTTGTTTAGTGCATGACAAGGCCTCTTTTCAAATTCTATCACTGTATAAACCTGATCTACTGATGCATATCTGTAACCATACAATCTGAAGATGAAGGCAGGCACCTCAAAAGTTCAGGTCATCTCTGCCTACACAGGAGGGTCCAGGCCATACTAGTATATATTGAACCAATAACAAAAAAAAGTAACAAAAACAATGACTTAAGTATCTATCTTAGCTAGGGCTTCTATTGTTGTGAAGAGACACCATGGACATGGTAACTCTTATAAGGGAAAAATATTTAATTGGGGTGGCTCACTTACAGTTCATAGATTCAGTCCATTATCATCATGGCGGGACATGGTACCATGCAAGCAGTCATGGTGCTGGGGAAGTAGCTGAGATTCCTACATCTTGCAGATAAGAAGTGTTTTGTCTCACTGGGCATGGTCTGAAGATATATGAGACCTTAAAGACTGCCTCCAAGTGACACACTTTCTGCAACAAGACCACACCCCCCCAATAGTGCCTCTCCTTTTGGGGGTCGTTTTCTTTCAAACCACCCAAGTATCCTAACAGTTCAGCTATACTGCATACACAATGCTTAAAAGTTATTGATCAAAATTAATTAAGCAGTTGGGGGAAGGTTATAAATGGTGCAGGAGCAATTATGATGACAGAGGGAATTATAAAGGCAAGGGAAACAGATGAAAAAAGGAGACCTTCATTCCTGAGGTCTGGTGAGAACTTTCACCAGATAGGAATCAAGAACTCAAACACAATTAAACTTGTTCAACATTGTCCTTTCTTTCCAGACAAAACTGCATTTCCTAGGACTCTACTTTTCCAGAAACCTCATTTGTAATAAAGGATATACCTCTAATCCATTGCTTAATGCATTTGCTCCTAGTTTTATAAGATTGCATCCCATCCAAGATACCTCAATAGCTGCCCTATAATTTAATCATCATAAAGGAAACAGAGATAAAAGAGCTAAGGGTCCCTTAAGACCCCAAAGAACAATGGAATTTCAAAGCTTCAACAACTCTACACACAGTCACCATTAGGTCAACGAGGCCAGACTCTCCCTTGAGAAGTGCAGGTCCATGTTCTTTGAGCACCTGTTAATTCTATTTTTAGTAAGTTCTGATTTATTTTAGTAAGTTCTCCTTCTCACTGGCTTGGTTTGAATTTCTTTTCCCTGGTATGGTCAAGAATCTGGCTTTACAGGGCTCATGGGGGCTCATGGAGATTGAAATGACAAACAGGGACCCTGTAAGGGTCTGAACTAGGATGTAGGCATGTACCTTATGATTGCCTAGCTTGGTGTTCTTAAGGGGACTCCCAACAATGGTATGGGGGTGTCTCTGACTCTTTTGCCAGTGCTTGGGACCCAATTCCTTCTACTGGCTTAACACATCCAGCATTAATATGAGAGTTTGCACCCAGTCTTATTTTATCTTATTAGGCCATATTCCGAAAGGATATCCCTGTGAGACCTGATATTTTTTAAAAGGAAAAGGGAGGAAGAGTTGATCTGAGGGAGGGGTAGAAAGGAAAGACTGAGAGGAGTGGAGAGTGGAGAAACTGGTCAGGATGTAATGTATGAGAGAAAACTAAAACTTAATCTTTCTTTCACTAGAAGAGGTCCATAAAAGATAAAAGGAATTTGTTAGGTCAATGTCAACTACTGCTATAAGCTTACATATTAAGATAAATAAATTATAATTAGGCAAACAAATAAAGTCTGAGAGAAAGTTTCTAGATTCTCTTTTGAAGACAGCATGACTTATTCTACAAATGCTAAACCATCTGCTGGAGTAGAGGAATGTAACACACAATCATAAAATATATTTCTTAATGCAATTCATGATAACACCATCATATCATGTACATTATTACTATGTATAATCATCGCCTCGTACACATTAATAAGCAACCACAGGCATGCAGAATTGGTCACAGTTATGGAAATTAGTAAAGAGATAAATGCAGAGCATCAGAAAAATACAAGGAAAGGGTAAAGAAGGAGAAAGCAAAACAGATGAATTTTAAGAATATTTGAATAAAGCAAAAATTGATTAAGTCTATGAAGGCCATTTGAGCTACAGCTAAATGCTGCCTCTTTTAAAATTCAAGCAAAATTAATATGTCACTGAATTTTCAAATAATGTGGCAATAACTCATTTTGTTCCTAATCTCATATAATCCTTCTGATACATTATTTCCAGGCATGACTCCAAGTCTCTGAATTCTGGAGTAGCAATGGTTATTGCTTTGCCTTAGTAGAACACAATCTCATTTGGAAAATCTGTAGCAGAAATACTCATTTTAATTTTCTAGATTTATCATTGCATGACACACTCTATACTGCATGGCCAACCCACAAAGCAATGAAGCTTCATGAGGCTCATGCATCTATATCCTGATATTGTTTTACACTAAGTTTCATACTGCTGTGACTAGAACTGTATCTACAACTTGAGAATCATTCATTCTACATAATTTTCTTCATGGGTAACATAAACAGACGCAATGAGGAGGCCTTCCAAAACTATGAATCATAGAAATCCCAAATGTGTATGGGTAATACAAACAAATTTATGGAAGGAAGGGAAATGGTAAAACCAAAATTAATCAAAAGACATTTCTTACACCTGAGTTTAACCTTATGATTTGAAAGATAAGCAAAAGTTACCATAAGATTAAGTCAATTTTGGCAAAATAAATGTTCCAATTCTCTGCTGGGTTAGAGGTAAAGAAGATATGGACGCTGGTAAAAAGTAAGGCTTTGGGGTTAGCAAGCCTGAGCTGTGGGTCTGTTCTGCGTCAGAGACAGTATGACCTGTTGTTTACAGAAATGTTCATATATAGGACAGTTAGCCTTTAAAGCATGTCATGATACCTTCATTTTGTGAGCACTCATCTATGGGGATTATCACTGTCTCAGGCTCTCATGTCAAAGAAAAGACTCATTTAAAACAGGTTCAGAGTTTTCCGAATGTGCAAATAGACCATAAAGTTTGCTTCTCATAATGTGCTTCCCAAAGGAAGATGATTTTTTTATTTAAGCATCTCTTTCCCTTTTGAATTTTGTGGGAAAACAGATTTTAGCAATAATGCAGTAGAAGTAAAACTCTAATTACTAAAATGATATATGTTGGTTCTAAATGACTGTAATACAAGAATGGAGGATAGTAGTATGTTAAAATGAGATGCAAAATAGGATTATGTCTCAAACATGCCTTATAAACACTTAATCTTTATTATAAAAGTATTTTTATCAAGGCTAACAATTGCTGGAGAAAGTGACATGCAATTATTTGTATATTAGAGTAAATAAGAGAGCAAATCTCTTGGAATCAAATCATCTCTAATGAAACATGTGCTCTGCACCTGTGACTTTCTTGACAATTTTCCATGATTTCATTTTTATCAACTCTCTCTGTATTTGTCTGTCTGTGTCTGTGTTTCTCTCTCTCTCTCTCCTTCTTACTGTGAGTGTGTGTGTGAGTGTATATGTGTGCGTGTGTGTCTAAATTTTCAACTTTATATCACCCATGGACTTTGTAGTTGATTACAAAGCAGGTTTGTCAGGATGAGGAAGAAATAGACTCAAGCAAAGATCATCATGTCTGGGATCATTAAACTAGGAATAACAGAAAATAAAGTTGTAGATCCATATGCAATGTGAGTCTTCAACTAGGAAATTGTTTTTATTACAAATTTGACAAATTGTAAGAATACAACATAAAAATTAGGTAACAAATTTTCATATCTACTTAGAAATTCTTTCATTTTCTATCATTTCTGTCATTCAAACTCCATAAATTATTACACTAGACTGTTGTAATAACTTTGTAAAATTAAATCTTTGTTAAATAGGCCAGTTTGGGACATCCTTAGTTGTAGATGGAGAAGCCTTTTCCTTGTCTGCCGCTTTGGTTTTTTTCCCCCGCCAGTCGCCTGGGCTCTGCCGCGTTGTAGGCCCCAAATAACACACAAGACACTGTATTAATTATGAAGCTGTTGGCCTTGCTTGTTTCTTACTGGCTAGCTCTGACGTAAGTATGTATCCCATAATTGTTAATCTAAGTATTTCTCTTACTGGAGAAAAGTTCTGGACATCTTACTTCTCTGGTGGGCTACATCGTGACTCTCTGTGTTTCTCCTACCCAGTCCTTCTGGACTCCTAGTCCCACCTATCTTGCTTACCTATTGGCCAACAGTGCTTTATTGACATATACACAGGACTTCCTCATCACTTAGTAAAATTTATCTATGTGCTAGAAAATGGATGAAGAACCTCTGATATCAATGCTGGAATCATAGATACAAAACTTAGCTTCTTGTGATTTATATAGAACTGGCCCAAGCACATTCTTAAAGCATGTCAGAACAGTTATTTGCTAGTGGTGAAATACATCTGACTAGTACAGAAATTACCATGAGAAAGTGTGGACCTGGGTAACTGCCATGTGACACTGAGAGGATGGTGGGTCCAGAAGTCAGTATTCACTCTTGGCTGTTTTAACATGGGATTGGCTTTTATAATCAAATTTGGAGTACGAAAAGGACTTGGGCCATCCATTGCCAATACAATATATGCTGTTCCAAGTAACAAGGGAGAGTGTATTTTTAATCTTCAAATTGACAGAAAAATTATATGTAATTATCACACTTAATAGTTTGTTTCAAAATATCTACACTGTGGAATGACTAGATTTTTTGTTTATGTTTTTTGTTTTGTTTGCTTTTCATGAGACTTTACAACCACCCTCACCCTTTTTTGAGAAAATAAACTGGTGTTAACTTTAGTCACTGGGCTCCACAGTAGGCTTTGATCTTCTGGTCTCATCTAACTGACATTTGTATCATGAAAGAAACATTTCAATATGGAAAGTCTACAAGGCAGAAAGGTCAACTGTAGGGACACTAACACAGGGGCATGGAGACACACTATGACCTGGATGGAGACAGTGAAGACCAGTAAATGGAATAGGAGCACCAGAAATTAGGCTTGTCAACATCCAACTAAATAGACAGAACTCAACGTAATTCCACTAAGATCAGGAACAAGATAAGGCTGTCCATTCTCTCCATACCTCTTCAATATTGTACTTGAAGTTCTAGCTAGAGCAATACAACAACAAAAGGAGATGAAGGGGATATAAATTGGAAAAGAAGAGGTCAAACTTTCACTATTTGCAGATGATATGATAGTTTACATAAACGACCCAAACTACTCTACCAGGGAACTCCTGCAGCTGATAAAACTTTCAGCAAAGTGGCAGGATACAAGATCAACTCAAGAAAATCTGTAGCCCTACTATATACTGTTAATAAAAAGAAACACCACCCTTTACAATGGCCACAAACAACATAAAATACCTTGGGTAACACTAATCAAACAAGTGAAAGACCTATATAGCAAAAACTTGGAATCTTTAAAGAAAGAAATTAAAGAAGACACCAGAAGGTTGAAAGATCTCCCATGCTCTTGGACAGGTAGGATCAACGTAGTAAAAATGGCAATGTTACCCAAAGCAATCCCCATTAAAAGCCCAGCACAATTCTTCACAGACCTTGAAAGAAAAATAAACAACTTTATATGGACAAACAAGAGACCTAGGATAGCCAAAACAACCTTATTCAACACAGCAACATCTGGAGGCATCACCATCCCTGACTTCTAGCTCTATTATAGAGATGTAGCCCTGAAAACAGCACAAAACGTAAGTCTAAATGGATCAAAGACCTCAACATAAATCCAGACACACTGAACCTCTTAGAAGAGAAAGTGGGAGATACTCTTCAAAGAATTGGTACAAGAGACCGCTTCCTGAACAAAACACCAGTAGCACAGACACTGAGATCAACAATTAACAAATAGGACCTCCTGAAACTAAGAAGCTTCTGTAAGGCAAAAGTCACAGACAACAAAACAAAAAGGCAGTACACAGAATGGGAAAAGATATTCACTAATCCCACATCTAACAGAGGCTGATCTCCAAAATTTACAAAGAACTCAAGAAGCAAGTCTCCAAAACACCAAAGGATGCAATTGAAAAGTGGGGTACAGAACTAAATAGAGAATTCTCAATAGAGGAGTCTAAAATGGCTGAGATACACTTGACAAAGTGCTCAACATCCTTAGCCATCAGGGAAATGCAAATCAAAACAACTCTGAAGTACTATCTCACGCCTGTCAGAATGGCTAAAATCAAAACACCGAAGACAACTTATGCTGGAGAGGATGTGGAGAGAGGGAAACACTCCTCCACTGCTGGTGGGAGTGCCAACTTGTTCAGCCACTTTGGAAATCAGTATGGAGATTCCTAAGGAAAATGGGAATCAATCCAGCAATTCCACTCTTAGGCATATATCCAAAAGATGCAAATTCATACAACAAGGACATCTGTTCCACTATGTTCAGAGCAGCATTATTTGTAATAGCCAGAACCTGGAAGCAACCTAGATGCCCCTCAACTCAAGAGTGGATAGAAAAAATGTGGTACATTTACACAATGGAGTACTACTCAGTGGGAAAAAAAAACAATGGAATCTTGAAATTCTCAGGCAAATGGATGGCACTACAAGAAATCATCCTGAGTGAGGTAACCCAGTCACAAAAAAACAAACATGGTATGTACTCACTCATATATGGATTTTAGACATAGATCAGGAGAGTGCCAGTCTGCAATTCCACTGACAGAATCTGGGAAACAGGATAGAACCTAAGAGAGATATGCATAGTACCCTAGAGAAGATGAATGAGGCAAGATCTCCTTTACAGACTTGGAACACAGCCGGGGGGTGGAGAGGGTGGGATTGGGAAGAAGAGAGGGAGAGTAGAGGAGGAGAGAGTAGGTCATGGGAGAACAGGAAGGTTGAGTGGGGGGTAGAGTAGGGGAAGAACAGGATGAGAAATACCATAATAGAGGGAGTCATAGGTATGAAGAGAGATCTGGGGCGATCTAAAAGAATGATACCAGCTGGCAAGCTAAGCAATAGTGGAGAGACTACTTTAAATGCACATTACTGATAATGAACTTGACATCTACCCTATATGCCATCCCAGAACCTTCATCCAGTGACTGATGGAAGCAGAGGCAAACACTCACAGCTAAACACTGAACTGAACCCATTGAACCCAGTGACAGAGAGGAGTGATGAGCAAATGGGCAAAGAATGGGCTGGGGAAACCAGCAGAGACAGCTTTTCTGAACAAGGGGGAGCTCTTGGACCCCAGACCTACAGCTGGAAGGCCAGCATGGACTGATCCAGACCACCTGTGTGTGAGAGTCAGGGAAGAGGCCTGGACAACCTATCTATGGGGCTGTGAGCAGTAGATCAGTATTTATTCCTGGCATACAAATGGACTTCGTGTGTCCTTAATACAAAGAGGTATAATCTCTCTGCCTGGACTCTTAGGGGAGTGTTGGGACCCTGCCCTGAGCGAAATGACACTCTAGATACCCCCTATGTGGAAGGAAGTGGGGATAAGGTGGAGGCTAGAGGGGATGGTGGGGGGTGCAGGAGGAGGAGAGGGAGAGGGAACTGGGATTGACATGTGAAATTAAATTAAATTATTTAAAATAAAGTAATAAAAAAGAAAGAAGTACCAGAGCCATATTTGAATTTAAACAATTTTTATGCTTTTTAGTCTCAAATAGTCTATAGACTTATGAATTCACTTATTATTATTGGCTTATGTGTTCAGATTTAGAGGTATTGTATAGCATTTCATATTTAATAAAATCTAGAAACACACAGGGCAAAAAAAAAGAAATTAGGCATGTGAGAAAGGCAGAATGCCGCTGGATTTTAAGACATCTTTCTATAATTAAATATCCTTTTGGAATGAAAACAAACAGTAAATAAAACAAAAGAAACAGAAAGTTTTTAATCACTCACTTTCCCTTCCAGAGGGTTTGGAATTTCTCTTAGTTTAAGCTATTTTATTAGGTAATCTTTTAGCAAAGAGAACTGTTTTGTATTTTTTTTCTTGGAACAGTGTGTTACAATAGTCCCAGTTGACCGTGAACTCTTCATCCTCCTACACAGCCTCATAATCCTAGAATCACACAAATGTGCCTCCCTGCCTGGCAATAACCGAGATTTTAAACAGAACTATGTGTGAGTTTGTAACATACTTCTAATAATACAAGTTGATAAGACACCATTTGGATGAAATATTCTATTTTAACATTGGATTAACTATACCCAAAGGGCCTAGAGTTAGGGTCACTCATCTATTTCTTTTGGTGAGACACTAATCACTCTTCAAGGTTAACTAAAAAGCAATCTGAGTTTCACTCAGTGTTTACAATGGGATGGATGCTGGCTTGAATCAGACATTCAGAGACATCACGAAACAAGAGGCAGAACAAAAATGTGAATCATGCAGCCCAATACAAGGAGGGGTGTTAGTAGGAAACTAGAAGTCACATCCAATTTCAAGTCATGTGGATAACAGCTGTATAGTAAGAAAATGCCCTTCCCACAAGTCTTTCATTTGTCTCTTGGGATCCTTGCTTATTATTATTTCCTTGGTATATATTTCCACAAAGACTATTAGATAAAACAATTTCAAGTGAAAACATAAATAAACTATTAGTAATTATATTTTTATTCTAGCTTTTTTAAAAGCAGGGAATCCAGACTTCTAGTTCCCTAAAACTATTTGCCCGTGTCTAAATGGTTTCTTAAGTAACTCTCCTTTATTATAACAGAGACAGTTTGTCAGAAAGAAATATGAGAAAGAAAGAAGACAATCTAACACTAAAAAAACTGCAGTTTATACAAAAGTTATGAATTATATAATTCCACATTCAATTACAAAAGCAGATAAGCCATTTCACACTATAAGAACAATTAATGGCTATGAACTTTTGCTAAAACTCAAAGACCATTCTGCATAGTTCATAAACATCTTCAATGACTCTCACAACAGTGCTATTTTAGTATGTCTTCTAATTGCCTAATTATGCTGGCAAGGAAATAGAGGTTGGAAAACTCATTTAGAGTAATATAAGTAATAAGGGATCCAGATTCAAGCTTACCTACTGCTCTAGGTTTGCAAAAAGCACATATCAATGAGCCAAAATTAACACACAAAAAAAGACATGGTAATTCAGATGCTTCTCCCCTCCCCCCCAAAACAGTGAAGTAGTCCCCTTGCATGAAGGAAGACTTGGGTTTGATCCCCAGAACTCAAGTAAAAAACCAGACACCAGACACCCTTGTACTCTACATGCTAAGTATTCAGAGACAACTAGATCCCTGAACCTTGCTGGCCAGCCTACATAGCCTACTTGATGAAGTTCAGGCCAATGAAAAACACTGTCTCAAAATAAGATGAAGAGTGTTCCTGAGGAACAACACAGGAGGCTGTTCACTCCACAGACATAGGTGCCAGAGCATGCACACACACACACACACACACACACACACACACACACACACACACACAGGGGGTGGAGGGAGAGAGAGAGAGAGAAACTGAGACAGAGAGAGACAAATAGAGACAGAGAGAGATTATTTAGAAAACCTGTTTAACCAACATCTTAATTGTATTCATCTCCTCATAACTCATTCCCCTCACACCTCATTTTCTAAGTGCTCAATATGTGACATGAGAGCTAATGACCTTACATATGGCTCTGGGACTTAAGTAACCCTCACAGTATCTGCCTGGTATAATTAAAAATAAGATGCAAAGATAAAAATAACAATGAAATCAGTCACATAATTTATGATAATTTATCATGTTTTTGTATTGCAATTCTGTTCTATTTAAAAATTTCAAATGGAAGAAAATTAATTGTGACCTTTAGGTATAAATCTAAAATGCCACCAACCGTTGTTTTAGTTCTATGAGTCCATTATTTTGCTTTCAGTGCAAAGAATTTAACCTCTGTAATTATTGTTGGAAGAAAAATTATACTGGCATTTTAAAAATGAAAGAACATTCCTATTAGCTGACACTTGATATTTTTCACTCAGATTTTTTTAAAGGCTATTTTTTATGTTTTTGAAAATCAATGGTCTTAAACTGTCAACACATCATTATAAAGTCTAATTCAAAATGTCTGTTTGCTGAGTAAACAGAGGCCATTTTAGATCTTTTGTCTTGTTAAGCTTACAAAGGTCTATTGGTCTGGGTCTTACAGTTCCAAGAGAATGAAGTCTAGCATATTCAAAAAATGGTAGGTTTTTCAGACAAGCAGAACCAGAAGGAAGCTCAGAGACCAACACATTAAACCAGGGCCTTACTAAACATGATTCATAGGTTTCCAGCTATTCTATTAATGTTCCCTTACTTGCTCAAGCTTAATTTTACAAAAACTATAGCCCCTAACTTTTCTCTTTCAGATATCTTTCTAGAAGATTCACTGTATATATATAGTCTGAATGTAACACACTTACTGGTGTCACTCTAGATTACTTACTAGGGCCCAAGTCTGAGCTTCATGTTAATGGGCTTAAAAAAGACTTGACACATATCTACCACTGTGTTGGTTAATTTTTTTCGCCCTGACACAAATTAGATACCTGGAAAGAGAGAATCTCAACTGAGGAACTGCCTCAATCAGATTGGCCTATGAGCATATCTTTGGGGACAGTTTCTTAATTGCTAATTACCATAGGAGGATCCAGCTTACTATGTGCAGGACCATCCCTAGGAAGGTAGGCCTGAGCTTGTACAAGAGAAATGGCTGAGCAGTGAAGAGAAGAGCAAGTCAATATGTAGCATTCCTCCATGTTCTCTGCTTCAGTTCCGGCCTCCAGGCTGCTGCTTTGATTCCTTCAGTGACTGAGTGTGGTCAGGAACAAGTGAAATTCAAATAAAGCTTTTCCTCTCTGTAAGTTGTTTTTGGTCAGTGTTTTATCACAACAACATATGAGCAAGTTAATAGAACTGTTTGTGTTTACTCTAAGACTTGAAGAAATTTGCAGTATCTTGCACAGATTATTGGGGAATCAAAATACGGTCAAATACGCTGTAAACTTTAGTAATCACATATTATGTCAAGAAATACTATGATAAGGACAATTATAATATATCCATTGACAACCCCTTAAAAATTTCTTTATTTGGATTGGGCCAATGCTTTCTACTTCTCCCAGAAAAAGCTCAGGATGCTATCCCAGAGACTTTTGTGGGGGTAAAGGACCTCATGAAAAGAGCAGCTCCTTGAACCCACTTTTTTGCCTCCTGCCTTTCACAGAACAATGTGAGTACAACATAAAGGCTGAAAACCTCTGACGAGAGGAGAAGTTACAAAGATTAATTCCACCATCCTGACCTCAACAGAAATGAAGATTCCCCAGTGATATAGAGACCATATCTCTTTTCCACTAAAAGGCACCATGTAGCCAATGCAGAATATAGAAGTGCATAGTAATTTACAGGTCCATGTTCAAGTTCTCAATAAACTTTTAATGTGGAGGTTTTAAATATACCTTATTTCTTACAAATACAAACTGTTCATGAAACAACACATTTAATAAAAGTTAAGTATCGCTATGATAAACATAACTGGTAACTTGAAGGCAGAAATTGTAAAGTTGAATATTACAACATTGAATTAAATCTTTGTATGGATATAATCCTTTCTGTAGTACATCCATGCCTTGTATATTTCTGAAGATGAAAAGGATGGAACACAGAGCAACTTTTAATATAATAGGTCTTTATGTGGGATGTGGCAGCAGCAATGCTGAAGCTTTTGGGTACACTTGACTTTCAGTTTTCCTGTTTGAAGAAAGACCAAGGCTACATTCTATGTCAAAGAATGAGATTGTTTTCTTTCCTTTTAGCATAGTTGTGCAGTTAGCATTGCTTGACTATCTACCTGAATATCTACCAGCCACACCCCAACCCCATTTTTATGCAATGGCAGGAGTTAGTCAGTCCATGTTAGATTTGTATGATATTTACCCAACCTCAGTCAATAGTCTATGACTAACTCATTAAACATAAGACAAGTAAATAAAAAATCATTTAAACAAACTTAATAAGGTCTGTGGATGGGGCCTAGTGGTAGAGTGGTTACCTAAAGTGTGCAAAGGCCCAACACTGAAAAAAAAAAGCCGGGAGGGGAGGGATTTGGAAGAGTCATAACTTCAGAATAACTCATTTTCACTCCTGAAAAACACCGCCTGCCTCCTATCAACACACCTAGCAGGCATGTCTAAGTGGTGTAATGACTTCATTACACAATTACTTATTTAATCCTGTGGTACTACAAATTTCAGGGAATCAAAGAAAACAGAACCTGAACTTAAGGAGATACGATTCAACAGAAAAATTCATTATGTGCACGCTGATAAATAGTAAACAGCAGGAGCACAACTAGCAAAAGAGACAAGTAAATAGAATGAAATGAGAGGCGCTCACTCCAGCTGAGTTGAAAGAAACTATAAAAGTAAGCTTTGAAGAGCTGCTTTCTTCCTGTCTCCCTGTCTGTCCATTCCTTCCTCGGAATATATGCTTTGAGCATTGTCTGTCTCCAAACATTGATCCAGGCAGGAGACTGGTGCTGAAGAAGACAAACTCCCCATCCTTGTGGAAATGGATTTTACTGTAGACATGGAGCCTGTGAAAATAAAGCTAGAGGAGTAGGCAGTGACAGGTACTGGAAAACGGAAGGCAAAGAAACAGGATGGGAAATGACACACTGGCTCATCATTTTAGAGCTGAGGTGATGGATGGTGGATAAGGAGACATGGTGATTTGGGGAATAGATCTGAGCTAAAAAAGCAGAAAACCAAGGAGATGACTGATGGGACGAAAGACTATTCCTCTTGGTTAGGGGAAGGCATTTCATTTAAGATAATCTTGAAGCGTCCCCACCCCTACATTTGCTCTTTCCCTCCGTCTGGACTTGGCTTCACGCAGCACAACAAAGGTGCTGTGTAACAGGATGGCTCAAACTCTCCCCTTCTCTCCAACTATAAACATGACAGGTGCATCTCAAGTGTGCATTCTGCCTACGTGCCAGGTTTAACCCTCCCTGACCTGCATTTATTATTATTAAAATGCCTCCTCAGTGCTAAAGCTAGAAGTATAACTGCTTATACTTAAGTTAGTACATACATTGTACACATTCACCAGAAACTTCTCCGTATTTCTTAACAAGAGATGATTTAGGGGTGGCTTTAAACAGCCTATATTACTCATTATTTCAACTGTGGAGTATTTCATACTTTGGGTGATTTTTTTCCCACTCTTTAATTGACTTTACAAACTGTTAGCATGCAAATGCTTAGCATCCAAAGGAAATTTGCAATCTCTTACTCTAAAATCTTCATTTTACTGGGGTAATAAAATATGTCCATATCAACTGGATTCACTGTGATGGCTATATAGTTATGCTGAAGAGATTTTTGAATTCTTACTCTCAGTTTTTCTGACCCTATAATGTTAAGCAAGTGTTCATCCCTGTCCATTCATGTCCCTATTTCTGTTACAAGATAACAAGAAGTTATGAATCATGACATTTTCAATGGTCTATGATACAAATATGCACTGATGAAAAAGGAATTGTTTACAGAAAAAAAGGTGGCGCTAAAACATGTAGGTAATTCATAGAAAACCTTCAGTTGCCCTTAAGGAAGTTGGAGTAAGTAATTTTGAGTCATTTTCCCATAGCATTCATTCTATTGGTTAGCAGATATTAAATGAATGACACAAAGTGTAATTGAATATTTGGCACACAGTAAAACAAGACTACAATAGAATACTTATTCTTCCAGGGTAGGTGTGATAATTTTGATAAAATATATAAAATTCTATCAGACAATCTTGTGGTATTGGTAAGTAAAATGACAGGTTACTGCAGACAAACACATTTTATTGGTTTTAACCTAAGGAGCAAAGCATACACACAATCAGGAAACTGTTTAGAGTTCATCTTAAGAATGGAATTACATATTATATAAATATTCAGCCTATAATTTAACTTATATATTCCTGTCTTAATACATGTGAATCACAAAACACAAGTAAAGCATAAAGGTGTAAGGGAAATACATCTTCAATAAAATTGAATTATTTCTTTTTCTCCTTGAATCCACCATAGCCATTCACATGCCCTACTTTGGAAACACTGATCAAGGAAAACAGATACTAAAATGTGTGAATTACTATGAGAGAAGTGTGAACACACATCTGTTATTAGAGGGTTGGGGAACCAGGCATACAAATCAGAGAGGCGCACAATAACTATACAGCATGAGAGGACAGGGGCCCTGTGTGTGCTCCAAGTGGGGGCCAAGACTATGATGTTGTAGGGCCCTTTGACGATGATGACTGATTCTATTAGAAGAAAATTTAATGATGGGATTTTAGGAGAACATGGTAAGGGTGGCATAATTAGTTAATATTTTTGAAAAATACAATCAAGACAAAAACTGAGAAATAAAATTTACAAGAAAAGGAGATGACAGGTTGTGATAGGTTCCTCAGGTCCTTAACCACTGATGTGTATTCCTTCCTTAGTCCTACCCTGATTTTGGACAAGATCTCAAAGAAAGAAAGCAGTACCATCTAGGCTAGTTGCCTTACTGAACAAGCTGAGAGATACTGGAGTACAGTGATAGTCCCAAAATCATTGATTTTTCAAAACTAAACTTGGCAGAGTTTGGTGAGATCTCTCATAATCAAAACTGAGTCCTTTCTAAGGCATGACTCCTGTGGGTATGAAGAAGGGAATACATTGAGAGCTTCCCATGAGAAGTGCAGCCTTTGAAATAGCTCTTAAGCAGAACAATCTTTGTCTCTCCTTTGCTGAGCCAGGAGAGGGATAGCATCTGTCAGGTGCACAGTGATGAGAAAACGCACTGCATGGCAATTGGGGTGATCTCCAAGGAAGGTTCCTCCTGGGCAGAGCCCACAGATCACATCACAGCCCAGACAACACTCCAATCATCCTTGTGGTGCCATACAGAGGACCCAGGGAAGGCTATGCAACTTCTAACATGGTTGAAATTGTGAGATGATAAATGGCTGCAGGCACAAGTAAGGTACATAGAATTTGTTATAAGAAATTAATATAAAGCTGTATCTGTGGAATTGAGAGAAACACACCAGACTGCTTGCAAGAAGGCTGAACAAACTAAAGAAAATTAAAAGATCATTTAATATACCGACATATCCATAGCTTTTCAGTGAGAGTAATAGCACATAAAAAAGCATTTTTTTCTATGCCAACCCTCTGGAGAAAATAAAGATTTGTGTTAACATTAAAAAATACCAGAGAAGTCCTTGCCATATAAATTTACAAAAGTTACCTTCAGAAACGAAAAATTCTGAAAATAAAACTAAATGAAAAATAAGCCTGAATAATAAACAAAATATCTAGGCCAAGGAAAAAGTTGGGGGCCAAGACTAATGCCACCACTTTCAACACACAATGGAGTGGAAAGTTATGAAGGTAAAAAGAGGTTTGTAAGCTACAGAACCCATGGGGATATTACAGTAGTAGTGGAGTAGTAGAGTTGGAAAAGTAGAACAGAGAAAGTACCGGGCAGGGAGATGGGGCAAGGAGAAGGATAGTCAACCAACATGGAATAAATATGTAAATGCATCTTTTTACATTGTAACCTAAGTGAATGAATGAATACATTTTTTAAAAAACCTAATTCCATGTCACATATTAAAGCCAGTAAAATGATTGTGCTTGCAACTTGCTAAAGTTGCAGTGAGGATTTTAAAAAAAAGGTGAAAATAGCACGAACAAACAAGGAACGCCTACAAAAAAGAATGTCAACAAATAAGGTTAAATTTCTAGCTAAGTTATTTAGATTAAGTTAAGTAGAGTTCAGAAAATAAACTGTATTTAAAAATGAATAAAACTCATAAAATTTCAAAATATCAGTGATATTGTTTGGGAGTTTAGAAATAAATAATTTTATAAAGAAAACTATGATACTGCTACAAAGAACAAAACGATACCTTTTAATGTTTTAAGTTAAAACAAATGAAGATATGTTGTGGCTTATAAAAGAAATCACAAATGCTAGCCGGGTGGTGGTGGCGCACGCCTTTAATCCCAGCACTCGGCAGGCAGAGCCAGGCGGATCTCGGTGAGTTCGAGACCAGCCTGTTCTACAAGAGCTAGTTCCAGGACAGCCTCCAAAGCCACAGAGAAACCCTGTCTCGAAAAACCAAAAAAAAAAAAAAAAAAAAGAAATCACAAATGCTTTAGATGGGAAAATAATCTAATGTTTACTATATTCAAAAACAAAGGATTGAAACTATAATTGGTTTTAAAACTTTTTAAAAATGAAAAGAGACTGAGAAATGTATGTGCATGCATAAGCTAACTTACATTCATACAAAGTCACCAGAATGACAAACACAAGACAAGACACATTGTATCCACAGACTAATAAAACTAAACTGGGAGGAAAAACATTAGAAATCATAACAAAAGCTCTGTAGCACTGTGAGGGGTAAGCTCAGAGATAATGGAAGTTCTGACATTACAGAGGTGATTGAAGAAATGGAACCGAAGAATGTGGTTTCCAATCAGGCAAATAACTTGGAAACATTTGACAGAACAACTGTTCTAGATTTGGGAAACGCACAAATAACCAGGGTTCCTCAAAATGTGTTTGCTTCATGAAGGAATGAAAAGGAAGCTGGAAGAAACAGTTCTTGACTGAAGAGATGAAAAGACTAGAAACACTGCACATTTTGGACATATTAAGGAATATGGATTAATACTGAAAGCAAGAAAGTCAAAAATTATGTCTATAAAACAACCAGGAATTTACGAGAAAGCTGTTAAAGCTATCTAGGAATTATAGATATGACAATGGCATAGCAATTATAGTGTAACTGTTTTGTATTTTAGAAGGCTATAGCAAAGGGGATAAGGAATGAACACTGAAGTAGATGAAGGCAGAAGCCGGTTATTTCCACTATATGCACGTTTGCACTTACTAGAAGTATTTTGTGATAAACCTTACAACAAAGGTGTAGAAACAGCTGTGCTCTCAGGTGAGATGGCCTACAGAAAGATGTCCCTTAAAGGCCTTTCTGGACAAAGAACTCGTTTTTTGGAGTGTTATACAACTAAAATCAAAAGAAAGGTTAGGGGTTTTGATGAGTGCAGACTACAGCAGTGATAAGCAGTCTGAGTACCAATGTTAGCTTTGTGAGCTAAGTGCTGACATTGAGAATTCAGCTCATTTCCTAATGCCCTAACCCATTCTCTATTCCAGTAGAAACAATTGACAACTTTTATCATGACCCCAATTCCACTCACTAGTAACTTTAATATTTTTATATAATAAAATTTATGTACAGGTAAAAGTACCACATGTTCTTTATCCATTCTTTCAGTTGAGGGGCATCTTGGTTGCTTCCAGGTTCTGGCTATTACAAATAATGCTGCTATGATCATAGTTGAACAGATGTCCTTGTTGTATGAATATGCTTAAGAGTGGTATATGCCTAAGAGTGGAATTGCTGGATCTTGGGTAGACTGATTCCCATTTTCTCAAGGAACTGCCACATACTGATTTCCAGCAGTGGAGGAACGTTCCTTTCTCTCCACATCCTCTCCACCATAGTCTGTCATTGGTGTTTTTGATTTTAGCCATTCTGACAGGAGTAAGATGATATCTCAGAGTTGTTTTAATCCCTGCTGGCTAAGGATGTTGAACACTTCCTTAAGTGTCTTCCAGACGTTTTGGATTCCTCTATTGAAAAGTCTCTATTTAGTTCTATACCCCACTTTTAAATTGGATTATTTTGGTGTTTTGGTGACTAACTTCTTTAGTTCTTTGTATGTTTTGGAAATCAGCCCTGTGTCAAATGTGGGGTGGGTGAATATTTTTTCCCATTCTGTGGGCTGCCATTTTGTCTTTTTGACTGTGTCCTTTGCCTTAAAGAACCTGGAAGAAACCTAGATGCCCCTAAACTGAAGAATGGATAAAAAAATTTGATACATTTACACAATGGAGTACTACTCAGCAAAACACAAAAACAAAATAAACAAAAAACATTGGATTCTTAAAATTCACAGGCAAATGGATGGTATTAGAAGGAACCATCCTGAGTGAGGTGACCCAGTCACAGAAAGACAAATGTGGTATGTCCTCACTCATATATGGATATTAGACATAGAGCAAAGGATTACCAGCCCACAATCCACACCACCTGAGAAGCTAGAAAATGAGGAGGACCCTAAGAGAGGCATACATGGTCCACTGAAGAAGGTTAAAGGGATGAGATCTCCTGAAAAAATTGGGAGCATAGGAGGAGTGGAGAAGAATTTAAGAGAAAGAGAAGAGGCAAGGAGGACATGAGGGAGCAGGAAGATTGAGTCTGAGAAGAATAGAGGAGAGCAAGTAAAGAGATACCATAATAGAGGGAGCCATTATAGATTTAAGAGAAATCTGGCACTAGGAAAATATCCAGATATCTACAAGGATGATACAAACTAGGAATCTAAGCAATAGTGGAAAGACTACCTTAAATGCCCTTCCCCTATAATGACATTTATGACTACCATATATGCCATCCTAGAGTCTTTATCCAGTAGCTGATGGAAGCAGAAGCAGACACCCACAGCTAAACACTGAGGTGAATTCCTGGAATCCAGTTGCAGAGAGGGAGGAGTGATGAGCAAAGGGGTCAAGACCAGGCTGGAGAAACCCACAGATACAGCTGACCTGAACAAGGGGTTGCTCATGGACCCCTGACTGATAGTGGGGACACTTTAAAGTTTTCAAAATAAACACTGTACCAGACCTTCAACTCAACAAAATGATAGGAAGCTACAAAGTAATGGTGAACAGTCTCCAAAACAATACAGAGAAACGCTGTCTTGAAAAACCAAGAAAAAAATTAATGGTGGAATAGGACGTTTGGGTTTACCTCATACTTTAAATAGCTTTTCTTTGGAAATTCTAACCTAATTATTTTTTCTGGAATTATAATTACATCATTTTCCCCTTCTGTTTTCTCCCTTCAAGCCACCCCCATCAGTGTTCTCATGCAAACTCATGGCCTCTTTTTCATTAATTGTTGTTACACACACACACACACACACACACACACACACACACACACATCCCTAAGTGCTTAAGTACACACTGCTCAGTATGCATAATGTTAACTGTGTGCATTATACAGTGTGCATGACCATTTAGTGTTGGATAGTTATCTGGTGTACTCCTCCCTTGGAAAGGCTATTTCCCTCATTTCTAGCATTCCTTAGATTCATGTAGTTCTTTGCTCTCTTAAAAAGTAAGTTATAAATGATATTCTTAGAATGAGATTGAGGTGTAGTCTTGTAGTCTCTGGAAGAAGATGCTGTTTTGTTTCAAGATACTGGAGGAGGTGAGAAGTGCCCTTTGTAGCAGAAAGAGCAGGAATATAAGTCCTCTTCTTGCGTGTCACGACTATGGTGTGCAGATCACTGGTGTATCTGGGATTTAATGTGGCAATATATTGTTTCAAACATACATTTAACTGTCTGTTTCTAAGCTCCTTTTTAATCTTTAAAGCCATTCATTTTTAATCTATAAACTAGAAGCAATATTACTATTTAGCAGATTCTTTAGAACAATATGACACTGAAGAGCAGGGTAGAAATATACTGTAACATTTTCTGCTATGTTCATACTCAGCTAGTAAAACCTGATACTTTTCATCCAAGGAACAGTGAATGTGTTGGAAACAGGAAAGCAAAAGAAGCTAAACTTACTTGAGTTGAAACTGAGTACACAGAGCTAGAAAATCAATAACTCATCTCCTAGGCAGCATTTTTCAGAATTGAGCCAAAGAAATGTAAGCCCGAGGTCCTGGAGCTATACAGCAGCTCTGGCATAGAAGCCCCCTGGCTCTCATGTCTGGACAGGGACACAGTTATTAGCTCAGCAAAGGTATTTTCAGAAAAAAAAACAGGCACAGGGACTTATGAAACAGTCAAATATTCCTACTTGAAATAAGTACTAGTTATTACCATTTTATCACAAAACTGGGCCATCAGATATTTCAACTGGTGAGGGAGGGTGCTTGCCATAGAAGCCTGGCAGCCTGAGTTGAATTCCTGAAACCAGGTAAAGATGGAAAGAGAGATCCAACTCCACAAAGTTTTCCTCTGACCTCCACACATGTGCAATGCTATGTATGACCACACATAGCATGTTTACACACCAGAATAATAATGAATAGAAACTAATATGATAAAATGAACCTCAGTATTTATTATTTATTTCAAATAGAGAAGTACTTACTTCAGTTATATGAAAAAAAACTACTGGCATATCTTGGTTTAAATTGGAATTGCATACAAAATAAATATCTATTATTAAATTTCTAGTTTCTCAAAGATTAAATCAAATATCAAGTTGAGTAGGGCTATTTAAGTAAAATCAGCAAATGTGAATTAGATTACAATTTAGTTCCAGATAAGGTTAAATTTAATTATGAATGTAGAAACGCACAATGCATGCATGTGACATGTGTGTACATGTTCACAGGTTCATGTGCATACCCACCTATCTATAAAAGTTAAATGACAAAAAAAAATTAGTGAAGTTTCTGCCACTGTGACAGTTACCCAAGAGAAACAAATTAAGAGAACAAGATTCCTCAGGGCTAATGATTTCATAGAGGTTTTGCATATTTTGAAAAGTTTCTAGAAAGAATTTTCCAGGTCTTTAATAATCTTCAAAATTAGAGGAAGTATTTATTTTTTTCAAAGATTCAATCTTCACTATTTGTCATGACATTTACTCCAGACAGTAAAGTCTCCCAAGCTATAAAACAAAATGTTCAAAGACTGTTTACCTAACTGTAACTGATAAGAGCAATGAATGTCTTGTATGCTTTTTTCTCACCTCTCAATTGAATCCCATTCATACATTCAAGGACTTGCTTGTTCCTTGTATTCAAGAAAGGCAAAGCTCCCTGGGAGAAATCTAATCCCCCTTTCATGGATGGACACAAAGCCCACGAACTGATAGAGGTGGATTAAAGCAGTGGCTGATGCCTAGCTTCTGACTATCTGCTTCTTCCCTCAAAGCACAGGAATGGTAAAACCCAGAAGGGCATATCAATCGCATCCTAACCCTGAACCTCCAGCCTTGCATGGCATAGTACCAGCAAGGTGAGACAGTCTGTTGTTCTCAATGCTAATTATTCCTTTCACCTTAATCGACTTTGGTTAGAACTTCACTTTCTTAAAAACAGCTCATTTGATGTGCAACTCAAATATAGATTTCACTACTTAAAATGTGATTTCAATTATTTTCGCAACACCTACAAAGGATATAGTTCTCACCATAACCTAATTATAACATATCTTCATTGCCTTCAAAGGGATACCTCACACCCACCAAAAGAGAGAAAACCGCAAAGAAAGGATATTTTTCTCAAAGAGTGAAGGTGATGCTTTAAAAAATATTCTTTTAATTTTTATTCAGTTTTAGGTGTGCAGTATGTATTTAATCAAATATATTCCCGGTGCTCAAGAAGGCCAGAAAAGGGTGTTAGATTCTCTAGGACTGGTGTTATGTATGGGTGGCTGTGAGCCACTCTTGGATGTTGGGAACTGAACCCAGGTACTCTGCAAGAACATCCAGTTCTCTTAACCACCGAACCATCTCTCCAGTCCAGTCCTTAATGCAATTTTTTTAAACTGTGTTACCTCCAACACTCTAAAAGGAAAAGTGGCAAAGTTCATTTGTGATTGAGAGTGGATGGTCTCAGCCCATGCTACTTCATGGTCTTTTGAAAGCATAAAATAAATAAGTGTGTGTGTGTGTGTGTGTGTGTGTGTGTGTGTTACTCTAAAGTAGCAGTCCTCAACCTTTGAGAACCACCATTTCATGGGGGAATACTGGAAGTATCAGATATTTAAATTATGATTCATAGGAGTAGAAAAATCCACAGTTAGGAAATAGCAACGAAAATCAACATGAGGAAATATATTAAAGGGACACAGCAATAAGAAGGTTAAGAACCACTGCTCTAAACACTCAAATTGAGCACTCAGTTAAAATGACCTTTCAGATCTGACCAGTTCTGCACTTTAAACTGTTGTGATGGAAGAGAGGGTGGCCTGGCCAACCACCCTTGGCATCAGGGCCAACTTAATCCCACCTGTATCCTCCTACTTTTTGAAAGGGCATACTCCAAGCACTTTTCTTCCTGTTTCTCAAACTGCCCAACTCAAGCCCCTGACACCTACATGCTGACTTGCTGTGCACTGACATACAATTTGGGTAGATATTAATATTTTCTCCAAACTTCCTTTCTTTGCAACATACTAGAGCCACAAAAGAAGTGTTACATCACTGAGTTACCACGAACCTCTTCAAAAGTCTCCCTGCAGGTATACCATTAATATTCCTCACATTTCACAGATGTGCAGTCCTGAATTATTCTGGGATAATGTTGCTTCATCCCACAGAAAAAAAACAAGGAGATTTCAATAGATATCCTTCTGCCTCACAGAACTGTAGTTACCTTCCTTTTTTTTCTCAAAACTCAAAAATGTGAAATATAGTTTCTTTTACTTACTCCTCCCTAATCATAGTCCCCAAGTACTCCATGGAGAAAATTATAGGAATTATAATAATCTATAGTGAGGAGTTTTGATTATTTTTGAAGTACTTTGAGACTGTGAAAGGGAAATAATGATCTTTGCAAATTCAATTATCTCTTAAAAGCTGCATTCTAACACAAGAACATTCAACCTATCTAGTAACATATTTTTTCTTTATATGCCATTATTCCCTAAAGCCATAATTGGAATTTTATACAAAGTATTTCAGAGATAAGGTACTCAGGTTAAAACAAGAGTGCATACTTTTAAGAGCCACACAGATTAATTCTTCTTAAAAAGTTATAAATTACTCTAAGTTTCAAGCATGTGTTTTGAAGAGACTATACTTTTTTCTATTGTTTATTACTTAAAATTTTAGGTTTATTCAATAACAAAAATGAAATGAATTTTCTATCAAAATTTATGTGAGAATAGAACAAAATATGATCAATCATTAATTTCCTTGGATTCATAATAATACAGCCTTCTCAGATGATTTGATCAGTCACTGATAATACTCAATTCTCATTGTCAACAGGTTTCAGGACATTCTAGGAGATAAGCACTTCATTCTGTCACATTCCAACTCTCTTCTTTCCTTATACCTGTCTTCTTGTCCCTGTACCTCTCCACTACCCACTCTTCATCTCTTCTTTTTTAAAGTTTACTAAATAGAAGGTTTAATTATGACATTTCCATGTATGCAAATAGTGAACTGCATTCATATTTATTCCCACATTACCTTTTATAAAATTCCTTTTTTTGTCCCTTCCACCTCTCTTTTTATGATCTCACCTCTGGCTAAATGTCACTCTTAGCTTTGCATTATAGTACAATGATTTAAGATGAGAGCCTACTGGCTAGACCCACAATTAACAAGTATAAAAATGATTTCCCAAGTAGTTATGCAGCTGTAGTCAACATTCCAATGAAAACGTATTCATGTAGTTTTTTTCTATAAAGATCATGACAAACATTTCAGATGGGAACTGAAGACATTTAAAGTCTCCCCAGGTAGAATTCTAAAAATCAGTCTCAATAGTGTCCTCTTGCAACAATACATAATTTATTTTAAGTTATAAAGTAAAGGATTTTTATCAAGAAAATTTGAGGTGGAAACATATCCTGATAAATACAAGAACACACATAACTTTTCACCAAAGTAGTCTCTTAATATTAAATTTAAATATATAATATATAAATGTCAAATATATATAATATAAAGATATAGAATATACAGATTTTTAAATTTAGGGATGGTATCAGAGAAACTGAAAATCCAATAGTAGCATATAAGGGATGTATTCAATAGTATAAAAAAAACCTCTATGTAAAAACTAGATAGAAATCTATATGGTTAATTGTAGTGATATATTGTTTATGATCTAATAAAGACACTGAAGATAAAAATGCAAAGCCAGTCACAGTCACAGAGCTGGGCAGTGGTAAGACACACCCTTAATGCCAGGACTCAGGAGACAGAGGCAGATGGAGCTCTGTGAGTTCAAGGCCACCCAGAGCTACATGACAGTGCATTAGTCTAAAAAAGAAACACAGATCATGCAATTGTTCCCAACACTAGAGAGATATATAAGATAGGAGCAAGGCATTCAAGACTGACAAGGCAATTAATCTCCAGGCACATTGAGGATGGGTTCTCTCCAGCCTTGGTAGAGGTAAGAGCTCCATGGTGGCTTGACTGTTTTGCTTCTCTAACCTTCACCGGCTTTACTGGATCATAAAAAATATATCACCACAACTAATATTATAAGTGTGTGTGTGTGTTTTATAAACTTCCCTGTTACAAGTGCTCTTATTAACACTATGGCATGTGTTCAGGATGGTGTTTCCATAGACATTGGTCTCAAGATCTCCAGATACTGTAATTCCTTTGGATCACTAACTTTTTAGAAACTTTCTCTTCCTTCCTTCCTTCCTTCCTTCCTTCCTTCCTTCCTTCCTTCCTTCCTTCTTTCCTCCCTCCCTTCCTCCCTCCCTTCCTTCCTTCCTTCCTTCCTTCCTTGCTTCCTTGCTTGCTTGCTTTCTTTTCATTACTTTCTTTGGGGGGGGGTCTTATTTGGTAGTCAGGGCTACATGGCTGGTACCCATTATATAGAACATATTCCTATTGAATTCATGAAATTTCTCCTTATACAGTCTCATTTGCTAGGCTTACAGACTTGTGATAACATATCTAGAAGTAAATATCCAAGTTCCACATATTTATAATTTTCAAAATCTTTCCCATTATTAATTTTCCCCTATAAGCTTCTAATTTCATATCACTGTGATCATAAAAGATACCTGGTGTGGTTTCAGCATTCTTAAATTTACTAGTGTCTGTTCTGAGGCCTGACACACAATCCCTCCCAAAGAACATTCCATTTGTAGTTTGGAAGAATGCCAGGTCTACATCCATATAATCTATGGGTCTACCAGATCTAGAGTGCAGTCTCATTCCAACACAGCCCTTTAAATTTTCTATCTGAATGAAATTTCCATTTTTGAGAGTAGCATATGAAAGTAATCATGGTGATATATTATTGATGGTTTATTAAAGCTTGCCTGAAGAACAAAAAACAAAGCAGTTGGCCACTAGCTCTTACCTCAACCAATACTCAGACCAAAGGGGCAATCCTCAAACTGCTCCTCAGATTCATTCAGGCTGCTATGCTCTCTTCAGTGCGGCTAGAGACTAATTTTCAGACTGAATGTGTCTACCTTCTATACTTTTCAAACCCTGGGATTAAGGGTATGAACTCTGATTCACTCTCCAGTAGCCCAGAATGGTCTTGGACTCATAGATCCAAAATCTGCCTTTCTCCTGAGTCCTGAGATTAAAGGTGTGTACTACCACTACCTAAGCTCTATAGCTTGAGGCTGGCTTTGCTTTCTGAATCCTCAGATTTAATAAGTCATAAATAATATATCACCACAAGTAGTATTTAATTTAATACGAATGTACTGTAAAGAATGTGTCTCTTCAGATATATGAGAATTGATGTTATATGTATGAATACTCCAACCTGAATACATACTTATAATTGTTTAATCACCAAGATGACTGGTACCTTGATGATTATGTATGGACCTTCCTTGTCTCACTTTGCGGTTCAGAGTAGATATATATTTTATCCCATATGAGCACCAGTGCTATTGCTCTCTTCTAGTTTCATTGTGTGAGATGATTTTGTCCATCCTTCTGTGTCCTTAAAGATTCAGTAAATATCTTGTAGACAGCACAGAGTTAGATCTTTTCAAAAATAACAAGTTGGGCTGGAGAGATTGCTCAGAAGTTAAAAATGCCCACTGCTCTTGCAGAGGACCCAAGTTCAATTATTCCCAGCATGCACGTGGTTGCTAACAACTGTCTATAACAGTATTTGATGCCCTTCAGGCCTCCACTGGTACTTGCACTCACAGAGATATACACATACACAGATATTAATAAATAATAAAATAAATCCTTAATAAAACAGTGCTATATAAATTTTGATTGGAATACTGTATATCTACTATTAAAGTAGAGATGCTGTTTGCTGTGTGTTGGGAAGCATGTGATTCTTTCTCTCTGTCCTCCTGTGAGCAGATTCTTTTCTTTACTGTCATGCAGTGAGTCCTTGCTCTTGATATTTAATATGTATCTACTATAGATTTTGCTGTGTAGTTACCCTGAGATGAACATAAGACTTCGTAGCTACAAAGGCTTTGTACAATGAATAATAGCTTAATTTTGATTGCACACCAAGACTCTGCTATTACTACCCATCAAACACTTCAAGTTTTCAATGTAAAAATGCTCATGCTGTTTTCACTTTTAACCTTTATGCTAAAAATGTAGGTGATCTACATAGCAATATCACAGAACTAGGTAAAGCGCTATAAACCTGATTACACACTTAATTACACCAATGAGTTAGAGGCTTGTGTGTTTGTAATATTAATTAAGTTGTGTTCTTTTAGCTGAAAAAAATTACCCTTAGCATTTCTCTTTGAGTTCATAAGTAGCAAACTCTTAGTTTTGGTCTAGAAGAGACTTTACCTCCTCATTTCTAGAGACCAGCTATGCTAGACAAGCACTCTTGATTAGAAGGGTTTTGCTCTTCAGTGCTTAGACCCGACTTCTATCTCTCTCCTAACTACTCTTAAGAGACAGTCACTTCTCTTGTCTCTCCTAACTAAGCAAATTCTGCCTTCCTCACTGGAGGTCCCTCAAAGCTGAGACATTACTTTTCTCCTGACAATTTCAAGAAAGGCCCTCTCTTTACCTTCGATTTGACAATTTGAAAGGGTCTTATGTAGGCGTGGTTAAGATTTAATCTAACTGAAAAGTTTTGATCTTCCCATACTTGGACATTTCTTCTCAGTTGAGTTTAGTTTTCCTCTAAATGCCTAAGGCTCTCATCTTAGGACCGAGCTGTTGATCTCATCTTTCTCCATAGGGACTGCGTGTTAACATGTAAAGAGCTATAGTTGACCCATACTAAAGAATGTCAAAGTGTTGCTACAATTGTTGTTGCTGCTCCTTAGGATCTCAGAAAAGATTTTTGAAAGTAGGGAGTATAGAAAACTGCACTTAACGAACAAGTATAAGAGGCCCATAAAAGTCAAACAGCAAGGGTCTAGGAAATTTCACATTTACTGCACCAATTAAGCCAAGCTTTTTAGATTGGAGAAGTCATTTACATAGTGATGTTATGATCTAATTAAGAGATATAAGGATGAGAAGCTCAATTTGAATAACACAATGTCTCCACAAGAATTTTACCTCACACTTTTCTTAAATTATAGCCATTATGTACTTTTTTCTTATTAAATTATAAATGC
Source organism: Mesocricetus auratus (assembly GCF_017639785.1). Lineage (NCBI taxonomy): Eukaryota > Metazoa > Chordata > Mammalia > Rodentia > Cricetidae > Mesocricetus > Mesocricetus auratus. The sequence continues at coordinate 60,814,838 of NW_024429194.1, forward strand.
CAGAATTTACTTCTAGTACTCCAATTACTAAATCTATTGAGAACTATTTTCAAAGAAAGTATGTTTCCTTATTTTACATTCATTATCAAATAAAAGTGTATGTGTATGCTTGTAATTCATCTCAGAAGACATTTTCTATCCCAGCGTAACATGAAAAAATACCTGTGTTGGTGAGTCATACAAGCAATGTTGTTTTAAAAATTATCAAAATTCTTAACAAAAGAAACTCTCACATTAATCTCAAAAGATTCCTCACTGCAGAATTAACCAACATCCATCCATATATTAAAGTTACTAGGTCATTATCCTGTGATGTGTAGCTCTAAATAAGAAACCTTCCCCAAAAATCATTTGGGAGTTTTACTTAAATCATCACAGTTTTGAATATGCATGAATTAAGTACTGTCTTGTACATTAATGAAGTGTTGTCTTAGCACTCTGAACCTGGGTTGCAGAATTAACAGAGAATGTAAACAAAGTAGTACCACCTATAACTTATAAAGAACATTTAATATTAACGCTCTAACATTCTATGCCAGAAAATCAAATATCACTTACATTACACATGGCACAGTCTGCACAGGAATTCAGTGGCTTACAAAAGGCAGGCTAGCATAAAAGATCAGCTTACACAAGAGCATCACTTCTCATTTACTAACATTTCTACGAACAAGTGACAAATATTTTCTTTTGACTGTCTGTTTTGTTTATTTTCTATATATGACCCAAAGCAGTACTTCTCCTTGATTTATCAAATAGCTATAAAACCTGAGGACGTGTGATCTGTATCCCCACTTATATTTCAGGATACCTTATATAAACACCTTGATGAAGTGGAATAATGTATCATTCTCCTGTACACTGCTTGACTCCTACATTGAAAGACACCAAGCTTTTAAAAATCAGCTCCTTGCTTCTTTACAAATAACCTTTCAGAGACGCTGCATCAAGTCCGTTTTAGGCGCTCAAATTTAACAGTATATTTTGCCTGCAGAAGCAATATAAGCTCACTGGACACATGGGTTTTAAAAACAAGGGGGTTTGTTTATTTTTTGAAACTACATTAAAAACAGATATGGGAAAATTACGAGCCTTTATCTTCATCATCTGTTCTTACAAGAAGCCAGTTACACAGTACTCAGATGTTGCTGCAGACTCAGCTGAATCTAGAAGGCTAGTTCACTTGTCACTGTGCTAGAGCTATTTCCTGTGTCAGTGAAAATTATTCAGACTGTCATGGTTAAATTCTGTGCCATAGACTGTTACTGGATACAGTTTAAAGATTTTCAAAATATCTTCAGTGTCGGCTACAATTCATATGCCAAGATGATCTTGACTTCGCTAGAAGGCAGAAGGCAGCACCTGAGCTATCCTGTGGCTCCTGTTATCTTTTGCCTTTCATACGGTGCCAATTCCAAAGGCTGTTCTTCATTCCTATCAGCATCTCCTTTCCCAAACTGTCATCATTTCACACTTGAACTACTGTATCATGTCACCACAGGCTTTTCTTTCTCTAGCACTGCTTGAAGTACTCAAATAACACCCAATATGCTTACTGTAAAACACAAGTCTGCTCCAATCATTCACTTGTTTCACCTCTCATGGCTATCCACATATACATAGTAATGTCTCATTCTCTAAAATGTTTTCTTTCCATCTGTTCCATAATCTCCTTTCTTCCACCCTTGCTCGGACTATGCTCTGAACACCAAACACTGTCTACCCTTCTTCCTCAGAATCCATACTGACTCAGAATGGCATCTTGTGTGAAGACACAGAGAGATGTGCAGTTAATTGGGATCATGAGATGGGTGACATTCTGGATTTAGGACTGATGTATTTTTAGAAAGTAAAAGAGCACAGAGGTGAGCGAAGAAGGACCAACAGAGAATAGAGATCCACTGCCTCAGAAGGTACAGCAGGAAGATCTTCCTGCAACCCACAAGGGACACTGGTGCTACCAACACTTTGGTTTCTGAGTTTTGCTCCCGCAACCCTAAACAAACAAATTTCTTAAGTCACTTTGTGACTCTTTGTAATAGTGTCTAATGGAGGCTGTTTTTCTGTATATATGTTTCTCTTATTGGTTTATTAATAAAACCCTGATTGACCAGTAGCCAGGCAGGCAGTATAGGTGGGGCTAGAAGATGAGGAGAATGCTGGGTAGAGGAAAGAAAGAAGCCACTAGAAAGAGACTCCATGTAGGAGCTGAAGGAGTCACATGTGGGAGCCTTCTCTGGTAAAATAAGGCCATGTACAAATACATAGATTAATAGTTATGGGTTAACAATTAAGAGGGAGCTAAGCTATAAGAAGCCTGAGCCATCGGGCAAACAGTTTAATAATTAATATAGGTTTCTGTGTGTTCATTTGGGGCTAATCAGCTGTGGGACCAGGTCGGACAGAAACCTCCATCTTCAAGTAGGCCCATGTGACTAATATAACATCCGTCCCAGGCTTTGGATGTTAACAGCTGTTTACCAGTATTTCTGCTCTCTGCCAAGCACAATTGTCTAGGATAAAAAAGTAAGTATGACTGGGCAGTTGTAGCACATGCCTTTAATCACAGCACTAGGCAGACAGAGGCAGGTGGATTTCTGGGTTTGAAACCAGGACAGAATCAGTTCTAGGACAACCAGGGGTACACAAAAAAATCCTGTATCAAAGAACCCCCCAAAAAAGATGTGTGTGTGTGTGTGTGTGTGTGTGTGTGTGTGTGTGCGCGCGCGTGTGGTGTATGTACATGAAAGAAAGAACCAACTAATTTCTAATTACCTACCAACACCTCAGTTTCATATGGGACAGACACACCCACATTTATAGCCGGGATGGGGAGCTCCTCTGGGAACCCACACTCTTCACATGTCTGCAGCCTAGATGAAATGTTAATCAGGTGCTCAGCAATGAGGCATTGTTTGTGACCATGGAAGCACTGAAACACGGATGGTTCAGATTTAACTTCATGGCAGTACCCTTCAGTATCCACCCCTGTTCTTCAGATCCCTGGAACAATTTGGCTCTAACAGTTCTGTTTCATCTGATCATCCTCCAGTCCTCTCAGCAAACTCATAACCTTTCAGCAAAATGCCTTTTTCTGTTCAAATACCCAGAACAAATTTCTGCTGCTTGCAATCGAACAGTAATTATACTGTTCAAATGTAGATGTAATTAGAACCTGTCTCAGACAGCTTATACAAATAGGTGTTTCATCAAAAGACATCCAATCAAGAAGTTACTAGTTCAGATTAATGTGTGTATGTGAGTGTGCGTGCGTGTGTGTGTGTATGTGTGTGTGTGTGTGTGTGTGTGCGTGCGCACACACATACACATATACGGACTAGATACCAAATTTGGATGTAGGTCCACAAAAGCTATCCACCTTAGTTTTAGAGATATATTTCTCACTGTGACAGATTTGGGTAGGCTGGCTAGAGAGTGGGCTCCTGAAATCTTGCTGTGTGTGCCTCATCAGCATTGCCTTATAGGTAGTCATCACCATGTCCTCCTTTTTACAGAGGTGTGAGGATGGACACTTGCACAGTCAGCACTTTATTGGCAGAACTATCTCGCCACCTCTATTTCACTGTTCATAAATATAAGTATAAAATTTTCCCTTGAATATTTTTCTAATTTTTGGACAAATGGAATGCAAAACCATTAAAGTGCTTTGTATGGAAAAGCACATCAAAATCAGTCAAGGCTTTGGTATAATAAATGATACCAACATTTAGGCTAAACTAATTAACACTTTGTACCATAATGAGCAGCATATCTGATAAGCAATCAACTATTGCTCGCCAAATTTCATTATTTCATTCAGACAGTTTATGAAGCAAACAGTCCTTACTATGCAGACATTAACTCTTTATTAAATAAAAGCTAAAGTTAACAATTTATACATGAATATTATCATGATTAAGACAGAACTATGTCTTACATATTTAGACATACTATATGTAAACTTTAAAAGGTCAGCAAGAGCAAAACAGCTTTCTTCATTTTCTTCAAGAACTTAAGGGTAGTTTTGGTTTTTAAATCTTTGAGCTATGATCTGAATTTGCACCACTGAAGCATATCCCTAGATGTCCTCTTCAAACAGGAGTGAGCTTTACCCTTACACAAAGGGGGCAGGTCTCTTAAGAGGGTTTAAAGGAAGCTCCTTTCTCTTATATAAATAGCATCCCATCACATTTCTTTCATCTATTTTTGTTAGTTCTCACTATTTTGTATTACCACATTTTAATTTCAAAACCATCTTTTAAGACTCTGAAAACTTAAATCACATGATACAGACATCCGAATCAAAACTCACTTACAGTCTTAGAAATAAAATGTTCTCTTGGGAGACATCCTCTTTGACTCCTTCTACACATTTTCTCAAAAAACTTGGGTTGCCTTAATCTTACCCTGCAATTTTCCAATTTTCCTCTATAATTAGTTTGTAAATTCCCTTTTTCTGTCCTTGTTCCATATTAAAACTAGCTTCTGGCTTGCTGGTTTTATTATGGTTTTGGGCTCTCTTTTTTTTTTCTTCTTCACTTTTCATCTAACACTAGTTATTGCAGAAGAAAATCTGTTCTGTACAGCCATTCATACTAGACACTCCAGATAGAGAACAGACAGATAAACACCTGGCAGATGGGGTACTAGCAGACAAATAATCAGAGGTGAAAAGAAGCAAGCGTTATGGAATGTAACTTGAAAAATTTTTATTAGTTCTACAGATATGTCTTAGGAAGCGGTTTCAGCATAGTATGAATTTAAGAAAGTAAAGATGCATATCACAGGACATTCTATTTACTGCTAATTAATTTTTATTTGCCCAAGCAGGGAGGGGAGACAGAGTGAAAAGTGTTAAGGACAGAATTCCATTATCCAAGGCGAGTTTCCAGGACCACAAGCAGAGAAAGTGTAAAGAAGAGCTCAGAAGTCATTTAAGAGTTATTCTGTCACTTTGGAAACCAAATATTGAAGAAAACAGGGCAAGCAGGTCTGGGCAGGAAATGGTGAATAATAAGAATGTACAATGTAAACGAAAAATGCCAATTAGTAAAGAAAGGATCCTGGTACTAAGGGAAGGTCATTTCATTTTTCTGCACCTTTCCACTTTTGACTGTCTATGTGAGCAATAATTCTAATTTAATAATTAGCAAAGATGAATGAAAGATCAAGGTGTTAATAATATGAAGTGTGACCTCTGTCCACAGATGAAACATAGAAATAGAGAGTATAGGCAGCTTAAAGATGGCCTCTAGTGATATGTTGAATCTGAATACAAGTTAGACCTAATGATTCACATCTAAAAGACAAGAGAGGGTATGTGAGAATTCTATATAACAGAACAAATTATCCCAAATGCTATTGGATGGCACGAAAGAACAAACCAATCTCTTATAGTTGTTGGAACCTTAAGGCTGAAATCAAGTCTTTAGAAAAGCTTCATTTCCTCAGAAAATTAAGAGGAGTTTTGTTCCTTACCACTTAATTTGTGGTTCTTCCATGATGGCATTACCCATGCTCAGGAGAAACCAGCACACATCTTTACCTCTGCCTTAATGTGGTTTTTTCCTCTATCAATCCTTGAAGAAACACACCACTGAATTCAGGTAACCACATTTGTGTGTGTGTGTGTGTGTGTGTGTGTGTGTGTGTGTGTGTGTGTGTACACAAATATCCTGTTTCCAAATAATTCCACACTCGCAAATACTTAGGACTAGATGTGTATGCTTGATCCCAAATGCAAATCAGGTCAAATGAGACTTGGTTATGTAGAGTAGAACACCACTGTAATTTTCTACCTTTTTCACTATCTTACATTGCCTTTGCTAAAGGAAACTGAAGACATGCGGTGCCTAGATTCTTGTCCCACAGAAATGAGAATGTTATATAGTCATGGCCCAAGATGGCATGACATGATGTTTTAGATAGATTTATTGTATGGCAATAGAATAAAAACAATGATCTAAAGATCAAACAAACTAAATAATAATTAAGGCAATTAAGTCAGAGAAATGGACTCAGTTTTGTACATAAACATTATTTATGGAATTGTATGCTACAAAAAGAAATTGTGGTGAGTTTCATATAGACTGAAACCCATATCTCTATTAAGAAATGAAGAAATGATAGGTAAGGGTCCTATAGTCTCAGAGAACTATGGACAAGTGCACATTAACTGATTTAAGGAAGGAATATGCATGCTGTAAGGCACAGAGCACATAGCAAGGTCTTATACACATTGAAAAGGTCAGGAGAGATGCCCTGGAGAGTTGGATTCTGAATTTTAACAAAGTTATTCACTCCTAGGTATGTATTAACCAAGTTCCTTTTCCTTTCCAAAAAGCAATGAGCCAATACTCTGTGGTAAGAATACTCTATCACCCATTACACCAAGGACTTTACAAGAAATTACTTAAGCTATTAGGCAAAATCATATATCCATTATTGTGATTACTGAAAGTTTCTAAAGCTAAAGGAAATAGCAACACCTGGAAATCAAGTGGTATGAATAAGTTAGTATTAACAGTCCGTTTCACATAAACTGTCTTACCCATACCATTATATTTAAAATAACTCAAATCATTTTAATAATAGGTTAATCCTTAATTGTAGCAATAATTACAATGAAACTGAGAAACAGTATAAATGATCTAAGCAAAATATTTAAGGAAAAAAATCCTCAGTGTTCAAAACCCACCTAATTTCACTAACACAAAATCCTACCCTGGGTCTGTTGCCTTCCTGTATGTAGATACTACAAGCAATATCTCTCTTACCTCAGTCACTCTGGAATGTCTCAAACCCTGGGAAAAGTGGAAACAGGATATAAGCAGGGAGAAAAAGGAACTCACTCTCTTGTCTGCTGAGATGTTAAAGAGGTAAGGTGTAGCTGTGGCCTGATCCTTCTCTGACCTCTAAGCATTTTCCTCTATATCTGACTCCAGGTTTTTATTACTTAGAGCAATTAAGAACTTCATTTACTTTTTGGCACCCAATATGGTACACAAACCCAGACCCTGAGATAAAGAATCATGCTCTACTGACTGAGCTAGCTGGGCTACAAAAAAAGGAAAAACAGAATAAAACAAGTGTTGAACTCATAGATGAACCAAAAGCCCTACCCTTAAAATGGCTAACTGACAAACCTGTGTGGGTGGAGCAACCTCCCATGAATTCAGAGAAACTAGAGAAACTAGAACAGCTGGTCCAGGAAAGGTAAATGCTGGACATATTGAAGAATCTGCCAGCACTTGAAATTCTCCTGTAGTGGCAAGCTGAATTCTCTAACCTTCACACAGGCTTTATTTGTACAGGCAAGATATCACCACAAGACCCTCCCTGGTACAGGGTCCTCCAGGCTGGTATACCCCACCTCTACCCTAAAATTCTCCAGCCCAGGGTCTGGATTGCCCTTACCCTAGAGGCTCTTCTCTATAATCCAGTCATTTTGGTTACTTGCTCCTTTCATTACCTTTGCCTGCTTGGCTGCGCATCCCCTATCTCCCCTTTCTCTTCCCATCCCCCTCTCCCAACACAGCCCAGCTCAGTCAATCTTGTCATGTCCACTCTGGACTCTCCCAGGTGTCCCTTTCTCTGCCAACGCTCTCCACATTTCTATAACAAACATTCTCATCTACTGTACCTAGGAACATTTGTGTTATTTCCTTTTTATTTCTTTCTCTCTTTCTATTTTCATTCATCCAATGAAGAAACTCCAGAAGTGACTTAAATGAGATCTTTCCCCCAACAACTCCACTACTTCAAACCAAGCTGCTGATCTCACTCTCCAAAGGTATGTAGCATCATTAGTTTCTGCTGGCCTTTCCCATCTACCACCAAATTTAATTCTAGAGTCCCCTCTTCCGTGCTTTTTCCTCCACCTTATCTAACCATCCATCTCTCCTCAACTACTCAGTAAGTGTCCACTCTCTGGTTCTGGGAGCCTACTACTCCCTTTGGAATGCCCACCATGGAGGTATCTCTCTGCCCAGCTCTTTGGTGCCGCAAAACATGGGCCATTGTACTCACTAAGACACTTACTCATCTCCCTCTGGTGGAAGCCTTCCTTTTCCAAAGCTTCTTGTGTTGATATCCTTCTTGGACAAATAAAGCCTGACTAGGGGTCAGGGAATGGAGTGCGCCACTACCTAACCATAGAGGTCTAGAGGCCTGTACAGACAGACAGGAAGTGAAGTAGCTGGGCAGAAACAGGATATAAACAAGGAGAAACAGGAAATCGCTCTCTTCCCTGCTGAGACTCTTAGGAGGTTAGGTGTGCTGTGGCTTGCTCCTTTTCACTGATCTCTCATCATTTCTGTCTATATCTGACTCTGGCCTTTTCTTATCTAGACCAACTAAGAACTCACTTTACAGACTCTGCCAATGCACCTGTTTAGCTGTTTCTCCTCTGTCTGCTCTAACCATTTGTCTCTGACTAAGAAGCCTGCCTGCTTTGTTTACTTTTACTACAAAAGCCACATCGGTGTGCCAAGAAGCTTCCTCTTGCCCTACTGGGCCCCTATCATGTGGAAAGGGATGCTTCTTTTCTGTAATTTGGGACAGTTCTCACTGACAAGTTTCTCTGTCCGTTAAGGGATGCCCTAGATTGAAATTCCTGTTACCATGACACCTCATCTGCTTCTTCATGGGTCTTCTCATCTCCTCCTGGAACTTCCTCACCTCTTCCCTAGGAGCTGTCTACTAAGTTCCACAGGTTGTCTACATGATCCTGAGTCTCTAACCTTTTCCTTGCCCCCTTCACCTCAGAGTTACTTGTTCTATCTCCCCAATAGCCTCCTTGACCTGAACATTGTGAGTTTCCTTGCCTCCCCACAGGAGCTGCCTGCTAAGTCCCATAACTTTCTTAAACCTTTCTAGGCCTCTCTGAACTTGTCCCTGTCTCTCATCTCGCTCCTGAAACTCCTGCAGGTTTTCTTTTTCTTTTTCTTTTTTTGGTTTTACGAAACAGGGTTTCTCTGTATTCTTTTGGAGGCTTTTGGTCCAGCCCAGTCTCGAACTCACAGAGATCCGCCTGCCTCTGCCTCCCGAGTGCTGGGATTAAAAGCGTGCGCCAACACCTCCCAGCTTCCTGCAGGTTTTCTATGCCCTAGAAGATTCTACAATATCAGAATCCTCCCTTCAGTAGAATTTCTACTTGTTACCCTTTATCCCTTATTGCTACACTGTTCTAGGTCTCTGAGGGGCTTAACCTTCAATATGTCAGAGTTGTTGTGTTTTCTTGGTGGTTGTTTTGGTTTCATTGTATTTTTTGTAACCCTTGCTCCTTTCCTCCTTGGACTTGATTCCTTTCTCTGACTCAGATTTTTTTAGGCCTCACTACCTTACTGAAAATGGCTTGGCACCGGTATAGCTTGAAGGCCAAGAATGGCACACTCGAGTTCCAAATTCTCAGATCTTTACAACTTCTGCTACTGAACAAGCAAATGATACCAACGAGTCTTGTCTCTAAGGTTTTATCATTATGATTTTTCTATGCTATGTTCTCAAGGAATCTACTAACACTGCTGTGTAAAGTCTTTATCTCAGGATTTGTAAATTCATTGGTGTGGTTAAAGAATCTGTAACATCTGTAACAAAATTTGGCTTAAGATCTATAACAAGAGGCTTAGAGTTAAAACCTACACCTAGGAATTTTAATTTGCTACCACATCCTATATATATGACTCATTCTGATTTAGAATTTACTTGTGTATATAACTTAGATTCAACTCCTGTTGTTTTATTGGAAAAAAAAGTAGATCTACTAGGAAAACATGTTTTAAACATCAACAACATCAACAATGTAACTTGATGATTGTTCATCAAAATAGAAGCAACCACATCACTGGGAGTCATCATTGCTAGGGTTAAAGAATACATGTGATTTCACCATCTTAAGATAACCATATGGCATAAAGCAACAATTATAAAACTCCTCAATCCCACTAATCCCTTGGTTCCTCATTATATCTCTTTTTAGACTAAAGAAGCAACATGAACTCTCCAGGATGTTTTGAATTGGCATGAATTTTTGTATGATGATAAAAATGTAAGGTTATAAAGGTCTACTCATATTAACAAAAAATGATTTAAGATGTACATCTAACTGCTTATGTATTTGCTACCTGCTCAATACTATGCTTCTAGAAAAATTTGATAAGTAACAATATAAGTATGAAAAATAAGCTATATTTGATTACCATGGTTTATAAATTCCTAAGGTCCATTAGGGTTCACAGTAATATTTGTCTAGATTCTTTGTGTTTGATCACTTTGTTAAGCTTTACAGATTTGGATAAACTAAGTTATACAAAAAAAAACTGTAATAGTCTATAATGGTGCATTATGATTAAAAGTTTTGTTTTGATATTAAAAGAACATCAACTTAAAATTGTTATTTTCTTAAGGCTAAACCTAAAAGGATAAAAATATAAAGTTCCAATCTCATTTTTAAAAAGAAACTTATTAACATCATAAAAAGATAATTAAGGCATACAATTTACTAGTCAGTCACCGTATAAATGATCAAAGTCTTTAATGTGTTCATAACTATAGTTGTAATCATGTTAAGTATTAATGTAGTTAATTACAGGTGTAAGTTTTATTTAGCCTTCTGAATATGTTTTCAAAGTAAAGCCTAAAACAAGTATCTAAAAAGAAACAAAATTTGCTTAGCTTAGATTTGCTTAATAGATAATGGTCCTCAAAACTTTTCAGAGATCTGCTGAATCTGACATTTAAAATGTTTAATGGAAAAAGCTAACTATAACAGAGACCCCAGATCCTAATGGTGACCCTGAGGTCTCCAAAGAAGACAGTGGGGCACAGAAGAACTCCACTTGGAGCTTGCTTTAAATTTGGCAGCCCGCCACTGGGTGAAAATCTGCCCATTACCTCGTCCACCACCAGGACCCTGTCCAAACTGTGGACTGTTGTGGAATATTACTTTAACTGTATAAAGATGTGCTACACTGGATTATGTTGCAGAATGTTACTTTAACTATATAAAAGTGTGTTACATGTGTTTAACTAGGTAAAGATGTGTTACTGTTTTACCTTGCCTGACTAAAGTACCAGACTGGTCTAATAAAAAGTTGGATGGCCAATAGCTAGCCAGTAAAGGGATAGGCAGAGCTGGTGGACAGAGATAATATGTAGGAGGAGGAATCTAGGCTTGAGAGAGAATGAGGGAGAAAAAGGAGGTGATGGTCAGGGCCCACCAGCCAAGCAGCCAGGCAGTCCCCAGACAGACAGACAAGGAAGAAGCAGTTAAGTAGGACATGCAGATTGAAAGGAAGGTAAATGGTCCCAAGGAAAAATGTAGATGAAGAGAAACAGGTTAAAGTAAGTTATAATAGCTAGGGGGACAAGCCTAAGCTAAGGCCAAGCATTCATAAGACTCTGTGCCATGATTTGAGGGCTGGTGGTCTGAGAACACCTGCTACGGTAGACAAACAGGACACTGGAGAGTTGATTGCCCCATTTTGCCTCAGACAAGGTAGGATGGTTTCCCAAGTTCCTCCTCCACAAGAAAGTCTGTCAGATCTCCTGGGTCTGGAAGCCAAAGACTAATGCTGCTCTGGGACCTCTGTCACAAAGGAAATCAAGATTTCTATGAAGGAACCTAGGGTGGTTGTGCACATAGCCAGTAAATCTCTGTCATTTTTAATAGATTAGGGTGCTGCTTGGTCTGTATTCCCTGATTACTAAGGCGAAATCCATCCTTCTCAGTTCTCTGATGGCACTGTCAACTTGGTGATGCTAGCTTTGTCAGTTTAACAGCAACATCCAAGGCTTCAGGTGACTTCTCAGTTCTATTCATTTGTAAAAAATCAGGCCTCAAGCCTCACTTTCCTGGAGCTAGTAGGTCTCCCTAAAGGACCAAGAAAGTGATTTAAGGTATGTAAAAAATTTAAAATGCTTCAGGTTCTTTTCCTTGCTGAAGTATTGTTATATTAAGATTTCAAAAGTTCAGAATTTTAACAGTGAATAGACTTCTGAAAAACTATTTATCTAACCTTGTGTTAAGTGCTCCTAATATTGTCATAGTCACAAGGTTAAATTTTTAAATTTCCTCTGGCTGTCATCTATATGCCCACTTAAAAATGCTTCTCATTGTGCTAAAAGCATCTCTGTGTAATCCATATATCCAGCCCCCTGCAAAGTGTCTTAATAATTTTAACCCATAATCATTTTGGGGTCATCATAACTCAAAGATATGAGTCTCCTGCCCTTCTACAGTGTGGATTTCTGTACAGAGTACAAACAATGGTAATGCTAAGGTATCTGAAAATTTTCTCTCTTTTTATAAACTTAAAAAAATGCTTATAAACTTCAGAGAATGGACTTGAATCCACCTCTTACAAGTCAAACAGACTGAATTCCAGATAAAATACTTCTGCCAACCAACAGCCTATGTTTCCCCACCTACTGCCTATTCTTGATATTGTTGTGGAAAGTTATTTTAAGGTGTGTTATATTCCTTTATGTTGTAATGTTGTGGGAAATTATTTTAATGTATTTTTATCTTTTTTTATTTTAATTTTAAATAGCTTGTTTTACATGTCAATCCCAGTTCCCTCTCCCTCCCCTCCTCCCGCACTCCCCTTCCCCCCCACCCTCCTACCCTCCAAAAGAGTAAAACACTTCCAACAACAGGGTATCTCTCTCCCTTTTCCTTGTTTTTGGACTCCTCTCTCCAAAATACCAGGACAAGGAGCCAAAAAGTTCCAAATGTACATCGAAGAAAAAAATTCCACTGAACTCCTTAACATTGCCTTCTCTCCCTAGTCTATGTGTCCCAAACCATAGACTGCTCCAGCACCTTGTCAGCTCCAGGTGTTCCCTCAGATTCTGCATCCTAGAGAGCATCAAAAGGGCTAGTTCCAAGTGGTCCAGCCTCACAGACCTCTCACATCCCTATGCCCAGATGGTCCTGAAGAGAGAAACAGTCTATTCTTCCCAGACTTGGCCAGCATTCTGGCTTTCTTGGGTCCTCAAAAACTACACTACAATGTCAACAGGAAGTAGTCATCGAAGATTAAATCACTCATTGTCCTTTATTACCAACAAAAAGCCTGGGATGTTAAGTCTCAAACCCTGGGACAAATAGATGAGATGCCCATTTTTAGCATATCAAAGTGGACATAGCTACCAGGGTCTCCTAGCATCTCTCAGTTCCTACATGTTACAGGGTCCTCCTGGCAGTCACATTCCATCTCTACTCTAAACTTCTTCACCTCAGGGGCTGGGCTGTCCTTCCCCCAGAGGCTCTTCCCTATATAATCCAGCCATTTTGGTTACCTGCCCCTTTTTGTGCCTTTGCTCTCTTGGCTGCTGCACCTCTTCCCCTTCTCTCCTGTCTCCCTTCCCCTCCCAGTCTCCTCATGTGGCTCAGCTCAGCCTGTTAATGCTAAGCTGGAGTCTCCCAGATGTGCCTGTCTCTGCCTGTGCTTCGATAATACACTTTCTTCTACATCATACCTAGAAGCCATCACGTCCTTTCCTTTTTTATTTCATTTTTTTCATTCAAGCTTCATAATTTTAAAGATTACTGATTTTCATTCTCACAAAAAATTGACAAATATTGATTCGAGAGTAACTTGAAGTCTGTGTTTGCTAGTTTTATGTCCACTTGACTATAGGCAAGCCTGTAGAATATTTTCTTAATGATTGATGGGGGAGGCCTCACCACATTATGGGTGGTACTATCCCTGGGCTGGAGGTCCTGGGTTAATGAGAAAGCAGGCTGAGCAACTCACGAAGACTAAACCAGTAATCTGCACTCTTTCGTGCCATCTAAATCAGCTCCTGCTTCCAGGTTCCTGCCCAGTTTGAGTTTTTGATTTGGGATATGCATGCCAAATTATCCCTTCCTGGTCAAGGTGCCTTTGGCCATGTGATTCATCACAGCAATAATAACCCTAAGGCAAAAATTGGTACCAGGATCACAGGTATGGCAGTGACAGTCCTGAACATATGTTTTAGGGAGGACTATGGAAGGACTTTGGAACTTGGGTTAGAAAAATATTTGTTTTCAAAGCTTGCTAAGTTGTCGTGAGAACTTGGAAGATAGTGATGCTGGCAGCACTGCAGTTGATGTAGGCCTGGTTTGTGGTGTTTCAGAGGGAAGAAAAGACTATCAGGGCTGTCTGATATTTTGAACTAAGCATCAGCGGTTCTGATCAGCTGGGGCTGAAGAATCAGCTGTGATTACTAATAAAGAAGCACTACTGTAGTCAAAACATTGCTTCATGGACAATTGATGCTGGAACTGAAAGTCAGCAGTGACTGGAAAGAGACCAGGGCCAATGAAGTGAAGCCTGAGAAGTGCTTCCTCAGGCCAGCACACACTGTGTTCCAGAGGTGACCAGTGTTGGAGCCCTCACTGGCAGGTGAACTTGGTAGACTTAAGAATCACCACAGTGGTACTAGTTTTGTAGGCAGGCAGAGATCATAGAGAGTAGATGAGTTTGGCACTGGGTGGAGTCCTGAAAGAAGCCCAAGAGAGGACGCTGGTGAAGAACAGCCCAGCTGCAGCAGTAGACCCCGGCATTGTGATGATGCCAGTACAATGGGATACTGCCAAGGACAACGGCGGCAGTGGAGTGGAGCTGGCCTGAGCCTGGGAGACGATCTGGGTGGGCCACAGAGGGAAAAGTGGAAGATCTGATCCAGACCTTTGAAAGGGTCCATAAATCGTGAGTGAGTCTTAGTCACTGGACACCGTTATTGACACTTTTGGAGTTTGGATTATTTTTATTTGATTATGATGTGTCCTGTTTCTTCTTTCTTGGAGTAAGAAAATGTTTGATTTATTTTGATTTTTACAGGAACCCACAATTGAGAGAATTTGACCTTTTTAAACAGATTGGATTTCTAAGAGGTATTTTGAGTATTTTAAAAAGGAGATGCTTAACTTTCAAGAGTTTGAATTTTAAAACATAGACGGGGATACTTTAAAAAGTTGGAATGTTTTATATTGTAATGTTATTAATGTATGCTGGGGACAAACACAAAAGAAAACATTATAGCTTAACAGTTGTAAGCCCCCCTCAACACACACAAAAGTGGTCAGACCCCATCCCCAGACTACTGTAATGATGAACTTGTAAATTTTGCTGTTTTTACAAGATAGCAGATCACAAGACTAATGGTTAACTTGCTTAGTCTGTTCAGAAAGACGATTGCAAGACCAAAAATTTTAACTTTGTGTGTTTTGACTTTATAAACCCTAGGTTGCTAGGGCAAAGTGCTGCATTTTGGAATCATTCTTAGATACAGACCTGGCACCAAGTTTGAACACCAGTATCTAAATAAAAGGCCTCTTCTTATTGAAATGTATGCATAGTCATGGTGCATCTCTGACCCCAGACTGTTACCAGTAGTGACTACTATGAAAAGGGCCCCACACCCTTTAGTTTTTGTCCACTTTAACACTGCTTTTTCTTCATAGTCTAAGGAATATTTAATTTCTAGATTAAAATTCTTAAAGCCAGGGCAGATACTCTGCTTCTCCTGTAGCGGTCCTCTTGACATTATGACTTCCACATGCTGAAGTCACAGATCCTGAGAGCAGAAGGTGTTTCCCACTGCTCTTCTAATGCTGTACTGTATCATGTGCTTTGCCAGGTCTATACCTGTGGCAAGCTGAATCTCCATTCAGTTCACACAAGCAGCAAAAAACAACATCACTTCATTTGATCAAGAAGCATTCCTGCAAATCTGAGCCTCAAGTAACTTTTCATTTAAGTTCTTTGCAGGCACTGGATACCTCCTTCCTACACCAACATTGTTGGGATGTGTTCTTTAGTCTTGTGCTGCATTTCAACAAAAGTGAGCCATGCTTTTCTGTCCCTAATCACCATCGTTTCCATTATATATAAACATAGTGGTGGTTAGGGTTAATGTACTACTAAGTTTTGAATAAACAGCTGTCAAATAAATTTATACTTCCTAGCAATTATGAATGGTGTCTTTTAAATGGTACAGAAACATTGGGTATGTGTATAATGCTCACTGATCTTTTGGAGTTGTTTAGATAAAGAAATGTAAAATGTATTTGTTTTATAAATCAAAGAAAAGCTACAGTTTACAACTGAAATTCATGATCATAATTGTGAGATTATTTTTCCTTCTAAATTAGATTTTGTTAGGAAAATTATTACAGTAATGACTGAACAAGCAATTTCAAAACTAATCAAAAATTTGAATGACAAAACAGTAATGACTGAAAAACTTATGAAAATTTTATCACATTAACTAACATATCTGCAGATAAATTAAAAAATAGGAATTGAAAAGCTGTTTAAACACTATAATCATTGTATCAGTAATAGACTTTTACTAATGTATGGATCAACATATCAACAGAGGTATATATGTATGCCACAGAACTGTTTTCATAAAATAATAAAAAATAAGGCTACAGGGATGCCCACTCTGCCCTCTCTTAATCTATATAGTATTAGAAGTCTTAGCTATATCAATTAGACAAGAGAAAGACATAAAAGGATAGCAATAGGAACAAAAATAAGTCTTTCAATTTGCAGCTAGCATGATTCTTTACTTAAGGTTTACTAGAGTCTACTATACTCTAGTAATAAGTCTACTAGAAAACTCTTAGATGTAATAAACCTAATAATGAAGTATAAAAGTTCAACGTATAAAAAAGTAGCTTTAATATATACTGTCAGTCTACTCCACAAGAATGAAATTGGGAAAAATTTTCCATTCAAAACAACTTCCCCAATATTGAGTATTTAGGAATATATCTAACCAAGGGAGTAAAAGTCTTCTACAATTGTAGATGTTGAAAAGGGAAGTTATAGAAGGTAGTAGACAATAGAAAAATATTTCATGTTTCTATACAGGGAGAATTACTATTATTAAAATAGCTATGGTTCCAAAATTTATTTACAGGGTCAATGCATTGCCTATCAAAATTATCATGTCATATTCCACATGTCTATATAAGACAAACAAGCACTTTTGGAATGACAAAAGATCATGAATAGCTAAAGTAATCCTAAGGATAAAGAACAATACTGGAGGCATTGCAAAATGCCCTCAAATTATACTACAGTGATAAAGACAATCCGGTACTGTCATCAGAATAAACAGATAGACTGATGGACTAGAATAGAGGACCTGGAAATAAAATAGCAAAGCTAAATGTACTGCAATTCAACAAAGGAAGCAAAAATGTATTTGGAAAAAGAAAAGAAGAAAAAACCTACTCAACAAATGATACTGGCAAAACTGAATTTCTATCTGCAAAAGATGAAATTAGCTTTATATATTTTACCTTGTACAAAAATCAACTCAAAATGAATCAAAGACCTTAATTTAAAATCTGAAACATTGAAAATTTGAAGAAAACATGGGGAAACCATGAAAGACAGTGGGATAGCTAAAGACTTTCCAATAGAACACAACAGCACAGGGACTAACCCCAGACAGAACTCCATGAATACAAGGTTCTGTACACCAAAGGACAGTCAGCAGGGCACACAGACAGCCTTCAGCATGGGATGAAATCTTTGCCAGCCACACTTCAGACAAGGGCTGATGTCCAGAACCCACTGCTTAAAGAATTGCTTAAATTAAGTACCAAGGAAAAAAATTCCAATAAATAAATGGGCAAATGAACTGAAAAGATAGTTCCAAAAAAAATGGAAGGAAGGATAGATGAGAGACAGAGAAAGAGGGAGAGGGGAGAAAAGAAAGAGATACAGAGGGAGAAAGAAAGAAGGTCAATATCTGTTTTAAGACTTATTTAATATCTAGCCATGTGTAATGGCAAATTCCTTTAATCCCAGAACTGTGGAGATAGAAGCAGGAAGTTCTCTGTGAATTCAGGTCATTATGGCCTACCTAGTGAATTCAAGAACAGCCAGGGCTGCACAGAGAGACCCTATCTCTTAAAGAGAGAGAGAGAGAGAGAGAGAGAGAGAGAGAGAGAGAGAGAGAGAGAGAGAGAGAGAGAGAGACAGAGAGAGAGAGAGAGGCAGAGGGAGAGGGAGAGGGAGGAGAGGGAGAAGGAGAGGGAGAGGGAGAGGGAGAGGGAGAGGGAGAGGGAGAGGGAGAGGGAGTAAGATCAACATCCCTGGCCATCAGGGGAATGCAAATTAAAACTAATTTGAGATATCACCTTAATCTAGCCATAATGGCTGTTATCAACAGATCTGACAACAAATGTTGGAAAGGACATGAAAAAAGGGAACCACTAATTGGAGGTGTAAATTAATACAGTCATTGTGGAAATCAGTTTGGAGATTAAACAACAACAAAATAATAAAAGTAGATCTAACACATAACCCATCTACTTCATTCCTGGCAATATACTCAGAGTCTCCATATACTATCATACAGATATCCGATCCTCTATGATTATTGCTGCTTTTATTTACTATAACAAAGAAATGGAAATAACATCATTATCCATCAGCAAGTAAATGGATAATACGCATGTAAATCTGGTGTGTGTGTGTGTGTGTGTGTGTGTGTGTGTGTGTGTGTGTTTTACAATACTATTTAATTTTAAAGAAAAATAAGGTTAAGGAATTTTCGGGAAACAAATGTGTTTACAATCAATACTATTAAGCAAGAGTACACAATCTCATAAAGGAAAAAACCTGAATGTTCTCTCTCATGTTCAGGATTTAGGCAATATGTGTATGTGGTACAGTTTGTCATGCAGCAAAGAACAAGAAAGGCTAAAATATGAGGGCATAAAGAAGGGCTGAATTTCTGGCAAGTTATCATCTGGAACTCACCAGGTAGGCAGACTGGCTGGACGGAAAACCCTAGG
The DNA here is from genome assembly GCF_017639785.1 of Mesocricetus auratus. Lineage (NCBI taxonomy): Eukaryota > Metazoa > Chordata > Mammalia > Rodentia > Cricetidae > Mesocricetus > Mesocricetus auratus. The sequence goes on from NW_024429194.1 coordinate 60,833,649, forward strand.
GATCCATCCATTTCTATTCCACCCTCCATCTTCTAGTGCTAAGATTGCAAGCATGTCCCCTCACCCCCAATTGCTTTAACATGGGTTTTGGTGTTCAAACACAGACTCTTGACAAAACAATCTCTCAGGTCCTAATTTCAAATATTTTACAAAATAAAGCCATTGTATAGCTTTACACCTCTTTGGAAGTGAAGGACCATATATAAGCAAACACTTTAACCTAAGCAAGCTCAGAACATATGAAATTGCATGCAGGCCCTGGGTTTTCTACAGCTTCCACAACACAGCTGTCTTCAGAATTTTCATTTCATCACTTTCTCTTCTATCAAGTAGAATCACACATAAAAAAACTAAATTATAGTGAGTGTTAGTAGAAATAACTGGTAGTTGTATTTATGTGTATTTTACTGTAGAGGTTACATTATTTCTCCAAGAACTTATATTTCTTTTAGATGTTTAGAAAGTTACCAGGTATAGCAGGGAAACAATAATAAAACATAGTATATAATAAAACAAATTGTTAGGTAGTGCCAAATAACAAACTTGATAGATGACAATTGGTATCTTATAAATGTGCTACCATCATATCACAGTTGACAATATACACCACTCTTCCGTCAGCCCTACAGAGGCTTAGCAAATTAGATGCACGAAGCCCGTATAGGATTCATTATGATTTGCTTTCCTGTTCATTCCACTCCCACTATTGGAGGAAGACATTTAGCTTTTATTTATCCATAGTTCATTGTTGCACTACAGTCAGAACAAGAGCAATCAGTGGTTAAACTGGAGGTTTTGCCCATGAGAACAAATAAAATAGTATTTCCAGGTAGTCATAAAACTACAAATTATTTTCTGTTACTTAATTCAGTCATCTCAAGTATATGTCTGAAATAAATTCACATAGTAGCAGGACACTGCATAGAATAGTTTCCTCTTGATGAAACACAGAATCATTCTTCCAAAAAGAGGAAATTCATATCTAACTCTCTGGCCCTGCTCTCCACCATAAGATTGAAACAAACACCTTGGCACATATGTTAGTCTCCAGTGATAGACAATAGCAAATAATTCATTCCTATTTGCTATCTAAATATTCTAAAAGTTTATCCATCTTACACATAGTCTTCTTTGGAAATCTTCTTTATTCGCCATGATAAAAAATGTCTAATATGATGTCAGGTGTAAGGTATTAGTTTAGCTTACATCAGCAAACCCGGGGTACAGCTCTCTTTTAGATTTACCTGGGAGTTGATCCTAGAAAACAGCAGGAGAGAGAAAAGTGAATACAGTGACAGTTCAATTATCAGCTGCAGTGACACCAACAGCGACCACATTGTCATCTTATAGTGGAAGTCTGACACCCAATAACGAGCACACTTCAGTAGCATCACACTTAAAGGTGGCAGTGTTGGTAGTTCTCACACCAACTGTCTTTAGTCACTTGCCAAGTGCAGCTCCCAGAAGCACTAAGTCCTTCAGATTTCTAACCCAAATCGCTTGACACAGTTGTTTCAGTGGCCAAAGGAACCCTTGGGTAAAGAAGAGAGAAACTACCTTGGAGAGTCTGCAGCTCTGAGGGAGGCAGTGACAGGCAGGTCAGTAGTATCTGCTACAGGAGGCCGCTGTTTGAAACCCTAGATACTATTACCCCCCCACACACATCTGATACTTTACCTGACAAAAAATGCTTGCCCACACAGTGATGCTGTCACTTAGGACATCTTCGTACCAACTCCTTTCCGAACAAAGATAAAGGTCACACTGCCAGATACTTTACTTCCTGCTCTAAAAGCGAGTCTGTTTGTACAACACAAGAACTATCAAACACAAGAATTATCAAACACAACATGCCGCAACAACAACAGCAAAAGATAACCAAAAAGCCAGACCACAATTTTCAGAATCATTCACCAGATCCTATTTTATTCTCATATTTGTTTTCAGTGACAAAAGAAAATAATGTATTTTTAAGGACAAGAATCACTTCTCTGGGTGTGTTGTAGGAAAATACTGATCTAAACAAGAAGGAGGAGGAGGAGGAAAATGAAGAAGAAGATGATGATGACGAAATTAACCAAGAGAGCACTAGGGAGTAGTAACAAAACCTGACAGTAAATCTCACTGTATTAACGATGTATTTTCCCAAAATGGTCACTTTGACTTAACCTTTCCTGAATTTTATTTCCAAAAAGGGCTGACTAAAGCACAGCTTTGTTGCAGAATGTTTTCAGAGCAGAGTGTGTTATGCAATGTGACAGAATAAATAAGAGAATAAAAATACTCGTGTCAAAAACAAAACTTAACTTGTGCCTACTACTGTCATTCTTGCAGTGAACTGACATTTACTCTGCATCCATGTCAGATAGGATTAGATTTGTTCACAGAAACAGCATTCTGAAAAATCTTGCAAAAAATGAGACTGGCTTTTATGCTGTTCCTTTGAACATATTTTTATTCTAGAATTTTAAAAATCCTTATTTCCAATTCAAATTGCCCTTACACTTCTAGTTTGAACATAAGATATTCAATTTAAGGCTGTCTGCCACCATTTATCACTCATTCTCAAGCAATTTGAAGACAGATAGGAAATTAAGTGAAGGAAGTCGCTCTTTACAAAAAATTTTCATACTTTTTAACAGTACTAACTTGACAACAATATTATCAGAACATGGCCAGGTTTTCAACTTGTCAGCTAAGTGCATGTCTATAGATGTGCCCCACACTATAAAACCAAGGTCAAACCCCAAGCAGAAGCAAAGAGTAATGCTACCTATCATGACATACACACCATGTATATGATGATCATAAAAGGTATTCAACAGGAAAAAGAAAGAGAGGCCAAGAATTTGAAAGCAGGTGGTACATGGGATGACTTGGAGCAGTTTATCAACCTTCCTAATGCTGAGATCCATATTTGCTGCTATTTGATAACTGTAATTTTGCTACTGCTAATGGGTCATTATGTAAATATCTGATATTTCCAATGGTGTTAGGTGACCCCTGTGAAAGGGTCATTCAACCGAAAGAATTTGAGAGCCACAAGTTGAGAACCACTGTAGGAAAGGGAATGGGGGGAATGATGTACTTATTTATAATCACAAAACATTAAAACAATTTTAAAGCTATTCAAATCATTTTATTTGTGCCCAGGAGTGATTGTATATGAGACCTGGTCTCCCTATGTAATTCAGGATGATAGGAGACTCACAATCTGCCTCCCAAGTGCTGAGTTTTCAGGCATGGACTACCATGACTTTCATTCTTCAATTTAATTTGCAAAATGTTACCCCCTAAAAGTTGTCCTATACATTTCTTTATTGGTAAACAATCTTAACTCAAAATGTTTAAAAATCTCCAATTTCCTTTTATCTTTTCCATTTTTCCTCTATTATGTTTTCTGGTCTCTTCTTTAATATTAGTAAAATCTTCACTCTGGTTGCTGAAAAATGAATGCCAGAAACCTAACACTGTTCATTCACTTACTTTGCCTTATTACCTACATTGTTTTAACAGTCTTACTTGAATTCAACTTGCTATAACAGATGTTGTTTTTTTTTCCCTTTCCAATTTGCACCTGATTTGCACATCCCTGATGCCATGACTTCCATAGTAAGTAATCCAGTTTATCACCTGCAGGTGCAGTGCAGGAACCCTAGTGTCTTCCAAAGGCTGTGTCAAGTGTTCTCACTCCAGTCCTCTAAGCACAAGGTACAGATGTGATGACTTGGGAAAACCATTCTTTGTGGCTTGGAACATTCTTGTCTTCTCATTTTAGCAGAGATACTGATATACACAGTCATCACTGCTAGTCTATTTGGCCAATATTCACTGCACACCTCCTAAATACCCAATGATTGCAATAAAGAGAAGAATATGAGTGTACAACTCTTTTGTGATTATAAATCTGTTGCTAGTGAAACAGGACTGTTAACAAAGGACACAGCAAGGTCAGATGCTACAGAAACAAACAGAGAAGCTTCAGGATAATCTTCTGAGAAGAGATAGAGCCTACCCACTTTTGGATAGAAATTGTTTGGTGAGAAAGTTAGGAAAGATGGTGTTAAGAGGGGAATTCCCTAGCAAATACATGGGAATAAGAAACAACATTTCAGCCTCAAGATAAGTCCATCATGAGATTTGAAAACAAAATACTTGTACGAGTTGACTTTGCATAAAACTTCAGTGGTGAGTGAGCCCACATAAAGATGGCTTGTCAAAACCTTGCTATGAAATTGGGATTTTACACAATGAGTGGGAATAAAATAAAACTCTAAATATATATATTTTATAATTTTTAAAATTGAGATACACAACTATTTTTTTCTCACATCTCTTCCCTCCTCCCCTTTCACCTTCCACCCTCCCCCATGCTCCCCACACTCCCAATTTACTCAGGAGATCTTGTATTATTTCCCTTCCTAGGCAGATCCATGTATGTCTGTCTCTTTTAGGGTCCTCTTTGGTACCTAGATCCTCTGGGGTTGTCCATTACTTTCTGTCTAATATCGGCTTATAAGTGAGTACATAATATATTTGTCTTTCTGGATCTGGGTTACCTCACTCAGGATGGCTTTTCCTCAATCCATCCATTTGCCTACATATTTCTACATGTCATTGTTTTTTAGTGGTGAGTAGTACTCCGTAGTGTAAATGTACATTTTCCTTATACATTCTTCAGTTGAGGGATATCTAGGCTGTTTCCAGGTTCTGGCTATCACAAACAATGCTGCTATGAACATAGTTGAGCAAATGTACTTGTGGTATAAGTGTGCATCCTTTGGGAATATGCCCAAAAGTGGTATTGCTGGGACTTGAGCAACACTGATTACCAATTTTCTGAGGAAACCACCATATTAATTTCTAAAGCTACTGACATGTTTGCACTCCCACCAGCAATGGGGGCGTATTCCCCTTTCTCCACATCCTCTCCAGCTTAAGCTGTTGTCAGTGTTTTCAATCTTAGCCCTTCTGACAGGTATGAGATGGTAACTCAGAGTTGTTTTGATTTGCATTACACTGATGACTAGGGATGCTGAGCCTTTCCTTAGATGTCTTTTTTAATTATTTGGTCTTTTGATGTCTAGTTTCTTGAGTTCATTGTTTATTTTGGAGTTCAGTACTCAGTCAAATATGGGGTTGGCAAAGATCTTTTCCTGTTTTGTAGGTTGCCTTTTTGTCTTGTTGACTATGTACTTTGCTGTACAGAAGCCTCTCAGTTTCAGGAGGTCCCATTTATTCATTGTTGGGGGAAGGCCTCATGTGTAAATGTTTGTCTTATTGGTTGATAAATAAAGCACTGTTGGTCAATAGGAAGCAAGATAGGTGGGACTAGGAGTCGAGGAGGATTCTGGGAAGTGTAGTAAGGAGTAGAATGTCACCATGTGATCTCAGCACAAATCTGGTGTTCTCAGTAAGATAAGACCTTATAGAAATATATGTATTAGTAGTCATGGGTTAATACTTAAGACAGAACCAGCCAATGAGAAGCCCTGGATATTGGCCAACAGCATTGTAACTAATAGAGTCTCTGTGTGTTATTTGGGGTTGGTGTGACTGTGGGACCAAGCTGGCAGGAGTAATGCTCATTACAGTTGCTCTCAGTGTCTGTGATTTTGGTGTTATATTTAGGAAGTGGTCTCCTGAGTCAATGCATTCAAGGCTAATTCCCATGTTCTCTTCTATGAGGTTTAATGTGACTGATTTTATGTTGACGTCTTTGATGCATTTGGACTTATGTTTTGTGCATGGTGATAGATATGTATCTATGTGCAATCTTCTATATGTAGATACCCAGTTGTACCAACACCATTTATTGAAGATGTTTCCTTTTTTCCAGTTAATACTTTCAGCTTCTTGTCAAAAATCAGGTGTTCATAGCTGTGTGGAATGATGTCAGCATCTACAATGTGATTCCATTAGTCCACCGGTCTGTGTTTATGCCTTTGTAGTTGAGGTGTGTTTCTTTTATGCAGAGAAGGAGGGATTCTCCTTTTGTATCCATTCTGTTAGTCTGCGTCTTTTTATATGTGAACTAAGTCTGTTGATATTAAGGGTTAATAATGACCATTGATTGCTATTTCCTGTTATTTTTGTTTTACTGGAGGTGGTACTATTTTATGTTTCTCTTCTTAGGGATTTGCTGGTATGGAATTATCTGTTGCCAGTGTTTTCGTGGAAATAGCCAATTTCCTTGAACTGGAATTTTCCTTCTAGTCTATTTAGTGTTCCATAAGTTTCTTGTACTTTCATAGGTATGACCTTCTTTAGGTTGGGAAAGTTTTCTTCTATGATTTTTTGAATATATTTTCTTTGCCTTTAAGCTGGACTTCTTCTCCTTCTATCCCTTTTATTAATGGGTTGGTTTTTTCATAGTGTCCCAGATGTCCTGGATAGCTTAGGTTAAGCATATGTCAAATTTAACATTTTCTTTGACAGATGAATCTATTTTCTCTATTATATCATCAGTGACTGAGTTTCTCATGTGTATCTCTTGTATTCTGTTGTTTATGCTTGCATCTATAGTTCCTGATCATTTACCCAGATTTTCATTTCCAGAGTTCCCTTGATTTGTATGGGTTTTTTTTGTTTTGTTTTGTTTTGCCTCTATTTCAGTTTTCAACTCTTGAATCATTTCCTTCATTTGTTTTATTTCTTTTTCTTGATTTTCTTTAAGGGATTTGTTGATCTCTTCCCATTTTTTGTTTGTCTTTTCCTCCATTTTTTAAGGAAAATTTTCATTACCTCTTTAAGGGCCTCAATAATCTTCATGGTGTTATTTTTAATGCTGATTTCTCCTGCTTCATCTGTGTTAGGATGTTCATGTCTTTTTGCTGTAGAACTACGAGTTTTTGGTGGTACTGCATAGCTCTTGTGTTGTTGGATGTAATCTTACCCAGTTGTCTACCCATCTCTTTATTCAATGAGTACAGGGGGAGCCTTGCTTCAGGGGGGTCTCTCTTCCTCCAATTGGTGTAGTTGTGGCCTGTGGCTACTTTGAACACTCCTTCAGGTGCCGAAAAGGCTGAGCCTATGGTGATTGCCACTCCAGGTGGAGATGAGCTCAAGGCTCAAATGTTCACTCCACTCTGTGCAGAGAGGGTCACAGCTCCAGTGATCACACCTCCAGATGCAGGTGGTGTTACAGCTTTGGTGATTGCTCCTGTAGGTGCATGCAGGACTGAAGCTGAGGCTCCAGTTCCAGTGGTCATATAGATTTAGGAGGCTGCTGCAGTCACCAGGGTGCTAAAGCTATCTTCCAGGCAAAACACTGAATTTTTGAAGTCTGATTTTTTTAACAACATCATGGCATCAGTGATATTCTGAAGAAACACAACAGAGGGTGAAACAAGATCACTGCTTCTTGGAAATCTGCATGTATCCTCCAGATAGGAATTTGAAGTAAAAGAGACTCAGGACATTTGTAAGATACAAAATAGGAAATGAACTTGAAATTTAAATGGGAATAGAAGAGATGAGATCAATACATCCTACATCTTTCTATTCCCAGAGATAGCAGGTAAGACCAAGATTTCAAATCCCCAGTGTCTTTCCATGTAAAGTATGAGAGGAATGACTTTGGATCCCAGTGTGCTAACAGAAAGATAATGGGAGACAAAGATGACAAGATTTCCAAATATATAAAAATGTAAATTTGCTGTTAAAACCAAAATTAATTTACAGTGGACAGTGTCCTTTCCATGGTCCTCTGGAACTGTCACCGAGAGGAAATTTCCTAATCAGAAGAGATATGACTATTGTCAAGTCATTTAATCCATCTGCTGATACCAGAGTGAGTCTTTTCCTGTGAGTTTCACTTTTATCTTTGAAGATTAAATAGTTTATTTTAAAGTCTTTGCTCCTATCGAACATTAAACTCTTGACCACCTCTGACCTCTCAGCTATTAAAAGCCTTTTATAGCAATACAATCTAGATCAAACCTGTGACAATGGCTTTGGGATAGCTAAAAACCTACATTTTGAGTTAATAAATGACAATGTGGCATAATATAATCATTACCAAGTAAAGGAACATTTTAATATAACAGGAACTGAAAGAGAGAAAAACGTAAGTCATAGAAAATAATTTAGCACCACTAGTATTTGAAATATGTATGTTACAATATATACTAGAAATTTTGAAGCTACAGAAAACTATTAAAGAAAATAGTTAATATTAAGACAAACTAGGACTTGTGATTCCAGCATGAGTATGAGCAGCTGAATTCAAACACTGAAACCCATTAAAAAATGCCTGCTATGGTGGTCCCACTGGTACTTGTAGCTCTTGAAAGAGAGACAGTTGGTTCACTGGGGCTCACTGGCCAGATGGGCTAGCTTACCTGATGAGCTCCTGACCAAGAAGAGACCTGATTTCCAAGGAGGTGAAAGTGTTCCTGAGGATGCTATGTGAATTCATCTTATTGTCTACATATGTTCATATGTTCATTTATATCCCACAAAACATACACAGTCACAACACACACATATGCATACACACCAATACAAACAATATTCATAAGTGCAAATACACACATGCACACACATTTAGAAAAGATAAACTAAGAGATTTTTATCTAGACACCATCTGTTTGGATTTTGTTTGCTCTAAAACAGGATCTCAGGCATTGCATACTGCTCTAAAAATTATTTTATAACTGCAGTTGACCTTGAACAATGATCCTCCTCCATCTGTTTCCTGAGGGCTAGAATTAGTAAAGTACTACCATACCTGGTTTACACTGTGCTGGATATGTAGCTCAACCTTTCCTAAATGCAATACAAGTGTACACCAATGGAGTAGGCTGGAATTACTGTAGTATCATGACTAGTTGGCTTTGCAAATATTCCAAACTTCATTCTAAAATTCTCACCTTGGGAAACACATGCCAAAGACTCTTTACCCATAGAATTCTGAGACACAAATGTGGTTAAAGTTTGTGACGTGTTTTAAAGTAGTGAATAAGGCATTCTCACACCTCTCCTTTCTTTCACGTTGCAAACACTGGATTACAGTGATGAGCAAGTAAGCTTCTTAGACAAAACAGAATAAACACTACAGGATCAAAACATAGAATACTATCAGTATTTCAGAACACTTGGGTGAATTATACTACCAAAGCTGGAGAGAGGTGTGCAAGTTTCACCATAATCTCTCCAAATATGTCTAACATGATTTTAGATTTATTTTAATCCCATAAGAAAATTGGCTTATAGTAAAAATTAGCTTATACTTCTTGTATTTGCAATTTTTATTTGTGTTATATAACCTTTTAACCATTTTTCAACCATCCAGACTTTTGGATTTTTCTCAAAATTTACAGTAGACTTGAAACAATTAAGTACACAGAATGAGTAATTAGAATTTTGCTTTTGTTTACTATTCATTTTTGGCTTTGTTTCCTTCTCTGGTAGTAGAACAACTTTTCTTCAAGCAAGTATTTTATAATAATAAATAAATAAAAATTAACATTTAATGATTTTCAAACAATGAAATCCATGAAGCTTGTAAAGGCAATATCCATAGCATCTTTACATAATTTAAATACACTAACTTGTAAACTAAAATTTTAAGCCTAAAAAATTAGAATGACTCTTTGTCTCTAATTTATTTCTGCTGAGATCATATTCTTAACTTTAACCAGAAATATGCCTTGAAAGTGTGTTCTTAACTTTACCCAAAAATATGCCTTGAAACTGTATCTCTGGTAACCATGAAGTATTTTGTGGATATTCCTATGGGACTGGAGGGACTGATGTAACACAGGGGTTAACATCACATTTTCTGGACCCATCCCTCAGGATTCCATTCTTAACTTCACTGCTGGCTGTGCTGAGCATGTTCTTTACATTATCATAGTGGCTATTTTAGTGGCAAGAATGTTTCTGTTTGTATATTTTTCTTCTAGTGAACCCTATAATTCTAGGCTTATCTGTAAAATGCCATGGTTATACATTTCAACACCACAATGTCTAGGAACAGAATTAACTGTCTCAAAATCATTTCCTGTAGTTTGGTCCTTTCTTCATTACATTCTCCCATCTTTCTTAATCTCACTTTCCTTCCTTCAACTTATAAGGTAAAAAGGAGAAAACCATAGTATTTCGAAAGTAAAATACTGTGATATGTAATGAAACAAAGTATGTTTATATTACATGCATTCATCAATTTTAATGACTTTATAACATTGCCAGAGAACTGTTTTAATATATTCTAGGATTTACTGAATCAGGAATTTAATCACACAATAGACAGAGGGGATTCAAATGAAGGAAACCAAGAAACAGTAATTAGATTCTTAATAAAAAGTTGGGTTTCCAAGCATCAAAAACATGGACTACATTTTTTTTAAATAATTAGTTTTTTGTTTCTAGACCTATGGATTTAATGTTAGTATAGCAACATCCATAAGTACATACACAATTGTTTAATGTTATCTCAATGATATTCATAAGTACACAATTGTTTAAAGTTATCATGAAAATATCCAAAAATATAATTCTTCAAAAGTAAATTTCCATGAGTCATAATTCAGTCTTCCAATTTCCCAGAGTTGCGAGGGGGAAGAAGGTTGGAGTTTTAGTTACTCTTGTTTTCAAATTAATTACCTAATCACCATTTTTAGATATCAAATGATTTATATTATACAAACATCAATAAAATCTAAATCCCTTCTATACAACCTATTTAGTAGAAAAATAAATAAATATTGTTATTTATCAGATGAGGGAACAATTTTACACAGTACATATCTCAAGTACTTACAAGATAGTTGGTATATATGAGGCTGCATCTTTAGCAATACAACATTCCCATGTGGCTATTTATTTATTTATTCATTTATTTATATGTTTGTTTACTTACTTTGACTTTTTGAGGCAGGATTTCTCTGTGTAGCCTTGGCTGTCCTAGACTTAGCTATGTAGACCAGCTGGCCTTGAACTCGCAGAAATCCATCTGTGTGATTATTTTATAATCATGCTATCGGATAACGTAGCATTTTAAACAGCTATTTTTAACTTGGTGTTTTTACTTAATATAAGCATTTCATTCTTCATTTAATTTTGCACGTGCAACGTGCATTTATTGCACTCCTCTCTCAGCAAACAAAAATTCTGAACATGGTCTCCTGTGTGTCCTCCGCAGTCCTGCCCTCTTCCTCCTCCTTGGCAGCAAAGTTTGGCCAAGGACTCTAAAGCAATTCCAGAACTGGGCAGTGACAGTACAATGATCTATTCATGATGACTCATTCCTGAATGGAAATGTGGACTAAATTAAGGATAATAAAATAACTACACTTTCCTACAGATAGAAAGAGACGATCGATGTCCACTTGAGTTGATTAACTGGAAGGCTGAAATCCCAGAAGCTATTTTGACATCCAGTTTGCGTGTCTTCAAATGAATCTTTCTAGTCACTGATCTCTTATAAAACAGAAAACAAAAACAAAAACAAAAAAACATTTAATCGGAGGCTTGCTTACAGTTTCAGAGGTTTAGTGCATTATCATCATGGCAGACATCATCGTAGTATACAGGCAGGGGCTGGTGAAGCAGCTACATCCAGATCCATAGGCAGAGAGAGAAAAATGCTGGGCTTGGCCTGGGCTTTTGAGACATTAAACCCTGTTTACAGAGACATACTTTCTCCCACAAGACCAGACCTCCTAATCCTCTTAATCCTTTCCAATAGTGCCACTCCCCCAGGGTGTTTAATTGTTCAAATATATAAACCTAAGGGATCATTTTTATGCAAGCCACGACAACATCCAACTCAGTGGAAAACAGAGCTGTGAAAGGAAGTGCATCTGAATGATCAGACTCAACTATTCAGGAAGTTCTGCTCTAGAACACTTAATTGTAGTAACCAAAGTATAACTCAGATTTAATTGTTTTTCTCTTTAGGACAACCAAATAATCATTCTCAAATACATATTTGTTTTCTGAAGATATTTGTTGATGGGGGTGTCTTGATTTAAAAACAGAATTTCGACTGGGTTCCAGATAGATCAAGAGAATTTATAAACATAAAACATCGGTCTCCTTAAGACATAATTGTCTTTTACCAAACTTCGGTTGGGAATATACCCTATTAGTTAGTTCTTCATTTCTGTTGAAGATAACAACAGAGATCAATTTATAACTTGTAAATTAATAGATTTAGGAGACATTTGAGCAATGCCATAAACTAAATATATAATATGTAGTATTTTGTATTTTAAAAATCATCCTGTAAATTGGGGCTAGAAAAATAATTCACCAGTTAAGAGCATGGGTTATTCTTCCAGAGAACATAAGTTCTGTTGTTAGCACTCAAGTCAGATAGCTCATAACCTTCTGTAACTCCAATTCCAAGGGATCTGATGCCCTTTTCTGGCTTCTACAGGTACCAAAACACAAAAACAGAAAAATACACACAGAGAAACATATACAAATCAACATAAATAAAAATAAATCTTAATGTTTTTAGTATTCAGTAAGTAGTGTCTGTGGTGTTTTTAAAATTAAAACAGCCCCCATAGGCTCATCAGGACTGGCACTGTTAGGAAGTATGGCTTTCTTGGAAGAAGTGTGTCTCTGGGGATGGGCTTTAAGGTTTTAGAAGCTCAAGCCAGGCCCGGTGGCTGACTCTTTTTTCCTTCTGCCTGCTAATACAGAGTAGAACTCTCAGCACCTTCTCCAGCACCACATCTGCCATGCTTCCCACCATGACAATAAAGGACTAATCTCTAAAACTAGTAAGCCTGCCTCAATTAAATATTTTCCTTTATGAGAGTTACCATGGTCATGATGTCTTTTCACAGCAATAGAAACCTTAACTAAGACAGTGTCTTTCCATTACTGATAAATTTATAGTATTTTACAGTGAAAATATCTTACTTATAAGCTAGACAGAAATGTTCCGATCTTTTGTACTTTGAAAGGTACTTTCTCATATCTTTGAAGGTTTGTAAAAAGACCATAGCTGAAATCTTTTATGTTTTAATAGTGGATCATGGAACTGTCTAAGCAAGAACATGCTTTGACCTGATCTCTAACAGCATTTCACTACTACAGATTTCATTCTTCCTAAGTAATATCCTGATGACCTACTAAAATAAATATAAAAACCCCTAATTATCAGAACTAAAAGAATAAACCCAACTTTATTTTATAAGAAACTTATGGCTATAAGAAATACCTGAGTATACAGTTTCACCATTAAATTTTGAAAGGTAGATCATGGTATATGCCATGGCAATATAAAATCTCATAAAGAAAATGTCCTCCTCAAATATCAACTACTAAACCAACAAAATGTTAATTAAGCTCTTCCTTTTCGAAAATATGAACACTTCTTACCTTATATTAGTACAAATATACTATAATATCTCAATATGTATTGTTCCCCAAAGTACTTGATTCTCTAGAATTTTCTGCTCCATTTTTTCCCCTTTCTTTTTTTTTTTTTTGGTTTTTGGAGACAGGGTTTCTCTGTGGCTTTGGAGGCTGTCCTGGAACTCGCTCTGTAGACCAGGCTGGCCTCGAACTCACAGAGATCCGCCTGCCTCTGCCTCCCGAGTGCTGGGATTAAAGGCGTGCGCCACCAACGCCCGGCTTTTTTCCCCTTTCAATCTCAATTCAAGCCAAATTCAATAAAGGAGCAACTATGCATTATGAAAGTACATTACACTCATTCCCTTTCCCAGTTCTATAATACATATCGTAGACTATAAAATGAATATATAAAACACTTACACAGAACTAGTATTGTATTTACCCAACTGTGAACAACTTTCAGTTCAGTCTTTCTCACACATTTTTCTCAACATTTCTTTCTATCTTGAAAAAAAAAGCTTTAAAATATTACTAACTTTACAGTTATGCTATGATTCATGAAGATAATATATCCTATCTGTGACCAAAGAAACCTCACTTATGTATATAAATTTATTCTCCAGTCCCCAAAGATGTAGTTTAGATAGAGCAGAACTTTTCATTGTTCTCATATAAAACAGAAGAATACAAGATGTAGAAATGGCAACCGAGGAACACTACTAAATTTCATTCGGCAGTCAAATACATTACATAGAAACTTGGCTAAAAGAACCTAGAGAGAGCACTTGTGACACAGTGCTAACAAGCCTACCCTGTTCTCTCCTGGAGGCATTTTTCAAAGGAGTTTATGTATGAGAGTACTTTCAAGTTGTTGAATGCAAAACAAAGGTGAGGTCATACAATCAGCCACAAAAGATGCATTCCAGGAAAAGTTGTAACTTGTGTTAAAAAGGTAACTTGCAGAATAAAATCTTCCCTTTCCAACAAGCAATGGGAGCAACTGCACTTAAATGTAAGACTCACAAAGACAGTTGAACTCAGAGCTGTCGAAAATAGGAGCTTAAGCATTAGTCGGTTTGTCTAATTTCCAGGCTGTAAGTAGTTAAAAGGAGTAAATGCTCAGAGCGGTCTTCCCAGTATCTGCATCTATTAGCTAAGGGGAAAGTACCAGCACTCCCTGGCAGAACTCATCACTAAGAGGAAATCCTGCCAGCCAGTCTTCATACTGTGCTATGCATGAAATCACTTAAATTCAAGTCACCACAATAGTTTGTTCCAGACCATGAAGACTTCATTTAATACAGTTAATGAGGACATTATGTCCAGGAGCACATTTTTCATTATATTGTGCTGTAACCACTTACAGAAAAAAATAAAAAGTGACATGCAAGGAACCCCAGTCCATCAGTGCCCTAGCTTGAAGCAGAATGGAACCAATGAGTCAGCTACCTCTTCGGTGGGTCTGCTCCTTGCTGTAAAGGTGTAAGAGGTAACTGGAAGCTGCTTCAGAAGTTTATGATAATGAGCTCAGGTCATCATTAGATTGGTCTTCCCACATCCTCAACTGCTTGATTCATGCAATGAACATTTATGAAACACCTGTTAAGTACTTGACATTGTATTGTAGAGTGGGAACACATGAGTAGGAGTGAATTATAATAACTTGCTATTATCAGCTCCAAAATAGAGGTTGGCCTACAAATGCCTCGCATCTTAATCCAGAATTTTGAAGAAGTAAATTGTGCAAGTTACTTAGCCAGATTAAGATGAATTAGTGAACACTTCATTTTTTAAAATATTTTCTTGGCTGTAATGATATTTTATTTTCAAAATATCTGTACGACTGTCTTACTTTCCTTTCTCCATGAATCAGCTCCAAGCATCAAAGCCCAGATCTCCACTTCCTTTTAACAACTGGAGGGTTATGTGCCTACTTTGCATTCAGTATTAAACTGTTGTTTTTATCATTTTTTATTAAACTTTAAGTTTTATTGATGGTACTGAAAAAGGAAAGGTACTATCCACTGTAGAAAAAGTATAGTCGATAGGAATCCTAATCAATTTCTGCTTCACTTCTTGTAAAATGTAATAATGAATTTTATGATTTTGTCTATTGATAACTGCCAATAATACAGTATAAAACTTTCACAATTTTGAAATGATATAAGAGATACTTGTACAAATGGTGTTCAAACTACTTGCATCTTCCCAGCTATACTGTAAGTTTGAAAAGCACTGACATTCTCTGTATGACTGAATTAAATATAAATTCCATCACTTTCTTCATGTCTGATAAATGCTAAGAGTATTTACCAGTAAAAAGTAGACATTTGAGAAGGATTTAATGAGGATAAAGTGATAAACAAAGGAGACTAATATCATTAATAGTTCAAAAAATCCATCTCGTCAAAAATAAAATAGGAAAAAATAAAATACAAAGTAATGTAAATATTTGGATGATAACCTCATCTCAATATTCTGATTCTGCTTTTAATAGATGCTACCTCTACAGTCTTGGAGTACATGCTCTGAGTCAGAGAAATAATTTATTGAGGATCTAGACATACTCAGAGATGTAATCTTCATTGCACTTTAAAACCGAAATAACTTTATGCATTAAGGACATCAACACATAAGTGCTACTTCCTATAGAGGTTGTTTATGTATTTTTAAGTTTAGGTTTAAGCTGAAGTTAAAGTAACTCATAAAGAAATGAATAAAAATTAAAGTTGAAGAAAAATTTGTGAAAGCAATGATGCGAAGGTAGTAAGTTTTATGTGCAATGAGTTCTACCTAAACTCAGTCAAGAATAGGGGTTAAATAAATATTTCTTATACATTGATTGCTTCACTCAAAGCAAAAATACACGATAAGCATACTATGAGCATGTCATAATAGGAGGTACTATAGATACTCCAAACTTTGCCTGATGTATGCCAAAATCATACACACACACACACACACACACACACACACACCATCTCCCTGCCCTGTCATCCATGAGTGAGTTCTGCCTCCACCATTATGCTAAAGGTATATCATCTCTTGAGATATGTAGCATCATACTTAACACCAGGTCATCTAAGAAATTAGATAATCAACAGTGAATGATATAAACCAAGAATGAGTTCCATTCTGAGTCAGTTTGCTTATCTGGAAGGAGGGAAACAAACAAAAACATAAAAGAAGAAAATGTTTCTGAAATGTTAGGAGAGATTAGAATTTGTAAAGACTTTTTTGAAGTTGATCAATATTTTTATTTTTTTATTTAAATTAGAAACAAGCTTGCTTCACATGTCAATCACAGATCCCTCTCCCTCCCCCGCTATCCCCACCAGCACCCAGAGCTTCCCTCCCAATCCCCACTCTGATCCCCAGGGAGGATGAGGCCCTCCATGGGGTATCTCCAGAGTGTGTCATTTCATCCAGGGCAGGGCCTAGGCCTTCCCCCAAGAGTTCAGGCTGAGAAAGCATCTGTCATTGTGGAATGGGCACCCAAAGTCCATTTGTATGCAAGGGATAAATACTGCCCATGGCTCCATAGATTGCCTAGGCCTCCTCACTGACACCCACATTCAGGGGGTCTGGGTCAGTCATGTAATGACTATTAACAGTGAGTGAGCAGACACTGATTCAAAGAACACAAGCCTCAGTGGGAAGTGTTGATAGCAGCAGGAAAAGCACAAAGGAGGGAGCATCAAGGTTTTAGTGTTGAAGAATCAGCTGTCATTGCAGAGCAGAGAGAAATCCTGTCAGATGAGCCCTAGCTCTTCCTCTCATCTGCATCCCAGTCTTTCCCTGAGATGAACTCATTTTTTCCTCAGCCCTCAACTTTACTCTCCTGAGGCAGTTACTTATGTGACCTGTTCCTTGGAACCAAAGCTACCTCTTCTGAGTAATCTCTTCAGTGGGCACCCCATCAGTGTATGTACACAAAGTAGCAGAACCTTCATCATCAACCACACTGGAAACACAGCTTATATTGACTCCATTCAATTATAGTACTTTGACCAAAAGTGGGGTACAAATGTTTGCTATGTGTCTCCTCATACAGGTAAAAAAAAATAAGGAAGAATAGGAGAAAGAGGGAGGAAGGAAGGGACCTACGGGTCTGGGAGGGCACTCACCCAGAATTGAATTAATGTGTGTCTAATCAGCAGCAGCGCGGTAGGAAGAAAAGAGGTGCTGATGTCTCTTGAGAAGCCCATTCCTACACCCCTGGGTATGTCCTGTTTTCTTTCCAAGTGCCTTTCTACTTACTGACCCTGACATGAAATCTATGTTAAATCCTTCTCTGCTTCTTCCTGGCTCATCTGGAAACTCCTGTCAAGAGCTGTTCCATTCAATGAAATACTCTCTTCTACTATCCTGGAGAAGGACCATTCCAGATTATCTGGGTTTCATTAGAAAATGGGTGTGGGTGCTGACACCTTAGTACCAGGACCAACCAGGCACTCTCTACCATTTACAGTGAAACTTTCACTTGCTTCTGTCAGTTCTCCTCACAGACATCCTTCTACCTGAGAGCATCCTAAGTACGGTGGACATGAGCAGAGTCTTTTGGTGGAGTTTGTAGGTGCTGATTTACAAAGGGCTGCTATAATAATTAATACTGTTTGTCCACTTGACCAGCTCTAGAATCACTTAGAATCAAACATTTAGGCATGTCTGTCAGGGAGTTTCTGTATTGAATTACTTGAGGTGGGAAGGCGTCAATGGAATTTCTGTCCAGCCTGGTCCCGCCGCCCTTCAGCCCCAAATAAACATACAAAGATGTAAATTAATCATAAACTGTTTGGCCAGTAGCTTGGACTCCCTATTGGCTAGCTGTCTCCTAATTATTAACCCATTTCTATTACTCCAGGAATTGCCATGAGGCCGTGGTTTACATGTAATCCTGCATGATACTCCATCAGTCGCTACATGGTGTCCCTCGCATGGCCTCTCTCTGTGTCCTCTCCCCAGAATTCTCTGGTAGCCCTGTCTATACTTTCTGTCTGACTAAGGACCAATCAGTGTTTTTTATTCATCAACCAATAAGAGAAACATATATACAGAAGAACATCACTCATCCAGGAAGGCTCATCCTAAATGTAAGTGGCACAATTCTGAGGTCTGGGAGCCTAGAATGAATAAAAAGACAAAAGGGACAAAGCATTATGCTAATTTGAGTAAGAAAGACCTCCATGGGCTCATGTATTTGAATGCTTGTTCAGATTAGGAGGTGTGGCCTTACTGGATTAAGCATGTCACTGGTGATGAATTTTGAGGTTTCAAAAGTTCATGGCAGGCCACTATCTCTGGCTCCCTGCTGCCTGCAGATCAGGATGCAAAGCTTTTAGCTTTTACATGTCTGCCTGTATGCCACCACACTCCCTGCTATGATTGATAATGGAGTAACACTATTAAACTATAAGCAAGGTATCCATTAAATGCTTTTTTTATAAGGTTGCCTTGGTCAGGATTTCTCTTAATAGCAATACATCAGTGGCTAACCAGCATCAGCCAGCATTCATTGCTCTGTGCTTTCTGACTGTGAATGCAATGTAACCAGCCACCTCAAGTTCCTCCTGTCTTGCCCTCTCCACTATTACAACCCTCCAAATGTAAGCCAAAATCAACCCATCCAGCCTCAAGATGATTTCATCTGGGGATTTGTCATAGCATTAAAACTGTTCCGTGAGCACCCTGAGGAGGATAACCCTGCAGAAGCTATCAGGATGCACTGGTTTGTTTAGTCATTATAAGTCATCCACATGAGCACAAAGGGAATCCAGCAAGTTCACAATGTGTCCGAGTAGCAAGAGCACATTAAGACTACTGCATGCAAGCCGAGGACTTGAATAACACACATTTTCAAAGTTCAATTAGCAGGTTTGGTGTATCTGATACAAAGCAATATATGAAACTCAGTGTGCCACAAGTATGTGAAACATGTCAAGTAAAGGCCAGTGCTGCTGGCTAGTAGCCAGGAGACCCAAATTAACACAGCATAGAAATAACTCCTCTTCTCCACCATGGAGAAAGTTCTTCCAATTTCTCCCCCTAGAAATGTTATAAATTCTTCAGGTTACACAGCTTATTGTTTTGTTTTCCCCTGAACTCTCTCCATCTGCCACCACAACTTGCTCATTTTGCTTTCAAAAAGAATCCTGTGATCCATCCATCTTCTCCATTCGTACTATCCACAGTAATAACCACATCTTGAATCCTGGACCTTAGTGACTGACACTGGTTTCCTTAATCCTTGCTCTGTTACTTCAGAGTGATATAAATCTTGATTCTCTTTCTCACTGATTTACCATCTTTCAATGCTGCCTTGGAGTCTTCATGTAACACGAAAAAAGTAAAAGACCCAGAGAATGATATAGGACTTCAAACTTCAAGCTGAAGATCAGAAAACCAAAGTAGCCGGCCACTAGCTCTTACCACTGCCTCAGGCTGAATGTGCTGATCCTGTCTCCACAAGCTCTCATCAAACAAGGCTCAGACTGTAACCTCTCCTTAGCATGGCTGGAGAATGAATGCTTCCCTGAAGCTTTGTTTCTGTCTTATATATTTCCCTAATATTGGGATTAAAGGTGTGAGCTACAATTCTCTTTTAGACTGATTTACTCTCGTGTAGACCTGGGTGGCCTTGGATTCACAGAGATTTATCTGTCTCTTAATCCTAGGATTAAAGGTATGTATCACCACTGCCTGATCTCTGTAGTTTGAGGCTGACTTTGCTTTTCTGAATCCTCAGTCAAGATTTAATAAATCATAAATAATATATCATGACATCTTCCAGATCAATTTTATGCTGCTCCATGATTTAATCACCATAAACACCTTAAATTTAGCTCCTACTCATTGCTTTCAGCAATTACCACCCACTGGGCTCTGTTCCTCAGAGAAAGTTATTGGGAAGCATCCACATTTCACACTTGAACTATGTATTACCCATACTCTAAAAATGATGTGTATAGAGGCATATTATAATCATTCTAATGTGCAAAAAGGAATTATTCCAAGAACCAAAGTCAATTAAATTTAAAAATTGCGATTTATTACAAACATAATTGACCACCAAAATATTTTATAAGAAAAAAGGCAGACTGGGGGCCTGGAGAGATGGCTCAGAGGTTAAGAGCTCTGGCTGCTCTTCCAGAGGTCCTGAGTTCAAACCCAAGCAATCACATGGTGGCTGACAATCATATATAATGAGGTTTGGTGCCTACATGTCAGAATACTGTATACACAATAAATAAATAAATCTAAAAAGTAAAAAATAAGAAGGGCAGACTGTAATTATTATAGAAAACACATTGAAAATTCACAAAGGATAGAGTTGCAACAGGCTTTGGGAAAATTAAGACTGTCAAGAGTTTTCAAGTTACTTGGCTATTTCATCCATTTATATTTTGTTTTCCCTCCTTTCCATTACATTTCAATTATACAATGAGAGAACTCATTTCCTATCAGACATCAGTTTCCTTTTCTATATTCTATTGCCCATCAGTAGTAGAAAATAGAGTTAATAATTTTTCAAAATAAAATCAGAATAGTAGAAAAAGCTATGGTGCACAAAAAGGAACTAAAGAACATTCTAGTATTTTGACCAGCATTATATATTAGCTTTCTAATCAGCTAGCAAAAGAAAAGATGTAGAAGAGGAGGCATGTCCCTCAAGTCTAGAAGCTTGTAAAAGAAGCACCGCCAAATGCTAACAGTAAGAATCTTGGAGACTGGAAGAACCTTTGTGTAAAACCCTGAGGTCACCTGCAAAATTAAACTAAAGGCTTTAAGAGAATAAGCAATGAACTCCTAACAGGTTTATGTGTAAGTCTTCTAAATAGTGATAAGGTAATAAAGCTCACATCTGCTCAGCATCAAAAAGAATCATACCCTCACAGTTGAGTTCACAAGCATGCATGTAAGGCATCACTAACATTAAAAGAAGTCAATTTTGTGGGTGGAATGCAATAAAGGGGGAAAGGTTAAGGTTTTACACACACACTCAAAATGGTTCAGTGGTCAGGTCCATTTGAGAAATGCTTAAGTAAAACATATTAAACAATTTTTTTCTACAGTACTTTATATATCTTAGCATATATTTTAAAACACATTTTAAACTCCCAGAACATAGCACTAGCATGATTCTTTCACAAAAAGTGCACTTTCATGAATTATATCCAGAGTTTTGATCATAACGCTCTAAAAACAAGCAGAGCAGTGAGATGGCTCAGTGAGTGAGGGTGCTTGCCACAAAGTCTAATGATCTGAGTGCAATCCCTTACTGGAAGGAGAGAACAGATCCCCACGGTAGACCTCCACACATACACCATGATACATGTATGCCATGAATATAAACACACACACACACACACACACACACACACAGAAGGAGAGAGAGACTATCAAGTATATGATGCAACCACAACAACACACACTAAGTAAATAGTACAAATGTAAAAAAAAAGAGATGAAAGAAGTAATTTCACGATTAACAATTATTTCCAGAAGACAAACCAATTGCCACAACTAAACTCTTGACTAAAAGGCAGAAGTGTATGACAGTAGACATCAGATTCATGAAATACTTTTTAATTTTAAAAAAATTGAATGAACAGTATAGTCCAGCATTTTGAAAGAATATTCGTCATCAAGAAGAAAAGAAGGAAGGGAGGTAATTATGATTTTTAAAAATCTAGATTTGTACAAAGCTCTTCTGTATTTTTAAAATAAAATGCCTTACTGGACATAAATGGCATATGAATTTCCTTAAATGAAATGCATCCCTCTCCACTGTAATAGAGTGACATCATCATTTATATCAAAGACAAAGAATGTGGAACGCTTTCTATGCCATGTCTCTAAAAGCTGTATAAATAAGTATCCATTTCCACCAATACAGCTTACTTTTCATTCATCTAATCTGTAAAACAAAATCATACAGCTTTATTATGAAATCTGTGACCCATAAAAGACATCAACGAGTGACATTGGATGATGTCCTCCATATTACTTTGGCAATGAATTTAATATCACAAAGTTCTGTTTATTGCTGCATACAGTTACAACACTTACAGTCCATTTCAGACTATATGTGCCTAATCTTTCACCCCCTTCCCATTCCATCTACATCCGTCTCCTAGCTGTACCACAAACCAGAGTCATGCCTATTCTAGAGTAGCTGGGTAAGTCCATTTTCTATAGCTCAGGTACCTCTAGTGACCAGAGACCTGTTTTAAATAATCTGAAGTCAGTGTAGTCACAACTGTATCTTGAAGACAGCTGGATGAGAAGATGCCTATGGCAGAGCAGGTGAATGCACAACAAACACAAATGAAGATGCATATTCCCCAGACAAGAGATTTACAAGGGAAAACATTTTAAATGTTGATTGTAACACTAAGCATTTCATTATCTATGGTCAAGGTAACGGTAGTTGTCATCTCTTCCATGTTATATAGTTCAGTGACATTTGAAAATGGCAGAGCTTTGCATTAATCATTTATTGAGAGAAATAATTAAGCTTTACCATTTATGTCACCATAAGAGAGGCACTAAAGTCCATGATAATAATTAAATCATTTATCATATATTAAAACCATGACTGCAATTAGGGGTATTTACTTTAAAATTTTTTAACTATGATAATCAAATACAATATAAACTTTCACAATGAAATTTCTGGAAAGCAATATTTTGTTAATTATACTGCATCCAAATGAGCATTTCAAGCCTTGCTATCTTTCCAAAACTGTCAGCCAAATGGTTTCTACTGAATATCTCCTCCAGCATCTCAACAGACAAGAAAAGCTATAAAAGATACAGGAGTCAAACACTGTGTGTACCCAGAATCCATCCAAGAAGCAAATCTGCCACCAACCCCATCAACAATAATAATTATATCCATCTTTCTCTTAGGATATCATAATAAAGGCTTCTATGGTCACAGCCACGCTGCTGCCAAAGAGCTTTCCTCTGCTTGATGTGTCCAGGAATTGAGGCCAAAATAAGTGGCTAAAAACCTTAGAATATTTCTTGCACCTCTCAGCTAACGGGGAACAATATAACTGCTTGAAATTCGGCATCAGAAGAAAACATGAAATTGCCTATGGTGCTTAATTGGTAGGCTTTAAGAGGTGTAGTGTGCAAGTACAGACTTCAGGCTTCTTACTGTAGCCATGCATGCCTAAAGAATTATTAACAGTTGAGAACAAAAGAGAGCCCTTTAACCAGGAATATATCCTTTTTAGCTGTAAGTGACACTATTTATGTGATAAGAACTTGAGGACCCACGAGTGAACTAGGTAGACCCATCAAAGCAACCCCACCCAGGCCTACCTGCAGGATGTCAAAGGGAATTAGAAATGAGAGACAGCTGAGCAGATTGCCAATGGGGAAACAGAATTCCCCAACATCAAGGAGTTCACATCACATTGCAAAGTGCCAACAAGCCTGATAATCAAGACATTTCAAAGAAAATGCAGCTATAAGACACTGAAAAAAATCACAAAATAAACACAGAAAGCATTGACATTTTGCTAGTCCCTAGGCTGTTTCCTACTCTTTCTGCTTACTGACTCTTTCATCTCTACTAGAATACTTTTCATAAACTCTCTTAATTCCTAAAATTTACTAATGCATGAGTAATATCTCTTGTTGAGTTGAATTGCTAAATGCTGCAGCAAGCTGTATGTGGAAAAAGGAAGCCTTCTAAAATAAAAAGGAAAAACAAACACTCCATTCTTTAGATCTGTCACTCCCAAACTCTATATAAAAAATAAAGTTAATCTTAAATTCACAAAACCATTATTAGCACAACACATCCTCTCTTTAATCTACAATTGCTCAGCTATCACTATGCTCTACAGAATAAACTACATACATTGTCTATGAGAAGCACTTGATCACAGCACAATTTCAGTCTTTCATATTCTGTGATGTAAAAACACATAGCAAATTGGACATCAGGAAATTCACACAGTCTCCAGCTAGAGAAGAAAGTTCAGGTCCATGAAATATTTGAAGAACTGGGTGGTAGGCTTACATGCATGCATGTCTGTGCTTTCCTTTTTATTTCTTTTTTATTACTTCTTTGAGAAAATTATACATACTATTTTGATCATATTACTCCCCTCATCCAAGTAAGTCTTCACAAATCCATACCCCCTTCCCATCCAATTTGACTGTATATGTTACCTGTATCCTCTTGAGTATGTGGCCTTCCACAGAAGCATGCTTGATGTTAAAGGGGCCACACCCATAAGGTGAATAGCTCCCTTTCCCAGCAGCCATTCACTGCTGATAGCACCTCAATTCGGAACGGAACATCAACCAACGACTTCACTGCCTACACACTGCCCAGCTGCTTCAGCTGGTTTGCACTTCACTTTACCCCATAGTATCTTTAGCATGTGTCTGCAGAAAGAATAAACTGCTATCTAAAAGTAAAGCCTTAGAGCACCACTGAGGCCCACCAACTTAAAGATATTTTGAAACACACATCCGTAAATTTCAGACATTTCTTTATGCACATTCAACTTAAGTGACATTTATCCATAAAGGAAATTGCTAACAAAGCTCCAAATATTTTGTTAAAACTGTTGCCATAAATATGCTAACATTGTTTTAAATGGTAACAGAGATTTTGATTTTTGTTCCAAAATAAAATAATACAGAAATAAAAAATGAAAATAAACATACTATACCGATTATGTATTTTAATGTGGTAATCCTATAATGTTTTATGCCAAGCATGATGACCAGTGTTCATGGTTTTCACTAAACAAATGAATTTACAATATATAAACTCAGTTAATATTTGAAGAAAGCTTGGTTCTACTTAATATTTCTCATACAAAATATGGTACGAGAATTAGATCGTACTGAATTGAATTTTATGTGAAATCTACTAACATCATTGAGTACACATCTTCAAACAGTCACATATTTATTAACATGCCAGAGAATGTACAGATACCCTCTTTATTTTATAGGAGACTATATTTTAGGACTCTGCAATTATTATCAAAATAACGATGTCATTTATGTCCTCTTTCAAAGCATCAAAAGAGTGGTCACAGGGTACAGGCTCTTTGTTCAGATTGATAATCTCAGTTTAATACATAGGTGAGAACAGATTCTTTCAAGTTATCCTTTGACCTCCACACACAAAGACACTCGAAATAGACAACGAAATGTAATTTTAAGTTTAAAATACAATCATCTCAAATGTTAGCTCATCTCTTGCCAGGTTTATTCTTCGTGAGATTGGGAAAGACTGTGTGCTAACACTTGGGTTCTATATGAAAGGATTTGAAAATTCCCACTCCTGTTTCCAAGACCTGCATCATGCTCCCTGTTCTGCCCTGGGCCTCGAAAAGGTAAAAAGCCACTGTGTTTTAGTCAGTGTGCACAAGCAGTGAGAGCCCTCCACACACTTACCCAAGGAGAGATGTCCCTCTCTCCCTAGATCACAAATGGAGAGAAAATTGGAAAGAACAGTTAGTAGTATTTAAAATGTTGGAGATTGATGTACTTAAGTCTAATCCATAAATACTAATACGAATTTTAAAGTCAAATCCTTCAAAAAATTCATTACTAACAACAACTCTTCACTTAATTGGCCTAGAAATAACCCCTTTGAGCCTCCCACAAGGTCTTCACTCTATTTTCATTTCTAGTAATATGGAAGATTTATTTTTTTAATATTCAAGTGGTTCAAAGGCTATGTAATACATTCTATCAAGTCCTTAAGCCAAATACAATATTATATATGTATAAGTATCTTGTCTCTATTTCCAAAATGACCTGAAGCCATCAAGAGCTAAGATGTACTGTTGAAAATTTATTGCTACTTTAGGATATAAGCTTTCATGAATTTATGAATGACCTAAATACACATGTACCATTCTACTTTGTGTCCAGAAAAACTTTCCATTTATTTGTTTCATTCGATGTTTACCTAATATGTCTTTGCTTAGACATCCTCAAAGCAATAGGTTTATGCATTGGTGGCTTAAGAAATGATGAATGAAAATTCCTGAAAAGAAGTTGTGTCTGGCTGTAAACATAAAATTCCTGGAAGGAGTCTGTGTCTGCAGAGACTGATGGAACAATTGGAATTTAAGAACTGTGGAGAAATTGGAACATTATAGGTTCAGAAGCTAATTAATTTATCTTGGGCTAGTGTTAGCCTTCTGGAACAGCCAATTCCTTGCCCTACTCTATCTGGACTAACACCTCATGATAATAAATAAAAACATCTTTGAAGCTATTAGCTTAGCAGAACACTAGCTTCCTCCAATCTAACAGCTAAGGATGTCATCAGATAGCATCTTGGGCACATAAAATAGCTTCCCCATCTCAATTTATCTGCCTTTCTCATGTACCTACCAAAATATTTTAAAGATGCCTTGATTTATGACTTTCTTTTTTTCTATCAAACTATAAAAATCCTGTGAAACTGCTTCCACGTGGAATTTGGGATTAACAAAATCTGTGTTCCGGGACCATGATCACTCAGAATAAACTATCCTCTTAGGATAAGAGTTGTGGTCTTTACATAGAAAAAAAATCATCTGTGAAATGCACTTCCAATAATTAACTCCTGGTGGCATTAGGATTTTAAAAGAGCATCTGTTGGCACAAAAATAGACAGGTAGACCAATGGATTTGAATTGAAAACCTTAAAATTAACCCACACATGTATGAACATCTGATCTTTGACAAAGAAGCTAAAAATATACAATGGAATAAAGAAAGCATCTTCAACAAATGGTGCTGGCATAACTGGAGGCTGGCATGTAGAAGAATTCATATCGATCCTTGTTTATCACCATGCAAAAAACTTAAGTCCAAATGGATCAAAGACTTCAACATAAATCCAGCCACACTTAACCTCTTAGAAGAGAAAGTGGATGGTACGCTTGAATGAATTGGTACAGGAGCCAGCTTCCTGAACATAACACCAGTAGCACAGGCAGTGAGATCAACAATTAATAAATGGGACCTCCTGAAACTGAGAAGCTTCTGTAAGGCAAAGGATCCAGTCAGCAAGAAAAAAGACAGCCCACAGAATGGGAAAAAATATTCACTAACCCACATCTGAGAGAGGGTTGATCTCCAAAATTTACAAAGAACTCAAGAAGCAAGGCTCCAAAACACCAAAGGATCCAATTAAAATGTGGGCTACAGAACTAAATAGAGAATTTTCAATACAAGAGTCTAAAATGGTTGGGAGGCACTTGAGAAAGTGCTCAACATCCTTAGCCATCCAGGAAATGCAAATCAAAACTTTGAGATACCATTTCACTCCTGTCAGAATGGCTAAAATCAAAAACACCAAAGACAATTTATGCTGGAGAGGATGTGGTGAAAGGGGAACACTCCTCCGTTGCTGGTGGGAGTGCCAACTTGTTCAGCTACTTTGGAAATCAGTATGGACATTCCTCAGAAAAATGGGAATAAGCCTACCACAAGGCCCAGCAACTCCACTCTTAGGCATATATCCAAAAGATGCCCATTCATACAACAAGGATGTCTGTTCCACTATGTTCATAGCAGCATTATTTGTAATAGCCAGAACTTGGAAGCAACCTGGATGCCCCTCAACTGAAGAGTGGATAGAGAAAATGTGGTACATTTACACAATGGAGTACTATTCAGCAGAAAAAGACAATGGAATCCTGAGATTTGCAGGCAAATGAATGGCACTAGAAGAAAACATCCTGAGTGAGGTAACACAGTCACAAAAAGAGAAACATGGCATGTACTCTCTCATATATGGATTTTAGACATAGATCTGGGGAGTGCCAGCCTACAATCCCATGGCCAGAGAGTCTGGGAAACAGAACCTTCATTCAGTGGCTGATGGAAGAAGAGGCAGACTCCCACAGCTAAGCACTGAGCTGAACTCAAGAAAGCCAGTAACAGAGAGAAGGACTGATGACCAAAGGGATTAAGACTGGGCTGCCTCAACCCCAGAAACAGCTGCCCTGACAAGGGTTAGCTCTTGAATCCCAGTCCGATGCCTGGAAATCCAGCATGGGACTGATCAAGACCCCCCTGAGTGGGGGTGTCAGTGAGGAGGCCTAGATAATCTATTGAGCCTTGGGCAGTAGATCAGTATTCATCCCGAGTATACACATGGACTTTGGACTCCCATCCAACAATGTGAGATGCACTCTCACCCTGAACTCTTGGGGGAGGGTCTGGGCCCTGCCCTGGATGAAATGACAGACTGTGGATCCCCCATGGAGGGCCTCACCCTCCCTTGGGAAATGAGGGGATATTGGGGGATGGGGGGAGGGATGGGGGGGGGAAGGGAAATGGAGAGGGACCTGGAACTGACTTGTGAAGCAACCTTGTTTCTAATCTAAATTTAAACTTAAAAATAAATTTTAAAAAAGCATCTGTACACACACACACACACACCTTAGTAAAAATGAGTTTAAACACTCTAACACAGTTTGTTCAGCTTTTGGCTTAATGTATATTAATAAGTGATTGAAAGTAAGCTTTCAAGTACAGTACAATAATAGTATGTGTTCTAGTTTTATTTCAGTTGTTATGATAAAACACCCTGACAGAAAACACGTTTATGAGAAACGGCAGTTTATTTAGCTTATAATTGCTGATTATAATCTGCTCTGGTTTGCTTTTTAGTAATGGAGTAAAACACTAACCATAACCAACTTGGAGGAAAAAGTTTATTTGGTTTGCAAGATAAAAGCCATCACTGAGGGAAGTCTGGCAGGAAACTGGAGGCAGGAACTGAGACAGACCATAGAGGAACACTGCTTACTTGGCTTGCTGTCTTAGACTGCTTTGGAACACATACTCAGGGATGGCATTGTCCAGTGGACTGATCCCTCTCACGTTAATCCTTAATCAAGAAAATGGCCCAACAACCATACCCATGGGCAAGTCTAGTGGAAGCAATTCCTCAATTCAGGTTCCCCTTTCCCTTTCATGTCAAAAACTGTCAAAAACTAACCAGTGCACAGTATAACCCTGATGTGTGTAGAGGTAAGCAGAAACTCAAGCAGCCAATCGCAATGAATGGTTTCTTGCCTGTTTGCTTGCTTGCTTACTTACTTACTTACTTACTTACTTACTGCTTTTTTGCTCCTGGCTAGCTTTTCCTCTTTTACATTGTTCAAGATTCCAAATCAGGAAGGGCTGCACCCACAATGGGTAAGTATTCCTATACCAATCAGCATCAAGACAATTCCCCACAGATGTGCACAGAGGCCAACCCTCTCTAGACAATCCCCAATGGAGACTTCCTTCCCAAGTGACTCTAGAATGCAGCAAATTGAAATTTAAAACTAACCACTGCCTAATGATAAAGTAAAAGGGCCAAAGAGAAACATTGTCAGAGAAGACCCAGTGAGCTACCCCGCTCCACGGACTGAGCCTGTTAACTACATTATAAACTGAGCAAAAGTACCAAGCACTCTTCTTACCTTCTGGGCAAAAAAAGAAAAAACAAGCAAGCTGTGTGGTGAATTAAATAGGTTGGAAGAGCCTGATAGTAACCTGAGCATAAGTCCTTTTGCAAAACTTCCTATTTTCATAAGGAAGGAAAGAAAGAAGAATGAGAGATAACAAAAAGAAAAAGAACAGATGTGACTCTTTTATCTACATAGATAAAAACCAAACCACAAGGGACATTTCTAGATATCAGTTGAACCTGTGAACTAAGAGATGTTTTTAGCAGTAAACTTTGGAGTTCATTTTTTATTTAGTATTTCCTAATACATATTGCAAGTTTTTTTATCTCAAGCCATTCATTTTCTAATAATAATCTTTGTGAAAGCCTAGCAAACATTTGCCACACAGTAAACATTCAACGAAGGTGTCTTGGGCCTTGTACTCCCACAATTTATTGTACTATGAATTCCTCTAGCTAATATTTTGTCTTGTGTTGCACAAAGCAGCAGACATCCCGTATTTCCAAGAAAGTCTTGCCAACTTATTGCTAAGGAGGGAAACAGTTTTCTTCAACTGCTTTAATTTAAAATAGAATTACTCAATGTATACCACCAAATCAGTGTTACCATATATAAATTATCAACTTATTTATCCCTAATTTGTGTGGTGTTCTTGGAAATGCACTAATATAAAGTATTCTTAAATTTTGACATTTATGTATTTACTATGTTCCTATTTCAGCCGCTCAGCAGTGATACTGAAAACTATATATACGTTGGCATACCTGATTGGAATTTTAGTGAAACATGAGTTTGAATGCATTTCCAGTAGGAGACACTATTAGTTAGTGTCCTTCAGAGAAATAAAATCAACAAAATGTGTGAATGTATATTGAGAGATGGGATATAGCTAAGAATAGCCTCACACAATTCTGAAACCCAGTAACTCCCAAGAATAACACACAAGAAGTTAGGAACACATGAGAAATGACAGTCTAACTACAAAATCCTGATAGTCAAAAGAGCTATGGAAAACTGTTGTCATCCAAAAGCAGGTAGCTAGAGAGGACGTCTGAGTATGATGTGAGCAGAGATCAATAGTTCAGTTCAAACAGCCAGACAAGAAGAATTCTCTCTAACTCAGCCTTTTTGTAGTGTCTAGGTTTCCAATTGACAGCATGAAGACCTCCCACATGGGAGAGGAAAATATGGTTTACTCAGTCCACCAAGGTTAATCTTATCCAGAAAATCCACACACCTACACCCAGAACATTCCTTGATCTAATGTATGTACATATAAGGGCCAGTCAAGTTGACACATAAAATTAATGAAAAGAGGCAGTCATGCCTTTCTTGACAAAATGGAGACATAAAGAAGATAGAATTATGTGCATAGAGCGTCAGGACAACTAGTAAAAACTCAAACTGTCCATAGCAGGCAACTCTGGAAATAGTTAGAAAGTTACCTAGAATCAGAAGGAAATTTTTCTTCATTTATTACATGTATTATTTACTTATGTGTGTTGTCGTATATCCATGTGCATCAAATAGCACATACAGAGGTAAGGGGAGCTTGTGTGATTCAGCTCTTTTCTTCTACCATGGAAGACCAGGAAGTTTAACTTAGGTCCTCAAGTTCAGCAGCAGGTGCTTTTACCCACTGGGATATCCAGAAGGTTGGCAACCTGCTTTTTATTCAGAATTCCAAAACTGTTCATTCACCTAATATTTAAATCTCCCAGGCATAGTAATATGTGCCTTTTTTTGCCAGCACACAGGAGGCAGAAACAAGTGGATTTCTGTGATTTCAAGGCTGGCATGTCCTACAAAGCAAATTCCAGGCCAGCCAAGGATACACTGTGAGGCTTGTCTCAAAGCAAACAAACAACACAAAAACTGAAATCAATATAGAAATTACGCAAAGAAATTATAACATTAAGAAACTTAATATAGAGACTGGTGAAATGGGTTAGGTAATAAATCATTTGCATGCAGTGCAAATGAGGCAGAGCTTGGATTCCCAACACACAGTAAAAACTGGACAGACATGGCTGACCTCCTGTAATCCCAGTACTCAAGCTGAGGCACAGAATCCCTGGAGCAAGCAAGTCACCCAGACTACCTGAAATGCTGAGACCTGGGCTCAGTGAGATCCTGCTTCATAATGTAAATCTGAGAGCAACCCAGAAAGTCACCTTATAGTCAGTCACCTTATATAACTTCTTAACCTCCATGTGTTTGTGGTCAGAAACACAGAGAGAGAGAGAGAGAGAGAGAGAGAGAGAGAGAGAGAGAGAGAGAGAGAGAGAGAGAGAGAGAGAGAGAGAGAGAGAGAGAGAGAGATGAAGAATTTCAAAATAGCAAGGAAGATGACGCAGTCATACAGTCATACAGTCATACAGTCACTTTACTCTTGGGAACCAAAATTCATATAAGCAGGATCTTAGGATACAGTTGAAGACAGTAGTTTCATCTTGCAAATTAGAACACATTTTTTCAATCTTTTATATCTGACCTCCGTTTCCTCAGTTATCGTGAGCACCCTTGGCTGCAAGCTATGCTTACCAGCATAGGGCGTAGGGACTTACAGGGCGCATGTGGACGTAATTGAAGCCATTCTATTCAGAAACATGGTTTGGACAAATTGTATTATGTTGAATGTGTGGGGTATGCATTGCAGACCTGTACCTGTAGTGACTCCTGAAGTGTAGCAAGATAAAGTAAGCACAGGGTTGGAGTCAGAAGGTGATACTGTGAGTCTTAGCTCTTTTATGGCTTTGGAATTGGAACAACTCTCAGGCTGCCTTCTAATATTTTTAGCTGGCAGTATTGGTTATTTTTACTCTCCTTTTCTTCACTCTGCCACCATCAGTCTTTCACCCTGTTTTATTCTTTGTGCCTTAAAATTCTCTGCACTTTACCCTGCCATTTGGTTATAATTAAACTTAATCTTTCCCCTTCACACATGCCTCACTAGGAAATACTTCCAATTAGTCTTTTCCCCCCTTTCTTTCTCAACGTATAGTCCATCCTAGGCATTATTTGTCTAAAAGCTGATTGCCAAACCCATACATTATGTAGAAGAATAAGGCTATGTTAAGCATGTTTCAAAGTATTATTATATGCTTCAGTCTACAAATATCACCTCAGTTTTCCCAGTATCCATTGGATTTATATGCAGCACATTTTCCATGGAGCTATTTGAAGCATGTTAAGACTTGGATTCACTATAAAATTAATTGTGGGCAGAGCTCATGTGTTTTTCTGATTTATATAATACCTAATGCATTTATAGAAATGATGCTGCATTCAATAAGTATTTGCTGACAACTGTATTGCAAGATGAGGACAATGTATTCTGTATGCTCAATCACTGGTGAGCTGACAATATGAACCTAAATAAATGCATAGAGGAAGAATTTTTAAAAAACTTGTTACAATTAAACATAACTAAGCTTGAACTATAAATTTTTTAAAAAATCTATTTCAAAATAAGTAAATAAAAAGAGCAATATTCTGGAAAAGGAAAATTATTCATATCTTTACTTACAGATGACAAGCTACTATATAAAGAAATTCCAGGTGTGGGGAGATAGGAATTGTCAGTAAATTCTTGCTTAGAGTTTGCTCCTGAAAACTCACATAATAATAACAGACTTAGTGGCAAGCACTTACAATTGCAGTCCTAGGGAGGCAGAGACAGGCAGATTCCCTTGTTTCTAACCTACTCGGTTATACACAGACCAGTGAGAGGTCCTATCTCACACAAATAAAGTGGAAAAGTTAAGAACAACCACCAACATTGTCATCCCGCCTCCACACACATGTGTGATGCTGCAACGATAAACGGCACACTTACTGAAAGTAAAAGTAAATATTTATTGTAGAAATTACCCACAAGAGACAAACAAGTAACCCAGATGAGCCTAGTAGTTTTCCACCGCCGAACTGGAAGCTGGAAAGCCAGAAAAGCGAACAAGACCTCCGCTGTTCAGTCTTTTATACCTTCCTCCATAATGCCCCTAGCCATGCCCAAAAGTGGGCCTGGCTAGTGACGTAGTTCACCGCCTATGTCCGTATACATCTTTAGTCATGCCTAAAGTGGGTGTGGTTAGCGGTGCGGTAAACTGCCCTTTTATTACCTCATCTGTATGCGTCTCGAATAAGTCACATGGTTAATGGCAGAGCACTGTTTCCTCCTACATATGTGCACATGTATGCACATATACTTGCACACATACTTGCACACATCTTACATACATGCATAATGCTTTCAATTTTATAAAATACAATGGAAACAAAGAAAAAAACCTTTGAGAATGACTAAACGCATTGACTAATATAAACATAAAAATTAATTGTATTTCTACAAAATAGAAGTAAAATTTGAAAATGAGATTAAGAGATTTAATATTTTATAGTAGCATCAAGCAAAATTAAACACAGGTTCACTAAAAGTGATATATATATGTATATATAAAGAGAGAGCTGAAAGAAAATAAAGATCTGACAAAGACATGTGTTTTAAATATTAAAAAATACTAATACTTATTTAATTTAAATATCTAATTTCATTATATGTCATATTGCAATTATGTTGTGTATAATAGATTAGATAAATATATTTAATGTTATTATATATTATAAATATTATTGTATAATGTATTTATATAATATATGCAACAATTTAATTTAAAATTAGTATTTTAAAATGTTAATGTCCATCAATTGGCCTACATGTCCAGTGTTATCTCTATCACATATGTCTGTGTTTAAGATTAATAACCTGATTCCAAAATACGGGTACAAATAAGAATACAGAATGATCAAAATATTTAATAATGAAAATGCTGGAGGACACACTTCTACACTTCTTTCTGCAGACAACGGCAATTAAGATATTTTGCCATGCTGTCCTGAAGATAGACATATATATCCTCAGGGGAACAGAAGTGAGATTCCAGAAATAGACCCTTTGCTTATAGAGCCAATCAGTGTTCCATAGTGGTTACAAATCAGGGTGGAGGGCACAGTCCTATCAGATGCTACATGGAACAGGATGGTCATCTGTATACAAGAGTGAAAATGAACCTCTATCAGATGCTACATGGAACAGGATGGTCATCTGTATACAAGAGTGAAAATGAACCTCTATCAGATGCTACATGGAACAGGATGGTCATCTGTATACAAGAGTGAAAATGAACCTCTATCAGATGCTACATGGAACAGGATGGTCATCTGTATACAAGAGTGAAAATGAACCTCTATCAGATGCTACATGGAACAGGATGGTCATCTGTATACAAGAGTGAAAATGAACCTCTATCAGATGCTACATGGAACAGGATGGTCATCTGTATACAAGAGTGAAAATGAACCTCTATCAGATGCTACATAGAACAGGATGGTCATCTGTATACAAGAGTGAAAATGAACCTCTATCAGATGCTACATGGAACAGGATGGTCATCTGTATACAAGAGTGAAAATGAACCTCTATCAGATGCTACATGGAACAGGATGGTCATCTGTATACAAGAGTGAAAATGAACCTCTATCAGATGCTACATGGAACAGGATGGTCATCTGTATACAAGAGTGAAAATGAACCTCTATCAGATGCTACATGGAACAGGATGGTCATCTGTATACAAGAGTGAAAATGAACCTCTATCAGATGCTACATGGAACAGGATGGTCATCTGTATACAAGAGTGAAAATGAACCTCTATCAGATGCTACATGGAACAGGATGGTCATCTGTATACAAGAGTGAAAATGAACCTCTATCAGATGCTACATGGAACAGGATGGTCATCTGTATACAAGAGTGAAAATGAACCTCTATCAGATGCTACATGGAACAGGATGGTCATCTGTATACAAGAGTGAAAATGAACCTCTATCAGATGCTACATGGAACAGGATGGTCATCTGTATACAAGAGTGAAAATGAACCTCTATGTCATATTACATTCATATAAAAGCTTCATTTCAATACTTTATGTAAACCTCTTCAAAGAAAACAAGTAATTTTCAATTTTTTATATATTCCATGAAAAGGATATCAATGAAAAATTTTAAACTATATAATCCAGTATTGTCATGAAAATTAAACCTTTTTGTGCGTCAAAGAAATGTAACCCCCTTCTATATATTTCATAAAAATGAAGACAACCAAATAATGTCATAAAATATATAATTATTGTTCATGTGATGAGAGTACACACAGTAACAAAATGATAACTCAACATTCAAAAGCTGGAGAGTTCAGGCAATACACGTGTCCAAAGATATGCTAGTGACCGACAACCAGGTGAAGAGGTGTTCAGTAAGAAGAGCTGTCCGAGAAAGGCCAAAGCCAGAAACATATTCCATTGGACAGCCACTGGAGAGGCTAAATAAGCAAAGAAAATATTATTAAGTGTTGACAAGCATGTAAATAAATAGGAAGCAATACACACTTCACAGGCTATAAAACACAGCATATATTTTGAGAAACAGTTTGAAAACATCTCAGAATATTAAATTGTTGCCAGAGACTAGAAATGCCTCTTCAACGTATGTACCCAAGAGAAATTATGCTAATGAAAGAGCTGTACATAAATGCATAGCATAAAATACATTTTTAAAAAAGCAGACCAAATATATCAAATGGTGAATATATAAGGAGAATGTAGTACTCTAAAATGATCTATGGTGAAGTCTACATTTGGAATACGTAAATAATATTCCAGAAAAAATTGTGTTTTAATAATATGTATTTATTATTTTCATTATTTAAAAAAGACAACAAATTTACTTAAGTAAAGTTGCTTATACTCGAACAAGTGCTATTTCATATCACTTAGTAGTCTAAGATCCAGGGCTAAGATCCAGGGTTATGATGCTAAGCTGGGTGGCTGCTACATAGCACTTCTACATTTTTTATTTTTGTGTTTTTGTTTATGTGTGTTTATGACGTTGTTATATATGTTCAGTGTATGAAATGAGTTTCATCATAAAAATTTCCTGCTTGTGTATCACATGTTTTGAATCTCATGAGATACTAATTATTTCAACACTAACAATTATTCCATTCTTACCTTTCTATATTCTGATACTCTGCTCCTGCAGGTATAGCAACTAAATCAACTTAAAGTGGTGCATTTACCTATAACTTTTTCCTTTTATCTATCTCCATGAAATAGCAGCTGGCAATTAACATTTGCATAAATACATGTTTAACCCTCATGAGTATTTAGCAGTACCATTAACATACTACATTCAAAACAGAGATAACATTCATAGTATGGAATAGCAACCATACTATGCATGTTGTCTAGTATGCTGTTAGCTAGGATTGTGACAGTTATCTGTAGTTAGTCCATGATTCACTTAATAGTTATAGGCCTTTCCAGATAACTTCAGGATATTACAATTTTAAGTTCTCTGAAGGGTCAGTTTGTCAAACAACTAATACAGTTCATCACGTGTCCCAAAATGTTCATGACAAATCCTTTCTACATTAATTTTCTCTTTTTTTGGTTATCTTTGGCCTTTAAAATATTTCTAAAGGAAGAATGCCCAACTCATTTTATTTAATCACAAGATACAAAATTCTCTTCAGTAGATATTACTTCTTAATTCTTTAATTAAAACAAATAAAACATCTGCCTGTATTCTAATCAGAGCCACAGAGGTATCAATATCACCCATTGATTTTTCTACTTCTTTGAGAGTATTTATATGGTTGTATTACATAATAGTATCTAGTAGTTTATTTTAATTAGATGAGGAGAAAGAGCTGTGTGAATGTTGCATTACAGTGTCAACAGAGTTTTCTCAGAGTATCTTTGAGTACCTTAGTCATGAATATTTCTATCACAGATTTGTCATATATATTTGAATATGGCTTAACTTTTTTATTTTCTTAACAAAAAATTCAAGGTGGCAATAACCTATATAGCACAGGGTAGCTTCTACATATGTCTCAATGCCATGCCCAGTACAACATATTAGTTATTATTGAACAAAACAATACCTCCTCAGCCTATGGAGCAATGATGCTGTGAGTGAAAAACAAGAAGGCCTAGGGCAGCATGTTATCAGCTGTAAAAATAATGCACTCCCTAACCACAAAACATCTCAAAAACGATGACTGATCACATGCTCAGTATGGATTGTTAAGGCTATTGTTACCAAAAAAAAAATCTAAAAGTTTAATCATGTTTCATTTATACTGCTATTACTCTTCATCAGACACTTGTGTACACATGAGTGCATCAGACAGAACAATATTAATCTGGTAAGCATTTGGAGGGATTAATTAACACTTCATGTGGTTGCAGCATCCTGGAGATGATGTAGTTGGACTTAAGGCACCTTCACATTATAACACATAGACTTAACTCTCCTGTATCATGGATAGCTTAAACAGTAAATGGCTGGTTAAACACCACCGGAAATAGGACCAAAACGATAGGGCTTATTTCTGTTTTCAGTGCCAAGGTTAAAAGGAAGTTCTGGTCCATGTGATTCACCCAGGCAGGCACTTTAAATCACTGGTTTCCATTAAAAATAAGGACACAATAAATCTGCTAGAGAACATGGATAAGGCAGAAATGACCCCATTCACATTTTCTGTGATGAATTTAGACTGTAAATTCTAAAGAGTGGGAATAAGATCTCATAGCCCTTTCCATATAACATCAAGCGGAATGGCACATTCATTATATTCACATAATGTTGGGGGTTACTGCTATTAACAAGAGACTGAAAGAATTTGAAAAGGGAACAGTTTCAAGAAGAAAGAATGAGGTAAAAATTCATCACTTTTCTCCTCTCATCTAGTCTTCTTTGTTGATTTCTTCCTGAACATTTTTCCATCTCCTTAACTCTCTATCCTGTCTCGTACCATTAACAGGCAGCCTTTTGCTCAAAACGGTCTGCACAGTGTATTTCATTTCCATGCCTCCCTAGGATGGTTGAAACCACAACTTATATCCACCACTCAACTGTGTCCAAATCTAAAATGCAGTGCTTGCATCTAGTCAGTTCTCTGCTTAGCCTCTTTCAGCACATGCCCATAGCCATTATTTCCCGCTTTTATATTGTTTCTTGACTTCCTGGGTGCCATAATATCTCCTTTCTGAGATAGCTCCCTCTTGGTCTCTTGTGCAACTGGATGAGTTATCTGAGCTGCAGTGACGTTCCTTGGAGGTGTTTGAGAAAATCAATAGATTGAAACAGGATGGTGAAAGCCATTTGTAGGGGTTTTGTGGAGCCAGCAAGAGCAACTGACATAGCATAAACTGCTCCAGAGAGTAGCGTGATGCTAATGATTTAAGATGGCCTTGCGGAACTGCATGGAGACGAGCAGGCCATCTGCTTCACAGCACGCTCTACTCTACACGCCGGTCATGCAAATAATAATGACGACCGTTTCTCAGAACCATTCTTAGTAAGCAAAAACTGAATTTCTTCCTAAAATATACAATAAGGTTTTTTAAAAGACAGATATTTATAAGCATTCACTGCTGAGTTTGGCAATTCGTCATGAAAATAAGATTCTCAGTTTCCTTATTTCTTTTATTATAACAGTATATCTCATATTTGTACATATACTCTGTAGGTATGTGTGTCAGATGTGTCTGTAAAGACAGCATGTGTGTGGTAGTCACAGAACTTTGTAGAATCAGTTCTTTCTTCCCGCCTTCATGAGGATTCCAGAGATCTGATGCAAGTCCCAGGCTTACCAGCTTTTACCGACTGAACCATCTAGCTGATCCTTTTACTGTCTGGAGGGAACAATTGCAAGACATACCTTTCAATTTTGTAAAACATAAACTATTTAAAAAGTATGGTCTTTATGGAAATATGGGAACTGGAGAGAGGGCTTAGCAGTTAAAAGGCACCAGATGCTCTTGTAAACGACCGGGGTTCCATTTCCAACACCCGAATGATAGCTCAAAACTTTCTATAATTCCAATTCCAGAAGGTCTGACACCTTTTTCTGGTAGCAGGCACCAGGCACACACATGGTGAACATATATATATATGCAGTCAAACACTTTTACACATAAAATAAAAGTAAATATTATTTTAAAATGTAAAGCATCAGTGTGTGTGTATGTATGTATGCAACCACACATATGTAGGTAGGTAGAACTGAATATATGTAGGTATGTATCTGCATATGAAAACTGTATCCAAGAATACCACATATAAATCTAGTCACTGAGCAATTGTGTTCCAGTTCCATGAAAATGGCCACCCAGGAAATGACAATCAAGGACAGCGACAAAAACTGAATGACCCCGTGGTCACAGAAATCCAGAAATAAAAAATAAAAAAATAAATGCAGAAATATTCTCAACAGTTTGAAATCCATCCAAGTAATTCCTTCTCACTCATTTCACAACCTGTGACACAAATGCCTCTCTTATCAGGGGAGTTCATGGATTCCAGACTGATAGCTGGGAAACCAGCATAGATCTGACCCAGACCCCCTGAACATGGTGTCAGTTAGGAGGCCTGGGCAGTGGATCAGTATTTATCCCTAGTATATGAATGGAATTTGGGAGCCCACTCCACATAGAAGGATACTCTCTCAGCCTAGACACACGGGGGAAGGCCTAGGCCCTGCTCCAAATGATATAAAAAACTTTGAAGATCTGCCATGGAAGAGGCCTCACCCTCCCAGGGGAGCAGAAAGGGCATGGGACAGAGGGTCGGTGAGAGACAGAGGAGGAGGAGGGATGGGAGAGGAAACTGGGATTGACATGTAAAACAAGCTTGTTTCTAATTTAAATTAGAAAAGGAAAAAAAAAGGCCCTCTTCTCATCTGAGATGCATAGAAACATGAGGGAAACCCAAATGAAGATGGGGCAAAGATTGGGCCTACACAGCTATAAGACACGCCAAAGGCCTATAACCATCCACTAAACCTAGGAGAAGGTCACAGAATTCTCTCTGTACCTCCAAGAGAAAGCAAAGTCACTGACTTTGAACATCTGGCCTCCAAACTGAGAATCTAAGTTTTTGTTGTTTTAAGCCATCAAATTTGTGATACTTGTCACCAGAGACCTAGAAAACTAACATATGATTATAAATATGTTATTAAATATTTCTCTTACAGTTTTCCACTTCACAACATATTTTCTGAGATACTATAGAAAAATATTATATTTATTCAATTCAACAGTATAATAAGGAACACTGGAAGCAGAAAGAAAACAATAAAAATTGCGGGAGGGAAAAAAACCTTCATTTTAATTCATCAAAGTGTCAGTACCCAGTAGGACAACTATAAACTGTGGAGCTGCACAGGTAATCTCTATCCTTAGCAGTATCATCGTTGTACTATTTGTATTTGTTTTATTATTTATATTTGGACAAGGTGCTTAGCATCTCTAAGCTGTTTTATACATCTTCCATACACCAAAGAAATTAGCATTTCTTCAGGAGTTAGGAGAAACTTCATGATCATAAATGCTATAAACTTTGCAAATTTACTGACCCGTAGAAAATTTGAAGTATAACCTTACATAATTACTAATCACAATGAAGCATCTAAGCATTATAGAAAATATGAATTTCCAGAGACTCTTCCAAAAGCTAGCTTGATCTCCTTTATCGAGGGATGTTGAATTTAATTTTAAAGAACCTCACTTGAGACATTGATGTCATCTAAGACACTATTAAGAGTGTCTCTGATTAGGCAATGGTTAGCATTTATATTCAAATAAAGTCACTATTCATTTCACTAGTACAGAAAATAAAAGAATTCTTGTCCAAAATTATGTTTATTTGTGACCCATTAGTTCCCAAATCAAACTTCTAAAAATCATTTCACTGGTTCTGTTGGCCTCCAAGACCCTACATGAATGCAAATAGCATCTACTTTTTTTGCTAATCAGTAGTAAGTGACACTTGAAGCAAATTCCTTTTCATTCATGCTCAACATGTAAGCAGTATTTTACAGAGCACACTCGAATATTAGAGTACTCATTTCCTAGTAACAATTCTAATTCTCCGAACAAGACATTCACCACCACTTTATTGATAAGGGCATGGGAGTTCAGTGATGTGCTGTATCAGTCTAGCATGTAATATATTCCTTTTATGCTTTATTATGCAAAAAAACACAGACAGATTAACAACTTATACACAGCCACAATAACTATATAAAAAATTAACTTCTTCTTCAAATGTTCCTAATGAGTTCACAAATACACTCTTAATCTCAAGTTTTGAGTAACACATCATTTAAAATGTTTACCATGTCATTGGAAAAAAAGAGAGGAAAAATATACCAACGAGAATTCCTGTTCAAAGGATTGTCTCTAGATCATTAAGGCATGGGACACATTCATAACTGTAAACAGATAAATTCCCACAAATCTATCACCAAAAGCCTCTTGTGTACAAGTAAAACAGTAAGCTTCTAAAGCTCTACTGGCAACCCTAAGCTATGCAGGGGCCTAATGTTTATACCTCAGATAGACACTTGATTTTCTGCTTGAAAATCAATATTCCAGACAAGTTTCTCTTTTATGCATCCTGACATCACAGGACATAAGGCCTCTAAGTAAGGAACACAGGGTGCTCCAATGCTCTCCCATTTGTCACAATGAGTAATGTCTATCAAGCTCAGCAAAACTAAGTATCTCCAGGAATCATTTTCGCTTACGTAAGTATTAGAGGATGGATTTTCTTCTCTAGGAGTCATAGTGAAAACACTATACCCAACAGGCATGTTAGTAAAGAAAGAAGGCATGTTCAGCTTTAACTCTAAAAACAATTTTCAGGAAAGGAATTTGGCAGAAGTTCACAAAGACTCGGAACTTCAACCTAGAGTATAGAGCCAGACAGAGAAATGGAAAATAAGAAAGCATTCCAGAGAAGCATCTACATTTTCACAGCCCTTCTAAGATCAGCCTGCCATAAGCACTAGACAGATAGGAGCAGGGATAATTACAAGCACATTTTCACCTTACTTTTGTATAGCTATTAAAAAACACTTAAATTTTATGAGCTTTTTCCTTGGATGCAAAATGGTAACTTTTATAAAAGGCTGATTACATGCACTACCAAAAAAGTGACTAT
Organism: Mesocricetus auratus; assembly: GCF_017639785.1. Taxonomy (NCBI): domain Eukaryota; kingdom Metazoa; phylum Chordata; class Mammalia; order Rodentia; family Cricetidae; genus Mesocricetus; species Mesocricetus auratus. The sequence continues at coordinate 60,876,485 of NW_024429194.1, forward strand.
AAAATAGTCATCAAAGTATTCTCTGCAAATGAAAATGCATTTAAGGTGGTGATTAGTAATTAAATGTGTCCCTCTTACCAATAAGGGATAGCACACCCCTTCAGTGATGTACCTAGGAAGTGGCATCTTTGTACAAGATGATGTTCAGTAAATTAGAGAAGGCAAAAAGAGGCATCTTCAATGTAACTGAGTAATTAGTGTGCCTCCCATGCATGCTGAGAAGAAAGTCAGCTTAAATAACGGAGGAAGTTTACAAATGTTAGTTTTGAAAAAAAATTATGAAAAATGAAATATTTAGCTACACAACATTTACTTCTTGGCCAATAACTACTGCGAGAATTTGGAGCTAGAACGACTCCATTAGAGTTTGTGCTTCTCATTTATAAGCAGCAAATTTGCTTTCAAGTTCGGGTCCTTGACATAAAATTCTCAATTACAAACAGCATAAATACATCCTAGTTAATTTAAGTAAAAAGACACTTACGGAGGATATTACACTCATGGAAATCCCAAGGCAGCCAACGTACCAGGCTTTGCAGTGAAAGAAAGTGCCAAGAACAACCCTGGTCCACATTGCGGCCTTCATCAGGAAGCAAAGGCCACTGTGTAAAGCAGTTTCTGGCATCAGCTACTACATCAGGGATTCTGCAAGTGTTGCCCCCATTAAGTAAAATCTAGTTCATGGTGTGTCTTTCTTGTTGCTAATTTCCGAATTAAAGTCTCGCCTGTGTGTATCTGGTTGTTGGAAATGGTCATATAACTGCATCATCAATGCACAAAAAGCAAGGGTAGCGGACTGTTATTCTGGAAAAGCATTGCCAAAGAAGGATTTCTACAAAATATGGAGCTTGACAAAAGATGTTGAAGGACATTTAAAACGTCAAAGATGGCTGCAGTATGAGAGTGGTAAGAACACTACCATGAGCTCATGGGAATCTACACAGCGCTGTGCAGAAACAGCTTCTGGGGCTGAGATCTGGAGCTGCCAACCTCTCACCTCCCTCTAGCTACTCTCTGACCCAAAGGCCTGCTCACCAATGGCCTCCCAATGGTCACAGCATCTGCAACCTTAGGGGTCACGCCTCTGAGAACCTCTCTGTTTTAAACTGTGCACTGTAAACTTAATCCACAGCTGGCTGCAGCTTTGCCCACAGGTCCCACATATTACTTCACAAACCACTACATCCTCAGCTGTCTATCACCCCACACCAACCACATCCTTCATCATCAGCCTGTCCTATTTGCTTCACGGCCCTGTTTTCTTTGTTTATTTTTAGCCTAACTTGTGTAAACATGTACTCTGTGGAAAAGGAGTATCTTTTCAGTCCTGCTTGATGCTGTGCCACTGGCACTCAGAACAGTGTGTAATATAGTACCGGTAAAATATAGCTTGCTTAATGAATGACACACTGATGTAGCAAAATAGGCCCTTTGAGGAACATAGAGCCTGCAGAAGAATGCACCGTGACTTGTTTGGGATCACACAGAGACACAAGACTACTCCTTGATTTCCAGCCAAACAACCTGCAGAAAGACACAAGATATTTCTGCTAGCCGCTTCACTTTTACTGAATTAAAAGTAATTTTCTTGGTTGATTGACTCATCAAATCATAAAGAGAATACAGACAATGGGTTCTCTGGGACATTCTGGTGCAAGTTTACACTATGTAATAATGGACTAGTCTTAAACATATATCTCTTCAATTATTTATCATTTCTTTACGGTGAAGATTTTATGAAACAAAATCAATCCTCATGGTAGGTTGATAAGCATATGCATTAACACTATTACTTAAAGTCAACACCCTGATTGAGAACCTTATATCTGCTTCCTGCTATCAAACATCATAGAATACCCATTGAACAAAACTTTCCAACTTCCCCTCCCCCATTGCTCCTTCTAGACTCTGGTAATCACCACAGAACTTTCAAACTTTAAGAAATTAACTTTTTTCTGCTGAGTAGTACTCCATTGTGTAAATGTACCACATTTTCTCTATCCACTCTTCAGTTGAGGGGCATCTAGGTTACTTCCAGGTTCTGGCTATTACAAATAATGCTGCTATGAACATAGTGGAACAGACATCCTTGTTGTATGAATTTGCATCTTTTGGATATATGCCTAAGAGTGGAATTGCTAGGTCTTGTGGTAGGCTTATTCCCATTTTCCTGAGGAATCTCCATACTGATTTCCAAAGTGAGTGTACGAGTTGGCATTTCCACCAGCAGTGGAGGAGTGTTCCCCTTTATCCACATCCTCTCCAGCATAAATTGTCATTGATGTTTTTGGTTTTAGCCATTCTGACAGAAGTGAGATAGTATCTCAGAGTTGTTTTGATTTGCATTTCCCGGATGGCTAAGGATGTTGAGCACTTTCTTAAGTGTCTCTCAGCCATTTTAGACTCCTCTATTGAGAATTCTCTATATAGTTCTGTACTCCAATTTTTAATTGAATCCTTTGGTGTTTTGGAGACTTGTTTCTTGAGTTCTTTGTAAATTTTAGAGACCATCCCTCTGTCATATATGGGGTTAGTGCATATCTTTTCCTTCTGTGGGATGCCTTTTTGTCTTGTTGACTGTGTCCTTTGCCTTACAGAAGCTTCTTAGTTTCAGGAGGTCCCATTTGTTAATTGTCAATGTCAGTGGCTGTGCTACTGGGGTTATGTTCAAGAAGTGGTCTCGTGTACCAATTTGTTCAAGAGTACACTGAACTGAATCCCTGGAACCCAGTGACAGAGAGAAAAGAGTGATGAGCAAAGGGGTAAAGAATGGGCTGGTGAAACCAGCAGAAACAGCTGACCTGAACAAGGGAGAGCTCTTGGACCCCAGACTGACAGCTGGGAGGCCAGCATGGGACTGATCCAGACCCCCTGAATGTGGGTGTCAGTGAAGAGGCCTGGACAATTTATGGGACCATGGGCAGTAGATTAGTATTTATCCCTGGCATACAAATGGACTTTGTGTGTCCATACCACAAAGAGTGATGCTCTCTCAGTCTGGACTCTTGGGGGAGGGCCTGGACCCTGACCTAAACGAAAAGACAGACTCCTCTATGTCGAAGCGAGTGGGGATAGGGTGGGAAACTGGAGGGAGGATGGTGGGGGGTACGGAAGGAGGGGAGGGAGAGCAAGCTGGGATTGACATGTGAAGCAAGCTTTTTTCTAAAAAAAATGTAACAAATTACAATGAAAAAAGAAGAAATTACCAGCAGAATAAACAGAAAGAAAAAAAGAAATTAACTGTTTAGTGTGAGATCATGGGGCACCTGTCATTTTGTGCTTGGATTATCCCACTTAACACGGTGATCTCTAGTTCCATCCTGCTTACACAAATGACAGCACTTTTTGGCCCAACAATAGTCCATGGTACATGCACATTTAAAATGTTGCCATTTCATGGCTATTGTAAGTGATGCTGCAATAAACATGGGAGCCCACATGTTTCTTCAACATACTAATCTCCTTCCTTTGGATATGTCTGGATCATGTAAAAATTTTGGTTTGGTTTTAATACAGCTTTCCATAGCAACTTCACTGAGAATCAAGGTGCTAGGCAAGGGTTCTTTTCCTCTGTTTCCTGACCAGCACGTGGTGTCTTTTTGTCTTTATTCATTCTCACCGCTGTGAAGAACTAATGTCACTGCGGATTTGTTTGCATTTTCAAGAAGGTCAGTAATACTGACATTTCTTATTCAACTATATATATCTTCCTTTGAGGACTGTCTATTTCTAATAAAGAAGTGTTTAGTTTTTATCTAATCAAATTTGTCTATTTTTGCTTTTGTGACCTGTTCCTTTCTCCTTAATGTTAGGAACAGGAAGAGCAGAGCAAAAAAAAAAAAAATTAAAAAATACTGATCAGAAAAGTACAATGGGTCCTACAATTACCCATTGTAGACTCCAAATCCCTGCCCCTAACTTCCATATAAGCCTTATAAGAGTTTTAGAGGATTATCTATGACCCACATATCTAAAGAGGTCATGTGGTCATTTTAACATGACATGTACAGTCACTTTATAATTAGAAGCTAATAAAATTATTATTTTATGAACAAGGCATCCATATCTGAGTTCACATTGCTCTTGGTCATGCTAAAGGATATGTCCTCAAAATAAAATATTGGAGTTCTCCTGAAGGAGATGATCATGGCTTTTAATTTCATACAACTAAAGCTTACTGGAAATCTGTTTTGAAATAGGCACGTGTCATGAACAGTTCGACTCATCTAAGCCTCTTTGCAATCACCGCTCCATCAAAGATGGACTTCCCCCTTAACGCTATACTCTCTTCCAGGAAAAAAAACTCATTAGCTGTCATATCACCTTCTAGCCTGGCACAAATCTTTAAACTGGATTCTGAAGTTATACTTTAAATATGTATACAGATCCATTAAATGAATCTTCGTTAAAGTTAGACCTCTCCTCCCTTTGAAATTGTTTTTCTATTAGCACTTGCTTTTTCTTCTTAAATTGTTTATTCATTTTACATACCAACCACAGTTCCCTCTCCCTCTCCTCCTCCAACTCCCCCCACCCACCCTCCCATCCACTCCTCAGAAAGGTTAAAGCCTCCCATGGGGAGTCAATGATGCCTGGCACATTCATTTGAGGCAGGACCAAACATGCCCCCCCACAGCCTCCACATCAAAGCTGAGCAAGGTATCCCACCATAAGAAATGGGCTCCAAAATGCCAGCCCATGCACTTGGGTCACTGCCAGGAAACCCACAAACAGACCAAGTCACACAAGTCACCCACATGCAGAGAGCCTAATTCAGACCCATGCAGGCTCCAGCTTCCTTGAGCTCTCACAGCTGTTTCTGTGGGTTTCCTGTCATGATCTTGACCCCACTCACTCATATAATCCCTCCTTGCTCTCTTTGACTGGACATCCATAGCTACGCTTGATGCTTGGCTGTGGATCTCTGCATCTGCTTCCATCAGTTACTGGATGAAGGTTCTATGATTACAAGAAAAGGCAGTTCAGGCACCCTCTCCACTATTGCTATGAGTCTCAGCTGGGGTCTTACTCATGGATTCCTATGAATTTCCCTAGCACCATGTTTCTCCCTCACCCCATAGTGGCTCCCTCTACCGAAATATGTCTTTCATTGCTCTCCCTCTCCATTCCTCCCAAAACTTGACCATCCTGTTCCCTCATGTTCTCATCCCTTATCCCCTTCCCTCCACACCCTCCTTCCCAGTTTACCCAGACAATTTCATCTATTTCCCCTTCCCAGGGTGATCCATACATACCTCTCAGGACCCTCTACCCCCTAGTCTTTTTTGGTGCCCAGAATGCTTCAGAGTCGCCTGGCTCTATTGATCTGGAATTCCTCCAAATAGCACTCTTCACTTCTGCTTGCACACCAGCAACACTTTCTAAAGTACTTTTGTTACAGTTTTAGCCAATGACCTTTTAATAAGTTTCTTGCTAAGCTTCTAGAAAGAAGGTCTGGGTATTTGTGTCCTAAACATGTTCTTCACTCCCCACCCCCTGTGAACTTTTTTTTTAATCTTAAAATAGTTTTAAGATTACAAAGAAGCTGAAAAGCCAGTACAAATAATTCCCTGGGGAATCCTTTGCAACCTTAAGTTTGGATGCAGCAGTCAGTGTTCTAAAACACTAGCAACTTACACCAGTTTCAATGAGGTATCAATGTCAGACACACAGGAAAAAGACTCCCTGCCTTACCTACAAATTAGAATTATAGGCCTTCCTGTGTTTCCTAAATTCCAGTGATTGGGCACTTCTCTCACTCCACACCCCAAATTTTTACATAATTTATCTGACAGAGATCAGGCATCTATATTTCATAAAAAGCTTTCCAAGTAACTTCAATGTACAACCTGAGTTGAAGCTACTTTTCCAAAATTACTGGCGACTTCTAATCTAATGGACTCTCCATTTCCTCCAAAGGAGACAAGTAAGGTGTCTGGGTACCACTGAGACAATGAATAGAGCAAAACACTGAATCCTGTGCCTGCAGAACTCTAAGTGCTTAAAATGTTGACTGCAAATGAACTGCCGAATTCATCTTGACAGGCTAGAGGACAGGTTGATGTCCATTCCTTCTCAGCAGCCTTTTAAGAGCACTCTCCATAAGCCATCCTCCCAGGGCTACACTGCTCTCTGACCCTAGCCATCAAGGGGTCATTTAAAAGGAGCAGAGAGTTCAGCATTTGGGTGAAGTCACTATGGAAATTGCCAAGTGCTTAGGAAGTGAGATCTAAGCATCCTGTGATTAATTCAGCAGATCTTCCAGCTGAGTCTGGAGCACAGGGAGTCCCCAGTCTATGAGGGACAGAAACAGCTTTGTATGGGGACAGTCCAGAGTGTGGCTAGTTGAGCCTAAGCTACTTATTTTAGAACAATGAGCGATCACATCCAAGCAGCAGCTGGGCTCTTCAGGAGAGATACAAAAATCATCTGGTTTCAAACTGCTGCTCCTAGGACCGAGGGCAAAGCTCCCAACAAAACTAAGACCGTGGTTGTATTGTCATTAAAATTCAAGCAAGAGGAAATCAGACATTACAGAACAATATAACTTAGAAATCAGCTTCCAACACACAAACCTTCTGCCAACCCCAAGGAATTAAGTCTGCTTTTAACATACTGAAGACGAAAGAGTCATCTTGAAGTTTTCTCCAATTGAGGTAAATTCTCTGAGAGATTAGAACAGGCATAGTCTAAATTGAAAAGATGACAAACTGAATTACTGCCTCTTTTGAGTTAGAAAGAAATACAAGGAAAACCAATCCTGTCTCCTAAACCAATTAGCCTCTTGGCATCTTTGCCCAAAATCCTGTCATTTACTCAAACAACTAGACTTCTGACCCCCTTTACTTAGAGCTTTGGCCTCCAACCCTGACTGCACTGTGTCGTAATACTGCTCTGCTGGCCTTGTGGTATCTTCACTATCTCCTCCCATTTATGTCTTCTGATGTTCCCACATGACAGAACTGAAGGATTGGTTGCCTAATCCCAAATTCATTAAAATAGTGAATGGAATGCTCCAAGATTGAAGCATCCCAAAAAAGGAATCGTACTACATAAGCTTTTCTTGCTCTTGTTCTTATTGCTGTCATATTTTTGTTTTTGAGACAGGGTCTCACTGTATAGTTTTCCTGGCCTGGAATGCCCTATGTAACGAGTGCTCATGAACTCATACAAATCTGCCTAGCTCTGTGTCCTGAGTGCTAGAAGTAAAGGCACAGCCACCATACACAACTCTACAAACTACTCTATAACTGAATTTTCCATGCCACATGTTTGTGGTAAATCATCATACAAATCTTCATTCATTAATAATGTGACATGTTTGTTAAAATGTACCCTTGCATGCTTCTCATTGCACAACCATAAGGACCTGAGTATAATCCCCAGAAGGAGCATGGTGGCACATTAGCATAATCCCAACATTGGACAAGCCAAGGCACACGGATACCTGGAGTTCACTGACCAACTAACCAAGATTAATTGGGACTACAGGCAGTATGGGAGACACTCTCTCAAGAAACAAAGAGGAGGACTTCTGAGGAGCAACAATCAAAGTTGTCCTCTGACCTCCATACATATGAATGTGTATGTGCAAACACACACACACACACACACACACACATACACACACACACACACACAAAATATGTAGACTGTTGAAGCCCATCCTTGATCTAATAAAATCACTCTGGGATAGGGAGCCCTTACAGTGTTCATCATAACCCTCTAAGTGGCCCTTACATACGGTAAACTTTGAGAGCCACTAAACCACAGAAGTGTTTACAAATACTTCCAGTAAAATGACCAAAAAGTGGAAATTTTAGATATATTTGTTTTGGCTGGACAAAAGAAAGGATGGCAGCTGTTACAAAATACAAAGGCAGCCATCCCAGCTAATGAGCTGCTGGCACTCTGCAAATAGATTTTGAATAACTACTCTCAAGGCTGTGATGGCTATTCTGTATCAGGACAGAGGTTGAAGGAGCTCATTTCCACGGACTGACTAAACTAGGAGATCCTGAGACCATATAATTAACGAATCTTCTGACTAAACTATGCTGAAGAGACAAACAGGAGGAGTTACTTAGGAAGACAGCTATGAGGCTAGAACAGAGAGTGGGACCCAGGCTCTCCCAGGCACTCCTGGTGTTCTTGGCTCATAGTGACAAGTCTGGAGAAGGCACCGGGAACCTGTGGGTCTGAATATACATCAGAAGCCCAATTTAATCTTTCATTTCAAACAAAGTGATTAAACCCAGTGAAGTTCTGCAGTGAATTCCCATAGCTGGTTAGTGACAAAATTACCCTCCCAGATCTCCCCTGACTGACATAAATCCAGCAGGTTAGATGATGAAGATTTCATTATTGCAAATTATCTTTTATTCAAATCCTAGAAAGTTAAGAGAAATCACAGAAAGTCCAACTATGTACAAATTTATACAGAGAAATATGCCACATTGTAAATAAATGACTTAAAATAATTGCATTTTAAAAGGAAATTATCGTCTGAAAGACAGCTTCAGTAAAGTTCCTTATGTTCTCTTCTCAGAGGTAAAAATGTAGGTAGTTCAGTTTGGCAGAAAAAAACTGATTACACTCACTTTCCAACATTTACTTAAAATGACTTCTTACAAGACACTATTTTCAAACAGATTTCTTGTGATACTCTACTTGGTATGCTTACTTTACAAAGATGTCAGTATTTTAACAGATAAGTACATTGCCAGTGTGTGTGTGTGTGTGTGTGTGTGTGTGTGTATGTGTGTGTGTGTGTGTGTGTGTGTGTTTTAAGGTCCACTGAATTGACCTAACCATCATATATTTACAGTAAAAATGGTGCATACCTTTAATACCAGCACTCGGGAGGCAGAGGCAGTCAGACCTCTGTGAGTTTGAGACCAGCCTGGTCTACAAGAGCTAGTTCCAGGACAGCCTCCAAAGCCACAGAAACCCTGTCTTGAAAAACAAACAAAAAATTATAAATACAATGTCAGAGTAAAATGTTTGAGAATCAGCAACCTAAGTAATTTCAATAAGTCTCTTAATTTTAAATATCATCTATTTATTGATGACTTCTAATTTATGTCTCCAGTTTAGACATTTCTCATCAACTGCCAATTTCATACACTAGCTGTGAGACATGTTAAGAGGATCAATGTCAAATCACTACACTTCTCTAAACTCTTCTTCCAGTGGTGGTCCTCATATTATAAAAGACAAGTCTACCCATTTGGTTGCTAAACTTGACATCATTTCAGATTCTTCTCTTAGCATGATATATCCGTCAGAAAACTCCTCAAACAGCCAAAATGCTTCCTCACTCCGTACCCCCTCTGTCATCACCATCATCTTCTTTAGCAGCCTCCTGACAGCCTCCCTGTTCCACTTCTGCTACCATGTGGAAAGGCTCCAAGCAGTATACAGAGCAATGTATTAGAAGCTTCCAGTCTGACACTGGCTTTAAACTCTAGGAAGCTCTCTATGATCTTACTCTGTTACTCTTCTACATCTGCCTAAAATTCCAACTACTCCCCATTTGCTTATTTCATTCCATTCTTCACCTAGCCCATCATGCTGTGACTTCAACATTCTAATAAAAGAGTTACTGTTCCTTCTTAAAGAAAGATTCCTTTCCATAACCCTGCATTGCATTTTCTGCCTCATTTGTGTCACTAACAACACCATGCCATCTTTTGAATATACCAAGATTAATATCTGTATTGGTCACTGTCTGGGCAAATAAGTGCCACACTAAAACTCTGAAGTGAACAATGAAAGATTATTGACAGGGAAGTAGGAAGGACAGGAGGGGGGATGGGAGGGAGAGAGAGAGAGAGAGAGAGAGAGAGAGAGAGAGAGAGAGAGAGAGAGAGAGAGAGAGAGAGAGAGAGAGAGAGAGAGAGAGAGAGAGAATACTGTCCTTGGGATAGTAATAGCAGAGCTATTGCCGACATCAGTCCTGAAGGGACATGATGAAAGGAAGACAGTTGAAACTAGAAAAAAAAGATTACAGCAAAGAAGGCTGCTTTGAGGGAGGTGCTAGAAACTAAGAGGGCAGCCATGAGTCCAAAGTACCTGCTGGAGAAAGGAGCTGAAACTCACACTTCTCCTGCCTCAGATCTCTTCCCAAGAGACCTATTAAGACAAAGAAGACTGGTTTGCCTGCCAGGGGAGAAAACAAACGTGTATTACTGGCAATGGGACTGGAGGAAAAGATCTAAACATACTGCACTAGTCCTGTTAGCTAATGTATTTCTCTCCCATCACACACATCACAGTCTGACCCCTTATTTTTTTTTCTTCCACACTATAATGTTAGCAGAGAGAAAGGACTTTTTGTCTGCTTGTTTTTTTCTGGTCTCCCTAACATCTAACAGAACCTGGCACGTATCTGGCTTGCAAATATCATGTATTGAGTCAGCCAATGTAGGTGGAATAGCAACTACCTTTTAAATATGGTTTTAAACATGATGCATAAATAATACTCCCTTAAGAACAACTCCTCTAGCTTGGGGTAAGACCGAAGGTGATTGTGAGCTGATTTATGATATGTGATGTACAGCATAGATGTCTCTGATTTTGTTAAAAAGCTGAAAAAAGACAGAAATAAACACCAAAAGGCAAGATATTAAGCATTTTAGTATCCACCCTATCTACCTGCCTTCAATAAGAATAAATCAACCAAGACCTTCAATCACAGGACACTTCAGGCCCTGAGCAAGGAGTTCACTAAAGACAGGATCAGTGAGAAAGGGACATTAACAGAACCACTGATTTCTTGATTTACTAAGCTATGCATGACATTTGCTTGCTCGATGTGCATGGCAATCAGAAAAGCATGGCTTCTTCCCTTATAGCTTCTCAGACTCCCTGAAGCTGATGCAATTAAAGGAACAGATAAAACAACAGGAGGAGGGCCAAATTTCTGTTTTACTTGTGCAAACTAAAGAACTAAAGGTGGAGAATCTATTATCAAGTAATATATTTGTTGATTGTGATAGCAATCAGGTAACATAAGACAAACAGAAAATTCTGGAATTGTATTAGAGAAAAGGGTCTTTCAAACCACTTGTAGTTGTTACTGCACTAAGAAAGTTTTGTTTTACTGTCTCCTAGGGACCTCCTCTGGCTCCTCATGTTTCTGAGTGAGGCTCTGCACCAAGAGTGATGATGAAGAGTCAGTGTAGAAACAGGGGTCACTCAGTCTGAGAGGATCTGGTGCCAGCATCACGTGGGCAGGGATTAAACTATAGTCCTGCTAATAGAGGATGACCAGAAGCACAGAATTTGTGACCCCTGTTTCTACACTGACTCTTCATCATCACTCTTGGTGCAGAGCCTCACTACAAGTCGTTAAGTATTCACTAATCTCATAGAATTGCTGACATTACATAACTTCTCACTTCCAAAATTGATTTTCCAGGTGACTCACACTATGATTAAAAACTAAGTCCATAATAAATGTATCCAAAACAGAACATTCCATTAGCCAGACTCCAAGAATGTCCAAAGCAAGTATGGCATTACTTTGTAACCTGGCAAGTATGACAGGCAGGGTAGCAGAGGCACAAAGAGACCACAACATCCTAACTGCAAAACTTACACATAACCATGTGACTAAGGCCCAAGATTCTAGACAGCACCTGGGAAACGTGAGGTTCTGAAGCTGAAAGTCCATCATGAGTCACCCGACTGCCCCAGTGCTGTCACCAAAGTTGCTGTTAAGTAAATCAGAAAAACAAACACCCCTCTTTTCCCTACAAGAAGCAGTTATCACATGTCACTAAGCAATAGTCCCCAATTTGCAAGAACCAGCAGAGCAAGACCTGCTTTGTCTGTTTTTGGGTTGAAACATTCCTGTCCAAAATGAGGGAAATGTCTGTGGAACAAAGAGTGCTTTATTGACACAGGAATGGCATCTCTCTGTGGGTCCCTGGGGAATTCATCAGTTTCATTGTGTACACTAGGCATCTTGTTCTCATGTGAGTACTTGCAAAACACAGCACCCTCTGATAAAAAACGATTTCAGCACAAAATGTAAACTTCTGTTTTATCTGGAATGTGACACCACCCTATTGCTAAACAGCCCTACAATACAATAATAGCTCTCTGGCCAAGAGGTTCTTAAACCTGACACCAGACACCACACAGAAGTTAGAGCCTGCAACCCATTTCCATTGGCATCTTGTTTGGTTTTCTCGGGCTTTCCAGATAAGCCTCTCCACCACAGACCAAAGCCTCACATAAGCAGCCTGCTGATCCGCTGAGTCAGCAGCCAGGACAGGAAAGCTGTGCTGAATCACACAATGGCCACAGTCTGTTCAGTCATCAGCCTGAAGCACAGCAGCAGCCCTGAAAGCCAAAAGTTGGCCTTGTAAGTGGAAGCCAGCAATAGGAAAGGGATTATATTCCAAAAGGTCACTAACATCTGGCTTCATGGCAATAATTAAGAACTCTGCTACAGAAAGAGAAGAAATAAAACAACTGTTCACCCCATTTGATTCCCTAAAGCTATCTAAAAATCTCACAAGACTTTGGACTCAGATGAACAGCACTACAGCTATACTGAAGCTCGGCTGAGGCTCTATCATCAGTACAAACAATAACAGTAATAAAACTTGCATTTATTGAAGGTTACCCCAAGTCAGCGAGCCTTGTGGATCAGATGTCTTAATTACCTCACTAACTCAAAGGTATTTGCATATCACGTTTTTTTTCATCTGTGAAGCAAAGATAATTTCACTTACTTTTTCAGGATTTTGGTGAAACTTAAAAATTAGTCTTCAGTAGTGAATATAATAAAACACCCATGTCATAAATATGACTAGATTCTTAAGGCTCATTCATATTTTAAAACTGTTAAAATATTAGCAATGCACTGGACACCCACAGCAAAGGTGCAGAAAGCCACAGACATGTCTCAAGCTCAGCTAGAACACTGTGTTGTGGGTTCCACAAACTTAAGTAATGAACTAACAAAACTTTAGCAAAGAACCTGAGCAGAGCACTCCATCAGTAAAGTCAGTCACGATGTGTAAAAGCCCACTCAAACAAACAAGTGATTCAAGGGGAAAAGATCACGTAACACATAAAGGCAAGCCTATAAGAATTACACCTGACTTCTCAATGGGCACTCTAAAACCAGAAGGTCCTGGATAGATGTCTTGCAGACTCTAAGAGACCACTGATGCCAAGCCAGACTTCTACACCCAACAAAACTTTCAATCACCATAGTTGGAGAAAATAAGACATTTCATGACAAGTCAAATTTAAACAATATCTATCTAGAAATCTAGCCCTACAGAAAATACTAGAAGGAAAACTACAATTCCAGGAAGTTACTGCACTAAAAAAACCCAGGCAATACATAATCTAACACCAGCAAAGCCAACAAAAGGAAAACACACACACACACACACACACACACACACACACACACACACACACACACACACCACCACCACCAACAACAACAACAACAACATAATAGGACTTAAATATTAGGGGTCATTAATGTCTCTCAAATCAGTGGACTCAATCTGCCAATAAAAACACACAGGCCTAACAGATTGGATATGAAAACAGAATCCATTGAACTGCTGCAGATGTGAAACAGAGCTCACTATCAAAGGTAGACATTACCTCAGAGTAAAGGGTTTTTCAAAGCAAATGCACCTAACAAGCAAGCTGGTATAGCTATCCTAATATCTGACAAAATATACTCCACACCAAAATTAATCAAGAGATGGAGAAGGATATTTTATACTCATTAACGGGAAAATCCTCCAGGATAACATCTCAATTCTGAATATCTATGCCCCAAATACAAGGGCACCCACATTTGTAAATGAAACATTACTAAAGCTTAAATCACACATCAAACCCATCACATTAATAGTGGGAGACCTCAACTCTCACAAATAGGTCATCTAGACAAAAACTAAACAGAGTAATAATGGAGCTAACAGATGTTATAAATCAAAGGGACCCACTCCTCCTACCAGGTTACCTCATACTCCCTTAATAAAAGAGGAGGAGCCTGGTTTCACTGCACCTTGATATACAATGGTTGGCTGATATCCAAGGGAGGCCCTGCCTGTATCTGAAGAGAAGCAGTGGAGAAGAAATGTATGGGGTCGGGTTGGGGGTGGGGCAGGACTGGAAAGAGAGCAGGGAGGCAAAACTTTGGTTGAGATTGTAAAACATAAGTTTAAAAATTAACCATAGAAAAAGGGAAATACAAGAAAATTTTACCATTAAATTTCTTAAGGGGAATTCAAAGTTTTAATTATAGTGAATGAAAAATATTCATTCAGTGAAGACAATTGTGGTGTTTATCTTATCTGTCTCTGATGAATACATATGAATCTGTGATGAAGACACCCAAAAAAATCAATCTAAAATAATTTCAGTTAGCTAGTTGGAACATGAGGTTGATGGTTACACACAGTAGCAATAAAAATTATTTCTATTCTCTTTTTAATAAACCATTTTAGTTGCAGGTATCCATCCATCTGCAATATAACCAGGAATTACATGACACCTCTGAGAAGTCTAACTGCCATGTCCAGAAATATTTCTGGCAAGTTTGGGTGCCCCATGTTCTCCCTGGTTAGAACATATTATTTGATACTCTCTGCCTCCTACCTTCTACACAAGCAAAGGCCAGGGCTAACTGCTACTTACTCCTTTGTATCAATTTTTTTTCTGCACTGGACAAGATCGCTGCCATCTTAAATCTCATGATCGATGAACACCTGCATAGATCCTTATAGATAAGGCCGAAGACATTTCTTTGTAGAATGGAGTAGTGAGGATTAGAAGTACCAAGGAGCTCAATACCTCCAGGGTTCATACCATCCATGAATCTCCATGAGATACACATTATGCCCCTTTTGTCCCCGAATTTATGTAAGAGGTAAAAAAAAAAAGAAAACTAAGGAGGGACCTATAGATAGTTTGGCTGTCCACTAGTTTACCAGGGCCTCTTCAATGATGCAGCTATCTGGGAGTCATGCATCTTGCAGGTAGGACTCTAGCTGTACAGTCTTTCATGTGTCATTCATACTACATGGACACTTACCTGTAGGAGTACATACTAGTTGCCTGGGTGACTTCTTGGTTCTATGGTTGTCTTTGAGTTACCCATACTCTTGCAAACAATTCCAATAAACTCATTGGTTCATGCACTTCAATAGAACTATTTGGTCTGCCAGTGCACTCCCTATCTGGAATAAATAGATGTATTTTTTAACATTTTTAGGTTTATTTATTTATTTTGTGTGCATGAGTGTTTTTCTTGCACATAAGTCTGTGAAAGACGTGTGCCTCTTGTCCATGGTGTTCTGAAGAAGGCATCAGATGCTCTGTATATAGCCACCATGTGGGTGTTGGAAACTGAAGAAAACAGTCCTCTGCAAGAGCAACAAGTACTCTTAATGAATAAGCCATCTTCCTAGCCCATGGATGTATCATTTAGTCTCTCCAGGAAAGTCACACTGCTGTTGTGGCCTCCAGTTTAAAAATAAAGGAAAGGAGGAGGAAGTTAGGAGCAAGGAAAGGAGGTAATGGTTTCCTGTCAACATGTTGACACTATCTCTCTCTCTCTCTCTCTCTCTCTCTCTCTCTCTCTCTCTCTGTATGTATGTATGTATGTATGTATGTATTATCAATTAATTCTTAGTTATCTTCAGTGTTAGAATTTTTCAAAAGGAACAACCACCACCCAGGAAAGGCTTTTAAATGTCTCACACCACTGTGTGCTCATCAATTGAACATCTTAATTGCATCCTCTCAGGAAAACGCAATGTGGAAGACTCTTAATGAAAGGAAAAGTAACCTTCATCCAACAAAGTATTGTTTTTCCTCCTAGTCACTCCCATTGGCATCATGAACATCCATCTATACAGGGAGTATATTTTCGCATATGGTTTTCACACTGATCATGGTTTCTAGGGCCTCCAGTTATAGTTTTCTTTCCATTTCTCATCTACTATGAAACAGTCACTAAACAGGTGTGCTGGGCCTCACAGGTTTGTAGTCAGCCTAACACACTTAGCAGAGGTCACCAAAAGAGCAGTAGATTGCTCCACCGTTGGTGACATTTTTAAATAGCATATAGGGTGCACTAAGTGTATTTTCTCATTGTTATATCCAGTATGCTTCCTGGCTGCCCTCTGCTCATTAAACCCTTTCCTGCTATTCATAAAATCATTAGAAATCCCATGGATATTTCTGGAAATCTGACAGTGTACATTATGAAGCCAAGATTCCAAGGTGGTCAGAGCAAGTGTTGCTTTAGTCAGGGAAAAAAATGAGCCCTGGTGGTTCTCTGTTGACTACTAGTTATTGCTTATATGGCTCAGTCAGCTGAAGGAAAGCAATAGTGACTAAGCCATCCTGTGACAGGGGGCTTGGAATGTCCTACACTCTGATACAATTTAATAGAGAAGCAAAAATCTGGTCATGTATTCCACTCATCATCAAGATCATCCAACATGAGACAGTAGACCATGTGAACTGGCCCCAAGTTTGATCTTACACCAGATCTTCAAGGTTTCGTTAATTTTAAAATGAATCATGTTTTAAACTAGGAATGGACAGGATGAAAACAGATGGGTGCTTCATGGAACTCTGTCCTTCTCTTGGCTCATACTTTGAATGCATCAGCCAGCTCTCTCTACATAGAAAGCTTTGGTTCAGTTATTTGAAAAAGAGATGGAAGGAAGCTAATGGTTCATTGAGCCAGAACATGAACTATGTATGGGCCTCAGACTTTCAGGGATCTGTCCCTAGAGAGGCAATTACTTTACCATTCCATTTCTATTATTTGTCAGTGTTGTGACTGTGGCATGTCATTTTTGCTCCCTAAATGTCAATGTTCTCAGCTGTAAAACATGTCAAGAGTCTTTACTTCAGCCCACCCACAGAGTTTACTTGGAGGTCATAACACATGATGTTAAATATTTTTCATGAGCTGTGTATCATTAGTTGGCTTCTTCCACACCATCAGTCCAGGATGATGACCAAAACACCTCTGTCTTCTTGACTCCTATGCAATCAAATTCCTGATACATAAGCAGCACTACCAGTGAGTGACAGGTACTTTAGCTCTCTTAGTCTCCCAGAAGATATATTGAAAATAAAAGCTCCTCTAATGCCAAGGTATCGTCTCTATTGCTATTGAGGTCCTATGATTTCAATCTCTCTTCTTCTTTTACAGTACAACAAAAGGAACAAGTCTTTCGCCAAGTTTATTACAATTGTCTGTGGTCTTAAAATTAATTAAAACTAAACTTCCAGGGTATCAGGATTGCTGCTACGAGCTCTAATGATTCTGTGAATATATAGGAGCAGCAGGTCAAAGGGGTAATTTTCTCTTATTTGGGGTTTGCAAATTTAGTCAGAGGTCTCTAATTCCACAGAGCTTAAGATGGACTGTCAGTAGAGGATGCGATGGCAGCAAATAACAATGGAGAAATTACAAGCAGAGTACAACAGTGAAAATATAACTGAATGGAGGGCTGCTTCCAAATTTATCTGTTATGCCTGCTGCTTTGGAGACTGAGGAATTAGAACATGAGATCAGAAAGCAAAAAAGTAAAAATATTATTATAGTACATTAATAGTATAATTAAAGTTATTGTGGCATGAAAAAGAGGTTTAAGTATTTATACTGAGGCTTTTCAAAATATATATTAATTAAAGCATCAGTTTTTATTAGTTCTGTGTTACTTGCACACTTACTACTGAGTTCAGCAAAATAAAAATGAATCTACACCTCAAATGGAATCATATTTTAAGTGGCTGGGGTAATCAATCAAAGGCTCTATATTCACTCTGCTCGTTGTCTTAGAGGCATATACCGAGGGACAGAAATTATTGTAGTCATTTCAAATGACCTTGGAAAACTATTTTTCTTGAAAACAGTTCATTGAAAAGTTTGCCGACACTTTATGCACTCACCAAGCAATTATTGTTACAGGGCTAAGTTACAGAATGTTCCCAGGAAGATGATTTAGAGGTATGAGAAGCTCTTCTACAAATTTAATTAATAGCATTGAAATTCAGTCATTTACTCATTCAGCCATGAGTAAATGCAAGACTGTGTGCAGAGTAATCACAGACAGCTACGTATGAACAGCATAAAGTCCAGACTGGGGCATTACGCTGATATTAGGGTTTTACTTGGTGTTCTTTCATCCGAAGCTTAAGTCATTAGCCCTTTAGGCTCAGTTTAATATAAATACAAGTAGCACTAAAAATGTCTCTATGCTATGCATGCTACATCTTCTGTCACAGAAACAGGAATAGTATGAGAGCAAATTATTCTTTTCAGGAGCTTAATTACATGGCTCCTTATTTAAGTTAGTAAACCATTGTGCCTATTTGCAAACATACTAGAGTTTTTTTCTGTTTAGTAATGTTATGTGTAGAAGATACTTCATAAAAACATGAAAATTGACAAACTGAAATGTCCTGTAATCTATTACTATGGCATAACAATTTTCCCATTCAAAGCTAGAAATTGGCAGCAGGGTTCAGAAATGACCCCAGCTGGTTCTAAATAACCATGGCAAGTGAGCTCATATAAAATTTGAAAAGAAGGAGAACACTGTCTTTTCTAAGTGTGTAAATACACATGCACATGACAAAGTCATCTTCAGCTACTCCTCTAATGGGGTGTTTCACATTCCACTCCCACACACAAACTCCTTCACTGTGTCTGTAGTAAGACTTTTTTTCTTGTGGACAAGGAAGTTATTTCTCTGTGGGTGGCAAAAACATTGAAATTCTTCAGGATATTGTTTAAACATTAAAACAGCATTCCTCCATAAATAAGCCTTATTTACCCTTCAAACTCTTAGTTATTGCCAACATACAACTTTACGTTCAAGGAACTGAGTATCTGAGTATAAAAAAAGTCTTACCACAGGATAGTCCCAGTTATCAATAAGAAAAGGATCAGAAACCAGATAAGCCTGACTCTATAACCTGAATCCTTCCTATATGTTGAGATTGAAATCTAGCCATAAAAAGTAAAATGAAATGAAATCACAAGAAATATAGTGGAATTTTTGGAAGAAGAATATGTTGTACCCATTTGCAAAGAATTCCAGGAGAATCTAATCTGCTTAAGAGAAGAAAAAAATGTCTGCTGAACCTGAAAGGAAGTGTAGCAATTCACAGGCGAGTGCATTTATAATTCCCTTTTTGGAAAACTTAGTAAAAGAGAAGTGAGAACTACAGAATAAAGGCAAATTTCCCTAAGCTCACAGGATGATAAGTTTGTGTATGGCATCAGAATAATAAATACAAGAACAGGGCAGAAGGTAAAGAGAATAGAATAGAGATAAAGATGTCTGGACAAAAGGCAGGATTCTGAAGGCTTCTGTTGAAGATGAAACACAATCAGAGTGGCAATGAATGGGAGCAGAATCCAGGAGGAAAGTGAAGAGGTTAAAGCAAACAGGCAAGATGTACTGAATGCTAGTGCTGGGGTCAGCATAGAGGTGGGAATGGAATGGTTAGCCAGTGCTCCTCTCAGCCACAAAGTCTACAATGCTAAGTAAATGTGACCTTTGCTACCAACCTCCAAGTAAGAGAGGCACAGGAAATTTTAGTTTCCAAGAGAAACCTCCATGACACAACTGAAACAACACAGAACTTCAGTTTTGCAAGAAACTGAGACACAGCTTAGAAACACCCAGTAAAGGAATAGCTAGCCATAAACGTGGATTATCATAAGCCACATGCTTGAACAGCTTTTAAAGGCATTCCTGAGGAGATCTAGAATTAAGAAGGCTGGGATTACCTTCAGCTCTCTCCTTCAACTGAACCAGTACTAAAGTTTATGAACTAAGAACACCATTAACAACAATAAATAAACAAATAAATAGGAGGTTGTTTTGTCATTAAAAATAAAGATAATTTTATCATGTTCCAGAAAATTCCTACTTAAAACCAAAACCTTTGTGAATTAAAGGGAGAAGCTTCGTTGCACACAAATGTGTTCCTTCATTCAGTGGCTAGTGATACTATCCAAGATGGTAAGTGATTCCTCACTAATGTTTAACCACTATACCTTTCTTAGAGTATTATTTATTTTTAAGGTTTTAACAGGGAAAAGAGATCGTGATATATTTCCAGTTGAAACGTATTTAAGTTTTAAAATGGTTTATTTAAAAAAGAATACTAAAATTTATGCAAGCAATACTCAGATAGTACAGCAATTAAGTACAAAGATCATTTTTGTCATTTCACTTTCCATGTCCACCAGCATTAGTGGCATAGACATCACTGTCAAGATAGTAATTTTTAAAATTTTTACTTGCTCTCCAGTTTATAGGGAAAATAACTTTAAAATTAAGTTATTAAATAAGCAAAATAACATTACT
Organism: Mesocricetus auratus; assembly: GCF_017639785.1. Classification (NCBI taxonomy): domain Eukaryota; kingdom Metazoa; phylum Chordata; class Mammalia; order Rodentia; family Cricetidae; genus Mesocricetus; species Mesocricetus auratus. The sequence goes on from NW_024429194.1 coordinate 60,896,881, forward strand.
TTACTTAGAATCCATATAAGCATTAAATATGTTACTGGTTTATAGAACATGGTCTGGGTTCCTTTGAAAACAAAACACTTCATTTTTCTATTTTGAAAATGCTTGCCATTTTCAAATCTTTTTAAACTGGCTTCCAGTCATTAAAAAAAAGGAAATTACAGATGCAGACTTGGACATTATCAATATATAAACTATTTTATTGAAAACAAAAAGAGAAGCATGACATATCTAAATGAATAAAATGCTTAAATCTCATGGTCAAATTTTCTGTCAAAGTCAAGCATTGTTCCTGGAAGGGAAGTGATTTAACTCTGTGCTGTGGACAGCTCAAAATAGACAACTCTTTTAAAATAGTCCATAATAGAAATTTATTTTAAAATCAACAGGAAATTCATTAAGCGTGAATATATACTGAGGGCGGAAACAGGAATATTAAGTGTAAAATACAGGAAACACTTTGTGAAGCAGGCTCAGCTCCCTTGTCAGGGACGCTGTTGCTCCAGTCCTTTTCTTCAGTCCAGCAGCCAGATGTGACATCTCAAAATAAATGCCGTCCATCTGAAAATGTCCCCTAATACAGAACTCTCACTGGGGTTCCCAAATCTTAGGTGAAATATTACAGCTCTTCTTTGTTATTCCATTTAAGCTTCATATATTTGATTATTAAAGAACAAATGCTAAGAAAAATACAAGTTTAGACCGCAAAGCATCATCTATTCTTGTATTCCCTTTTATACAAAAATGGAAATCACATGCACATTAACTTTAGCTTAACATGTATTTTCTAAAGTACAAAGAAATACAATTCTGCATGGACTTATGGTAAGACCTAAAGATTTCAGGTTTTCAGTTACTCGTATTTTTATATGTAAATGAGGACATTTTTAAGAGTTAGATAGTACTTTCTTTAATAAAAGCATTTTTCAAAAGTCTGTGTCAACTATCTATAAATCGAGTTCAGGTTTAGTATTGTTGTACTTAAGACAATCTTAATCATATATTATGACCTGGAGCAGGTAAATTTTGTTAGAAAATGATTGTGGGTTCAGAAATGCTACTTAACCCCAATTCTCTGAGTAACTGCCCCATGTTACACTCCCACCAGAACATTGGGGGCAACTGGAGATGTTGATTTGAAATATTTGAAAATTTCAGGAATCACTCTTTATTGTGGCAACTGGGCAATTTCTCCTAGCATGTAGAATGTAGAGCCCAGGGATATTACTAAATGACCAACAATACATAAAATGTCTCCCTAGGCAACAAAGCGATACAACCACTGTGTCTCAGGCACCCTATAATACAATTAACAACAACAAACCTGATGCAAAAACGTGAGTGCTAAAGACAGAAGACAGGAAGGGCACAAAAGGTTGAGAGTAAAAAGAAAAATCAGCTGAAAGTATCTAATATTTACTCCATGGTTGATACGAGAAGTAGTCATTATCACAAACAAAAAAGAATATAGGCAAAATCTGTAAACACCTATCATAGAAAAGCAATTCCTTTTTTTGTTTGTTTGTTTGGTTGGTTTTTTTGAAGCAGGATTTCTCTGTGTACCTTTGGAGCCTATCCTGGCACTTGCTTTGTAGACCAGACTGGCCTCGAACTCATAGAGATCCGCCTGCCTCTGCCTCCCTAGTGCTGGGATTAAAGGCAAGCACCGCCAACGCCTAGATCAATTCCGAGTTTTTAAAAGCAATATTTCTTGCTTAAAGCACAGTCTGACTTTACAAAAGTAGATGATGATCTTGAGGGAAAGATCCCTGGTCCTCACAAAGACTGTGCAGAAATGTGAGAGAAACTTAGTGAGGTTACACTAGGCAGTCGTCGTAACTACTTGTCTGGATTTGAGAAAATAATAAAGTGTGACCTTTGGGCCATATAAGAGAATCTCTTTAATTACAAAGAATGTTGATCTCCTCCAAGTCAGTTAAAAGCATGTGCATTGTGACCCCAATTACAAATATATTTTTAACCAAGTGCACTTTTGGAAATGGACAGAATTTTTAACTAAAATGAAACATACTGACTAATAGCAGGTTTTACTTCTAAGAGGCATGAATGTGGGAAGGGCATGAGGAAACACTCATATTTTGTTCTCTTGTCTTCTGGCTTAGTCATTTATTTGATGAAGATACATTTACATGTATAATTTAAACGTTTCTGGTTTATTGCAAAGAACAATTTTTTACAAAATGCAAAAAAAAAGTCAACTTTAAGCCATTAACATGTATTAGGAATATCTTGTTTTAGGATGACCCCAGTTAAGACCCTAAGCATTAGTGAAGAGGGTGCCTGAACTGGCTTTCCCCTGTAATCACATTGATGTATGCCTTAATTATCATCATAAAATCTTCAACCAGTAACTGATGGAAGCAGATACAGAGATCCACAGCTAAGCACTAGGCCAAGCTCCCAGAGTCCAGTCGAAGAAAGAAAGGAGCGATAATATGAGCAAAGAGGGCAAGATCTGCTCTTGACCTGAGCTACTTAGAGCTCACTGACTCCAGACTGACAGCTGGGAACCTGCATAGAACCAAACTAGGCCTTCTGAATGTGAGTGACAGTTGTGTAGCTTGGGCAATCTGTGGGGCCACTGACAGTGGGACCAGAATTTATCTCTAGTTCTTGAACTGGCTTTTTGGAGCCCATTCCTTTTAGAGGGTCCTTGATCAACCTAGATATAGGGGGGAAGGCCTTGGTCCTGCCTCAAAGTGTATGTGCCAGACTTTGTTGACTCCCCATGGTAAGCCTCACTCTCTCAAGGAACGGAGGTGGCTGGGGTGGGGGAAAGGTGCAGGGAGCAGGGGAGGGAGAGAGAACTGGGATTGATATGTAAATGAGAAAAGATTGTTTTAAAAAATGATTGATCAGGCAGTGGTGGCACTCGCCTTTAATCCCAGCACTAGGGGGGCAGAGGCAGGCGGGTCTCTGTGAGTTCGAGACCAGCCTGGTCTACAAGAGCTAGTTCCAGGACAGCCTCCAAAGCCACAGAGAAACCATGTTTCAAAAAATAAAAAAATAAAAACAGGACAAAAGAAATGCCTCGTTTTATGTACAATATAAATTGTTTGAACATCACAGTAATACCTTTAGTCATTCTACAACACTACCACCACAACCACCACCACCCTCCCGACCACCCCGCTGTCAAAAAAAAATATTGCTAGTTAAAAGAACGTAGGAGTTTGTACCACAGATTCTGGGTTTGTTTTTCTTTGATTGCATGAGTTGAAGTGAGGACAGTGTGTGTATGAATGTCACGGAGCCCGTATAGCAACTAAGGAACAACTTTATAGAGTTAGTTCTTTCTTTCACCTTTATGTGGGTTCCAAGGATCAAACTGAAGTCACCAAGCCATGCAGGAAATTCTTTCACCTACCAACCCCTTTCTACTGTCTACTTATTGTATAATAATATTATATTTTATTTTATATATCACCCATGCCTTGACATTCATTTTCATACACATGATTAACAAATAAATAAAATAAGAGCAAATGAATACGTTCTGTACACTGTAATAGCAAATGCTTGGAATTTAATTTTCACTATTTTTTTTACCTGTGGTACATGCAAGTGAGTGCTCAGGACTACCAACCCATAAGCATTTATTTATATATATATATATGGGAACGGGATATTAAACGTTTTTCTCCTTTCTGCCTTGAGTCTAGTGTCTTTAACTGAGCAGAAAGCTCTTCATTACCAGTAGACTGGCTGTGCAATCAGGTCCAGGAAGAGACCTGTCTCCACTTCCAGTGTGTGGGGTACAGGCACATACACCATGCTTGGCTCTTACATGAGTATTATAGGTTTGGACTAATTTTCTCATGCTTGCAGAACAAGGGTTCTTACCCACTGAACCACCTCTTCAGTACAAATTGGCACTTTACTTCTGATATGTTTCTAAAAATAACTGATGCCTTCAGAGTATTTAGGACATTTTTAGGAATTTAAACAATTTCCTGATATTTAAAAAAAATTCCACAACCTTTGAAACAGTTTCTGTACATGTTTACAAGTTCAGGGAGTCACTCTGACTTATTGTGACATAGCGATAGTCAGTAAACAGTTAAAGACTTTGAATTTTCTCTATTGTGTTCTTTTTTAACTCTGAGCCAGAATAATTGCACTCTGTCTGACTGATTTTCCTCATTTAACATATAATTCTATGGGACAAATGTAAATTAGGAGAAAATCAGTTATTTCATCTAACTAAAACTCAAGAGGTTTCTTACAGTTCCCCACTCATTCCTTAAGGCGATGTACAATAAACAGCCAAGAGAAATTTTGGCACATTCTAAGAATTATCTTGCCGACATGTAAAACTGAACCATTTAAAGATATGAATGAATGAAAAGTAGTGATCATAAAATCAATCCCCTTACAAAAGTATAGTGCTAATCCTGACACAGCATTTCTTGCTTCAGTTAACATCATACATGCATTGAATGTATGCCATAAGACAAAAAACTAAAACAAACATACTAGCAAATATACAGTCAATATATTAGTACTAGATAGAAAACAGTATAATAATTAGCACAAGAATGTATTAATTTATATCCATTAATTCATTTCAAAATGTTATAAATATGTATATATATCTTTAATAATCATATCACAAATTTAAATCATATATTCATATCATATTGTTAGAGATGATAAAAATCAGTGTCCTCTGCAACATTTCAAGAAGAGTTATACATTAAATGATAGGACAAATAAATAATAAATAAAACATTTTATCTTCATTTCTTGTGCTTCATTAACAAGTAGAGTTTTCAGTACATAAATATGACAGGTAGAACCTTAATATGGGAAAGTAAACTTTAAATAAATAACTAAAAGTATACAAAAGTAAGTTCGTGTCATCACTCTAATAAAAACATGCAAAGTAATAATAAGTTATGCTTTAAGACGGCCATTAGAACAGGCTATGTTGTATGTTCAAAGTATTTCACCTCCAGTGCTATTTTTGAAAAGTCATTGCCTCCCCAATTCTCCCTGGGGTTTTATAGACAGTTCGTGGTTGTCTGATCATTTTCTGAGAATCTATAGGCAGCTAACAGTCAATGACTGAAGGCAGATACTTTATTAAGTGGTGGAGCCATTTAGTATGGTTCTCATGCTCCTGGAAGCAATCTCTCACCCATGCATATGTAGGCAACTCTAGCAAAATTCACTAAGTAACAAGAAAGGGAGGGAGATAGAGAGGGAGGGAGAGAAGGAGGGAGGGAGGGAGGGAGAGGAGGGTGGGAGGGAGGGAGGGAGGAGATGAGAGTAAAAGAGCAGATGGGAGAAAAAGGGATCGATAGGACAGAGAATGAGCTAGAAGAGAGAAATTGGCAGGAATTATGATCAAAGTACTTTATGTATATGTACAAAAATGTCATAATGAAACCATTATTATATAATAGTAATAAATAGTAATAAAGCATTTAAAATCACATGTTTTTAATTAGGAAAGAATTTCTGCCATTTCAATCTTAGCCCAAGCTTAGGTCTGTACATATAATTTCAAATAACCTAGAAAACAAAACAAGAAGTGAAAACTCTGTCATTCGTTCCTATGGAATAAGATGAAACAGTACAGTAGCTAATTCCTTTCTACATGATCAGTCAGTCATATTGTAGCTTATTTTCCATTAACTTGATGGAAATAAAAACTGATTTGGTTGTTGGGTGGTGGTGGTGCACATCTTGAATCATAGCACTCGGGAGGCAGAGGATCCCTGTTGGGGATCCCTGTTGGATCTCTGTTAGTTCGAGACCAAACCTGGTCTACCGAGTGAGTTCCAGGATAGGCTCCAAAACAATACAGAGAAACCCTGTCTTGAAAAAAACAAAAACAAAAACAAAAACAAAAAAAACTGATTTGGTCAAAAACTGACACTGAATAACAAACTGTTTAAGCAATTGTGTGTGAGTGGGTTGCTCTGTGACCAAGTCCTTATCTGGCATCTGTCTTCCTAGGAGCCCTACCAAAGAGACTACTTTAACATAATTATTTAGAAGAAGCATGCTTTAAAGAAAGTAGATATTGAATTCCTAGATTCTTAATTTGTTCATCAAATGTCTTAATGTCTATCATGCCAGACACTATTGCTTTGAGTCCTTAAAAATAAGCCACCACACATCAAATCTTTGTGCTTCTTGCATTCATGTATACAAGACATGCAAGCAAGAAAAAATTAAATGCTCTGGTAAGATGACTAAGGAAATACAGGCTAAGACTACTGAGAAAAGTAAGGCAGACTAGAGTTGGTAGAGTCAGTCATCCTGAGACAGCGATTTCAGAGGGAAGACTAGAGAAAAAGAAGACAACCAGGGTGAGCATTCAAGGGCAATGTGTGGACAGTGTACCATGAAGGCAGAAAGGTACCAGCAAGTCTACATAATTACTTCTCTATGTTAAGTGGAGCCCCAGGAAAGTTTTGTGTAGAGAAGAGACACAGAACAAGACAGGGGACAGAAACACACTCACAAACATACATACAAATATACACACATACACATGCACATATACACACAGACATACACAAACACATACAAATAGAGAAAAATTCTTCAGCAGTGAGGCTATTCTAATACTAAAACCTACCAATAAGCAAACAAAAAGCTATTAGGCAAGACATCAAAGAAGTGTAGTAGTTCATCTTGACTCTACTTCGTCTACTGTGTTACAGGGATCTTGTCAGTACATAAACACGTTCAGATTTTCTGCAGTTAAGAATGCCAAAATGAATTGTAAGGGAGCCTGCTTCCCACTGCTGCACATGGCCTAAACAGACAGAGCCGTGAACAGTAGACAGTATACTGTGAACCCAATGAAAATCACCACAGCACAGCTCTTTCTCTGCATCTTCCATGTGGCAGTTTATTCACACCTTGCTTTTCGCTGTTAGGACTTCTTACATTCATGGGTTTCTCTCTTCATTAACCAAAGAAATCTTTCTCAATCTAGCACCAGGTGATTCTGAGTACTGGAAAGACACTGGTACATACATTTTAAAAATATGTAAAACAATGGTTTTCAGAGAGAACCTCTGATAACCATGAAGCAGAGGGAAAAACTTCTCTGCCACAATAATACCTCTGAGTAGAACATAAGTTGTGCTTGCAGGACCTTAGGCAGTTTATCCAAACTTTCTGTCCCTCAAATTCCCCTAGTAAAGAAGGCAGACATACTTCATAGGTTTGCTACAGGAGTTAATGATTTCTTTTACTATGAAGAAGAAAGACACCCTTGGGAAGATCCCAAGCTAAACATTGAATGCAAATACTCAGAAGAAAAACAGTTATTATTTGAACTTGGCTAAAATATGAATAACAGTTACAATTATTTTTCCATAAAGTAAACAGGAATTCTCCATAGAGAAAATAATAGAGCCAGACGTGGAGAGTTCTATGACTTAAGTCTCACTGGGCAGTATAATCTCAGTTTTGGGAGCAAGAAAGAGGTAGTGAGGTGGTCAAGCAAGCAGAACACCAAGCTTTGACATACAGGGAGAGGGGCTAATAACACAGCACAGTGTACAAGACAAAATTTAAATGTTCAAATTTAAAACAATGCTTTGCAAGCACAAAGAGATCCTTCTACTGGCCTACTTATTTGCTATGGATCCTTTTTAAATTATTTATTGTTCAAGATTATAATATAATCACATCATTCTCCCCCTACCTTTTCCTCCATTCAAACCCTCCCATAGAGCCCATACCCACCATGTTTTCTTTTTCTTTAATTGTTAAATATACCTGTGGGCCCATGTGCATGTGTGTGTTATTAGAAATACCTATATTCCCAAATACACAACCTGCTTAGCATGTATAGATGTATGCATATTGCTTAGCATGTATATATGTATGCATGTTTTCATGGCTGGCCATTTTGTTTTGGATAACCAACTGGTGTGCTCTATTTCTCCAGTTTCCGTCATTTCTCAGTTGTCTGTAGTTCTCTTTTTAGGTCAATGACTATTGAGCTTCCCCCCATACACATTAGCAAGCCTACTGGTGTCATCCTTGTTCAACTGATGTTTATGGCATCATGCTGGTGAGAATAAATGGCTGTACAATCTGACATGTCTTGGAGTCACAGTCTCACAGCAAACGTCCCGGTCTTCCTTATGGCTCTCACAGTCGTCTCATCCACTCTTCTGAAGTGATTCCTGAGCCTGAGGTACAGCTGCCTGTATATAGGTCAGTTAGGACTGGGCTCCACAACTCAGCATTTCAATCGGTTTGGAGTTTCTCACCTCGATAAAATTGTCTAAAAATAGATTAGGTAATTTGATGAAAGATATCTAGTTGAAACTAAGAACCAGATAGAAAATTCAAGAAAGCCCACAAGTAAAAGTTCACAGAAACTACTGCAGCACAGAATAGAGTGTGAAACACCAGGGACAGGATCAGATTTTAAACCAACTCCGCTATGAGACTCTGTTTCAAAATCCTACTACAGGAAATGCTTAGGGTTCCTGTCACTACATCCAAAACAGTCTTATTAAGTTAATTCATATAATTCATGTCACTTTCATATGCTTGGCTTAAATTTTTCTTTTCATAAAAGTTTAAAGGAAAAGATTATTTTTAAAGAAATATTATCTCCAATGGTCTTGTTTTTCTTGGGGGGGGGGGTTTGAGGCGGGATTTCTCTGTATTGTTTTGGAGCCCATCCTGGCACTTGCTCTGTAGACCAGGCTTGTCTCAAACTCACAGAGATCCACCTGCCTCTGCCTCTGCCTCCCGACTGCTGGGATTAAAGGTGTGTGCGACCAACACCCAACTCTTGTTTCTTAAAAAGAGAGAGAGGGAGGAACAAGACAGGAGAGACATAAACAAGCAACGGGAGTGTGGATGCTTAGCCACGCTAAAGAAGCTGTACAGGAAGGTACTGTTAGAAGAACCAGACACTCATATCACTGCATAATCTCAAACATTATACTCAAAAAAGTATAATGTTTTACTTCCTTGCTTTTCTCCAAACTTAACATCTCATAAGTGCCATGTTGATGGCATTCCCCTCCCCCCTCTCCCTTTGATTTTATAGTACTTAAAAGGATCAGGTTGTTCCCCACAGGTTCTGTCACAGAACTGTAAAAAGAATCTAAGTACAATTAGGGAAATACATCAATCTGAGGGGTAAATGAAGCCTCTAAGTTAGTACCTCATATGTTTAGATAACTGATAGCACTTCGCTGTAATTAAAATATGGTACTCCTACTTTAAGCAAACTCTATGACATAAAGAGTAAGATTCAGATGAACTTAATGTTAAAAACTTATACTTCCAAAAGGCAGATTAAGCATATACCCATGACTATTAACAAGTAATGAAGTCAAGGCAAGAACACACCATGCAAACACCTGACACAGAGCCTGGTTATCTGTAACTCAGTAAATTTTAATAATTCACTTTGGGTATTATGAAACACCACACAGGCTACACACTTCCTTTCAAATTTTCTTGCAGTCTATGGTATGCAAAAGGGAAAAAAAACATGTAACAACTCTAGTGCCTTTCTGCTTGTGAGCTTTTGCTTTGTTAACTCACATGATTCCTTTTAGATTTTAAACAGGGAGGGTTTCTTTGAAAAATGTTACATGGGCAGGGGTGGGAAACAGCTAGGAATGTTGATATAGGCTCTTAATCTCAGTATTCAGGACCAGTACCATGAGTTCAAGGACAACACATACCATAAACTGAATCCCAAGGAAACCTGAGCAACAAACTGAAGCCTTGCCTCAATTAATTAATTAGTTGATTAATTACTAAATAAACATGTTATAAATTTTATACAGGTCAGAAATCTGGATTTTGTAATATTTTCATTTTAATACAAAAATGAAGTAATTCCTCAAGATTTTTCTGTGTTGATGGTTTTCCTGTGGAGATTTACAAAACTAAATGAGGATTTTTCTTTACCCTTTGATGGAAATAACATGTTTTAAATACCAAACCTGAAAAACAGATTTCATCTACAAGGCCTAATTTCCTTTAATGCCTGTGCAGATGTCAGGAAAAGAACGACACAGCCTGTTCCCATAACCCCAGTCCAGCACAGTAGGCACTAATGCATGCAATGAGAAGATGATGTCCTAATGGACCAGGTTTTCTGCTTCTAATAACGATGTGCAAAATTATTAGATTAAAAGCTGAGCCTCTGCTTGAAAGAGCTGAGCTAGGGGCCAATCACAGGGCATGGCTGGCCCAAGTAACATCATGCTGCAATGTTCTCCTCCTTCCTCAAGATGCAGTCAGTTGTCTACTGATGAAAAATCACCATAGTTCTGACAGAAACAATAGACACATAATATGCTTCTCTGATTACTCCTTTTCTGTTCAGACAGTATCAGTCCACAGCATCCCAGGTTGTTGTTATTTTCTGTCAGTCTGTCTGTCAGTCCGTATGTCTGTTTGTTAAAAGCAGAGTCCTACTCTGTAGCCCTGGCTGACTTGGAGCTTGGGCTGTAGACAACACTTTGAACTCAGAGATCCATCTGGGTGTGTCTCCCAAAGCTGGGATTACAGATGTACACAACTAATCCTACATTGAAGGTATTTGATGCATTTTTAACAGTGCTATGAATTTGAAATCATCAAGTCATGTGTACAAGATTCTCCTCATATTCATCCTGCATTCACCCCAGTTCACAGACTTTATACCAGATATCGCATTATATTATGTGAAAAGCTACAAAAAGCAAGCCATGGGGTAGTACATGATCTCAGCTGGAAAGCCTAAGCTCTCTCATAAATAGAATGCTTTGTCATTTACTACTCAAGTGACCTTTGACAAAGTTTTTTTTTTCATAACTTATAACAAGGCAAAGGTCACCACATGCCAGGTTCTTCTTCAAAAAAGTATTTTATTTTATTTTTATGTATATAGGTATTTTAACTGTATGTATGTCTGTGCCCACAGAGGTCAGAAGAGGGCATTGATCCTGTAGTTTGAAGGAGAATGGCCTCAAAGCCTCCTAAGTTTGGATGCTAGGTCCTCAGTGTAAGTGTTTGGGACATAGTAGTTATAGCCTTACTGGAGGAGGTGCATCATTGGGAGTTGGCTATGAGGTTTCAAAAGCCCATGCCAGGTGCTCTCTCTCTCTCTCTCTCTCTCTCTCTCTCTCTCTCTCTCTCTCTCTCTCTCTCTCTCTCTCTCTTTCTCTCCTGCTTGCAGATGAGGATGTAAAGCCCTCAGTTACTGCTCTAATACCATGCCTATCTAATTCCCAACATGATAACCATGAACTAACCCTCTAAACTCTAACCAAGTCCCCAGTTAAATGTTCAGGCTTTCCAAAATAACTTTGAGTAGATCAATAGTAATGTAGTGAGGAGTGTGTGTGTGTGTGTGTGTGTGTGTGTGTGTGTGTGTGTGTGTGTATAATAAAATCCTTATTACCATCACAGAGTGAAGCCAATATATCTCTGGGTGCTATAGACTCTACGAATCCCTAATTTGGAGCCCTAATTCTTGATGCATTTGAATTTGATGATTCTGGAATTTAATTAGGCTTAGATGAAATCATAAGGACAGGACCCTAATGGATGAGAGTCATACATTTATCAGAGTAAATACCACAGACCTTGTTCTCTCTCCCTCTGTTTTCATCTTTCCCACCTCTGCTGTCATGAGAAGACACAGAGCAAGCAGAAAGCCTGTTCAAGTTAAGTGTAGGTTTTTGTTATGGCAGCCTGAGTATACTACAATAACAGGAGGCACAAGAGGGAGCTCACTAGGTATTCACAGCCTATGGGTCAACTATAATAATGATGTCTAATTCACCAGACATTTTCTGTTCTCCTTCCCCCTCCAATATGTCCATGTTCACAACTCAGGAAACTAGAGAATTCATGAAAATTCCAAGATTCATTCATTCCAAGAATCCAATTCATCTTTGCTTCCAAAATCCAAGATTCATTCATTCCAAGAATCCAATTCATCTTTGCTTCCAAACTCATCTATCCACCTTTAAAGTGTATGTTCTCACTATTAATGTTGTTAGCATTCACATTTGTATATATATTGTAATATCTCTATCAGGATAAATTTCCCAAATTTATAGGTATACTCACACCCAGTATTTTCATACTAAAACATTTTCTCCTGTCTTTTTCCAGACAATTGGTCCTCTGCCTTTATTACTTCAAACAATTACATTTCAAACATCGCACATGTTGAAGACATCTTCTGATATCTTTAATATGCCTATTACAGATTGAATCTTGAAATGAATCTCCCCTATAGGCTGTGTTTTGAGCACTTGCTCTACATCTTAATTGGAAGGCTACCAATGGGGTCTGGCTTGCAGAAGAAGGATTATAGGTACTTCTGGTTCCTGCCTAATTTTTCTGCTTTCTGGTCAGCCTCAGCTCCTCTGCCATAACAGAGCTCTTCTCCTATGCCTTCTCCACAATGATGGAATGAGTTGCTTGAAACCATGATCCAATAATAAGCCTTCCCTCTCTTATGTTCTTCCTTCAGTTCACCAGAGGACAAAGGTAGCTGATATATGTCTGCGTTGTTGACTATGTCTCTCTCCACTTCTAGGACTATTTTGCTTTGGAATTGTCTCTCACACATGTTAAAGGCTCAGCTGCAGTGACTGGACTATTGAGAAGAGACTTAGCTATGACGGATCTAGTCTTTTCAGTTAAATGGGTTATTAGCAAATGGGCCAAATTGAAGGAAATGGGTGATGTTCTTACAGACTGTATTTTCTCCCCAGTCTCCTCTCTTCCTCTGCTTCCTGGCTGCCATGCCATCAGAAGCTTTTTTTCTGCAATAACATACTGTTGTTACCACAGGCCTAAAATTAATGCAGCCACTAAACCACGGACTGAAATCTCTGAATTAATAGCCAAAACAAACCCTTGTAAGTTTGTTTTTAACATATTTTGTCACAACAACAGAAAACTGTCTAGCAATGGCCCTTTCCCTATCAATCTTTTTCTCTTTCTTTTATGTCCTTACTTTAGTTTCTATTAATCATAATAACTAAACCTTTTTTTAATCCTCCGCTATATTCACACTGGAAACTAGTCCCTCAAGATCATTTAGAATTATTATGTACACTGGATATAATGTTAGCCTGGAGCTCATAGGTTTGACCTAAGTTAGTGACACAATATATATTTGGCTGTGGCTGTAGGCCTGAGTATGAATTGTAGCCTACCTCCAAAGAGTTTTGGTTTAGACAGAATAGTATATGTAATTTTACAAGCAGAAAGATTTAGAAGAAAATCAAGTTGTTTCCAAAGAAGAAATAATTATTTCTTCTCAATAATCCTACATGTGCTATATTCACTCTGTTACTGAGTAGTACTAATACCCAGTTGTCAATATCTTTACACTTACTTCCTGTGACCTTCTCTTACAACCATTGAGACCTGCTCAGTAGGAAGGAATTTGAATCTGGTACTAAAAACCTAGCCAACTCACCATCGCTGGAGAGGTCATGGACCCCACAAGAAAACCTGCTATTGACTTCCTTAAATCAGTATAATTTATAACTCCATTCTAAAAACTTATGTTTTGTGGCTGGCTAGTTTTATGTCAATCTGGCACAAGCTATAGTTATCTGAGAAGAGGGAGCCTCAGTTGAGAAAATGTCTCCAAGATATCAGGCTGTAAAGAGACAAGTTTGTAGGGCATTTTCTTAATTAGTTATCCATGGCAGAAGCCCAGCCCAATTGTGGGTGGTGCCATCCCTGGGCTGATAGCCCTGGGTTCTATAAGAAAGCAGACTGAGCAAACCATGAGGAACAAACCAGTAAGCAGCACTACTCCATGGCCTCTGCATCAGTTCCTGCCCTGCTTGAATACCTGTATTGACTTCCTTCAACGATGAACAACAAATCCTTTCCTCCTCAAGTTGCTTTGGTCGTGGTGTTTCATCATCACAGTAACACCCTGACCAGAACATGGTTATACCCACAGAGGAGCTCAGCCCTCACCCCTCATCAAAGAATCTTCTTTCTGTATCACAAGGAGACTGTTAACAGAGACACAACTGTAAAATGCAGAGAAAAGCAGATCATAGAGTTACATCCCCAGCTGGAAACAATTATAGCAAATGCCTTGCATTGAAGGCTCAGGAACCATCACAGAAGACAGGGCAGAGAGATGATAAGACACAGATGACCAGGGTGTATGTTTTGAGACAGTGTCCTCCGGGTCTGACAAGGAAGCTACCTGCATGAAATCTCAGTAATATGGCCACTTAAACGAGACCTGAATAACAATATTAGTTGGCATGCTATCTTAAATGGAGCAACTCTCATAAGGCCCCCATTGTACTTTAAATGCAACTGGCCCCCATAATCTCATAGTGAGTGGAACTACTAGGAGGTATGGCCTCGCTGAAGTAGCCATGGCCTTGTTGGAGGAAGTGTGCCACTTTGGGGGCAGGCTTCGAAGTCTCCTATGCTCAAGATACTGCTCAGTGAGTGTGGCAGTCTGCTTCTTGCGGCCTGCATATCAACATGCAGTGGCTCCTTCTCCAGCACCATGCCTGCCTGCACACTGCCATGTCCTACCATGATGACAATGGACTGAACTTCTGAAGCGTAAGCAAGCCATCTCAATTAAATGTTTTCCTTTAGGAGAGCAGTCATGGTCATGGTCTCTTCACCATGAGCAATAGAAACTCTAACTAAGACAGGCCCACCCCTAAATGCAGGATGACAGGCAATTAGCGGATGCTGAGAAAGGATGAATCAGTCTTATTCAGGGAGAAGATCCAATCCCAAATGGTCAGCCTAAAACAGATATACATATGGGCAACATTAAATGGATTCAGCAGGGTGTGTGTGTGTGTGTGTGTGTGTGTGTGTGTGTGTACACGCACACGGCACATGGGTGCGCACATGCGCACATGTGTGTAAAACAATAATGAATAAAGAAAAAGTCATAAGTTTGAGAGTAATTGAGAAGGGCACAGAAAGACTGCTGTGGTGGGGACAAGGAGAGGTGGAAATTATGTGAGCACAGTATGCATATAGGAAATTAATAAAAATATAATTACCATGTAAAAACAAATTGAACAGAATTATTTTCTTCTAAGTAGCTCTAGAACAATCTAGTTTCTAATTTCCACTACTCTGCTTTAACCTTCTCTTGCCTACATACAATGGCTGAGGAAAACCTCAATTCTTTCTAACTACAGATGGTATCATATCACCAAACCCATTATTACTATTCACTGTCATTATCCCCAGAAATTTCTGTTCTTTTTTTTTCTCTATTCTACTTTTTAGTTCCGCTTCAGTTTTCTGCTTTTGTTGCTGTACCTCATATTCCCCTCTCCCTGCATGGATTCCTACAAGCATCACACAGCTGCTAATACCCTCCACCCTTCTTGGTTCTGAGCTGACTAAGAAGTCTTACTTAGCAGCTGTCAAATCAAAAGAACCCTCTCAGAACATCCAGGTTTCAAGTACAACAAGAAATCAATTCTCTAACTGCCTAACTTATAAAAAAAGATAATTTGTAAAATCAATTTGCAAAAATTAGGGCAAGTTTTAGACTACATTTTTATCAAGAAGCTAGTTTTATCTTTAAAATAAGCTATTCAAGAAAAAAAATACAGAGTATCATAAAGAATAGAATGTTCTTTGAGATTATCCTGCCTATCCTCTTAGTGAAGAAAAAGGATGTGAAATACATTAAGTGGAAAGGACAAGTTAGATCATTAGAAATTATTTGTATTATTTAATGTCTTGTTTTTCCTTTGAATGACCTTACCATTATATAATCATTAGCTTTAGTTGTCACCTAGATACAACCACCAGAATCATGGGGGCTTGGAGGGGGGCAAATGGCCTACAATACTTTTTTCTCACTGAGCAGCCCAGTCTGACCTCAAACTCAGGGTAATTCTACTATCATTGCCTCCTGGGTGCTGGTATTACAGATGTGAGCCATCATGCCCACCCCATATTATATTTTCTACTGAATTTTCCAAAATAGGTAATGAGATTCACTTTACAGCCTTCATACCAACTGACTGTTATTTGTTTCAGAAACCACAAGAATGTGGCCCCCTTTTAAACCAGAAAACAAGGTCACCAGAGTGCATGTCTGTTCTGTAGTCATAAATGAGGCCACCAAACTTTCATTGGGCAACTGCTTCTAACAGAACAATGAGCCTGAGATGGGCAGCATGTTTTATCCTGGGCTCCCAGCAGCAAGCTTCCCAGTGTGTGACTTCCTTAGTTGTTGGAGTGAAGGTCATGATCTCATGGGTGAAGCATCTTAAGCATGTTTATTGCATTCTTATGTAAAACACTGAAATGAGCATCTCAATCCCTGCATCACAGGACGTCCCAGTACTTTGAATGCTTACATTGGTAGCTGACACTCTGATGTCCCTCTCATTTTCCTTGGGTGTTCAGGTTAGTATCCATGCTGGTACTGACTCTTAAGCCTTGCTATAGTTTCAGTTACTGTGCCCTTCTGTTTACAGCAGCTTCTGGGTAGCTGTATCACTGCCAGTCACAGTCTTACCCACTGTTTTCCCTACTCTGTACCGCCTACACAACCTTCTTGCTTTCTCTTTCTCACATACCCTTATTCCCAACAAGCCTGCCCATTGTGACTCTTGCCTCTTATTTGAGCTTGTTAGGTTATTTATAATTTTGTTTGCCTTCATTTCCTGATTAAACTATTTGAGAAACTACTTTGGCTTGGAAGGACATTCATATGCTAAAATATATATTAGCTCTTTTTTTTAAGATTTCTTTATTTATCATGCATAAACACTGTTCTGCTTGGATGCCAGAAGAGAGTACTGGATTTCATTACAGATGGTTGTGAGCCACCATGTGGTTGCTGGGAGTTGAACCCGGGTCCTCTGGAAGAGCAAACAGTGCTCTTAACCCCTGAGCCATCTCTCCAGCCCATATATATTAACTCTTATGCTTGCAATTCTCAGCTTTGGGTGAATCCTATCACTTTTAGAGCAGGAGAACCAAAGTTTCTGTTTTCTACTTTGAGAGAGCATGCTACAAAGACAATATACATATTTCTAAGTAAGTCATCAAAAATGTAAGAGGCTGGAGAGATACCTCAACATCTGTAAGTACAACATCTATAAGTATTTCCAAAAGGCCTGAGTTTTGTTCTCAGAAACTGCATTAACAGGTGGCTCACAAGTACCTGTAACTCTAGCACACACATACATGTACACATTAATGTCAGGGACATAGGAGGGGCTTGAGGAAGAAGGAATAATGTAAACATTATACACATACATGAAACATCTTAAAATAAATTTAAAAATGTCAAGATTTCCTGTAAAAAAATTTAAGAGGAAAGCAAGAGCAAATACATTCAGGATCACAATAGGTATAAACCACTCTTTTGCAGTGTGGAAGAAACACTGGGCCCACGTCCAAGCAAATCAGAAAACTGGTAATTAGCAATAGCAAACAAATACCAAAGAAGCATCCTAGTCATCAATACCAGAGACTGTGGGTAAGATGATCTCCCATGATTCTTGATAAATGCAGAGTGATAAGGCACCATCGTGTAGATGTGGCAGTAAGAAACCCAGTTACATAATCGAATGTGATCAGACACCAAGACTGCTAAACTGAGCTGGCGAGACTCTTGATAAATCTGGACAGTGTGACAGAGAATCCCACAGGCCAAAACTCAGAAGTTCCTGACTGGAGTCTGGTAAAGGAACTCTGTGTCATTTCTTTTTACATAAAACTTCAATATAATATACATTTGTACTATACATATGGATCTGCAATTCATAGTTTTAATTTCATTCCTATAAGATTTGTGTGTTACAAACTTAAAAGTCTGCATTAAGATGAGACAATTTTAAATTACTCTGGCTGAGAGCTGAGACTGGTTTAATCTTTTATGTGAATTCAATGTTAGCAGTCTACTGAAGATACCCGACAGCCAACCAATAGTGGTGTAATTTTGTGAACTGATGAAATTATGAATTTATATTTCAAATTAATTTATTCTTTACTAAATTACTCTGAGCCTACTCCTCACTCTGTTACCCCCTATTTTTTTCAGCTCAGACTAATATGATTAATAAAATGACGGATATATTTGCTACATTTGATGATTGACAATATTTTGCACTCTTATGTAAAATGTTTACAGAACACACATGTAATAATCACTTAGAAACTGTTTGCACAAAAAAACCTAGAAAAAGTAACTAGAAAAGGATAATGTCTGATGTCTCTGCTTTCATGTAGTGTGTGTCTCCAGTAGTTTGAGTTACCTGCTTACTTCTGCACCAGAAATGTCAAGAATTCAAGGAGTGTCTTACCTAGAAACTTAAACTATCTCATTCCCTTCAAAGCTGAAGTCATTGAGATAGACAACATCCTAAAAGTGCAATCACCATGGATTCCAGGAACAGCAAAACCTTGCAAGGTGGACCACCACCCAGAACACCCTGAAGCAGAAGTAACCATTCAAACAAACCAGACTGTTCTGTTCATAGGTGACAATAATAAGGACCTGTTTAGACTACCTTGCAGAACTACCTTGCAGAATTGAGACAATGATCAAGATCACGACCAAACCTTGACCAGGAGGCTTACTTATGCATACCAGAGGCTTACTTATGCATACCGCTCACCCTGTGACACAAGTCTTCCACTTAACTTACTTAAACATAAAACTTACATCGGCAACCTAAAGATGGATTTAGGGGTAACTGGACCTCTGTGATGGCCATTCCTGGTTATCAATTTGTCCATATCCATAATGAACTGTAATCCAGAAACTGAGGGCACACCTTTAATCCAGATCTTGAAGCAAGAAGACACTCCTCTAGTCAGGGCCACACCTGCTGGAAGCCTATAGATAGACAATGGACGGAAAGCTTCCTTCTTCTTGGCCTGCTTGTCTTCACCTTGTCAGCACATCTATTCCTTCACTGGTATCGCTTCTCGGCCTTTTGGCTAAGATCAAGTGTATTCCTTCACTGGTGTTAGAGCCTACCTGTTTGAGATTCCAGCACAAACAGAAGACCAGCTGAGGTGCCCACCCTCTGGGGAATGAGCAACTACTAGATTCTTAGACTTCCCATTCACAGCTAGCCATTGTTGGGTTTGCTGAAGTGCAGCCTGTAAGTCAATCCAATAAATTCCACTGATAGATAAATAGATAGATAGAAGACAGATTGATAGATCACAGCCTCTTTATCTGTTTCTGCCAGTGTGGCCACATTGATTATATCTCTTTTCTGCCTTTCATCAGTCCTTGTCTCTCTAGTTGTCATAATGGAGCATGTGCCTGTGAAACAGCTGTGGCTTCAGCCTAAAACTCCTGTGAGACAAGTATCTGACTTAACATTTGAATTATTATTTCTAGCATGGTTATTTACAAAATTATGATTCCACTTACTAACTACTCAATTTTCGGTTTTAAGTAATTAGAAATTTTATCAAAGTGAAAATGAACTGACAATTCACATATTTAATAGGCAAAAAAGGAACACACATTTGTTGATGTACATGTGTGCTGGAGGGAATCAAAACATAAGAAACATAATTCAAATATGCGTCTTCAAAAGTCAGATGATAGAAGCTTGAATAGCTTTAGTTGCTAAAGTTATTTGAAGTTGTATGAAGAAACAAAGGATCGAACAGGGTGTGAGGCTGGTGTTGGCAAGTCCTGGGAGGATGGGAGAAGGGATACACAGACAGAAAAGTTCATATGAGGTCCACGAAGTCTGTTATTTAATGTCTCAGCATTGCCCTCAGATCAGATGATGAACAGTTGAAGAGTCCTGCATGCAGTCTTTTTTCCCCAGTAATTAATATTCCCAAGCTAAACAAATTTTATAATCCCTACCCTCTAGGAAGATAGTTCCAGATGAATCCTGGAACCTCAGGAGAGAAAGAGGATAGACACAGGAGATCAAGGAAAAGCAGATTTTCCAATATTTTCGTATTGTTCCTTTAGTTCAATGTAACCAGACTTTAGAGTCTGGTATGTTATTTTTTGAGTTCTAGTGTTCCATCCTTTGGATGTGAAGGTAGTACAGATCTTCTAACTGAGAGCTGCATTAAGTTGTATTTATTGATTACCTCAAATAAATACATTTAAATACCTTCTTCTTTCATACATTTAAAAAGTAAAATACCCATTCATTTTAAGTACATTAAACATCAGTAAATTTTAAAATAATAAAGTAGATGTATCTCACAAAATTAACAAGTCAAGCAAAAAGAAGAAAAGAACAACAGATAGGGCAATATATTATATCATATTTACTTTAAACAAGAGAAGTGAGAGGTCCCCATAAAAATATTGCTAGCCAGATCATAATCTTTCCAAACACAATTAATGCTCTGACAAAGACAAATACTTCTAATTTACATATTTCTAAATTAAACATAAATGTTTAATAAAAAGAACAGCCTTCTCCTTATGACTCCAATTATATGTTGCTTGGATCTAGAGAAACAGAAAAATGTTAGCAATGATAGATGATCATTTTTTTTAAAAAATCGATACAGCTAAAATTCCTTAAATCTTACATGTAATTGATGATCACCATCATAAGCATAGAGGCAAGGAGAAACATCTTTAGAGGTTGCTGAATCATTCTTATGACTTCATGCTTTCAAGCCTTCTCCAGAGCTCAACTGAAACAGGGAGACTTTGTCTAAAACCTACTCCACATAATCTCTTCCTAAAATGTTTCCCCTTGTCCTTATTACCTCAATATCATCTCCAATGTCCCTCAGAAAAGCGCTAAGTCCTATAGCAAGTTCTACCTCTGTCTCTTAGTTACGTGCAGTACAATATAAAGATATGTGGTATTCAATAAATATTCCCTAAATTCAACCACATCGGAATCTACTTCTCTGTAGATTCATAGTTTAAACATATATTTTTCAATATGAGAAAAGATAAATATTGCAAAGTTACAACCATGTAATGGAAAATCACTGAGTCAAACAAGAGCATTCACTGGATCCATCGTATCGCACCACAAACAGGTTTTTAACGCTTTTTTCATTATTCTAGTAATTTTTTTCAAACTGATCATAATTTCTTAAGACTGCTTAATGTGAACAATTAAGCCTATGAGAAACCCTTATTATAAATGTAAGATCAGTTCACCCTTTAAAATGATTAAAGATGATGTTGGCCATATGATATTCCTTATTTGTTGGCTATTAAAAATTTTCAACTTATATTTAGAGTCCCATTCATTCATCAAGAGAAAAACTGTAAGTCATAAAAATTTGAGACAATAGTTCTTTCAATAAAGCAATTCTACTTAATAAATCTAAAGTATCAATTGACTTTCTCTACCAGAAGTAGCAATTGTATCATTTCAAATAATGTTTATTTACTCAAATTTGACTTTTTAATTTTATTAAATTGTACTTTGAGAGAGTGTTCTACATAAAACAACTTCTTACTAATTACACTACATTGTTGCATGTAGCACAGGAATAAATAACTTTGAACACAATTCTGTTATACAATTTGTTCTTCATAATAAGCCAGACTCTCTGTAATTATGTGTACTACCAGTAATAATCAGTATTCATAACAGAAGACAAAGTTATAATTATGGGAATGCACCAGTATTGCTATATCCTTGTGTTTTCTTAGGTGAATCCTAGAAATTAAGTATAAGGGTTCCTCAAGTTCATAAGCTTTAGTAATCTTTGCAATATAGTACAGAATACACTGGCAATCCAGTTGCCACAGGAGTTCATCAATTTGTCATATTCTGTGAGAGAAGGCAGTCTTTGTAAATTATTCTAAGCATAAAATAATGGAACATAAAAGCAATTTCAAGATACAGGTGCACCACTTCAGTGAAAACAGAAAATTGGCATTTATTCTTCTATACAATATGTGAACCAGTTAACTGTGTTCTTATTTAAAAATAAAGCTCATGCATGGTTAGCATCCCTAGAGTGGCTGAAAAC
Source organism: Mesocricetus auratus (assembly GCF_017639785.1). Lineage (NCBI taxonomy): Eukaryota > Metazoa > Chordata > Mammalia > Rodentia > Cricetidae > Mesocricetus > Mesocricetus auratus. The sequence continues at coordinate 60,918,832 of NW_024429194.1, forward strand.
ATTTCCTTAGCATAAAACAAACATAAACACAAATAATAAATATCAAATAACAGCCTGAAAGCAGAAAGGCTTACTCAGGAATAATATAATGTTCAGCTATTCTCTTTAAAAGTGAAGGTCTGACTCAATTTCCTATCTCTGCTATTTGGAAGCAGAGTGATTTCTATGTTCAAAGTTTATGCCATTTTTCTTCCTCCAATTTGAATATATTTAGGCTCCCATGGGAACAAACCCAAGCTTCCTGACATCTAAATGCATTAAAGCAAACACCGTTAGATCCACCAGCTTCTAGTAAGTTTAGAGACAAGGTCTTACAGAAGCCACGCAATTGGCTTCTGTAACTGTCTTGAATTAATTAATATGTTCAAATAAATAACTTTTTAAAATCCTTTACAGCTTTTAAAGATAACGTGCAATATTGAAGCTAGAATCACAAACAAATCAGTCAGCTAAGTGAAAAGTCATCTTTTCCATTCCACAATGGGGGAAAAAGATTTTGAAGGACAAAACTCAATCATTTTATGTCAAAATTGACATAATATGTCCTTAAATACTCACTTGCTCAACAAAAGTATCTATAGTGTTATTCTAACTACTACATCAACACTACTTTATTCCATATATGCTTGCTTTTGATACATCCATTATTCATGATAATGAGAAATCTAATAATAAAGACTATTACTAAACATTTTACAGAGATGACGTTTTTTTCTTTACCTTTACCATACTTATCCTGTTTGCTCTGTTATATTGACCTATTCACCTTAAAGAGTTAAGTTAAGCATTCATGAATACTATATAGTACAATGAGCCTAAAAACAGGTAGTATGTTTCACTGTTGATATATTACCTATCAGCTGAAACTAAAAATTAGATATTTCACAAGTATCATGTATCACCAACTAACAAGTTCATGAATTATAGATAATCATACAGACAATAAACTAACACATACAAATCAGCAAAGCTGAGCTCAGTGCTAAAATCTTATCACAGAACTAATTACGTTCATACTCAAAATCTAACAAATACTCAATGAGTCAATCCATCAGTGGCTCCAAAATCTCTCATAGAACCCTTACAGAAATTGTTGTGAGTACCAGCAGTTAGTTTCAACATTACAAATATATTTTAGTGTCTCAAATGCTGCTTCCAAAAAAGGAGGGCTAGCATGGTGACTCACACCTGGAATTCCAAAACTCAGGAGACTGAGGGAGCTAGTGAATTGCCTCTAGTTCCAGTCTATGCCAGCCTTGACTACATAAATAGTGAGTTACAAGCCATTCTGGACTACAGTGTTAGATACTGCCTCAAAAGCACCAAACAGAAATATGCAAATTAATAAATAAAAACTTAAACAAACACAATTTTGCAAATATCCTTGCTAACATTTCACAAAGAAAGACATAAGCTAGAATTTTTAAAAAAATACCTGCTTTGAAAAAACAGTGAGTTTACTGGTTATTCTTTTCTGTTTAACAAAATAACCCAACCTTTAACATAACAAACTCTCACTCAACAGTCTCAAAAATGAAAATCTGAGTACAAAGGTGCCTGAGACAGTCTATACCCTTAGGCCTGGCTACTGATAACCCAGTTCTCATACCAGCAGGCCTGATAAGTATAGCTCTCAAGCCTCATCCAAGAGGGCTCTTTCATTATTTTTTTCCCAGCAGATTATTACAGGGATCCCCAGTTGGCCAAAATGCTGAGAATAAATGACATGAGGGATCCAGTCCCAAATGATACATCTACAATATAACTCATCCATCTAGGGCTAAGGGAAAACTGTGTTAAACACGGCAGAAAGATTGTAAGAATCAGAGGACAACCACTGCTAGATAGGGAGCTCTAGACAGGACAGAAAAGCTGTACTCATGAAACCTCACAACACAGTCACCTAACAAGGTCGAACAATGACAACACAAGCTGACATGCCAACATGGACGTATACATTTCACAAAGTTCCACCCCTAAATGAAGAGCTATAGTCAATCAGTGGCTGCTGAGAGATGAAGGACTAGATCTTTGATAGGTTACCCTGTCCCAAGTGGTCATCCTAAACACATCTATACCAGTAACACAGAATGGAATCAGTAGGGATTTTTTGTGGGTTGTATGTGTGTGTGTCTGTGTATCTGTGTGTGTGTGTGAATTTACAAATGCATATATGCAACAATAATAATTTAAAGAAATGAATTTGAGACAATGTGGGAAGAGGTACAGGAGATATTAAAGAAGAGGGAGGAGTAGAGAAACACAGCACTTCTGTATGAAATCTCAAAAAACATTTAAGGTTTTAAAGATGAAAAAATAATGATCAAACTACAACTATGAATAAAATGTAAACAAAAAACTTTAAAATGCACAAACACCCTATGTGTCTATAACAAATATAAACAATCCCAATTTTATTCCCATAAACCCAGCTGACTGAGAAAACTCATGACCTTTAAATTCTGAAAGCTCTTAACATCATTTCATCTCTTTAATGAGCTTGGACTCAGGCAAAGGAAAGTTTCTTTACTTTGCAAGTGGAAAAACTGAAGTCACAGTCAGGAAAGACACTCTGCACAGAGTGATTCATGAAGTCAATCTCTATAGAAGAGTGACATTTACAATCTCAAACGGCCACTTCCAGAACAAATACCAACCACACTTCGGTTTTGTGTCATTCAGCTCCCATGCCCACAACAGTAGACCCACCTCACTGAGTGACAAAATAAGGGGCTGGTGAAACAGAAGAGATGTTAGTAAAACACCTAGCATCTGGCTCGCCCGCAATCTGGAAGCAGTGAGTGTGTGGAACACTGAGATGGCCCTCACTTGTACTTCTTCGGGTGAAAGAAGGACATCTGTTTACTGGGGTCACTTCTGAACGCAAGAAAGAAATACTAGATGAGCTTTCCACTCTAATTCCATGACCCCAAGTCCAGGCTATTTGAGAATAATTGAATTATTCAATTTAGGTGGAAAATCATCTGCTCGGAGCCTGTCTTCAGTTCTTACTCTCCAGGAAAACAAAGAAGAAAGGTCAAGGTCAAGGGGTTGAACTTGCAGCTAACAACGAGCACCTTGAGGGAACATGGTAACATTGCATGCACATGCGAAGCATCACAGGGCAAAGGGCACCCCTGCTATTCCACAGAAAGGATGATAGGGTCGCACTGCCCTCCCCCAGGCCTTCTTGCGCTCTCCTTGTGATACTCAACTACATTCAAGGCTTTGTTGTTGTTGTTGTTGTTTTCCAAGAACACTCTTATTCATTTAAAATTTTCATTTCAAAAGAAACCCCTTATTTAAGCCACAGCACCACCACCAACCCCTTCCAATTATTCTCTGCAACTTCCCCGGTCTCTTTCAGGCCTGGCTACTGAGCTCAGTCTAGTTTGGCTGCCCGCCAGATTCCTCTCTTCTTTCCTTGTCAGTCGTAAAAACTTGGAAAATGCTCCTGGACAGCTCAAGGAGAGCGTTTAATTATGCAGTGGAGCAGTACCTTAGCCTGACCGTTGTTTCCAGAAAAGCTTGCAGTCACCAGCGTCTGAACTCTCCCAGTCGGTGGGTTTTCTAGCAAGGCTATTTGTTTATGGGGGAAGGAGGGAGAGATTGGCCGAGCAAGCAGGGCATTTGCAAATCTGAAAATGTTCCAATTCCTTTCAAGGTTTCCCACCTATCACCATTCACTCTGTCTTCCAATCTGCTCTTTTACGACCTGATCACCCACCCGTGTGGACTACATAAAACCATCAATATCCAGGTCTCTGCAAACCTATAGTTAATATAGCTACAACTCGAATAGGCTAAGAAAAGTTTTCATTCTTAAATGCTGGTGCAGCATCTTTAAAAGAAGGCAAGAAATAAATGTATTATATCTTCCTAATTGATAGTATGTTGTCAAACTTACATATTGAAATAATGTGGGTTAATGTCTGATTGCAAACGAAGAAAAGCTCGATTGAGAAAAACTAAGGCGGGAGAGGGGTACCTTGTCAGCACACACTTGGGAGTTTCCCCAACACAGCTCTATCTTCCTCACTCTACCTTGGCACGCTATTTCTAGCTGCAGCGTCCAGCTTCCTGTTCAAGTCCCATTCAACATTGTAAACACATTCCAAGAAAACTAGAGTTCCCTCCACACACAGGGAAGTCAGCCCAGCAGCCCCAGGATAGAGAACCAGCTGGGCTGTCTTCTGAGAGAGGTCGAAAGCAAGGCTACCACCGGGAGGTGGACTCGAGCAAGCAAGCTTGGCAAGCCGGGTCCCACTAACGCCAAAGAAGCAGCGATCTGACCCGCCCAGTCAAAGGGCACGCGCGTGGACACCGCCCCAGACTGGGGGCCCTGCCCGCCTGGGGCTTTAAAGTATAAGCGGCCCGGTCGCGAGCTTCTTGCCTCCCTGCCTCCTGCCCACATTTTCCTAGCGACCCAACAAAAGCGAGACCAGGCTGGACAAAGTTGACTCTCTTAGTCGCCTCGCTGACCCAGCGATGCCTCCGCTTGCTGGGCAGCGCCTGCTCAACGCACCCGCAGCGGGATGGTCCAGCGTCCGCACCGCTGGTTCCCGGCTCCTGCACGCCCATGCCGCACCCAGGCGAAGTTCCCCCAAGGGGCCAGAGGGACCTGTGGCGGGAAGGCGCTGCGCGGGGGACCCTCGGCACCCCCACCTCCCTCCCGCACTGCCCCCGCCTGCAGCAACAGGTCCCAGCCTCCTTCCCCGCCCGCGGACTCCCCGCGCCTTCGGGGTGCGGATCTGTGCAACCTGCGGGCAGCCGCAGCCCCGCGCCCTCCTCACCCAACAGGCTGACCCCGCCCGCTTCCCGGGGTCTGCTCCGGGTCCCGGTTCCATGCCACCTGGCCGGAGCTGGCCGGACCCGGCGGACGCGTCGGCTTCCTACCGTGATTCCGCAGAGGGATGCGGCCGCTCGGCTGGAGCAGACACGGGATCTCCGGGGACCTTGGCCCGCGCTCGCGCGTCCGTGGCGGACAAGGAAACTTTGTGGACGTCTACACGACGCTGGGCCCGGGACTCTAGGGCTCCCGTCCCCTCCCTCCTCCTCCTCCTCCTAATCCGCTGAAGCCTGAACTGGCGCTGGTGGCGGCCCGGGCTGGGTCGGGACTTCCAGTCGCTGGAGCTGGGATGGCGGGGCTCCCCCTCTCGGCCAGAAGAAAACTCCTTATGCGCACTTCGACCGGTCTCCTGGGGACGCTGGTTGGCTTTCTGCAGCAACTGTCCTGCTTTAAAAGGCAAACCTGGAGGGATTCGGAGGATGCCTAGAGAACCGGGTCCCCAGGAGGGGCTGTCCCTTACCCAGTTCTTATTCCGATGGGAGCGAAACCGCGGGCTCCGCCCCACTCCCACAGCTCGGAGTTTCCTTTTGAAACCTCGTTCCAAAGATGCTGTTTCTTAAGAATGTAAAACACCTCTGAGGTCTAACAAGGGGGAAAGTGCTACAGGAAGGGAATAAATAGGAGTGAGTCGTGCCCTCTCCTAGCCTCAATCATGAAACACTGTCGCTGCTGTGCTGAGTAGACTTTTTAAAATATGTTTTTTTTTTCTCTTAAAGCACAGCCTGAGTCTTTGCACATTATCCCTCTCACCCCACCCGCAAAAAGAAGGAACGGGAAAATTGCTTCAACCGCCACATTCTGTTTATTTGCAGCCTTCCTATGCTCACCTCAGAATTCAGAACTTCTGTGTGGAATTGGAAGGATAACACAACGATGAGCCTGGTACTCTGAGTGGGAAAAGAATAAAAACAGATTCTCATGGGAGTAAGTCTTGGAGAATGAGAAGACTGCTACATAAGTTTCTAGAGATAACCCCTAGAATTTGGCTGAATCAGTAAGGCATTTTACAAGGTTAGCATGCATGTAATATTGGCGTGCATATGCTGTATCCAAGCTAGGGCTAAGAGGCAGGCAGGCAGACCTGAATATACTCCAGTCCCTATGCTTACCCTTTCTGTTGCCCAGGACACACTTCTCAATTATAACAGGGAAAGGACTTAGGTGCCACAACTCATGGCAGTCACGTGTACCGGAGTTAAAAACAGACTAGTGTTAGAAAAAGGAAGACAGCAAAAATTGGGTTCTTAAACACCCCATCATATTTTGCTGTAATTTGAAGAGAAAGGTAGTGGACATTCCTTTCCAAAGACCTTGTAGCTGAGTGGGTATTCCCTCTGACACTTGTTCTGTTAGGTAGGATGCAGCCTCCCAATGTTTCAAATGGAAACAGTTTAAAGGTCACTGTACTCTAATCAAACTCCTTTGTTTTGAACACAGCTGATTTTCCTGAGGCCATGTTTGGATCTCCTGAATTTGGCTCTTAGTTTTTGTTTACCCCTTTATCAAAATAAGTAAGCATATATTAAAATTATTGTAACAGGAGGCCAACTATGTAACTCGTTTGATAGACTGCTTGCTTAGCATGCATCACATAAAAACAGGCATGGTGACACATTCATGCCTCAGGAGATAGATAAGGAAAATCAGGAGTTCATTATCATCTTCAGATACATAGCTAAAGGAAAGTGTGGGATCCGTGGATCTCTGACTAAAAAAAAAAGAAGGGGCAGGAAATTATAGTGAAAACATTTATCTGAAGACACTAGGTTTTTTTCTGTAAATAACCTTAAGTAATTCATGAAGAGTTACTGATAACTTACAATGCCATTTGAATCACTTTATCAATATGATTAGAAACTATTGCTTAAAAATAGGAAAGTTATCAACTTAATCCATTATTTACTTACAAATATGTGGGGTATTTTAATGCAATAATAGTAAAAGATTCTAGCATAGACTCCCAAGAATACATTGAGAAATACTAGATCACTTTCAATAAACAACTCCTCTTAAGTATGGGGCCAAAGAAAGGCTCTGGAGACTGAGGTCGAGCATTGTGAGTCCCATTCTGTGAACCAGTGGAAAGTGTGACAGCATGTCCTTTACCCCATTCATTTCCCTCCTTTAATCCCTTCCTCGCTCTGCTTCATGTTGAGACTTCTCTGACTTCACAGAAGTAACTTCTGGGTGCCTGAAGCTACAACCTATATTCCCTATCTCAGTAAGAGGCCTCTTTCTAGCCTCATCCTCACTCCCTGACTGAAAAAATATTTCCCAGAGATCTGAGGTAGTTCTCCCTCAATCTGTGTTTCCTAGCTATGACTGGTAGAAGTGCTAAACAAAAAAGCAAACTTGCGACTAAAAAGTATACTCACCATTACACAGAAGGATGAAAAATGCAGATGGATGAATGTTGGGGAAGTCCTGTGCATTTGTCAATAAAGACTGTCTGGCCAATCGGAATCTAGATAGGTGGGGCTAGGAATCCAGGAGGATTCTGGGAAGGAGAAACACAAGAGAGTCAACATGTAATGCCATGGGGGTAGGAAGCCTGGAACTATTCTCCGGTAAGAGACATACTTAGATTAACAATTATGGGGTAATTACTTAAAGCAGAGCTAGCCAGTAAGAGACAAACAAGGCCAACAGCTTCATAATTAAAATAGCCTCCTGTGTGTTTATTTGGGACTGATGCGGATCTGGAACCAGGCTGGCGGGATGGCTCCTTCTCAAGGAAAAAGCTTCCCTTAACAGATGAAAAATGCATGAATCGCCACAACTGTCTCTTTCCAACCATTGCACACAGTGCTCAGGGTTGCTTGCTTTTCTATTGTCTCTAAGTCAGTTATTGCTTAGTTATTTTTGTACTTGAACTTTCAATATGGACTTCTTTATGAAATGGCTTGCAGGCCTACTCAAGGATGTTCAAACCAAGTTTTTAACAACACTAAAATGATGCAGAACAAAATTTTAAATCAGATTCATAAGAAGAAAGATGGCAAGGAAAAAGGTTGTGGAAGCCTGGCAGGGTATAACCACTAAACAGTACCTAATTCTACCCATTGAATTACCTCAAAATTTCAGTTAAAAATTCTCTGTATTCATCATGTTGTGTACAACCACTCGTTAAAACATTAGCTGCCTTCTATTAATTTTAAAATTAATGTTGCTGTTCAGGCCAGTGTTCAGTGTTTCTTACTAGAAGAAGATGGGAGTTGAACAATTCTTACTGATGCTGGAGGTGATGTTACACCCTTGTATTTCCAGCACTCTGGGGGCTGAAGCCAGGCAATTCCTGATAATCACACTTTGACAGGATTTACAACCACCTAGACAACAAACTTCTGGGTGTGTCTGTAAGTGCATTTCTGGGGAAGACTAACTAGGAGTGAAGATCCACTCCGATTCCATGATTAGGGGCACCAATTCACTACAAAGGGAAAACAGAAAATGAGCTGGAGCATCAGCTAGTTAGTCCTCTGCTTCCAGGCTAAGATGCAATGTGACCAGCACACTTGCAGTGCTGCCAAAGCTACAGCTGCCACAGCCTCCCTATCTTCACTACCATGATGAACTGTAGCCTCAAGCCCAAAGAAAAAGAAACTCCTCTTTAAGTTGCTTTTGTTAGGTATTTCGTAACAATAATGAGAAATAACTAATTCAATTAAGTTTGGAGCCAGCCCTATGTACTCTAGGAGATCATGTCTAAGAAAGAAAAGTAGGAAAGGAGAGAGGGAGGGAAAAAGGAAGGGAGATAGGGAGTTAAAGAAAGAGAAAAAAGAAAAAGAGAACATTAAATTGAAAATTATTGTTATTTTTGATAAACAAATACTATTTTGCCGTAAAACACACATTACGCTGATAGCTCTATGTCCCGCAAATATATCATTTAAAGTAACTGATAACTCCTTCTGAAAGGAAATAAACACCAAGATGGAATTAAAATCTTGTGGTGGTTTGGGAGAAAATGGCCCCCAAAGGGAGTGGTACTACTAGGAGGTATGGCTTTGTTGGAGTAAGTATGACCTTTTGGAGGAAATATGTTACTGTGCAGGCAGGCTTTGAGGTCTCCTTTGCTCAAGCTTTGCTCAGTTTGACACTCAGTCTACTTCCTGTTACCTGCATATTAACATGTAGCATCTCCTTCTCCAGCACCATGTCTACCTGTACACTGCTATGATACCCACCATGATGATAATGAACTAAACCTCTGAAACTGTAAGCCACAAATTCAGTGAAATGTTTTCCTTTATAAGGGTTGCCATGGTCATGGTGTCTCCACAGCAGTAGAAACCTGAACTAAAACAAAATATTAGACTCGGTCTCAATTAAAAATGGGAATATATGTCAAGTACAGCAATGGCCAAATATTCTTTTGATTCCTAGCGACAATTAGGTTCTAGAGTTAATGGGTATTTATTTTCTAGTGTCTGTTACTCTATTATACATTCTAAAAGAACCAATTTATTTGGTCTTCCTGATGAAGGTAAAATGTACTTTATGAAAATAATTAGCCAGGTGATGGCGCATGCCTTTAATCCCAACACTCAGGAGGGAGATGCGGGAGGATCTCTGTTAGTTCAAGGCCAGCCTAATCTACAGATTGAGTTCCAGGACAGCCTCCAAAATAATACAGAGAAACCCTGTCTCAAAAAACCAAATAGTAATAATAATAATAATAATTAATAGGAGCAAGTGCAAAACAGTATAAATAACATCTATCTTTTTGCCCTCAGGAATGCCCATTGCTAATACTTGTTCCACACTCCAAGGCTTTCCTGAGGTCATTGAGGTACTCCAGTAAGTATCAGTCCTGAAATGTAGTATTCTATGATTTCTTCTCTCGCATTTTTATATTTATAAAGCATTTCACCAAAATTAACATACACAAACACACACATACATACACACACACATCATTTCCACTTTCTTTTATTGTATAAAGTTTTTGCCATTTGCTTCCACAAAATATTAACTAGATATACAATGTCATATACGTAATGAATGAATTACCCAGTGATTTTAGAATTCAGCCTAATCCAGGTCAATTAATATGGAAGATGTAATTTGTAAAATGCTCGCTTTCCAGATAGAAAACAGCCCAGTTCTTTCTCTAATCAAGCCAGTACAGCCTGTGATCCTGGAGAAGGGCACTTCTTTTCTAGCTACAAATTCACCCTCAGCTTCTAGTCAAGCATTTACAGGGCTTGCTTAGGAACAGTCAGCTTGCGTGAAAGCATGATATAAGATATCGTAGTGCTTTTGTATTTAAATACTACAAGTATTCAGACAATCAAACATTAATTACCACAGGCTTTAATCTTTTAAAATACCTATTGTATCATAAATTCTGTCCCATTATATCTTAGATCATTTTCATTCCAGCTTATAATATCAGTTGATCTTTGGAATCAATCTGCTTTCTTAACACGGCTTTCTCCTTCCTACCTTTGACCCTACCCCCGACTCCTCTGTTAGAATTGTATTTATCTTCTATATCACTTGAACACATATCATTATTTTTTTTCTTTTGATCCTGGAAAAGAATGCTTTTCCATCCTGAAAAGACCTGACTTCTCAATATGACCATTCATCTCCTACTGCTGTCTCTCACCTGTGAAATCACCACTTGATAACACCCCAGTTTTTGTTAAGAACTGTAAGAACACATAGCACTTGGAAAATTGGAGAAAGAGGGAGCACAGGTCCTAAAGCACGGTCACATTTCTGTGGTAGTTCAGTTCAGGAGCTTTCTACACTCGGGAAGGAAGGTGCAGCTCTATCACTAGGATTGGTGTCCTCAAACTGCATTCTTGCCCCAGAGATCCCAGGTTACACAATTTGCTCCAAGCTGCTTTGTGAGAAACTGCTGGTTTTAGAAAACATTTTGTTGTCATACTTCAAATGCCAAAATATGCCCAAACAGAAATTGATCTGCAGAAATAATTTGGTTAATTTTTACTCAAAAGAGTAGAACATAAACAGCCTAAAATGGTTTTTGACAAATAAAAGCTTATTTGAAAATTAGAGTTTGCAGTCTTTCATTAGAATACTAATTTCATCATTTTCTTCTGAACGTTACATCACAACTTGTCTATGCCTGGAGAAAGAATCAGACAGAAAAGCAGGGCAAAGCAAGACACCTACATGCTTCAGATTGACATTGTGTGATCTGGGAAAATTTCATCACACTTTAAAAATGTTCAAAGGTGACTTTGACTCCTGCCTCAACTTAAAACCCTCTACTCACTAGTTATCTTTCCATTTCTGCTGTAAAATGATTCCCGGGTTTTTCTGTAAACGTCAGTCTGTGCAAGGATTTTGAGAACAGAGAAGTCCTGTTGGTTCTGAGTCAACAGTGTCTGTGGCCAACAATCTGAGAATGCACAGAGATAAGTGCTATCGGCCTGATGGAAACTGGCTGCTTTACAAAGGGTGTGACTGCAAAGACCATTGTTCGGTTTCAAAAATGAAAGTTGCCTGAAGCAGTTTCACAACCACACAACTGACTGTAAGGGTGATCACTTTGCCACGTAAGAATAAATTGCTACAGATTTTTACATGAACTCTGAAGTCTGCAAGCATACGTATTACACAAGTGAAATATACAGCCTATTTTCATACTAATCAATAAAACGTAATTTTTTACTAGGGTTTTATTTAGTGCTATGAGTATGGGTAATAATTAATAAAATGTAAATAAACACATGTATTCATTTTATGATTAAAGTCTCAAATCTCTAGCAGTTTAAATTTCACTTATAGAATTAAGTTTCAATTATTATAAAGGTGAAGTTTAGGTTGGTACTTTTTAAAGAAGTGCCTTTTCCAGAGGGGACGGAGCATGGGCGACATGGGATCTCTTATTATCAATTTCTCGTTTTGATCGAATTAATACAAGTACAGGATTTAAGAGAGTCTGGCAAATATGTATAAAACAAAACAAAACCATGCTTTGGGTGCAACAATGCAATTAATTTGTCTGGAATCTGGATCAATGTGAAGAGAAGTAAAAGGAAACAGAATCTGTGTTAAAATGAAAACAACCATTGAGGGTCTGGAAAGATTCCACGAGGTTAAGAACACTGACTGCTCTTCCAGAGGATCTGAGTTTGGGTTACAGCAAACTACATCAGGAAGTACATAGTCATCTGAAACTCCAGCTCCAACAGATCCAACATCTTCTTCTGACTTCCTCAGGCCACACATGGGTGGCTTACAAACCACCAGCACATACATTTAAAAATAAATTAAAAAGTAAATTAATTTTCTTAAAAAAGAAACTAATAGATATCTTTATCATGAGAGAAAGTTTTTACCTAAATATTTGTTTTTAGTTTAACTAGTCTCCAACATTGATTTCAGAAACTTTATTAGTTTTCTACCAATGTCTTTTTTTAATTCCAAAGTTCCACATAGCATTTGCCTCTTCTAATCTATGACAGTTCCTGTTCTTCCTTTGTCATCCATTGCGTTGACACCTTTGAAGGGCAATGATTGAATATTTTATAGGCTGTCAGTCAAGTTGAGTTTGTCTTTGGTTTTCTCATTCTTACACTAGTTTTTGTGCTAGGGAAGGAAATACCACAGAACTTGAGTGTCCTTTTTGCATAAATAATGGGGATGCATGATGAGTTCACATTAGTGATGCCAAGATTAAAAGCAGTAACAGCCAATTTTCTCCACTGTGAAGTTAATACCTTTCCCTTTGGAATTAATAATTGGGGGACATTCTTAGAAAATATATAAGCATCTTGTTACTCTTTAAACTTTCTCCCAATAATTTTAGCATGCATTGGTGAATCAATTCTGTAGCCATTATTATTATAGCTATATAATTAATTACTCTAGCATCTTTTCACAGGTTTTACATTTTTTGAATTAGAATTCTTTGTAAGGAAGAAATGTTCCTTCCCTCAAATCTATAGTCACCTTTGAAATTTAGTTTAGTTTAGATATAAAAACACTTTCTGTTTAAGGAACCATCCTTTGCTTCCTGTTAAGAGTTAGGAATGGTGATCAGATTTTCAGGGAAGTTCCATCATCAATCCCTTTCCAGTCAGGGAAGTGAGAACTTCAAGTGCTAGGCACTAGCTGGGGCGGGACAAAAGATGATAAATAAGCATTATCACTACCCTTAAGGAGCTCATAGTCCCATAAAGGGACACTCACATGGCAAATAAAGTAATAAATAGCACAGGTTAGGCACTAAAACAGGGGTGCGTTCTTTCATGGTCCAGGACAGGACATGCCAACAACTTAGAAACTATTCATATTATCAAAGTGTGAGCTGAATTTTGAAAGGATATTGAATATGTGGCAGGCCAGAAAGATTGAAAGGGACACTGATGTCCTGAATAAATAGCACAAAGACTGAAAAGCCTGAAAACACAAGATAAAAACCTTGTGTGTTGATAAGCAGAGTGAGAATTTGAACTTCTTCTTACAGGAAATTGATGCTACTGGGAATCTTAACATAAAATAATTGATCCTGGTGTCAGAAAAATCATTCTGTGACATCTGAGGGAGGATACTGAAGCTATGTGACATTGAGTGTGCAGATGACAGTTAAGGGAGATATCTTCTCTTATTATTCAACTCTATATCCTAAGGTATCTGAATCAAAACAAGAGGGAGCAGAAAAGAGAAATCTGAAGGGATATAGTCATCCTTCTCTAAGGAAAATGTCTGATAATGTGTTCTCAGAGTTTTTAATTATGTCTATTAATTTGAGCCCTGGTTATAGTTTATTACCATTTTACTACCTGAAAATTCATGTCATTGGGAAGGGTCAGAGCCATAGTATGACTATGGAGAAATCTAGATTTTTGTAACCAACATTTTTGTGTAACTCTGCTCACAAACTTGCAATTTATGTTTTCATGGTCTTTGTCCATTTTTACAAAATTGAATACTGTAGGTGCCTCCAGGAACCTGCTAAACAACATTTATTTTAATTATTTTCTCAATATCTAATCCAGTTACTTAAGATCATTATAAGCTGTAGAGGTAAAGTCAATTGTTGAAAGAACCCCGACAACCAACATAGCTATGGAGGATACAAAGGAAGGCAACAAACAACTGAAGAACATTGTGGTTAATACTGAAGTGCATGGGGTCTCAATAAAAATATGTCAATGAGAGTTTAGACAGAGAAGAGATATTTTCAGGTATTTCTAGATATCAGAGAAGCTCATAATCAATGTGAATTAAACTGCATGCAATTATGGCAAACTAGCAACAGTTTGATCTTTGAGATTTTGTATAAAATACTAGGTTCCTGTAATATAAAAATAGAATAGCTTATACAAATATTTTAAGCTACTGTAGAAACTATGTATTACTCAGAATCTTGGTAAGAATTGAACTGCTTATTTAAATGAAATAATTTGAAAATAATTTAATTCAGAGGTTATTTTTAAAGATGTGGACGGACGGCAAGGATTATAATTAACACAGTTACTCCATAGAAAAATACTTTGGGAAGACATGATCATGCTCAGAAAGACAGAAAACGCATCCCAGAGTAGGGGATGATAACTGTGGAGGACACCTGACAGAAATTCCCAGGTTCAGTAAGCGTAATGGATAGGAAGACACAGGATTGTCAGGATCAAGGACTGGAAATGGGGTTGATATCACTGTCTTCCACATCCCCATCTCCTGATGCAGTTCCCCTTGATTCACATCAGGAAGAAATCTAAGGCTTTGAAGCAGCTGAAGTGTGTTTCCAATGAATTGGCCTTCTTTAAAGCAGGTCAATATAAGATGTAGAATAAAGGGGGCTGGAGAGATGGCTCAGCTGTTCAGCACACTGGCTGCTTTTCTAGAGGACCTGGGTTTGATTCCCAGAACCCACATGGGAACTGTCTGTAAGCTGGTAACTGTCTGTAAGAAAGTTCCAGGGGATCAGGTACCCTCTTCTGGGACCCTCAGGCACCAGGTATGCATGTGATGGCCAAACACACATTCAGGCAAAACACACAAACACAAAATAAAATATTTTTAAAATACAGATATTAAACCTAGAGGACTAAACTATAAAGATATTCAACATACTTTTTAAAGTGTACTTGTTTTGTGTGTGTGTGTGTGCTCGTGTAAGTTTACTTGTACCATGTGCTTGCCTGGTGCCTATGCTGCCAGAAAGAGGGCATTGGATCCTCTGAAATTTGAGTGATTGTGAGCCACCATGGGGGCCTAGGAATCAAACCTGGGTCCTCTACAGGAGCAGCTGGTGCTTTTAACTGCTGAGCCATATTTTCAGCACCATACTCAACACATTTTAGTCAGGATTTTTTTCTCAATAAATGTTTTTATTTAAATTAGAAACATGAATGTTTCACATGTCAGTCCCAGGTCCCTCTCCCACCCCTCCTCCCTTGTCCCTCCACCAGCCCCCCAACCAACCCCAGAATCATTCCCCAGGGAGGGTGAGACCCTCCTTGGAGGAGATCTATAAAGTCTGTCATTTCATCCTTCCCCATGTGTCCAGGCTGAGAGAACATCCCTCTATTTGGAATGGGCTCCCAAAGCTCATTCATAAACCATGGTGGGCACTGATCTACTACCCAAGGCCCCAGTGATTTCTGTGGCTTCTTCCCTGGCACTACATTCATGGAGTCTGGATCAGTCTCCTATTGGCCTCTCAGCCATCAGTCTAGGATTCAAGAGCTCTCCCTTATCTGGTCAGCTGTCTTTGTGGGTTTGATTATCATGGTCTTGACCCCTTTGCTCATCACTCCTCCAACTCTGTCACTAGGTTCCAGGAGTTCAGTTCAGTGTTTAGCTGTGGGTATCTGTCTCTTCTTCCATCAATCCCTGGATGAAGGTTCTAGGATGGTATATAGGATAGTCATCAACCCTATCATCAAGGAGGGGCTATTAGTGTAGTCTCTCCACTATTGTTTAGGTTGCCAGTTGATATTACCTTGTAGATCTCTGGAGATCTCACTAGAGTCAGCTCACTCCTCAAGTCTATAGTGACTCGATCTATTATGGTATCTCTCATCCTGCTCTCCTCTATTCTTAGCTAGACTCAACCTTCCTGCTCCCCCATGCCTTCTTCTCCCCTCCTCTTATCCCTCTCTGTTTTTCTTGGTTCCCTCTCCCCTCCGCCGATGTTCCCAATGTGCTCAGGAGAACTTGTCTCTTTCCACTTCTCTGGGGTATCATGCATCTCTCTTGGGAACCTCCTTGTTTCCCAGACTCACTGGCACTGGGATTGTAGGCTGACACTTCCCGAACCATATCTAAAATTCAGATATGAGTGAGTACATACCATGTTTATCTTTTTGTGTCTGGGTTACCTCACTCAGGATGGTTTCCTCTAGTGTCATCCATTTGCCTGCAAATTTCAAGATTCCATTGGTTTTTTCCACTGAGTAGTACTCCATTGTGTAGATGTACCACATTTTCTCTATCCACATTTCAGTTGTGGGGCATCTAGGTTGCTTCCAGGATCTAGCTATTACATATAATACTGCAATGAACATAGTGGGACAGACATCCTTGTTGTGTGAATGGGAATCTTTTGGGTATATGCCTAAGAGTGGAATTGCTGGGTCTTGTGGTAGACTCAGACCCATTTTCCTGAGCAATCTTCATACTGATTTCCATAGTGGCTGTACTAGTTGGCACTCCTACCAGCAGTGGAGGAGTGCTCCACTTTCTCCACATCCTCTCCAGCACAAACTGTCATTGGTGTTTTTTGATTTTAGCCATTCTGATAGGAGTAAGATGATATCTCAGAGTTGTTTTGATTTGCATTTTCCTAATGGCTAGTGATGTTGAGCACTTTCTCAAGTGTCTCTCAGCTATTTTATAGTCCTCAATTGAGAATTCTCTATTTAGTTCAGTCCCCCACTTTTTAATTGGATCCTTTGGTGTTTTGGAGACTTGCTTCTTGGGTTCTTTTTAAATTTTGGAGATCAGTCCTCTGTCAGATGTGGGGTTAGTGAATATCTTTTCCCAATCTGTGGGGCGCCTTTTTGTCTTGCTGGCTGTGTCCTTTGCCTTACAGAAGCTTCTCAATTTCAGGGGGTCCCATTTATTAATTGTCGATCTCAGTGTTTGTGCCAATGGTGTTAGGTTCAGGAAGCAGTATCCTGTAACAATTCATTCAAGGGTACCTCCCACTTTCTCTTCTAAGAGGTTCAGTGTGGCTGGATTTATATTGATGTCTTTGATCCATTTAGACTTAAGTTTTGTGCATGGCTATAGACATGGATCTATCTGCAGTCTTCTACATGCCAATATCCAGTTGTGCCAGCACCACATATTGAAGATGCTATCTATTTTCCATTGCATAATTTTAGCTTCTTTGTCGAAAATCAGCTGTTCATAGGTTTGTGGATTAATCTCATGGTTTTCAATTTGATTCCATTGGTCTACCTGTCTACTTTTGTGCCAATACCAAGCTGTTTTCAGGACTATAGCTCTGTAATAGTGCTTGAAGGCAGGGATGGTGATGCCTCCAACATTGTTTTGTTGAACAGTGTTGTCTTGGCTATCCTGGGTTTTTTGTTTTTCCATATAAAGTTGAGAATTGCTCTTTCAAAGTCTGTGAAGAATTGTGCTGGGATTTTGATGGGGATTGCATTGAGTCTGTAGATTGCTCTTGGCAGGATTGCCATTTTTTACTACATTGATTCTACCTATCCAAGAGCATGGGAGATCTTTCCATTTCCTGGTGTCTTCTTTAATTTCTTTCTGTAAAGACTCAAAATGTTTGTGATACTGTTCTTTCACTTGTTTGGTTAGCGTTACCCCCAGGTATTTTGTTGTTTGTGGCACTTGTAAAGGGTGATGATTCTCTGATTTCTTTCTCAGCCCTTTTTGTCGTCTGTATATAGTAGGGCTACGGATTTTCTTGAGTTGATCTTGTATCCTGCTACGTTGCTGAAGGTGTTTATCAGCTGCAAGAGTTCCCTGTTAGAGTTTTTTGGGTCACTTATGTAAACTATCATATCATCTGCAAATAGTGAAAGTTTGACCTTTTCCTTTCCAATCTATATCCCCTTGATCTTCTTTTGTTGTCTTATTGCTCTAGCTAGAACTTCCAGTACAATATTGAAGAGATATGGGGTGAGGGGACAGCCTTGCCTTGTTCCTGATCTTAGAGGAATTGCCTTGAGTTTCTCTCCATTCAGTCTGATGTTGGCTGTTGGTTTGCTGTATATAGCTTTTATGATGATTAGGTATGTACCTGTTATCCCAGATCTCTCCAAGACCTTTATCATGAAGGGGTGTTGGATTTTATCAAAGGCCTTTTCAGCATTTAGTGAGATGATCATGTGATTTTTGTTTCTCAGTTTGTTTATATGTTGGATCACATTGATGGATTTTCGTATATTGAACCATCCCTGCATCCCTGGAATGAAGCCTACTTGATCATGGTGGATGAGGTTTCTGATGTGTTCTTGGATCCAATTTGCCATTATTTTATTGAATATTTTTGCATCAATGTTCATGAGGGATACTGGTCTGAAGTTCTCTTTCTTAGTTATGATTTTTTAAGATGTTCATTTTGTAGAGTTATCTGTATTTAGATTGCTCTTCATTGGAATGTACCTCTTCTTAAGGATTAGAGCAACGTCAGGTTTTCTGTGGGATTTTTTGTTAATTTGTTTGCTTTACTTCTTTTTGATTTTGCTATAATATCTCATTTATCCTGGGTTGGCTTTAAGCTCACAATGAAACTGAGGATGACGTTGCATTTCTGTTCCTTTTACCATAATCTCCCCATTGCTGGAATTACAAACATGTTCACCATGCCTAGTTTTATCTGGGCAGGAAGGAACCACAACCAGTACTTTGTTAGAGCTATACAAGCTCTCTAGCAAGTAAATACATTGCCTGCCTGCCTAGTTAGAGGAGTTTGAGGAACACAAATTCCCTTGTTTGGGATGTATTGCACCTGAGAAACACAGAATGTTGCATGCCAAGCACATCTTATCACTTTCAAATGAATATTGTCATTTTTGAAATAAAGAATATGGGAAGATGAAGCAATATTTGAGAAAGTATTTTTATGTCAAACTTATAAAATGGGATATTATGTAAAATACAAAATGGATATGGTTTACAGGTTTACGATATTCTTGTTCCCGACTGGGCATCATGATATTCAATTTAACTTTCAAATAAATACTTTTGAAAGTATGACAGATATTTAGAAGTTATTTACATAATGCTGAAACATTAGAACCACTTAGATGACTGTTAGTAAAAGTACAAGAGGTTTATTTTTTGTTTTTTTTTCTAATGAGATGGGCATTGAAAATGTCTTCACAACAACAATGTATAAACATGTCTTCATATTCACAGAGTGTGTGTTCCACCCATAACCAACAAGACAGAGATAACTACAGAAAATCACAACCACTCGAAATGCAGTTGTGGAACTCAGGGCCACTGAGTTCATTTCCAGTGGTTCATCTACAAACAAGTGCTGTACCTTAGGCTCGGGAAAAATTGCAAAAGAGGACAAGAAAGGACTGTAAAAGCCAGAGGATTAGGGAGGAGTTAATGCCAAAGTGGGCAAGGAAAAGCCCATGAGGCCTCAACACTATGAAAAGAACTATGGGAAACTGGGGAAAGCTGGGAGCAGATGTGGTCTTCCCTAAGGAAGAGCACACCATCAGTTTATCCAGCCCTGAAAACATACATACAAGTAATATTACATGCACTCACCAATGTATTTAGGAATATATATGTATATACATTTACATATAAGCATGCAGTAACAGCCAGCCTTGAGTTTAAAAGAGATATGAGGTTTTAGAGGGAAGAAAGGGAGGGGAGAAATGTTCTTGTTATATTATGATTTTTGAAATAAGTAAACTTTAATTGACATGTATCATCAAGAATCTATGTGTGTCTATGAGGATTATGTTTGAAACTCACATTTATGGTGGGGTGGTAATGTCTAATCCACTTTAAATAACATTTAAGATTAGAATATTATTATAATTCCAGAAAGTCAAGAGCATTCCAATTTATTATGTCAACTACTATAGAAATTTTTGTGTAAAATCTTTAAAATGAGTCAACGGTTAAATATACAAAAGAAATAGAAGTCTTAAAGAAAATTATTTTACAAATTTCAGTATACTTTATTCTGAATCAGGTAAATAAGTTTAACTTATGCCATCTTTGGTCAGAAGTACATCATTTTTTCCCATTTTATTCTCTGATTTATTTTCAGTTTTTACAGAAAAAGGTTAATTTTGTATGAACACATTGCTTAGAAGCAGAGAACTTTAATGTATTCATTTTCTTTTTTTTCAAAACTAGATTTTTCAGGTTTTGCAATCGAATTGAAGAGTTCTTATAGTTTTTGAGATCGATGCCATTTTTAGGAATGTGATGGCATTACTTTCATTTTTTATATAAAATTGTTTATTTCACCTAGTAGTTTCAACCATAGAACCAAACATCAAGTCTCTTGGTAGTATAAAACCAGTCATCGGAGGCTACAAATAAGCAAAGCCAGGACCTGAGGTTGAGCTGGTGTGGGCACAAGCTTGCAGTCTCAGAAACACTCGGGAAGCTGACGCAAAAGGACTAATCACAAATCAAAGCCTAGACCACGGAGTGAAGTCAGAACAGTGGGATTGAGACCCTTACTGTGCCTTCCAGAGCTCTCTGAACCCAGCGCATCAGCTCAGGAGAGTTTCATGGTACTGAATATGACAACCTGTTTCCTTCTATGAACTGTGTTGGAGACAGTGTTTCCATACTGTAGTGTCTGTGTGTTACAGGTCCATTCAGGCTTTTGAGTGCCTGTTCTGCCGTTCAGAAGCCAATGACGCTAACAATAGCTTGAAAGACAAGTACTTTTGACTTCGAAGTGACAGGCTTTTCTTTGAATTTCCCTTTCTTTGTTGGGTTTTGATTTATTTAGATTTTTGTTTTTTTGAGACAGTGTCTCATTACACAGTACAGGATAGTCCTCGAGTTTCTTTTTAGTACAGGCTGGCCTCAAATTTGTGACACTCCTCTGCTTATACCTTCAAAATGCTGGGATTCCTAAATGCGTACAGTATTATGCCAGCTCATGTGTATTTCTTAAAGATTTATTAATTTTTATTTTATGTGTTTTTACCCAAGTTTGTCTAGACACCAGATCTCAGAGGTTAGAAAAGGGCATCAGATCCCCTGAAACTGGAGTTACATATGGTTGTCAGCTGTCATGTGTGTGATGGGAATCCAGTCCAGGTCTTCCAGAAGGGCAGTTTGCTCTCTTAACGTCCTAGCCATCTCTCCAAAGCCCCTTTTATAATTGCTAAAACTGTATCTTACATGTTAAAGGTCAAAACTGGAAAAACTAGTGCCAGAAACTGGACTAGAGAAGAGTGATAATCTAAAATCATTCCCCTGGGGCATGAGCATCAAAAAGTCCCACTGCAGGAAACAGTGATAATCTGCAATCATTTTCTCCGGGCAGGAGCATCAAAAGGCCTCCCTGGAGGGCTCTACCTCCCAGAGAGCCAAGGACAATAGCAGCTGGAGGGAGCACCTACCCAAAGGAGAAGGCAAACCTTGTCTTCTCTGTGCAGCAGAAACTGACTCTCTCCATGAGCACCGCCCTCCTGAGGATCTGTATTCCTGGAAAAGCTTCCTTCAGGAGCTAGTTCTACTCTGCCTTGAGAATGCACCACCAGAAACCTCTAGCTTTAGGTTTCTACCATAACAGGGCAGCAGGAAGAATCTCACTCATAATTCCTTTAAGGAAATGTTAGAGAATTATGCTTGTAGATTATTCAATAACAATGGTCATTACTTTTCAAAAAGTTCAGTGATGGATGAAATTAAAATCATCATCATTCAGGACAGCCTCCAAAACAATACAGAGAAACCCTGTCTCGAAAAAAATCATCATCATGTTACTTATTGATATTTCAGCAAAGATAAAACGATTTCCAAACTCTGAAAAATAACAAGCTAACAAGTCTTTGAGACAAACAGAGTTCAATCTTGCTGACTTTACTGCTTTACTCCTAAGAATGACTACAGGTTTAAAAGAGCCAGTTTCCCTCTTCTAGGAACTCCTTCCTTGGGCTATAAGAATTGTAAACCATGATCACATGGTGACTCTGGGTGGAGAGGCAGAGCTGAGACCTTCCTGAGTCACCATGCTGTAGTCTGTGACTTATCTGTGGCCTTCTACCTAAATAGTAACATGCAGGTTTGGGTGTGTTTGTTCACAACAGCAGTCAACAAAGATAGCATCTGAAAATGGCCAAGAATCTCACAGGATACAACAAAAATTTGGTGAGGTCAGTTGCCAGAAGGAGCAGGTGTTTTATGTGGGGTTGTAAAGATAATGTATAAGAATATATTTTTAAAAATATGTTGCTTTAGAGTGATGGGTTATGAACCAAGTATAGGAATTTTGAAACAGTAAGCATATCATACAATTAATGAAATATAAGGATTTTATAATTGTAATTGACACACCTATCTTAAGCCTTTTCACTTTTTTGGTCTATTTCTTGTTTGAGACAAGTTCTCAATAGGTAGACAATGCTGACCTCAAACTCTTGGAAAGCCTCCTGCCTGGAGTGTTGAGATTATAGGCTAAAGAAACCATTACTGGTCTTTTAGATCTTAAATATTGAATATTGCAGAGAATGTTACTTAATATTCAATTTAAAATCAGCCAATCTTAAGAAGTATGTTTATAGTAAAAAATTCACAGACAATGAAAGACATAAGAAAAGCAAACTAGTCAACTGGTCAAGAAGCAAAGACTAAGGAACCATGGGCACCTGGGTCCAAATGGGGCATCTGTAACACAGCCTCCATGCCTAAGACTCAAGGACTGTGGAAGAAGAAGGGGACAGGGAGACTGTTTGAACCTGAAGACTGGGGGGTGACTGCTTCATGGGCAGCAGACTGTCTTCTGGATAGGATAGGGAGGCTGTTCCATGAACTCACAGCAATGCGGTTATGTGCACAAAACCTCAAAGACCACACCAGCTGACAAAGTCAACATAGATGAAGGAAAATTTCACAAGGCCCCACCTCTGGATGAAGAGCTATAGGCACTCAGTGGTTGCTGAGGGAGGGAGATCCAGATTTTGTTTGTTAAGTTTTTCCATAAGGAGACACATACTATAAGTGCTTAACCCTAAACATTTGCAAACTAGGGCAACTAATAGGATCTGGAAGGTTGTATGTACACACACACACACACACACACACACACACACACACACACACACACACCATAAGTAAATATAGAAGTCATGAATTCAAAGGGGGATAAATTGGGCTCTCAGGAGGATTCGCAAGAAATTGGGTAGTAGAAATGGTACAAACATTGTGTTGTGAAAACATGTAAAATTTAAAAGAAATACTTCAGTGAAGGAATTAGATGTGTTCAAAGAGACTAATATGATGCTGATAGATGAAAGTCTTCCATGGTTTTGCTTAGGAGGCTGGGCTAGGGACACAAGCATTCTGTTGTTGAGTTCTATTTCTAACCGGATGCTGTATTTGTTAGTACTTCCATTATTAAGACATATTACAGAGTTAGACATTTTTCACTGTCCTGTGTTTTTGCCTAACTACAAGGAGTTTGTATGTATGATTTAAATCAAGGATCTACATTTTCTTTATTATTTATGTGATTAAAGTGGCGTCACCCTTTTCAATGGACTTCTAATTGTGTATCATCACCTGTGTACACAAAGTGTCACATCTGTAAGTCTGTGTTCAGTATTGCTCTGCACTGTTTGTTCGCTTTTCTTTCAGAGCTTCATGCTGTTTTTCATCACTGTAAACTTACAGGGATGTATTCAATCTTTGTAAATTTATCTTCAAAAAGTAGTTCCCTCTTCACAACTCTCTTCTTTATTCTCTGATTTTTTTCCTAAGTTTTAGGAAAAAAAAGTGTCTTTTCTGAATTAGGCTTTGCTTTGCTGTTTGAAGTTGGGATTACCTTATGAATTACATGAGAAGAAAATTCATTATTTTATTGCTTATACCTGTTCTTCTATAACAACTATAATAACAATAGACTTGTGTTTAGTCTGGAAAGATGGATCAGTTGGACAGAATGTGCTGCACAAAGGTGGTAAAGACCCAAGTTTAAATTCCTAGACCCTCTGTAAAGTTGAGCACAGTATCATTCATATGAAATGGCAAGATGGGGAAGCAGGATGATCCCTGAAGCTCATAGGCAAGCTGCCAGGTAAATACAGACAGCAAAAAGAGACTGTGTCTAAGAAAGCTGTCCTTTGACCTCCCTATGCATGCAACAAAACTTGCACACTTTCACTCACACAAGAATGTGCATGCGTGCACACACATACATAAACATACACAAATGTACATACACTCCAAAAAACCCTTATCTATGAGACTTTCATTTAGATGCTGTCTCAGGGTTTCTATGCCGTGAAGAGACACCATGACCACAGCAGCTCTTCTAAAGGAAAGCATCTAATTAGGACTGGATTATAATTCCAGAGGCTTAGTCCAGGATCATCACGGTGGGAAGCAACAAGACATGCAGGTAAACATGGTTGGGTTCACAGGCTGCAGGAAGAGAATGAGACATGTTAGTTGTGGCTTGAGCTTCTGAGACTTCAATGCCCACCCCAAAGATACACTTCTTCTAACAAGGCCACACTACTCCAACAAGGCCACACCTCCCAATAGTGGCAATTCCTATGATTCTATGTGACTATTTTCATTCAAATTACCCCAGAAGTGCTGATATTTTCATCATCCTCTATCTTCTTTTAATTTGCTATCTTTAATTTGCTATTGAGTCATCACACGTATGGCATTAAGTTGTAGTGTGTATGATTTTACTTTTAGTTCTATTTTTTTAATTTTTAGATCTATTCTTTATACTTCATGACTCTAGTTATTAGTTTTTTCTTTCTCCTTTTATGCCTTCCTTTCTTTTTCCATTTGTTTCACAGACACTCCAATTTTCCAAAGTAAGATACTTTTTTCCCCCTTAAAGTTAATACAGGAGAATACCCCAGTGATTAGAATCTCACTACATCATCACGGCTGAGGTTTGTGTTCATGACCAATATTTTTCTCTTTCTTTCTCTATTTTTTTTTGTCTTACGGTTGATACTTTTCATAATACACTTGGCTCCTTTGTTTCCAGAGATTGTAAGTTACTTAAAAAATATGCAAACAGGAAAACATATAAACATATGCATTAGCAAGCACATGAATGAATGAATGAATTAGTGTAGATGAACACACACACACACACACACAAACTCTTATGCATACATGCAAACACACATTGCCACAAACACTCACATGCAAACACTCCCACACCTTCACACATGTGTGCTCATGGATCTGTATACAAATGAGTACAAATACAGACACATGTAGTTAAGGAATTTCTAAGCTAATTATGATGACAAGGCATTAAAAATTACAATGTTTGATAACTTTTTAGTGATAAATTATGTAAAATAAGCAAGTGATTTGGAATTTACTTTTAAAATACTGTAAGAAAGAAAATTGGATGGCTCTAAAAAATCATCTTAATTTTATATTTCTTACTCAGATTTCTTTTGGGTAATAAAAAAGGTAATGACACATAAAACCTTATAAAAATGAATAAAACTGGTGGAATGCTAGTTTTTTTGTTTGTTTTACATTGTAAATACATGACAAATATTTTATTTCGCAAATGTGAGAAAATTCCACCAGTTATGAAACTGCTTGAACTAACATTTTTTTGTATTTTGTATATATTTTTCATTATTTTAATTTTAAGTAGCTTGTTTTACATGTCAATCCCAGTTCCTTCTCCCTCCCCTCATCCCGCACCCCCTCCCACCTCCCCCAGCCTCCCACCCTATTGCCAATTCCTTCCACATAGGGGATATTTAGAGTCTGTCATTTCACTCAGGGTAGGGTCCAGGCATTCCCCTAAGAGTCCAGGCTGAGAGAGCATACTAGTTTTAAAAAAGAATAGTTTCCAATGAATGGTCCATAATCTTCTGAAATGTGAAATAGCATCAAGTCAAAAGAGGAAAATAGAGAACATGAGGCCATGTTCTCCATGAAAGTGTCACTGGTACTCCACCAGCGACTGCTCTTGCTGGCACATCAAGGACGTCATTGTCTCTCAGTCAAAAATAGCTTTAAAGCATTTTGGAATCTTGCTAGCCAATCCCTTCAAGTTCTTGACACATCATCAAAATCTCTAGAAATTTTATGTGCAAAGACATTGCAATTGTGCATTTCATAAATGCCACCGGCTGATAATAGTATCCAGATTCAATTACATAATAAAGTATCTTTTCATATGGTTCTTATGTGTTCAGAGTTTCTATTTATTAAAACTAAAGAATCCTAATCCCAATAGGAAAGTAATAATGTTATATGAGTTCAAGATTCATTTTCCTCCCTCATCAACCTTCCCTTTATATGACTTTCATGACTTAGATGGACTATATGGTTAGGGTGTTTTACATATTGGTAAAATAGTATGACAAGGTTCAACACAAAGATCAATGCTATATATTTGGAAATTATAGTGATCTATATCTTTATCTCCTCACTTTCCTGATGCAAACTCATCCTTTATCTACTATGATTTTACATACCACATATTCACATGTTGTATGCTGATGATTAACACATAATAACATGACTCTTGAAAGTAGAAATTTTATTGTTTCACTTTTATATCCAAAACCATCTAATATGGTAAATCTAAAATGAAAGTAAGATAGATATTGGATGCATAATAGTATCATAAATGAAGAAATATAAACTGAACACAGGAAGGTATTATGAACAATTATTTTAAAACTATTCTGTCTTATAGATATTAAAATCTAAATGAGCTCTATAACTCTTCATTGTTTTGGGGGTTTCCTTCATCAGATTGTGCAAATTAAATCTGAAAATTTAGAAGCACTGAGTAGCATCCCTCCAATTTTCTTTGTACACTAGACTATTAGAACAGAATGCATGCTTTGGTAAACATTTTATTGCTTATGAACTTTCACATATTCTCTTGAAATTTTCACCCAAGAACTAAAAACACGAGGTGAATGTGCAGGAGGGAAAATAAACAATAGCAATGTCATAAGAAAGTAGCCAAGTAGACTGTATCCAAAGGTGAAAACCATTCTGTTGTTTAATATCCAGCAGAGTGGAACAGCTTGCTTGATTAATGACACTAGTGGATAAGCTACATTGTAGAACAGCAAAGAAGCATGAAAATAAGATTAATAAATAAATTGCAATTTTTAAGAAGACAGTGTGTGCCTGTGTAGCTCTGGAACTCACTATGTATACCAGGGTGTACTGGAACTCATAGAGAGTTCTGCCTGTTTCTCCCTCCCAAGGGCTGGGATTAAAGACTTGCACAGAAATGCACAGCTAAAAGTCAACTTTACTGATTTTATTTGCATGATCTGGAAATTGTTTTGTTAATGAAACAGGCCTGCTGATTGTCATAGCAAACGGAAAATCTCTTTTGTGGCAATTAGCATAAGAATTTAATGTGTACAAAATGTAAATTTGAATGAAACAACTTTTTGCTCATTGTCGTATTCTTTTTTTCCTGTTGGTGTGATAAAATACCGTGACAAAACAACTTAAAGGAGAAAGGGTTTACTTTAGCTCACAATTCAAGGTATAGTTCATTTTGGTGAGGAAGTCAGTCAGCTTGAGGCAGCTGGTTTTATTGCATTTGCAATCAGAAAGAAGATTGATGAATACATCAGTTTCCTTACTCCATTTTATATATTTGAGCATCCCCTGCCCAAGAAATGGTCTTGCTCAAAATTAAGATAAGTGATCCTTATTTAATTAACATAGTCAAAATAATCCCTCTGAGCATGCCCAGAGTTCTTCTTCAAGACACTCTATATCCTATCAAGTTAACAATTAACAGTAGCCTTCACATACATATAAAGAAAAACATTCTATTAAAGGAGAATTACTGACTTCTCTTTCTTCTATTATAGCAAAATATTTGAGGTAACACACTAATGTCCAGTCAGAGACCTTGGAACACTCAGCCCTAAATGGAATGTCTTCATCTAATCCCTCCCCTCAGAGCACATGAAAACCCCTGGAAGAGAAGGTAAAAAGGGTTTAAGATCCAGAGGGGACGAGGACACCAATACAACAAGGCCCTTTGAAAGAACTGAGCAAGGCTCATACCAACTCAGAGACTGAAGCAGTAAGCACAGTACCTCAGTCAGCACCAGATCCTCTGTATATATATTATAGCATCCAGTTTAGTATTTTTATGGGAATCATGAGTGTGTGAACAAATGGGTCTCTGATTTTTGTGACTTCTTTTGGGGTTCTTTTCCTTCTGTTTGTTTGTATTGTTCAACTTTGATATGATGGTGTTTTTTTAATCTTATATTTTATTTTGTCATGTTTGCTTGTATCTCCTAGAAGCCTGTTAATTTCTAATGAAATACAGAAAGGGAGTGGATCTGTAGAGGATAGAAGGTGGGGAGGAACCAGGAGAAGCAGAGGGGGGGAACTGTAATCAGGACATATTATATGAGAAAATAATCTATTTTAATAAAAGGGGGACATCCTTAGCCATGATTCTTTAAAAAATAACAATAATCTATTTTGCCTGGTGCTTAGAATAATTCAAAATGATATTAACAGTAGTTTATGGCACAAAGTTCAAAATCCATATTTAGTCATTGTGAAAATACCTTAATTAACCTGAATCACCTAATGTCTTAGGGTTTCTTTGCTATGAAGAGATACCATGACTATGGCAACCCTTACAAAGGAAACCATTGAATTGGGGTATCTCATTTACAGTTTAGAAGTCCAGTCCATTATCATCATAGTGGGACATGGTGGTGTGCAGGCAGACATGGTGCTGGAGAAGCAGCTGAGATTCCTACATCTTGCAGGCAACAGGAAGTAGTCTGAGTGTCACACTGAGTAAAGGAAGCCTAAAAACCTGCACCCACAGTGACGCACTTCCTCGAACAAGGCCACATCTAATCTAACAAAGCATACCTCCTAATAGTGCCACTCCCTATAGGCTTATGGGGGCCAATTACATTCAACTGCAACACCTATCTACTGTATTCTAAAGATGTACATAGGCTGTCACATGTGTTTTAGATCTTTCTGTTATTAAAAATATTCTACATACAATTAGATGCTGATTTTCTAAACTATCCCTGTCCTTTTTAGAAACACTTATTCTATCTATATATATAAATGTTTTCCCCTATTTAAAATTTACATAAATTATAGGAATTGTGAATATTCCTTCAGAGTTCTCTATTTGTCCATGTTGCTATGCCTGGGATGTGTTCATTCACCAAGATATCTCTGTACAGCATGGAATTATATATCACACTATTTGTAATCATTCCTATTGTTTCATAAAAGCTATATTTCAATCATTTTATGATCATATTGAAAATATTTTTTCTTCTACTATCTCATATGTAGTCTTGTTTAAAAAAATTCAATAGGAAAACCATAATCCTTTTTATATGATATTTTATCTCTTGATAGGAAAGAAGAAAACTAAAGCAATAGATGACTCCACTTAAAACTTTTTGTGTAAATTGGAGATTTTGAAAAAAAGCACACATATGTTTCCCACTTATAGAGAAAGCACAATAAAAAAACCTTGGGACAAAATAATTTAATTTGCATGTATTTTACATTTCTTCTTTTACTGTGATTAATGATCACAAGAAATGTGAACTGATTTTGTGTGAAAAACATTGGTAAAGGGAAAGGCAGAGGACATAAAAGAAACTAACCTAAATTGGAGATTCTAAGAGCAAGTGAATGTTATTATCAAAAGCTGTCCTTTCTCTTTTACATTGAATATAGAGGAAAGCCAAGAACGTGAATATTATTATCCTATTTGTTCATATTTAGTCTCCTGTCTTAGTCACTAGTAAAAGACATTAAGTGAAGAGTTACTTTGACACAAAATTCCATAGCATTTTCCAGGCCTGGTTGCAGATGTTTATATGTTAGGAAGTTAAGGTTAAGAAGATCACAGGTTCAAGGCCTGTCTAGGTCAACTAGTGGGATCCTGTTTCACAATAAAGAAAAACATCATCTAGGTCTGTACAACAGCAGATTTGTCTAGTACACTTGAGGCCCAAAGGTTCAAAACAATATTGAAAAATAACATGTCAAGGAACAGTTTTCAAATGTTGCATTGAGTCAACTTTGCTCTCCTTTTAATGAAAAATGTAACAACAACAAAACAACATATTGGGGATTACTTTGTTAAATATCATTTGTAGTAATTTATACATTGGCAAATGATATATATATATATATATATATATATCATGTTACAGTAATCATACTAATTGCGTGTATTGTAGACTGTGTTTTGTTCTATGAGAGATCTCTCAGTGTTACTAAGCTGGTCTTGAAATCCTTAGCCAGTCAGGATTAGGCTTGAACTTCTGACCTTTCTGCCTTACCCTCCAATGTGCTGGGATTACTTCATACACCATTACATTCTGTTAGCCACACTTTTTAAATCAAGAAAGTATTTCAAAATATTACCTAGTCAAGTTCTTCGGTGTTTGAATTATTTTTATGTTCACATAACTGTTGAGTACAAAGGTGTATGTTAACTTTTTTAGTTTAGCACTCAGTGATATTTTATTAATTTATTCTTTGATTCATTGATTAATATATAATTGCTACTTTAATGATTTTGCTCCTCAACACATAAATGTAGAAACATTGTGTGTTTTGTTCAGGTTTTGTTCCCTTCATGAAATAGAGTCTGCCGTGTTAATGATAAGTCTGTATTTGTTGAGTGAATATTTGCTCAATAAACAGAAAACTTCATTAGTCGTTTTACATTACAATACTGATAAAAATGTATGACATAAACACTGTGGTAGTTTGGATGAGAAATGCTCTCCCTGTACCCACAGAGGCATGACTGTTTAAACCCTTGATCCACAGCTGGCACTGTTTGGGAAGGCTTAGGAAGTATCACCTTGCTAAAGGAAATGAGTCACTGGGGTCAGATTTGTGTGTTGAAAATCTCATCTCATTTTCTGCGCACTCTCTGTTTTGTGCTTGTAGTTGAGGATGGGAGTTCTCACCTTTCTGCTCTGGCCACCATGCCTGCTACTTGGTGTCATTTTTTCCCTTCACAATGGACTTATTCCTCTGGACTGTGAGCCCAAATAAGCTCTTTTTTTTTTCTGTCAGCCTATGGCGTTTTATCATAGCAACAGACAAGTCACTAACATAAGCATCTTAACAATGAAGAAGAAAATGATTTCATTCATCGTTTCATGGATTTTCATCCATGGTGGTCTTGGCTCCATTATTTCTGAACATACACATGGTAAAATAGAACACAATGTCAAAGAGGCCGAAGCAAGGCAAAGTGAAGACAAACTCTTCAAAGGAATGACCCCAGAGTCCTGTTTTCTGTGTCTCCGTCCTACCTCCTAACAAACCATTCATCTTTGTACTCATCATTAGGTTTATCCACTAACGAAGGTGTAACTCTTAAGACTCAACTATCTCCCAAATTCTCCACCAGTTGAGGACCTAGTCTTGAACATATGACCCTATTGTGGACATTTTTTATTCAAAATTATGATTCCCAATTATGATTACAGCTAAGACCAGAACACCAAGTGGCTCCCCCAGTCACATAGACAAGTTTGTGACTAATTCAAAGTCTCACAAACAGGTGATTTGGACTCCCTCTCTGGTCACAGCCTCTTACACCACTGGAATATTCATTCTTTGCTTTATCCTTCTCAGATCCTAATTGTACTCTCAGATTTTATTAGGAAGCTTAACTGTTTAATATGTATGAATTTTCATATAGCATATCTACTTGTCAGATTTTGTTTTTATTAGGACCATATATTCCATATTTTGATAGCTTATAACTATTCTTTTAGATTTGGCATTACTGATGCTATTATTAATCTTTGCTTCCTTTTCTTTTCCTTATCTTGAGTTCTCAACTCTAGTAAACCTATGCTTTAATTATAACATTTTTCTTTATTCTTGTTCCGAAATGACAAATGTGAGTGATAAAACCCTCTGAATTCGTGACTATCAGCAAGTACCTTTCTCTTTGCTAGCAGACTGATATCTGTTCTGATGGAATAATCCTCAGATTGCTATCCTTTTTTTTCCTTAGTGGTCTGAAGACTAACCTATTTTTTTCCTATCAGATAAGATGTCAGACACAGTGAGTCTTTTTCTTCATAAGCAACTCTCGTTTTCTGTCAGGAAGCTTATACTGCTTTTGGATGATGTTAGCCTAAGAGTTTTCAGCCAATAAGGTTTAACATAAATCTGTCATCTTCATGGCTGGAAATCTGATAAGATATGTGAGTTTATAAGCACTAATATTCATTTAGCTCATCTTGGTGGCTCACATCTGTAACCCCAACACTGGGATGTCTAAGACAGGATCGTTGCTATGTAGTAAGATGCTGACTCTCTGCCTGTGCCTTCGTCACTTTGGCGAAAAAAAGTTTAAAATTTTTTATTCTTGTTTTCTTCTGAAACTATTTTGTTTTACAAATTGCATTATTTATTATTTGTTGTGCTATCTTTAGGTCATTTTCATTCCTATTTCACTTACACTAGTATTTCTTGGTGGTGTTTTGAGCTGCCTCCCCCTTTAATCCTGTTTAAGATGTCAGCAGCACCTGTCCTTTAATTTATAGGCAGAGGGTTTTAGTTCAAAGGAATATATCATTTCCAGGGAAGCTAGTCCATATCTATGTCCCAGAAAGTTATTCCTTAGAGGTTCTGTTTTAGTAAAGAACTAAACCAAGTGTTCTGCCATTCTATTGTGTGCAGACTGTTCTTCAAAATGCAGCTTTCTTCTGACTGCATCTGAAGTAGTAACCACAACACTTTCACAAACTGGACTCCTTAGAAAGCAAACCAAAAGCTGGGTGGTGGTGGTGCAAGCCTTTAACTCCAGCACTCAGAAAGCAGAGGCAGGTGGATATCTATGAGTTCCAGGACACCCAGGCCTACACAAAGAAACCCTGTTTTGAAAAAGGAAAGAAAGAAAGAAAGAAAGAAAGAAAGAAAGAAAGAAAGAAGGAAGGACGGAAGGAAGGAAAGAAGGAAGAAAGGAAGAAAATGGAGACTTATAGTTAGTACACCCCCAGGTCAGGAAAGGAGATAATGCATTCTGTTTAACCAGCTGCCGGGTGAGCACTTGACTGGGGATTGCTCATTTGGAATGGGATTGAGGGAATGTAAAACATTTGCACTGATCTTTTATTGAGTGACTGGATAAAAACTGCACGCAAACAAAGGTATTACCATGTGCCTGGAACATTCTCCTAGTGGAGGCAATCCCTTGAGAGAACCTACAGCTGAGAGCCTGAATTTACCCCTACCTTTGGAAGCACTAGAACAATTTTGTTTTTCTTAAAGGGAACCTATGTGTACCTTGTACACCATGACTTCCCACCCATCCATCCTAGAATTCTTAAGATTGGACAGAATCAAGAATGTCCCTATCTTTGTAATTCTCTTCTTGCCACATGCTAGGCCTCTGTTACTTAGCCATAGTCATCTTGTATGTATTCTTTTAGGGGCCTACCACCTCCTTTGTTGGCAGTGCTTCCAGCTCATTAATGGAATTCCCAACAAATAGTCTACCCACCAATAGAACTACCATTGGACTTCTTATTGGTGTTTGTATTTCTTTTATTGGTGCAATGCCCTTTGCTTTATTAATGACATGTCTTCAAGCCTCCCCCCCATTGAACACAATCATGTGCTAGGAGTCCAGTCTTATTCTGTTTTACCACATTCAAAAGCCCTCTTCTGTTGTATACCTCACACATGTAGATTGCTGATTCTCATGATCTGTGACCTATTTTTTTAGATAAACCCTGTCTTATGGGTGTCATTGCAGAATAAGTCATAGTCCCAGAAGAATCCTCCCATATTTATAAACCGTGTCACTATCCCAAATTTATGTTTAAAATCTACTATTTGTACTATTTAAAATCAGATGCCAAGCATAATATTGTGGCGGCTAGTTCTCTAGATATTTTAGGGAATAATCTCTTTCCTCCCTTACCAGGTCCAGAATATCTCTAACAGAGTGATATTAACCCTGTTTAATGGTCTAGGGTTAGAAACAGGCAAGGAGAGGATGCTATAGGAGATATCATAATGTTCAGTGTACATGATCCTGCTTCATTTTGAGATGTAGGATGAGGGTACACTCAGCCTTATTAGTAAGGCACGGGCCATTATCAGACACTTAGGGTATTATAAGACAAATACAAGAAATTCAAATTTGTAAACCTACCTGTTCCATCTTGTAGTTTAGGGGTCACTGTTTTTCAATAAGTCATTGGCATGTGCTAACAGAATTGTTTACTACTTTGTCTAGGAGCTTAATCTTTAGATTTTTTGATAATTCTTCCTTAGATCCATGCTACTACTGCCCTTAATGCAGCTTTCTCTTATATGCTATCAGGCATACACTCTAGATTTCACTTTTAGCTTTGTTTGATTTTGTTTATTTTATTCGAGCATGAGGCCATGCTCTAAAGCTACAGTGATGGGAGATGTGTTCTGTACATATGTTTCTCTTATTGGTTGATGAATAAAGCACTGTAGTTAATGAGGCTGCATGATAGGTGGGACTAGGATACAAGGAGGATTCTGGGAAGCATAGGCAGAGACGAGTCATCATGTGAGCCAAGGGAAGAGAGGATGCCAGTGAGGTTCTCTCCAGTAAGATAAGACCACGTGGAAATACTTAGATTAAGAGAGATGAGTGAATAATTAAGATAGAGCTAACCAATAAGAAGCCCAAGATAATGGCCAACATTAAAACCAATATATCGTCTGTGTGTTCATTTGGGACTGACGAAGTTCTAGGACCAGGCTGGCAGGAAAAATGCTCGTAACACTACCGCTTACCTAGAACTTGCTATGTAGATCAAGTTATCCTTGGACTTGTATATGTCTTTGTGTCTGCTTTCTGAGTACTAAGATTATAGATTTGTTAGCTTTACTTGGCTTTTAATAATCAATACTATATTATTCATATTTTCTATAAAATGCATTTAGTGTTTGCCTTAAATATGTCCTCTTTTTTTCATTTGCCAAAATTGCTCTCATATTTTTCCAATGCTTGATCAATCTTACCAGAGAACACATTAGCTTTTTTTTTTGTTGGCACACTATCCTCATGTGTGATTAGTTTCTATAATTACTTCCTATTTTGTGCTATATATGCTATCTGGCTACATTGCTACCTGGGTAGAAGGTAATCGAAGGTAATCCAACTCCAAATTTCATTTTAGCATCTGCTTTCTCATATTTTGATCTATATCTTCTGTGGAAGAAGACAACAAAATTGATTATTGACAGGTAGGGTACTCTTTGATATATGTAATAATCTTGCCAGGGACATTACCAAAACAGTCATAGAGGGAAGGTGATCCTTGGTGCTGTCTGAACAAAATCCTCATTGATACTCTGAGGATATATAGCACTCATGTGGTCCTTCATGGTTATCTTGCATTGACATTCTGAGGAGGTATAGCACTGGCATGTCCCTTCATGGTTATCCTGCATTGACATTCTGAGGAGGTATAACATTGGCGTGTCCCTTCAGGGTTATCCTGCATTGTGCCAAGATGACTGGGCTTGCTTTTCATGCATAATTTAACTTTGTGTTGAAGCTTCCTTTGATGGGGTCATGGCTTTTTGTTTTGCAGTTTTCTTCATCGTAAAGATGGCTGAGTAGTACACATGAAACCTGTCGGAAATATTCTTACTCTTGAAGGACAATCTTGACAGTGATTCCCAGCAAATCCTACCTTGACTTCAGAGTGAACAGGTTGTAGGATTTTGGTGGAGAGGATGGGGGTCTCTGTTGTTAGGGGTGAGTTTATAAGGACACAACCTGGCAGATGACTTTGCAATTAGGAAAAATCTATCCCCTCTCTTTAGAACTTGAAGGCTAAAGAGAACTTGCTCTCCTTTCTAATTTCTCATAAATTTGGGGATAGGGAAATAGAACATAGTCATGTTCATTCTGGGGATTTCCAGTTTATCATGGAACATTTTTGCATATCCACAGATCTTTCAAACAGTTCTTTGTCCCAGGCTACTACATAATCAGCAGGAAATAGGTCTTGAAACTGTTAGCTTTGGTCTGAGCTTCCTTCCTTGCTGTCCTCAGGAAACACACACTGAATCTCTTGAGCAGAATATCAGAAAGGCAGCCGCTCGCCATCTCACCTCTGGACCAGGACAAGATTCAACTAATCTCTCCAGAGCACTGATGTACCCTCTTAAACATGCTTCCTGCTTTCTTGATTACTTACTGTGTACAACACTGAATATCTGCTCAGTCTTTCGTGGAAGAACCAGTGATTCTTGAGTTCTCCCTATATTACCTGTACATCTTTTCCAACTTCTACAATTTCAACATTTCATTGTATTGTTTTAATATTTTCTTCGTCCTTTATAAGTTTTAACTCCTAGTTGCTTGGCTCTTGCTTCATTGTTTACAGTTAGTTGGTAGGTAATGAAGAAATATTAAACTACACAAAATAGGGATGTCCTATGATATTGTATTGAGGGAGAAATCACTTACATGAGAAAAGGTCCGTACGCTGCTCTCCGGGCCGCAACCAAAAAGAGAAAACATCTCCTCACCCTAGTTCTTTTTTTTTTTTTTATTGGTTTTTCAAGACAGGGTTTCTCTGTATTGTTTTGGAGGCTGTCCTGGAATTCATTCTGTAGACCAGGCTGGCCTCGAACTCACAGAGATCCGCCTGCCTCTGCCTCCCTAGTGCTGGGATTAAAGGCATGAACCACCAACACCCGGCCCCCTGGCTCTTTTGTCCCCTGCATGTTCAATGTACCTGTGACCACACCCAAACGGGCATGGTCAGTGCTACAGGTATGTAGATCTCTCCCTACAGGTAGGCATCCCAGCCTACTTTCAAATGTGCTGTGTATTGTGTGAAATAGTTTTAAAATAAAAATATTTTATCCTTTTACTTTATTGCTATATATGTTATAAATCCACTACCCATTGTTACCATTTTTTATCCACCAGCCATTGTTATCATTTTGGCTTTGAACAACCAAATACACTTTGAGAATTTCAGATAGAAATAATAAAAGTCTTTATATTTGCTCACAGTTATACTTCCCATGCTCTTCATACAGTCACATAGAACCAGGTTTTCATATAATTTTTATATTCTCTGCCTCCAGAATGTCACTGTATTTTTTGATTGTTGATAGTGACTCTTCTTGTCATTTACCTTCACTTTTGAAGAGCAGGTTCTCTGGATAGAGTTCTAAATTGACAGTATTTTTTTGTGTGTGTGTCTTCAAGAGGTCATTCTAATTTCTCTGGCTTGCAGTACATCAGAGGAGAATCCTGTTATCACCTTGATATTTGTTCTTCTTTATATAATAGATCTTAATCTGATACTTCTGAGATTCTTTCTGTTGTCATTGGTTTTGAGAAATTAGATTAATGTGGCTTAATGTAGTTTCCTTCATTGTTCTTATATTTGATAGTTATTGCAAAGCTGTGGCATAAAGCTTTTCACTAAAGTTCAAAAATTCTGTCACTATTTTTAATTTTTTTGAGACAGTCTACTATATTTCATAGAATGACCTTAAGCTAATGTGCCCCTAACTTGAATTCCCATGTGGTTTGAGAAACATGTATCATAGTTGCAGGCTTCAAATATATTTCCTTTTCTCTCCCTGCTTTCCTTCAATGAATGTACATTAAGCCAGTTAAATGTCCCTGAGGTCACTGAAGTATGCTCAGTTTCTAATTTTTCTTAATGTGTTTGCTTCTGAGTAGTTTTTATGTGTATTTATACACAAAAGTCCCTGTAACTTTTGAATCTGTTGTTAATTCCATCTAGTTTAGTTTAAATCTTAGACCTTGGAGTTCTAGACTCTGGTATATGCTTTTCTAATATTATTTTTCTATCTACTTAAATGCCTAATCTTTATCTGTTTTCTTGAACATATGCAATAAATTTATAATATATGTTTTCAAAATCTTATATGCTATCTCCTTTACCTGAAATATGGCTGGGTAGTTCTCTAAGAATTGGCATGCTTCATTCAGTATGGGCTGACTTTTCCTTTCTTTTTGAATGTAGTATGGAGTAGAAGACATTCATGTTGTCCTCTAATGTGTGAGGTGTCTGTTCTTAAAGTTTTCTCTGGGTTAGCAATCAAATGGTCTCTACAATTTGTCATTAACAAAGAAACAACTAGTTTAGGGTTAGTTTTTCTCTATCTATAAGCTTAAAATTGTTTCTGGGTACATCAGCTAGGTTTAAGCCACGCCACCCTGAGCATGCCCATTCTATCTGCGTTTACCAGTCAATTCACCATAAATCAATTTTCTGATGACTTTTTGGAGGAGTAACTGCCCTGATGTGAGCTTTCTAACAGGAAGTGTTCCTTCTAATCCTTTTGAGTAGCTCTTTCATGAGTCTTGTGTAGTTTAGTTGTCCAAAAATAGCTGAAGGATGCAAATGTTCTTCTTTTTGAGCCCCTTTCCAGTCATAAGAACACTTCCTCCTTTCTGGGCTCCCCTCTTGCTCAAATCAGGGAATTTTTATGTGTGTATATAGATTATTGACTGTTGTTTCAAATATATACATACATACACACACTGTGTGTGTGTGTGTGTTTAAATAGGAGTGCCAGTCATAGAGGAACAATATTGCTTATAGAAGACATGGGTTATTAAATGAAAAGATCAATGTCGGAAATGAGATACATTCCTACAAATTATTTGTTGAAGTGTCTCAGAGAGCACTGAAAGTTATACAGACTGTTGTCAATGCTTTTGGTTTCCCACCAATTAGATGTAAAAACCCTGTTGCTAAAACACCATATATTTTCGTGGTATGACATAGAGAATAAACCTCAAACTGACCAGGAAACTCTTTGCTAGCTATCTTACATAGTGACATAAGATGCTATGCAGGCCATTGAGGGAGAAAACATCATTGATCATTCACAGTGATGATCTTTATATGTCACAATACTGACCTGTTGGTAAGATATGCCCATTGGTGTAATAGTGGCATGATGATCCTGGGGGCTAACTCAGCTGTTCTATGATTGGATATGAAGTCTGCTCAACAGAAGAGATTTCATTCCTTGAATTATAAAGCTGACCAAAAGTCCACAAATGATGAGATTATAAGCCTAGTAGGCGAATCTACTGTTTTTTTCTAAATGCCATGTCAAATTGCTTTCTAAATGTTTATGTTTATACCCATAGATTTGTTGTTCTTAACTTTAGTCAGAGAAGCTTTTTACAGTGGGTAGTATATAAGATACTCATAACTGTCTCACTGTAAATATCAGCAAATGATAAACTGTGGATGTTTCATCTATTCCATCCTCCCACTATCTGAGCACTCATGAATAAAGGGTCAGAAAGAATGTAAAAGCCAGTGGATTGAGAGGGGAACTGTGAAATGCAGACTTCTAGACAAGACATGACTGCTACACACATCAATTAACAGCAGCTGGAGTGACCTGCAAAAGATCAAGCCAGTCAAAATTCCAGCATGGATCAGCAAGGCATGCATGAAGCCTTACCCTTTTGGAGGAACTTTTGGCAGTTGATAGCTGCTGCAGGAGGCAGAGCTACTCTCCTTTTGGAATATAGCCATTGTAGGTTGCTCATGTTCCAGTGGATAGCTGTACACCCATTTGCATATGGGCAGCACTAATTGGACCCACAAAGTTAGGAGAAAGACTGGGAGAGGGGCACTAGGATAAGTTGAAAGAAGATAAGGGCTTATGAAACTTGAAGAAATAAACATTTTTATAGAAATATCAAATTTTTATATTCTTCTCCCATCTATTATTTAAGATTTGAGCTAAATGTTTACAACAGCCATTGACCAATATTTATTTTATGTTACTGCTAAATAAGAGCTTAATATACTTACATGACTTTAAATCACAATTCAATAAAATGAATTTAATTTTATTTGTTCATTTTTATAGATAAAACTATTTGGTGCATTGCTTCAAGACACAGGGACAAATTAACTTAATATTTCACAACTTACTGTAGCCCTTTTAAATGAAAATGTAATGTGATCTAAGAATATACAAGTTTTCTTTCAGCAAAGCAATATTCCTTATATTCTCTTTTCAGACTGAATTTTTCTGAAATGATGATTTAAGAAAATATCTTTTGGTCACTTACATTTTTGTACTTTCATTAACCTTGACTAGATAGTAGATTGGTATCATAGACAAAATAGATGTTATTTTCCTTTTTTTCTCACCTGTATTGAAACTACTTTGCTTATATAAGGAAAACACAGTGGAAAGGCAATGAGCTGAGGGATCAAGTCACAGCTAAACATGTAAAAATACTAGAGCACTTCAGTACCAGTCCAGCTACTTAAAGCTGAGTCAGAGGTCAGCCATATGCTGGTGTTCCTCAAAGATGTGTTTAGCTTCAGATCTGCAGCTCATAGTATAACACAGTCCCCAGGTGTTTTGTGGGTACAGTAGTTTAGGAAGCTCTTCTCATCCCAGCTACAGCTCTCGTCCTCTCATCTCCTCAGTAAGGAGCTATCATCTGGCTAATTATCCTTGTTTAGCAGCTGTTAAAAGAGATGAGAAAAAAGTTGAAGCTGAAACTCCAAATTACTGATTCCAAACTAAGAAGCGTCTTGATACTTCAGTACCACCCTCCACTCTCTACCCAGCTCTTTCAGGATTTCCAACACAAGGGAATCTTATAACCAATATGAACACTAATATTTTTGTGATTTTTCTGATCCTCCTCCTCTGGTTTCTATATATTCCTTTTAGTTTGAAATTTTTTCAATGAAGAAATCTGGAGAATTTAGGGGCTTGGAGACAGGTAATTTGTAGATTATTTACTGTGCTAGCAATACTTTGGATGCTAAGCACCCATGTAAAAGCTGAGCATGGTGGAGCTTGTCTGTACTCCCAGTGCTGGGAAAGCAGAGGCATCTGGAGCTCTGGAGCT